>NC_039362.1:19228833-19968808 GCF_003573695.1 Papaver somniferum
ATCTATAATTTCTTCTCGATCTGTAGCAGCAGCTTCTCATCCTAATCCCACCAACAGAACGACCACAAACCCTAGTTTATAGATCAGAAGCATCTTTGTCTCACTTGTTTCCCGTTTATCTTCATTATCGATTTCTTCTCTCAATCTCTGAGACTCTCTTCCTCTGAATATCACTGCCGCCATGGCTCTCTCGAGTTGGAAAATGATAATGATTGAGAAATGAATTCCCTTCTGAATTCTAGGGTGTGTTAATGATAAGAAGTACCACAGGCACCCAGAACTCTGATAAGGACTATCCGTGTACTGTTTAGCCTGTCAATCTCAGAAAACCGACAGTTCATCCTTCAGTCCTTCTTGCGCAAAACATTAGCCTGCTCTAATTATCGACTGGGAATTAATCCTTTTGCCATTTCACTCCAAATGAACGTTTTCTCTTCCTTTTGCTCTCAGGGACTCCATTGCACCTAATAAACTCAAACTCACACATAAGATATATAATTCACAAGAAAAATAGCAAAGAAAACATAAACTATAGATATAAATGAAGGTGTTTATGACACCTATCAATAGTCCCGCCTCAGCAATACTACACTGAATGGTTAGAGTCTCTTCCAACTAAGCACCCCATTGAAAGGTTTATCGCTGAAGACATGGCTCAGTTCAAAAAGCGATACCTAACATACTCTCTCTTGCATGAGTGTCCACATGTGCCGCAGAATTGGAAAGCTCCACCAACATGGAATCTACGAGGAATTCCAAACCAGCAGAAGATATTCAAGGCACGAGCAACCAAGCCTAACAAATTTCATGAAGGAGATTTAGTTCTTAAGGAAACCAGACGCAATTTACATTCCACAAAGAGTTCTAACTGGGAAGGACCTTTTATGATTGCTAAGTCAGTTGCTGGAGGATACTACAAATTGGCTGACAACAAGGGAAAGACGAGTATACCAGTGATTCGTGAAAATTGGCTCAAAATTTTCGACGCATGAAGCATTCAGCATTGAGTGTTTTGTGTCCAAAGCAAACGCTCAAAACATCTGACGTTTTATCTTAGGATTTTCTTTTACTTGTATTTTTTCAATTCCTCCAAAACGTGTGCATACTTGCGCCCAATATTTGAAATTCAGCAATCTATCAAAGTTTTTTATTTAAGAAAAATCTCTATCAAATCCAAAATCCAAAAGACAATCCTCAGCCACTCATAAATTCAGAACCTATCAAAAATCAAAACCCAAAATAAAACCTCATGTCTCTCAGAAGTTCAAAGTTCAAGAGATTATCAAAGGAAAACTAAAGGAAGTCGGCAAAGTAAGATTTCTGCTCCTCTGCCTTCTCCAAGACTTTCAAGGCTGCCTTTTCCGCCTCCATCTTCTTGGTCAGTTCGCAACTTCGTTCATCTTATTCAACACGGAATCGCTAGTAGGGAAAGGAGCATCACCCTCTACTGCTTTCCTGATAGCCTCAAGCTTTTGACGAAGCTACTTCAGATTGAAGCCAAGTTCTTCAGCTTTCTTCAAGTTGTACTCCCAATCAAAGAGTACATCTCGGGTAACAATATTTAAGGATGTGATTTGGATATCATTTATAACACGCAAGATGTCTTCTACTTGCCTTGTCAAGAAATAACTGCGTTCTGGATCCTGAGTAACAACGATGTGTCCATACATCTTCCACAGTTTCTCGTACATAGCAGCATATCTGATGGGAACGCTAAATCCGCCAACAAACCGGTGATATGGGAGTAACTCACCAAATTGAAGAGCAAAAGAAATCCCTGCAGTAGGATACTCGTGTATTATCATCCGGTTCTCAGTTACTGGATCAGTGTCAACAATCATAGGGACAACTTCAGTAAGAGTAGCTTCTGCCATTCTCGATGCGGGTTCCACCGTCTCAGGCACAATTGGGATTTCCGCCATCTCCATGGCATCAACAACCAGAAATTCATGAACCTGAGGTGCAGGGATGGAGGTCTCGTCACTGACAGCTCCCGGATTTCCCAAACCGTCACCATTGGATCCGTTATTCCCAACTTCGACATTTGGCACCTAATGTGAAGATTACATGGGATTAGAATGATTCAAGCGTGGAAACCCAACACAACCATAAAATTAAGAAAGTAAGTGAACTAATATCATCTAAGTTCCTTTTTATGCATCTAATACATGCACAAGTAGTGTGAAAGTTATGAAACACGTTTCCAAACAAGCTCAGCTGAAGAAAGTTTACACTTACCTGTGTTCAATGACGAACTGGGAACAATTTATAAGGAATCTAGAGTTTAGTTGTACACCATTCACTTCGTATGGAAGTCCTATACAATATGTCAAAATTTCATAGCAATCGGATGAACGAGCGAGGATATGTGGTCAAAACATTAGGCAACATGCAATCTGGAAAAATCCTGAAAGTCTCCTGGAACTTTACTGTTTCGCCTTTTTCAGGCCCTAAACATGCTCAAAAGTCAAAAAGCTTCTGTTAAAAAGCTTGGGAATTTCCTGGGCTTGAGGATACATATACAGATATCGAAAATACGACTCCAAACGAGGATTCTACAGCATTTTTACTAAAAGGTTGAAGTCTGAATTTTCTGGTAACGTATTTCGGCAAAATTACTCGTATATTCACATGGGTTTTCATTCATTCATTCACAAATCAGTAATATCATACTTCTATGAATAAATTACAGGAGGTACACTTACTATAGGGGCCTCTAAATCATTCGAAGGTTCAGTAATGTCATAATCCTCATTGGCAACTCCACTATCTTCATTCGGTTTGGAATTTATAGCGTTCTCCATATTCTCGTACCCCAAGGAAGAGTGTGCCTCATCATCATGCTGCTTATCCACAATGATTTCCTCCTGAATATATCAACAGCAATCATCACTAATTCATCCGAAGGTATGTTACAATGATTAGCGCGAAAAGGGAATACTTACGTCGACTTCCTCAGTGTTGGATCCCTGAATTATTCGACCAGGAGCAAAACGAAGACCATCAATAACCGATGGAGCAAAATTTTGGAACGAATTAACAATATTCTTTTAAGATCCTAATCACATGGACGAGAAAGTCGCAACATGAAGAAAAGTGCTAACAACTCACCAAAGAAGCGACAGGGGACTGTATATTGTTCGTTATCATCCTATGAGATGTCTTGCTCCTGCCTTCTCCTCCCTGAGGACTTTCTTGAAGGTTCGGATAGTTCACATCAATTCGAGGTCTCACAGCACGACCATCCTATCACAGGGTCAACAATACAATTAAAAGTGTGATTGACATACTTTGGCTAAAATCATAAAAAGGGCACTCACCTGCGTCGCATTTGGAGACGTCTTCCTTTTGTCGCCACTGGAAAGGTATCCCAGCCTGGGTCGATCAGAAATCATGTCAGAGAAAGGAAACTCTCGAACTGGAGACTTAACATCCATTGCAAACTCGTACACAACTCAAGTTGTTGACGCCAGAAGTCTATGGAACCTGGGGTTACGAAGGTATCTCGGTCAAAACACAAAAATAAATCACCATTTCCTTCCACATGCGTGCAGTCTAAGTGAGCCTTCAGGTACTCACTCTCTGTCTTATGTACTCGATGACCTGGGACACACTGATCAAGACCCATCTGTCGAGCTGCTCTATCAATGTTGTATTATTCTACCTGGAATTCTCCATTCATTACTGATATCAAGAAACCAGGAATACAACTCAAGACAAAAGATCTCTCTCCTTCACTCAGACCAGCACAAGTACTCAACATGGTATTCTCTTCTGCAGTATTGAAAGTAATCAGCTGTGAGAAGAGAGAAGGAACTGACACCCAGGGGCGAAAGTTGAACTCGGATTCAATGTCCAAAACGTCAGTAATGCATATCTTATATTGAGGCTTCTTTCTAGACCAGCGCATGATCCTGGTGTTGTTCTTCTCAAGGAAGGCATGACAAGTGTCGACCTTGGGTCATTGCAAGATACTACGGGGAATGGGGGCATAACTCTCAAGATGATCCCACATCAAGGCTTGGAGGAACATGGTATTGGCATGTGTATCAACTTTCATGAAGCCATCAGAGATACTAGAGTCTATAACTAAAGAGTCTAAGTTGACAAATAGCGAATCCAAGAATAGACTACCAATGGGAAGTTTCTCACCTTTAGCCATCTTTATGGCGAAATGAATCACAAACGACTTCAACAAGTGTCCACAATCTTCAAGGATATCCCTGGAGATCCACAGGCATAAGAAAGCAGCAATTGTTAATAGTGCCATCAACCGGTTCTTCAGGAATTCTATCTCTCGGCCATCAATGCGATAACCATTGAGCATAGCAGGATATGAGTGACTCATTGAATTCGTGCATCTTGGCCTCTAATACATTAGATATATCCTTCTCCTCTGTTGAAAGCTCTTCAGGAAAATTACCGGTAATTGGAAGGTGCAACAAAGCAGCTACATCTTCTAAAGTAATAGTAAATTCTCCCCATCTGCATATGAACGTGTGAGTAGGAATACACCAACGGGCGAGCAAAGCTACCATACCTGGTATATCATGATTGATGATCAAATATACAGCAGCTTGAATGGTTCGTGTCACCTGGGAACGATCCAACACGGTCCTCACACGACTATGACCCAGCATGTGTCTTTCCCATCCAGAGAAATGCGTCAGAGGTTTTCGTGAAAGCTTGAAATCCACATGAGAAGCCGAAAAGTGTTTCCCTTGCAAACAGAACCGAATTACTGCTTGAGGAGACACCAAGCTTATTCTGAGTAGTGCTCCTGGGATTTATTAGCAACCGAAACGAGGAGCCTAAGGGACGCTTTTCAGGTCTATACAGATACACAAAGAATTTGTCCTCAGCAGTTGGAATGTTCTTAGTCTTGGGACTTTCCTATTTCTCCTTAGAAATCTCAGAATCATCATTTCTGGAGTAACCATCATCTCTGGAAGATGCGTCTGTGGAAACATCCTCTCTAGAAGAAACATCATCTTTAGAAGCGCTACGGGACTGAGCCATTTTGCAAAGTTGTTGTGACATCATACACGAATTTCATCAACACAATGGAATTAAAGCAACAAGACAATTATGATGTTCATATTGACGTCTTCAAAAATGGTAATCCTTAACTCTTACGTATTTACAATTTCACGAACTTAGTGATAACAACGTAAAACCCCAAAACTTGCTCGTTCTTTGAAACCTGCAAAGTCGAGCATAAAACATATTATTCAAGAGACAACACGGACTTCCCAAGGAACTATGAATAATTCACATAATTTTCCATGTGAACATTCGCTGATTTTTACGTGTAGATACACTATAAAATCACTAAACTCATACATACACTACGAATTCATCAACTCATAAATTGTTTGCTTTCAACAATTTTTCATAAATCAAAACTTGATTTATATTTAATAAAACTTTAATAAGTCAGTACCTTTTAAAAAAAAAAATCGTGAGTTAATAACTCACGTAAATATAAAAAAAAACTTTTTTGCTCAATCGAGCATCCGTCTATGAAACGAGGGTCTTTTCTATTTTGTAAAAGTCTACATATTTCAAAAAAAATTTTGAAAGTTCATAAACAAATTTTTATCATGAAGTCCAGGTCTTCTCAAAATTCCTTTAACTCTAAGGATTATTATTTATTACTTTTACGAACAAACCTACGTTCCTAAAAGTATTTCCAAAGTTCATGCTTCGAAAAAAAAATTGGGTTTTCATAAAACCTAATAAACAAAATTTTTACTACTGCAACTATACCATGTCTATTCAAAATTTTATGTATCTCTTCCATGCTAGGGATTTTTGCTCGTATTTTAAACTAACGAACGAACGGGCACATATATACGTTTTCTAAAAATTCTTCATAAATCGTACGGATACATGCAACTAGAGGATTTCTTGTTTTATGAACAACTCATGAAATCATAAAGCGCACAGCAAAAAAAAATTGCACGGACTTACCTGCCGGCGCCGGCCGGAATCCTGCCAGACGATGATTGGACGGCGGCGGTGCTGGAGCTGGCGTGAAACTTTTTCCTCCTTCCTCTCGCTGCTTCTCACGTGAAGGTGGTGAAGAGATGAAAAAGCTTGGTCGGCCAAAAATAAATTTTAGGGTTATTCCCTTTTATATCAAATTTATTTCCAAAACCTAATAAAATATGGGTTTCATTTTTTGGACCCGAGCCCATAAATCCTAAACTTACCATAACTAGGCTTCTGAATGTTCAAATCAGCAGTGCCTTATCTCTCCACGCATACGAGGTGGCACTCTACCTTGCTATCAGGGTCCTCATCTGCGCATTTGCTTGTACATGACATCATTGGAGCAAATCGAGGATTCTGAGGCACACCTTTGTAGATTGAGTTCAACTACCGATCTCATCGACTGAAAATCACCATTTAATGCATTACCGCGGAACATGAATGTTCCCCACTAAGCAGGGGACTTAATGTTGATGGTGGATTTTCAACAAAGGTTAAAATCGTAACATCATGAGGCATGTTTTTGACACGGCTTTCAGGCATGCGACAATTCATATTTTACGAATCCATGATGAATATTTTTTCGAAAAGCCTCCACTAGCTGAGTGTTCGATCCCTGGCATTTCATCGTGACCTCTGTGCAGAATAACATAATTGGGCGGTTCTCTGTAGACTGAGAGCTTAACGCCTTCAGGACGTCGATGACACTCACTGTTCCCTGACTGCAGGAGAGAGACCCACCTCCACATAGAAGAATAGTTGGGCGGCGGACGCCTTCAGGAAGTCGGTGACACTCACCGTTCCCTGATTATGTGGAGAGATCGTGTATAGATTCAGGTGGTTCTCCGTAGATTGAGAGAACTAACGCCTTCAGGTCGTAAACAACACTGTGACTCCCTGACTATGCACCCTTCAGAATAGATGTGACGCTTTAGTTGGCTAATATCTTTTCTGCAATAGATTAATTCTGCCGCGACATTCACCACTGAATTCCCAGAATAATATATTATTGCTCCTATTTCATGGTCGAATCCATGGGCTGATCCCATGGAATGGCAATAACAATTGCTCTGATTCCATGATCGAATCCACGACTTGATCTCATAGAATGGCAATAAACTACTACATTATATCATTATTCCGATTTCATGATCGAATCCACAACTGATCTCATGAAATGGTGATGAATAATTTTAATTACTCCGACTCTATGGTTGAATCCATGATCCCATAGGATGGTAATGCTTGCTTTATTATTCTGAATTCGTAGTCGAATCACAGCTGATCCTATGAATTAATAATAAACAACTATTCATTTTTATTACTCAGTTTCATGAATTATTCTCCACTAGATTTCATAAGTTAGTAATAAATACTCAATAACTGGGCGTCTGGACTACCACTGAGTAAGCCCCACAAAAATGGTGCAAGTGTATTTGACAATGATGCACGACTGAGCACCCGAATGCACGAACGAGCATCCAAAAATATGAAACAATGAGGAATCCTACGCAAAACAGGAGAAAACAATAAATATTAATAAAATAAGAAGAGGCGCCCAGGGCGGGCCCACCGCTGGCCGGTCGTGCCCTAGCTATGGTCGGTCCATGCCTCTCCCATTATTTTCTTTATTTTTTGTTATTTCATGAACTCATGAAAACTCCTTGGTTTTAGCAACTTTCCTTGTTTTTGCAAAAACTCATGAATCCTCCATAACTTCATGGATTCATGAAATAATATTATAAAATAAGAAGAGGTGTGCGGGACCGGACAACCTAGACGGCCGGCCTTGCCCGAGCCGTGGTCGGTCCAACACCTCACAATCCTTAGCTTTTATAATTATTATTCCCTAATCTCATGAAACTCCTTCGTTTCAACAAAAACTCATGGATTCTCCATAACTTCAAGGATTCATTAAAAATTATATTATAAAATAGGGAAAAGTGTGCGGGATTGGGCAACCTAGCCGGCCATTCCCTAGCCACGACCGGTTACACACCTTGTAATCCCTAGTCTTTTATAATTATTTCCCTCAATTCATGAAACTCCTGGGTTTGAGCAAAATTCATGATTTCTCCATATTTTCTCAAATATTGCTCAAATCACGAAAAACCAAAGGCCAACATAGTCGCACGACTGGCTAGCCTCTCATGATAATTTTAAATATTAAAACACTTTTATTTTAATATTTTCAAAATATTGATGAATTGATCATACATGCTCATTCCAACAAAAATCAAGAATTTCAGTCAAGATGAAACTCTTCTGAAAATTCACAATGTTGCTCGAACGTGCATCAGAAAATACTGAACTCTCATAATGGAGACACGGACACCACGGAAACACGTGCATGCCTTCATGACCGACCAGGTTCATTCCTAGGGCTTGCACAAAGCCGGTCCCACATGTTTTCATAATTCTGACCTAATTCGCTCAATTGCTCATACTGGGCCCAAACTCTCTCCAACCAACTGGGGATTCTTCAAATGACCAACAACTGGTCCCGTGATCACCAAGAGCCAGTCCCATGATCTCTTGGTGGGTACCTATCTTTCATCTCTAGTTTTTATCACCTAATGCTGAATCCAGCAATATTTCAATAAATGATGAAACGGGCATTTAATCATCGTTCTTTCACCAACTCTCAAACTGAGAACCCTGGTACGTGCTCACTCGAGCACTGGGAACCACATGGACGCTCATCATCTCATGTGGTCAGTCCCTCTTCACTTATGACCAATTTTCATTAATTCACCAATTGTTGAAGGATTGATCAAAAATTATGGTTTCGAACAAACGCTCCACGAAATCATCATTTTGAGAAAGTTCAAACACCAACAAATTTATGTTGATCCAGCGATCAACATCTAAGTTAATTACATAATATTTGGTAATCTACCAATTTTTTTAATTAATATTTTATTGGGTCTCGTCACCAAAAAATAATTCATCGAATTGAGCAATACTTGCTCAATTGCTCGAATATTGATCCAACTATCAATATTCAGTGATTCATCAGTAATTTGTCGAATTGAGCAATACTTTCTCAGTTGCACGTCAAATTATCAAAAATCATTAATTTGTCGAATTGAGCAATACTTTCTCAGTTGTTCGCCAAATTCTCAATATTCAGTAATTCGCCGAATTGAGAAATACTTGCTCAGTCGCTCAAATACTGGTCATTAACTCATTACTGATCTACAATATTGACATCATTTCAGAGAACTACATGTTCGACCCATGAATCGCTGAGCATTCATCACTCATGCTCGATTCAACAAAACTAGACTCACAGTCTAAATCAGTCAACAACTGACTAACTAACACACGTCTGCCTTGCAGACTCCACGATTCGTGAGATATCAATCACGTCACAAATGGGGGATATCACTTAGGGTTTTGGTCTTGCGGTCTACGGCACGTGGATTCATCCACAACGAGAAATGTGCGTAAGTCGTGTAAACGGTTGAAGAAGTTAGCAAAGTAGTGGGTGCACGATCAGTCGAGTCTCCGCACGACATGTAACTGACTTTACCACGATCTCCCACTTTTCCACTCTTTCACTCAAGAAACCGTCACACTTACAGGGATCAGTGGTACATCGTTCTTTCAATATAAATAAGTCTAAATCGAGGACAACATCATTATCATTATCTGTCAACAACTCGATACAAACTTATTCACAGAACTCAACTTCAGCAGTTCACCACTATTGCAGAAACCTTCAACACACCCACAATCCTTGATCATCACTGATCCCACACAATTCTCAGCTTCCCTCCTACAGATCGGCCCATCTCCCTCTTTGCGATCGAATTGACTCTGGAACGGCCATTGTCTTGGCTTAGGCCGGAGTCATACAGATTGATTTACGAATCTAAGCACCCCCTTTCCAGCGGTGCATCTGCGTGAGGTTCAGCAGTTTTCTCGGTCGAAGAGTCTTGACAGCACGGTCGATTCTCCACTTTCCTAGAAAACCAACAAACCGTTTTTCCCCATCCACAGGGTTCTCTTGTAATTAGTCTAGTTGAGTATTCATATATTCCATGGGTTCTCTTGTGTTGAGTATATGAACGGTTATCTTAATCGTATTCTAATGGTTTTGGTAGTCATGTGTTCCGTAAGTTTACTTATATTGAGCATAAACAATTAAGTTAATCACCTTGTGTGTTTAATTTGATTGCGTATTCCGATTAAATTAATCATGGGTTTACTTGTGATTAATTTGATTGAGTTTTTTGGATATAGAAAATTATTTATCATGGTTTTTGGTGTCCAATAAAAATCCTTCTTTTCTCTTGAAATTAAGGTCGCTTTTGTTGTTCTATTGGGAATGACATCTAATGGGGGAGACTTCTTTTGAACTTGTGCTTAATGGTCATATCTTGAGGGGTGTGCGGCTGTGGAATTTTAGAGGGGTTATCTTGTATCTTTAAACTCCTTGATGAATGTTATTAGCTTCGGCTATATGATTGCATCTAAATTAAGATGATGTGCGTCCTTTCTTTTAGTCATGAAATGTCTCTTGTGAAAATTTCATTATGATCCTGTTCTTGTACCTTTGCTCTCAGGGACTCCATTGCACCTAATAAACTCAAACTCACACATAAGATACATAATTCACAAGAAAAATAGCAAAGAAAACATAAACTATAGATATAAATGAAGGTGTTTATGACACCTATCAATAGTCCCGCCTCAGCAATACTACACTGAATGGTTAGAGTCTCTTCCAACTAAGCACCCCACTGAAAGGTTTATCGCTGAAGACATGTCTCAGTTCAAAAAGCGATACCCAACATACTCTCTCTTGAATGAGTGTCCACATGTGCCGCAGAATTGGAAAGCTCCACCAACGTGGAATCTACGAGGAATTCCAAACCAGCAGAAGATATTCAAGGCACTGGCAACCAATCCTAACAAATTTCATGAAGGAGATTTAATTCTTAAGGCAACCAGACGCAATTTACATTCCACAAAGAGTTCTAACTGGGAAGGACCTTTTATGATTGCTAAGTCAGTTGTTGGAGGATACTACAAATTGGCTGACATCAAGGGAAAGACGAGTATACCAGTGATTCGTGAAAATTGGCTCAAAATTTTCGACGCATGAAGCATTCAGCGTTGAGTGTTTTGTGTCCAAAGCAAACGCTCAAAACATCTGACGTTTTATCTTAGGATTTTCTTTTACTTGTATTTTTTCAATTCCTCCAAAACGTGTGCATACTTGCGCCCAATATTTGAAATTCAGCAATCTATCAAATTTTTTTATTTAAGAAAAATCTCTATCAAATCCAAAATCCAAAAGACAATCCTCAGCCACCCATAAATTCAGAACCTATCAAAAATCAAAACCCAAAATAAAACCTCATGTCTCTCAGAAGTTCAAAGTTCAAGAGATTATCAAAGGAAAACTAAAGGAAGTCGGCAAAGTAAGATTTCTGCTCCTCTGCCTTCTCCAAGACTTTCAAGGATGCCTTTTCCGCCTCCAGCTTCTTGGTCAGTTCGGCAACTTCGTTCATCTTCTTCAACACGGCATCGCTAGTAGGGAAAGTAGCATCACCCTCTACTGCTTTCCTGATAGCCTCAAGCTTTTGACGAAGCTACTTCAGATTGAAGCCAAGTTCTTCAGCTTTCTTCAAGTTGTACTCCCAATCAAAGAGTACATCTCGGGTAACAATATTTAAGGATGTGATCTGGATATCATTTATAACACGCAAGATGGCTTCTACTTTCCTTGTCAAGAAATAACTGCGTTCTGGATCCTGAGTAACAACGATGTGTCCATACATCTTCCACAGTTTCTCGTACATAGCAGCATATCTGATGGGAACGCTAAATCCACCAACAAACCGGTGATATGGGAGTAACTCACCAAATTGAGGAGCAAAAGAAATCCCTGCAGTAGGATACTCGTGTACTATCATCCGGTTCTCAGTTACTGGAGCAGTGTCAACAATCATAGGGACAACTTCAGTAAGAGTAGCTTTTGCCATTCTCGATGCGGGTTCCACCGTCTCAGGCACAATTAGGATTTCCGCCACCTCCACGGCATAAACAACCAGAAATTCATGAACCTGAGGTGCAGGGATGGAGGTCTCATCACTGACAGCTCCCGGATTTCCCAAACCGTCACCATTGGATCCGTTATTCCCAACTTCGACATTTGGCACCTAATGTGAAGATTACATGTGATTAGAATGATTCAAGCGTGGAAACCCAACACAACCATAAAATTAAGAAATTAAGTGAACTAATATCATCTAATTTCCTTTTTATGCATCTAATACATTCACAAGTAGTGTGAAAGTTATGAAACACGTTTTCAAACAAGCTCAGCTGAAGAAAGTTTACACTTCCCTGTGTTCAATTACAAACTGGGAGCAATTTATAAGGAATATAGAGTTGCGTTATGCACCATTCTCTTTGTATGGAAGTCCTATACGACATGTCAAAATTTCATAGCAATCGGATGAACGAGCGAGGATGTGTGGTCAAACCATTAGGCAACATGCAATCTGGAAAAATCCTGAAAGTCTCCTAGAACTTTACTGTTTCGCCTTTTTCAGGCCCTAAACATGCTCAAAAGTCAAAAAGCTTCTGTTAAAAAGCTTGGGAATTTCCTGGGCTTGAGGATGCATATGCAGATATCGAAAATACGACTCCAAACGAGGATTCTACAGCATTTTTACTAAAAGGTTGAAGTCTGAAATTTTCTGGTGACGTGTTTCGGCAAAATTACTCGTATATTCACATGGGTTTTCATTCATTCATTCAAAAATCAGCAATATCATACTTCTATGAATAAATTACAGGAGGTACACTTACTATAGGGGCCTCTAAATCATTCGAAGGTTCAGTAATGCCATAATCCTCATTGGAAACTCCACTATCTTCATTCGGTTTGGAATTTATAGCGTTCTCCATATTCTCGTACCCCAAGGAAGAGTGTGACTCATCATCATGCTGCTTATCCACAATGATTTCCTCCTGAATATATCAACAGCAATCATCACTAATTCATCCGAAGGTATGTTACAATGATTAGCGCGAAAAGGGAATACTTATGTCGACTTCCTCAGTGTTGGATCCCTGAATTATTCGACCAGGAGCAAAACGAAGACCATCAATAACCGATGGAGCAAAATTCTGGAACGAATTAACAATATTCTTTTAAGATCCTAATCACATGGACGAGAAAGTCGCAACATGAAGAAAAGTGCTAACAACTCACCAAAGAAGCGGCAGGGGACTGTATATTGTTCGGTATCATCCTATAAGATGTCTTTCTCCTTCCTTCTACTCCCTGAGGACTTTCTTGAAGGTTCGGAGAGTTCACATCAATTCGAGGTCTCACAGCACAACCATCCTATCACAGGGTCAACAATACAATTAAAAGTGTGATTGACATACTTTGGCTAAAATCATAAAAAGGGCACTCACCTGCGTCGCATTTGGAGACGTCTTCCTTTTGTCGCCACTGGAAAGGTATCTCAGCCTGGGTCGATCAGAAATCATGTCATAGGAAGGAAACTCTCGAACTGGGGACTTAACATCCATTGCAAACCCGTACACAACTCAGGTTGTTGACGCCATAAGTCTATGGAACCTGGGGTTACGAAGTTATCTCGGTCAAAACACAAAAATAAATAACCATTTCCTTCCACATGCGTGCAGTCTAAGTGAGCCTTCAGGTACTCAATCTCTGTCTTATTTACTCGATGACCTGGGACACACTAATCAAGACCCATCTGTCGAGCTGATCTATCAATGTTGTATTCTTCTACCTGGAATTCTCCATTCATTACTGATATCAAGAAACCAGAAATACAACTCAAGACAAAAGATCTCTCTCCTTCATTCAGACCAGCACAAGTACTCAACATGATATTCTCTTCAGCAGTATTGAAAGTGATCAGCTGTGAGAAGAGAGAAGGAACTGACACCCAGGGGCGAAAGTCGAACTCGGATTCAATGTCCAAAACGTCAGTAATGCATATCTTATATTGAGGCTTCTTTCTAGACCAGCGCATGATCCTAGTGTTGTTCTTCTCAAGGAAGTCATGACGAGTGTCGACCTTGGGTCATTGCAAGATACTACGGGGAATGAAGGCATAACTCTCAAGATGCTCCCACATCAAGGCTTGGAGGAACATGGTATTGGCATGTGTATCAACTTTCATGAAGCCATCAGAGATACTAGAGTCTATAACTAAAGAGTCTAAGTTGACAAATAGCGAATCCAAGAATAGACTACCAATGGGAAGTTTCTCACCTTTAGCCATCTTTATGGCGAAATGAATCACAAACGACTTCAACAAGTGTCCACAATCTTCAAGGATATCCCTGGAGAGCCACAGGCATAAGAAAGCAGCAATTGTTAATAGTGCCATCAACCGGTTCTTCAGGAATTCTATCTCTCGGCCACCAATGCGATAACCATTGAGCATAGCAGGATATGAGTGACTCATTGAATTCGTCCATCTTGGCCTCTAATATATTAGATATATCCTTCTCCTCTGTTGAAAGCTCTTCAGGAAAATTACCGGTAATTGGAAGGTGCAACAAAGCAGCTACATCTTCTAAAGTAATAGTAAATTCTCCCCATCTGCATATGAACGTGTGAGTAGGAACACACCAACGGGCGAGCAAAGCTACCATACCTGGTATATCATGATTGATGATCAAATATCCAGCAGCTTGAATGGTTCGTGTCACCTGGGAACGATCCAACACGGTCCTCACACGACTATGACCCAGCATGTGTCTTTCCCATCCAGAGAAATGCGTCAGAGGTTTTCGTGAAATCTTGAAATCCATATGAGAAGCCGAAAAGTGTTTCCCTTGCAAACAGAACCTAATTACTGCTTGAGGAGACACCAAACTTATTCTGAGTAGTGCTCCTGGGATTTATTAGCAACCGAAACGAGGAGCCTAAGGGACGCTTTTCAGGTCTATACAGATACACAAAGAATTTGTCCTCAGCAGTTGGAATGTTCTTAGTCTTGGGACTTTCCTCTTTCTCATTAGAAATCTCAGAATCATCATTTCTGGAGTAACCATCATCTCTGGAAGATGCGTCTGTGGAAACATCCTCTCTAGAAGAAACATCATCTTTAGAAGCGCTACGGGACTGAGCTATTTTGTAAAGTTGTTGTGACATCATACACGAATTTCATCAACACAATGGAATTAAAGCAACAAGACAATTATGATGCTCATATTGACGTCTACAAAAATGGTAATCCTTAACTCTTACGTATTTACAATTTCACGAACTTAGTGATAACAACGTAAAACCCCAAAACTTGCTCGTTCTTTCAAACCTGCAAAGCGAGCATAAAACATATTATTCAAGAGACAACACTGACTTCCCAAGGAAGTATGAACAATTCACATAATTTTCCATGTGAACATTCGCTGATTTTTACGTGTAGATACACTATAAAATCACTAAACTCATACATACACTACGAATTCATCAACTCATAAATTGTTTGCTTTCAACAATTTTTCATAAATCAAAACTTGATTTATATTTAATAAAACTTTAATAAGTCACGTACCTTTTTTTTTTAAAAAATCGTGAGTTAATAACTCACGTAAATATAAAAAAAACTTTTTTGCTCAATCGAGCATCCGTCTATGAAACGAGGGTCTTTTCTATTTTGTAAAAGTCTACATATTTCAAACAAAATTTTGAAAGTTCATAAACAAATTTTTATCATGAAGTCCAGGTCTTCTCAAAATTCCTTTAACTCTAAGGATTATTATTTATTACTTTTACGAACAAACCTACGTTCCTAAAAGTATTTCCAAAGTTCATGCTTCGAAAACAAAATTGGGTTTTCATGAAACCTAATAAACAAAATTTTTACTACTGCAACTATACCATGTCTATTCAAAATTTTATGTATCTCTTCCATGCTAGGGATTTTTGCTTGTATTTTAAACTAACGAACGAACGGGCACATATATATGTTTTCTAAAAATTCTTCATAAATCGTACGCATACAAGCAACTAGAGGATTTCTTGTTTTATGAACAACTCATGAAATCATAAATCACACAGCAAAAAAATTGCATGGACTTACCTGCCCGCGCCGGCCGGAATCCTGCCAGACGATGATCGGACGGCGGCGGTGCTGGAGCAGGCGTGAAACTTTTTTCTCCTTCCTCTCGCTGCTGCTCACGTGAAGGTGGTGAAGAGATGAAGAATTTTGGTCGGCCAAAAATAAATTTTAGGGTTATTCTCTTTTATATCAAATTTATTTCCAAAACCTAATAAAATATGGGTTTCATTTTATGGACCCGAGCCCATAAATCCTAAACTTACCATAACTAGGCTTCTGAATGTTCAAATCAGCAGTGCCTTATCTCTCCACCCATACGAGGTGGCACTCTACCTTGCTATCAGGGTCCTCATCTGCGCATTTGCTTGTACATGACATCATTGGAGAAAATCGAGGATTCTGAGGCACACCTTTGTAGATTGAGTTCAACTACCGATCTCATCGACTGAAAATCGGCGACTGAAAATCACCATTTAAGCAGGGGACTTAATGTTGATGGTGGATTTTCAACAAAGGGTAAAATCATGAGGCATGTTTTTGACACGGCTTTCAGGCATGCAACAATTCATATTTTATGAAGACATGATGAATATGTTTTCGAAAAGCCTCCACTAGCTGAGTGTTCGATCCCTGGCATTTCATCGTGACCTCTGTGCAGAATAACATAATTGGGCGGTTCTCTGTAGACTGAGAGCTTAACGCCTTCAGGACGTCGATGACACTCACTGTTCCCTGACTGCAGGAGAGAGACCCACCTCCACATAGAAGAATAGTTGGGCGGCGGACGCCTTCAGGAAGTCGGTGACACTCACCGTTCCCTGATTATGTGGAGAGATCGTGTATAGATTCAGGTGGTTCTCCGTAGATTGAGAGAACTAACGCCTTCAGGTCGTAAACAACACTGTGACTCCCTGACTATGCACCCTTCAGAATAGATGTGACGCTTTAGTTGGCTAATATCTTTTCTGCAATAGATTAATTCTGCCGCGACATTCACCACTGAATTCCCAGAATAATATATTATTGCTCCTATTTCATGGTCGAATCCATGGGCTGATCCCATGGAATGGCAATAACAATTGCTCTGATTCCATGATCGAATCCACGACTTGATCTCATAGAATGGCAATAAACTACTACATTATATCATTATTCCGATTTCATGATCGAATCCACAACTGATCTCATGAAATGGTGATGAATAATTTTAATTACTCCGACTCTATGGTTGAATCCATGATCCCATAGGATGGTAATGCTTGCTTTATTATTCTGAATTCGTAGTCGAATCACAGCTGATCCTATGAATTAATAATAAACAACTATTCATTTTTATTACTCAGTTTCATGAATTATTCTCCACTAGATTTCATAAGTTAGTAATAAATACTCAATAACTGGGCGTCTGGACTACCACTGAGTAAGCCCCACAAAAATGGTGCAAGTGTATTTGACAATGATGCACGACTGAGCACCCGAATGCACGAACGAGCATCCAAAAATATGAAACAATGAGGAATCCTACGCAAAACAGGAGAAAACAATAAATATTAATAAAATAATAAGAGGCGCCCAGGGCGGGCCCACCGCTGGCCGGTCGTGCCCTAGCCATGGTCGGTCCATGCCTCTCCCGTTATTTTCTTTATTTTTTGTTATTTCATGAACTCATGAAAACTCCTTGGTTTTAGCAACTTTCCTTGTTTTTGCAAAAACTCATGAATCCTCCATAACTTCATGGATTCATGAAATAATATTATAAAATAAGAAGAGGTGTGAGACCGGACAACCTAGACGGCCGGCCTTGCCCGAGCCATGGTCGGTCCAACACCTCACAATCCTTAGCTTTTATAATTATTATTCCCTAATCTCATGAAACTCCTTCGTTTCAACAAAAACTCATGGATTCTCCAAAACTTCAAGGATTCATTAAAAATAATATTGTAAAATAGGGAAAAGTGTGCGGGATTGGGCAACCTAGCCGGCCATTCCCTAGCCACGACCGGTTACACACCTTGCGATCCCTAGTCTTTTATAATTATTTCCCTCAATTCATGAAACTCCTGGGTTTGAGCAAAATTCATGATTTCTCCATATTTTCTCAAATATTGCTCAAATCAAGAAAAACCAAAGGCCAACATAGTCGCACGACTGGCTAGCGTCTCACGGTAATTTTAAATATTAAAACACTTTTATTTTAATATTTTCAAAATATTGATGAATTGATCATACATGCTCATTCCAACAAAAATCAAGAATTTCAGTCAAGATGAAACTCTTCTGAAAATTCACAATGTTGCTCGAACGTGCATCAGAAAATACTGAACTCTCATAATGGAGACACGGACACCACGGAAACACGTGCATGCCTTCATGACCGACCAGGTTCATTCCTAGGGCTTGCACAAAGCCGGTCCCACATGTTTTCGTAATTCTGACCTAATTTGCTCAATTGCTCATACTGGGCCCAAACTCTCTCCAACCAACTGGGGATTCTTCAAATGACCAAAAACTGGTCCCGTGATCACCAAGAGCCAGTCCCATGCTCTCTTGGTTGGTCCCTATCTTTCATCTCTAGTTTTTATCACCTAATGCTGAATCCAGCAATATTTCAATAAATGATGAAACGGGCATTTAATCATCGTTCTTTCACCAACTCTCAAACTGAGAACCCTGGTACGTGCTCACTCGAGCACTGGGAACCACATGGACGCTCATCATCTCATGTGGTCGGTCCCTTTTCACTTATGACCAATTTTCAGCAATTCACCAATTGTTGAAGGATTGATCAAAAATTATGGTTTCGAACAAACGCTCCACGAAATCATCATTTTGAGCAAGTTCAAACACCAACAAATTTATGTTGATCCAGCGATCAACATCTAAATTAATTACATAATATTTGGTAATCTACCAATTTTTTTAATTAATATTTTAATGGGTCTCGTCACCAAAAAATAATTCATCGAATTGAGCAATACTTGCTCAATTGCTCGAATATTGATCCAACTATCAATATTCAGTGATTCATCAGTAATTTGTCGAATTGAGCAATACTTGCTCATTTGCACGTCAGATTATCAAAAATCATTAATTTGTCGAATTGAGCAATACTTTCTCAGTTGTTCGCCAAATTCTCAATATTCAGTAATTCGCCGAATTGAGAAATACTTGCTCAGTCGCTCAAATACTGGTCAGTAACTCATTATTGATCTACAATATTGACATCATTTCAGAGAACTACATGTTCGACCCATGAATCGCTGAGCATTCATCACTCATGCTCGATTCAACAAAACTAGACTCACAGTCTAAAACAGTCAACAACTGACTAACTAACACACGTCTGCCTTGCAGACTCCACGATTCGTGAGATATCAATCACGTCACAAATGGGGGATATCACTTAGGGTTTTGGTCTGGCGGTCTACGGCACGTGGATTCATCCACAACGAGAAATGTGCATAAGTCGTGTAAACGGTTGAAGGAGTTAGCAAAGTAGTGGGTGCACGATCAGTCGAGTCTCCGCACGACATGGAACTGACTTTACCACGATCTCCCACTTTTCCACTCTTTCACTCAAGAAACCGTCACACTTACAGGGATCAGTTGTACATCGTTCTTGCAATATAAATAAATCTAAATCGAGGACAACATCATTATCATTATATGTCAAAAACTCGATATAAACTTATTCACAGAACTCAACTTCAGCAGTTCAGCACTATTGCAGAAACCTTCAACACACCCACAATCCTTGATCATCACTGATCCCAAACAATTCTCAGCTTCCCTCCTACAGATCGGCCCATCTCCCTCTTTGAAATCGAATTGTCTCTAGAACGGCCATTTTCTTGGTTTAGGCCGGAGTCATACAGATTGATTTACGAGTCTAAGCACCCCCTTTGCAGCGGTGCATCTGCGTGAGGTTCAGCAGTTTTCTCGGTCGAGAAGTCTTGACAGCACGGTCGATTCTCCACTTTCCTAGAAAACCAGCAAACCGTTTATCCCCATTCATAGGGTTCTCTTGTAATTAGTCTAGTTGAGTATTCATATATTCCATGGGTTCTCTTGTGTTGAGTATATGAACGGTTATCTTAATCGTATTCTAATGGTTTTGGTAGTCATGTGTTCCGTAAGTTTACTTATGTTGAGCATAAACAATTAAGTTGATCACCTTGTGTGTTTAATTTGATTGCGTATTCCGATTAAATTAATCATGGGTTTACTTGTGATTAATTTGATTGAGTTTTTTGGATATAGAAAATTATTTATCATGGTTTTTGGTGTCCAATAAAAATCCTTCTTTTCTCTTGAAATTAAGGTCGCTTTTGTTGTTCCATTGGGAATGACATCTAATGGGGGAGACTTCTTTTGAACTTGTGCTTAATGGTCATATCTTGAGGGGTGTGCGGCTGTGGAATTTTAGAGGCGTTATCTTGTATCTTTAAACTCCTTGATGAATGCTATTAGCTTCGGCTATATGATTGCATCTAAATTAAGATGATGTGCGTCCTTTATTTTAGTCATGAAATATCTCTTGTGAAAATTTCATTATGATCCCGTTCTTGTACCTTTGCCAATTTTATTGACAAAAAGGGGGATAATTAATATGTAGTTCACACTACAAATACATATGATTTTCGGATCATTATGTAAGGGAGAGTGGTTTCCATGATAGAGATGGAGTATTGACTAAGGGGGAGTGATACATATCACCATAGTATTATTGTTGAAGTTGTGATACAATTGGACTTTGATACTGTGTAATAATACTATGACACTGTATAACAATGACGAGACCTATGCTTTCTCATTGTTATATCTGCATAGAATATATCGGAAATTTCAAGGAATGTTGAAGATACTAAACAACGGTGATACTAAACTTACAACCTTTGGGATCATTGGAGTACTTGGAAGGACGAAGATTTCAAGGAATGTTGAAGATTAGACATGTGGAATAGGAGCTACTAAAGTTTCAATATATTTTTTGTATTCCATATGTACTGATAGTTTTGTCACTAAAATTGACAAAGGGGGAGATTGTTAGAGCACTTCTCGGTCGAACTCGCATGCGTTGCTATATCAAGCATGTTTGTCAATGTTAGTGATTAAAACTATAAGTCTTGATTTCTAGTCTATTATAGCTAAGTCTCGCACTAGGATAGTAAGTGTAGTTGAGCTCAAGGACTTCATGGAGATTCATCATACAAGTGGAAGAACTACTCAAGGAAACGGTGGAACTTCTCGACAAAAAGGTATGTGAAGACTTGAACTTATCTGTCACTCAAAAGTATATCTATTCTATCTCCTACTTCTTGAGACAAAAGTCGTATGCTATATAGACTTAGATTATACACATTTGGTATTTCGAGCCGAGTATACCTCACCTATCTATATCTCGAAATATGTGTTGGTAAGCATTTCTCTTCGACCATGTTTTTCTTTACCTAGTGACGCAAGTCATGATATGTTTCAATCATCTTGAAAATTGCTTTGACGAGAAATAGTGTAACCACTATATAACGTCCTCTAAGAATGTTTCAATGATTGGAATGAGAGTTTAGATTACATAATAGCCATAATGGACATAAGTATGTTGTGGAAACACATATGTGCATAAGTCCTATACTGGAAATGGCTAGTAGCCAAGTCCGCGAACTCAGTCCGCGAACTGCCGAAGTTCTCAAACCCGAGAAAATCTGCTGAGTTAACAAACTGCTTGAGTGAGCCAAGTCCGCGAACCGGCAAAGCTCTCGAACCCGAGAATTTTTGCTAAGGTTTGTAAACTCTTTCCAGTACCTCAAGTCCGCGAACCTAGTCTACGAACTTGTGTAGGTTATATATCTAGAGATGATTTCTGAACTTAACTTATAAAGACTAAGGAATCTTTTGCGAACCGTGACTATAAAGTTCATGAACCGATTCATGTGAATCAAATCATCTTTGCTTCAATTGTGTCTTGTGTAGTACATGAGATTTCCTTGCAATTGAACAACTCTTTAACTAGTTCATATGAGTCATTTGAACTAGTTATGGTGAAGAAGAAAGTGGTTGGTATGAAATGCTAAAATGGCTAACCTTTTGGTTGACTATTATTGAACCAACAATGTACACGTTTGGGTGCGGTTAACAAACCTAGAAGCGTGCATTTCATTTGTGTATAGCAAGCTAAGATTTCGATCTATTGGTTGAGATACATTAGCTTGAATCTAAATTAGATTTTCATCTAACGGTGGATAGTGTTTGCTTTGTGAGCAAGGCGAAACCCTAATTTGAAAGACTATATAAGGGGACATCTAGCAACTCTACAAACTAATCCCCACACCTTACGTGTGATACTAGTTTGTGTGCTAGATTTTGTTCTCCTTTAACCTTTGGTTTTCTTCTTCTAAAACCAGGTTCGAATTAAAGACTTCATTGGGATTGTGAAGCCGGACCGATACTACTTTTATCGTAGTTGTGTGTTCTAATCTTGTATCTTCTATCGTACGAGTACAATCAGATTGATTGGCTTGAGATTTGATATCTTCGATAGGAAAGATATAAAAAGTAATCACAAACATCTTCGTCTCATCGTTTGTGATTCCACGACATCTTGTTTCGCTACCATATGATTAAGATTGTTGTGAGGTGATTGATTAATCTAGGATGTTCTTCGGGAATATAAGACCAGCTTATCAATTGGTTTCTGTTCACCTTGATTTTATATCAAAAGACGAAACAAAAACTTTAGGATTTTTTCGTGGGAGACAGATTGATCCTTTGATAGACTTGTATGTGTGAGACATATTTTTTTATTGTCAAAGCATGCGATTTTGGGTCGTAGCAACTCTTAGTTGTGGGTGAGATCAGCTAAGGGAGTCAAGTGTGTAGTATCCTGCTGGGATCATAGGCGTAGGGGTGCAACTGTACCTTGGATCAGTGGGAGACTGATTGGGGTTCAATTACAGTCCAGTCCGAAGTTAGCTTGGAGTAGGTAAGTGTCTGTTGCGGCTTAATACAATGTGTATTCAATCTGGACTAGGTCCCGGGGTTTTTCTGCATTTGCGGTTTCCTCGTTAACAAAACTTATGGTGTCTGTGTTATTTCTTTTCCGCATTATATTTGTTATATAATTGAAATAATACAGGTTGTGCGTTAAATCAATCAATTGGATATTCCGACCTAACAGTTGTTGATTGATATTGATTGATCCTTGGATATTGGTCTTTGGCACCGTCCAAGTTATCTCTCTTTAATCGAGACGCGCAGTTTGCTTGAGTAAGATTAAATCCAGAGATTGAGATATCAACTCCTTGAGATACTTTTACCTAGATTGAGTCTGAATGTCTAGTTGATTCTCTAGAAAGTGTTTCGGAGTTTGTCCATACAGATTGCTAAGTGAAATATTGGGTGGTGTTGTTAGACCCCCGCTTTTTCAGTATTAGAGCAGGCAAACACGAAAAGATCTAACAATTTGTGTTTTGTGCGGGATTGAGTAATAGCCCATGTTGGTAGGCTTTATCAAAGGATCATGAGGGGTTCATGTAGAAACAATATGTGAAAAATTCACAATATGTTGAATCTGTTGGTTTAACATAAAACCATATGTGTTTCGAGGTTTCAACTTTTGCATCGCATTGTTAAAACCGGTTTTCAACCTTTCTCTGGTAAAGGTTGCTATTTGTTGTTGTTCTTTTATTTTGGCGGGAGGATGACAACTTTAATGAGGGATAGTTCTAAGTGAACTTGCGGTTAATGACATATCTTAAGGGGAGAAGAGGATGCAAAATTTGAGGTAACAATCTTGTTAGTTAATTGTTTTCCCATTTAAGAAAAGTATGATTTTATTTCATATCTTTATTGCTTTTGCTTAACAAAATTTTGGTACAATTGATGTTGATTCCATTATTTGTGTATGGACGTTTGTTTGTGATTCAATTGTTTCTGGTTAAGAAAAACTATTGTTATCTTTCGTTATTATTTGGTATCAATTGTTTAGGCTTACAAAATTTTGGTGCAATTGCGGTACTATAATGTCTTTGTTTGTTTTAATTGCTTCCGGTTAAGATAATGATTATGCAAGTTGATTTATTTAGTTTGTATGGATTGTTTATGGCTTAACAAAATAGTTTCGGGATCATTTGTTTAGTCCAAGTGATTTCCAAATAAGAGAAACTAAGTTTTTCGGATCTTATTTAGACTTATCAAATGTGAAGGTTTCGGCTATTCAAGTCCAACCGAATGCCTTAACAAGAATTACTAGTTAACTAACCTAGTATTTGTCTTGTTTAAAAAGTGAAAGGTCTAAGTTATTTTTGAGAATAATTAGAGCCCGATGAGAAAAATAAATTTAATTCTGATATCTTTGTTTGGTCTTATCAAACAAGCGATTGTATTTTGTACAATCGGTTTAGCAAGAGAACTAAGGTTCTTAGTCGATTTTTGATGTGCTAAACTATTAGGGAAGATTGCTTCGGGCAATTTTTTGCTAGATAACATGTTAAAACCAAATTACTTGTAATTTGGGTTTTGATATTGGTTATCTAAAATGGTGTGTAAAACCCTCGTGCTCAACTCTTATAGGTTTGCAAATTCTCTTTGTGAGATTTGTAAGATCCTTTCGGTTTGTCCTTATTTTTTCGTATTTTTGTCATTTTTTGACAAAAAGGGGGAGAAATATATGGAGTAAACAAGTGATATTTGATTTGTTGTGAGTTGGTATCACTAAGGGAAAGGACATTTGTGCTAAAAAGTTTATTCTAACGAAAAGAGTGAAAGCATAGACTAAGGGGGAGTCACATACCATATGATATGTAGTTATGAGGAACTACATGGAAATAATAAAGACGTGCGGATTGAAAATCTACCTATCTTACCTTTAGGGGGAGTATTAGCTTTGTTATTATTATAATGTCAGCAGCGGCATTTAAGGATTGAATTTAATGCAAGTTTTGTGTTGTTGAACTTGGAATCAAGCGTATGTGTATGATGAATTTTTGTAATTTGTTTATCCATATGATGTAACAGTTTTGTCACTAAAATTGACAAACAGGGAGATTTTTAGAGAATATCTCGGTTGAACCCACCAAGCGTTGGCATGTCAAGTTTGGTTGTCATATTTTAGTGAATCAAAACTCATTTAAAGAGTCGCTTGATTATATACTAGAGTGAACTTCGTATAGGTTAGCTTGAAAGTGTTCGGATATGAGACTTACAAGTATGACATGAATACTTGAAGAATGTGAAGAAGTATAGAGCTACAACGACAACATCATCCTTCCTCTTGAGGTTAGTAATATTTGACTTGAACTGCGTCTTTCCCTAACGTATATTTCAAGTCGTGCATATTGAAAACATAACTGCGAAGCTGTGTATGATACTCTAGTTAGACATAGTATTAAGGAATACAATACGAGGTTTATTGCTTAACCATTAAACTTTGTATATAAGACATCGACATGATCATATAAATGATATTGTGATTATGTATGGGTATGAGTGAAGATTTCATTCCAGGAAACAATGTTTTACATTCGTTTAAAGGAAGTAAGTTCATAAACTCGTTTTGTGAATCGAAAGGGAAATCGCTAGGCTTATTGGTATTGTTATTCATTGCAAATCTATTTTGAATTACCAATGTGTGTGTTTAGTATAACCTCTCATAAAATTGTTTATGTATCTTGGTAAAACTATTCACAAGGCCTGA
This sequence comes from Papaver somniferum, assembly GCF_003573695.1. Classification (NCBI taxonomy): domain Eukaryota; kingdom Viridiplantae; phylum Streptophyta; class Magnoliopsida; order Ranunculales; family Papaveraceae; genus Papaver; species Papaver somniferum. Next base: position 19,254,592 of record NC_039362.1, read on the forward strand.
CTTATGTACTGGTATGATTTTTATTAGTGAAACTGATCTTAAGTAATCACTCAAGATGGTATGATCGATGCCTTGTCAATCACAACTTTTATCTAGTCATTGGGGAACCGATCCTAGCAAGATGTGAAACAAATTTGCAGGAGGGAATCGATCCTTGTAAGAGGTACAACATGATTTTAGTAGATGGGGGAACCGATCCTATGAACATGTGCAACAAGTTTGTAGTTTTGGGGGAACCGATCCTATGGACACGTGCAGCCGAATACAGTACCATAAGTTGTGGGGAACCGATCCTAGTACCTAGTCAACTGAATTTTGGTAACTAGCATGACTATGCACAGTACTCACATGGAGGTAGAACCGAACTTGTTTTGGTAGAACCGTGAAACCCATGATTGGTGATTTGATAGGATAATCAATCACATAGTTCTTGGAATTCAGACGAACCAAGTCTAAACTTGTTTAGAAGTGTGGCAAATCAATTCCAAGATTGTAAGTATGAAAAAGGACTTGCAAAGTAAGGATGTCGACATACTTTGAACATGTGCAGTAACTCTTATCATTAATTGTTCAAAGATATTCCTTAATAGCTATAGGAGAATCCCAAGATCGAAATAAATTGAGCTATTTTATTTAAGGTTTCTTAGTTTTTATATGCTAAATGCATATCTTTAGAAAATAATAATTATTAATGTGCATTTGTTGATTATAGATTTTTCTATTGGGATTTCGGTCAATATTTGGGCAGTGCATTTCCAGGAGTTATGAAAACCGATTTTGTGTTTATTGCATATCTTTGAGAATATTCGGTTTTGGAAATTACTTGGTGTCCAAACTTCCTTGTCTATGAATATTGAAGTTTTCATTTCTAGCAAACTAATCCTCAGAGCCAGCAAAACTACCTAGTTGTGTTGTTACTGGTGGAGCCGCCTATTCGGAGAGGAAAGTAACCTAATTAGGCAAAATCTCTTATGGCCGCTCAGTTTAAAGACTTCTTTGGGATTGAGAAGCTTTATTAGTACCGTTGGTGGGAAACTAGATAATTGCGGTTTATTATTAGTTTTCGATTGGTTTGATTAACTAATGGTTGTTGAATTTTGATTGCACCTAGTTTTTTTTATGCTTGAGAATCTTCTCTTCTAATATAAGATGCAATCAAACTAGATCGAAGTTTCGACGGGGATCTTTAGACTGTAGTTCTAAAGACTTCTTGTGATAAGGCAACGTTAACAGACTCCGTTCTGTGTGTGATTGATCATAAGAGATTCAAGTTGATTGTGTACAGGTGCTGATTGAAGATTAAAGAAGATTTGAAGACAAAAAGACTTTTTTGGGTTCATAATCTTTGGTGTGCACAATACTTGTTTCGGCTCGAAATAGATCCAACTATAATCGGTTTATCTTTGTGATAGACTGGATTGATTAGTTAAGTAGATGGCATCAATACACTTCTTTGCGATTAATAGTATTGATTGCATAGTATAACAATTACTTAGGTAGTTGTTGAGAGATTGATATAAGGACCCGACAAAGGAGTTTATTGGTTAAACGGAAGATCCTTTGTCAGACTCATATCACGTTGTTTGAAAAGAGTTGTTACCGAATAGGTTTGTTGTTCCTTTATTGTTTGGAATACGAACCAAAGGAATTGTTCTAAGTGCGTGACTTATTTACAAGTTTGAGGTGCAAGGATACTGAAGGAACTAGGTGAACTATAAGTTTAGTTGCTTGGTCTCAACTATACGAAGTTGATTTGATTTTGTATAGCAGCTTAGTTCTGTGAGTATTCCAAGTGCATTTGCGGTTTCCTCGTTAACAAAATCTTGTTGTTTCTTTTAATTTTCTATTTCCGCAATTATAATTGCTTTATTATAACTAGAAGTAAAATACACAAACTTTAATTCATATTTTACTTGATAGATAATTCATAGAGTTTGGTTAAGTCCGAACCTATTATCAAGTAAACATAAATTGTTGTTGTGTTGTCTCGATCTCGTATCCAGAGACAATCACACGAAGTGTGAACCGATTAGTTGTATTGTCTCGACTCAGTACATAGACAATCACTTTCAAAAAAAGACTTATAGGTGGAAAAGTTTTAGATTGAGGTATATTTGGGTACCCTCGTCTTTTCAATTGGTATCAGAGCAGGCAACCACGAAAAGATCTAACAATCTGTGTTTGGTGTGGGATTGAGTACTAGCCCATGTTGGTAGGCTTTATCAAAAGATCATGAGGGGTTCCTGTAGAAACAATATGTGAAAAAGTCACAATATGTTGAATATGTTGGTTTAGCATAAAAGCATATGTGTTTCGAGGTTTCAACTTTTGCATTGCATAGTTAAAACTGGTTTTCAACCTTTCTATGGTAAAGGTTGCTATTTGTTATTGTTCTTTTATTTTGGCGGGAGGATGACAACTTTAATGGGGGATAGTTCTAAGTGAACTTGCGCTTAATGACATATCTTAAGGGGAGAAGAGGATGCAGAATTTGAGGTAACAATCTTGTTAGTTAATTGTTTTCCTGTTTAAGAAAAGCATGATTTTATTTCATATCTTTATTGCTTTTGCTTAACAAAATTTCGGTACAATTGATGTTGATTCCATTATTTGTGCATGGATGTTTGTTTGTGATTCAATTATTTCCAGTTAAGAAAAACTATTGTTATCTTTCGTTATTGTTTGGTATCAATTGTTTAGGCTTACAAAATTTAGGTGCAATTACGGTACTATAATGTCTATGTTTGTTTAAATTGCTTCCGGTAAAGATAAATGATTATCCAAGTTGATATATTTGGTTTGTATGGATTGTTTATGGCTTAACAAAAGTGTTTCTGGATCCTTTGTTTAGTCCAAGTGATTTCCGGATAAGAGAAACTAAGTTTTTCGGATCTTAGTTAGACTTATCAAATGTGAAGGTTTCGGTTATTCAAGTCCAACCGAATGCCTTAACAAGAATTACTAGTTAACTAACCTAGCATTTGTCTTGTTTAAAAAGTGAAAGGTCTAAGTTATTTTTGAGAATAATTAGAGCCTGATGAGAAAAATAAAGTAAATTCTGATCTTTATTTTGGTCTTATTGAACAAGCGATTGTATTTGTACAATCGGTTTAGCAAGAGAACTAAGGTGCTTAGTCTATTTTTGATGTCCTAAAATTTTAAAGAAAATTGTTTCGGGCAATTGTTTCCTATATAACATGTTAAAACAAAATTACTTGTAGTTTCGGTTTTGATATTGGTTATCTAAAATGGTGTGTAAAACCCTCGTGCTCAACTCTTATAGGTTTGCAAATTCTCTTTGTGAGATTTGTAAGATCCTTTCGGTTTGTCTTTATTTTTTCGTTTCTTTGTCATTTTGTGACAAAAAGGGGGAGAAATATATGGAGTAAATTAATATTTGACTTTTTGTGAGTTGGTATCACTAAGGGAAAGGAAATTTGTGTTAAAACGTTTATTCTAACGAAAAGAGTTAAGCATAGACTAAGGGGGAGTCACATACCATATGATATGTAGTTATGAGGAACTACATGGAAATAATAAAGACGTGCGGATTGAAAATCTACCTATCTTACCTTTAGGGGGAGTATTAGCTTTGTTATTATTATAATGTCAGCAGCGGCATTTAAGGATTGAATTTAATGCAAGTTTTGTGTTGTTGAACTTGGAATCAAGCGTATGTGTATAATGAATTTTTGTAATTTGTTTATCCATATGATGTCAGAGTTTTGTCACTAAAATTGACAAAGGGGGAGATTGTTAGAGCATAGCTCGGTTGAACCCACCAAGCGTTGGTATGTCAAGTTTGGTTGTCATATTTTAGTGAATCAAAACTCATTTAAAGAGTCGTTTGATTATATACTAGAGTCAACTTCGTATAGGTTAGCTTGAAAGTGTTCGGATATGAGACTTACAAGTATTACATGAAGACTTGAAGAATGTGAAGAAGTATGGAGCTACAACGACAACATCATCCTTCCTCTTGAGGTTAGTAATATTTGACTTGAACTATGTCTTTCCCTAACGTATCTTTCAAGTCGTGCATATTGAAAGCATAATTGCGAAGCTGTGTATGATACTCTAGTTAGACATAGTATTAAGGAATACAATACGAGGTTTATTGCTTAACTATTAAACTTTGTATATAAGATATTGACATGATGATATGGATGCTATTGTGATTATGTATGGGTATGAGTGAAGATTTCATCCTAGGAAACAATTTTTTACATTCGTTTAAAGGATGTAAGTTCATAAACTCATTTTGTGAATCGAAAGGGAAATCGCTAGGCTTATTGGTATTGTTATTCATTGCAAATCTGTTTTGAATTACCAATATATGTGTTTAGTATAACCTCTCATAAACTTGTTTATGTATCTTGGTAAAACTATTCACAAGGCCTGACTTATGTATTGATATGACTTTTATTAGTGAAACCGATCTTAAGTAATCACTTAAGATGGTATGATCGATGCCTTGTCAATCACAACTTTTATCTAGTCACTGGGGAACCAATCCTAGTAAGAGGTGAAACAAATTTGCAAGAGGGAATCTATCCTTGTAAGAGGTGCAACACGATTTTAGTAGATGGGGGAACCGATCCTATGAACATGTGCAACAAGTTTGTAGTTTTGGGGGAACCGATCCTATGGACATGTGCAACCGAATACAGGTAGTTACCATAAGTTGTGGGGAACCGATCCTAGTACCTAGTCAACCGAATTTTGGTAACTAGCATGACTATGCACAGTACTCACATGGAGGTAGAACCGAACTTGTTTTGGTAGAACCCAGAAATCCATGATTGGTGGTTTGATAGGATAATCAATCACATAGTTCTTGGAATTCAGACGAACCAATTCTAAACTTGTTTAGAAGTGTGGCAAATCATTTCCAAGATTGTAAGTATGAAAAAGGACTTGCAAAGTAATGATGTTGACATACTTTGAACATGTGCAGTAACTCTTATCATTAATTGTTCAAAGGTATTCCTTAATAGCTAAAGGAGAATCCCAGGATCGAAATAAATTGAGAATCTTTTATTTAAGGTTTCTTAGTTTTTATATGCTATTTAATCTCCAACAATTAAATGGATATCTTTAGAAAATAATAATTATTAATGTGCATTTATTGTTATAGATTTTTCTATTGGGATTTCGGTCAATATTTGGGCAGTGCATTTCCAGGAGTTATGAAAACCGATTTTGTGTTTAATGCATATCTTTGAGAATATTCGGTTTTGAAAATTCCTTGGTGTCCAAACATCCTTGTCTATAAATATTGAAGTTTGCATTTCTAGCAAAGTAATCCTCAGATCCAGTAAAACTAAATAGTTGTGTTGTTACTGGTGGAGCCGCCTATTCGGAGAGGAAAGTAACCTAATTAGGCGAAATCTCTTAAGACCTCTCAGTTTAAAGACTTCTTAGGGATTGAGAAGCTCTATTAGTACCGTTGGTGGGAAACTAGGTTTATAATTAGTTTTCGATTGATTTGATTGACTAACGGTTGTTGAATCTTGATTGCACCTTGTTTGTTTATGCTTGAGAATCTTCTCTTTTGATATAAGATTTACTCAAACTAGATCGAAGTTTCGACGGGGATCTTTAGAATGTTTGTAGTTCTAAAGACGTCTTGTGATAATAAAACGTTAACAGACTCCATTCTGTGTGTGATTGGTCACAAGAGATTCAAGTTGATTGTGTGCGGGTGTTGATTGAAGATTAAAGAATATTTGAAGACAAAAAGAATTTTTTGGGTTCATAATCTTTGGTGTGCACAATACTTGTTTCTTATGGAAAGAGATCCAACTATAATCGATTTATCTTTGTGATACATTGGATTGATTAGTTGAGTAGATGGTATCAATACACTTCTTTGTGATTAATAGCATAGTCTAACAATTACTTAGGTAGTTGTTGAGAGATTGATATAAGGACCCGACAAAGGAGTTTATTGGTTAAACGGAAGAGCCTTTCTCAGACTCATATCACGTTTTTTGAAAAGAGTTGTTACTGAACAAATTTGTTGTTCCTTTACTGTTTGTAATACGAACCAAAGGAATTGTTCCAAGTGCATGACTTATTTACAAGTTGGAGGCGCAGGGATACTGAAGGAACTAGGTGAACTATAGGTTTAGTTGCTTGGTCTCAACTATACGAAATTGGTTTGATTTTGTATAGCGGCTTAATTCTAAGAGTATTCAATTCTGGACTAGGTCCCGGGGTTTTTCTGCATTTGCGGTTTCCTCGTTAACAAAATCTTGTTGTTTCTTTTACTTTTCTATTTCCGCAATTATAATTGCTTTATTATAATTAGAAGTAAAATACACAAACGTTAATTCCTATTTTACTTGATAGACAATCCCTAAAGTTTGGTTAATTCTGAACCTATTATTCAAGTAAACATAATTTGTTGTTGTATTGTCTCGATCTCGTATCCGTAGACAATCACACCAAGTGTGAACCGACTAGTTGTATTGTCTCGACTCAGTCCATAGACAATCACTTTCAGAAAAGGACTTATACGTGGAAAAGTTTTAGATTGAGGTATATTTGGGTACCCTCGTATTTTCAATAGTCCATGTGGTGAAAGAAGGAAAAACTACATTATTCATGTTTCTTATAAGGTATGATTTATGCATATATCATACAAAATGTGACTGATTGAATTGCCACCTTAGCGAGGTTTTAAGTAACTGTTGTCATGTTAGTTGGCATATTTTCTTTCCATCGTACTCGTTGCGTTCTGCTTTATACATTGTCGTGTAATTTTCTTAGAAATCAAAATTTAAATTCTTATTCATGTTTCTATTTGAAATTATCAAATACATGGCATGCTAAGAAAATAGGTATTTTTGTTGGTCACAAAAGGACAAAATAACTTGGTGTAACCTTGATATTACTAATATGACCTTAAATATCAACCATTACTATACATATGTATTGAAGATTAAAAAGGTATATTAAATTAATACTTACATATCTTATACTAATATAAAGAAAAGAAGTATTTTGGTTGGTCATAAATGGACAAAATAACTTGGTATAACCTTGATATTACTAATATGACTTTAAATATCTACCACTATTATACATATGTATTGAAGGTTAAAAAGGTACATTAAATTAATACTTACGTATCCAACCTTATATATTCACATATTCACAGAAATGCTATTGTTATAAAAATACATCAAATTTTTTTAAAAATTTGATATCTTTTGAAACATCCATCTGATTTTTGTAAAATTAACATATTTGAAAATCTCTTTGAAATACCTACGTAATGAGTACAAATAAGAATATTAAATTTTATTTTACGAAAAAAATATCATTGTTATCAAATTTGGTGTTGTTAAAAGAGTAAAGTTCAAGCATGTGCATCGCACATGTGGCATCACTAGTATTGATAAAATGAGCAACATTAAGATCATAAGGATACATTGAATTTTGTCATTTGAACTCACGTTGTTGGTGATTAAAGCCTACACTCCAAGTTTAATCAACTGAAAGTTTTTGTGACGCTCTTTTTTTTGTCTCTCTCTTTTCTCAAAAACTAGGGGGAAAAAACCCATCAACTTCTTCTTCTTCCTTTGCTCAGATCTAGAGCGATATTGGATATTAGAGCGATTTTATCTTCACTATTTGGGCGATTTTATCTGCACTTTTAGAGTGTTTCTTTCTAACGATTTGTTCGTGTTTGGTTTTCTTGATAAAAATACATCGGCGATTCAGCACGGGCGTAGATCAAATTTATCATCATCAGAAATATCGATCTAGGTTTCCGGGTTAGACGCTGCACATAAAGAATTTTTGGGCAAATCACTCCTCTATCGTAGGAGCATCTCTTTTCGAAGAAGAAGATTTATCAAAATGGTTGAATTATGATTTCGAGTACCATTTCTTCTCCAATATCAAAGTACAAGATTTGGGTGCTATCGTGGTAGATCGCTTTTTCTCTTCGCGATTTATTTACGTTTTGTATATTTCTTTGTATTTGTACCATGTTATGATATACTTGCTTCCCTTTAAAACCATCATGTAAACGTTTCTTGTGGAATGGAATACCTATGTTTGATGATCAAAAAAAAAAAAATGTGTCGGCTCAAGCTAGAACAACTAATAGATAGAATGCATAATGTCATCATATAATTGGGTCGACTGACGGGAGGGTCCGAAGTGCCCGAAGGGTGGGAGTCCTTTTTATGACCACTTATTTTTTTCTTTTGTAAAATGAAGCATAACGCAAATGTGCATTTCGATAAAAAGATTGTAAATGGTTTGTTGTGTTCAATATTTTGGTTACTTTTCACTGGACAAAATTGTCCCTCGCTGTCAGTCCAATTACCATAACTCTATACATACTATTTTTCCAGGGGTATATTTGGCAAGCAAACTAGAATATAATATATCTAAAAATCCGTGCCATGGAATTTTACAAATTTTATCTCGTTGGAAAGATTTTAAATGGATCTACACAATGAGTACAAACAACAATATCGAATTTATAGTTTTTACGAAAAATTCGGAGGTGTTTATCCTTTTAGGCACAATTTTTCGAAAGTCGAATGTATATCCATTATGAAAACCACCAAAAAGGATGTATAACACATTATGCAACCATATTTTGGTTTATGCATCAATTAATTTTTTTGTTACAACTAATAAAACGATGTACTTCATCCGTTTCAGGAAAAGTGAAACTTTCACTTTAGGCACAAATTTTATTTTACAGTCCAATTGCAGTGATGTTTCATTTTTCTTCGGTCAGTCATCCCCACAGTGGTAGCGGTGTTCTAGTTAAGAGCATATTCTTTAATACAATCTATCACTTGTGTGTCGAAACATTCACAAGTGATGAATATGATTTATTATTTCGCCATTTGGGTTTTAGGAGTTATGTTACTATGATATTTTGCATCAACATGTGATTAAAAGAAAAAATTAATTAGTGTATAGTGTTTCATGTACTACAATCAATTAGTGCAGGATAATACTGGTTCACATAGACATAAAAACAAAAAGTTTAAGCTCATGAAGATCGTGTGTACTGAATCAATGACAAGAACAACAAATTTAAACTAGATCCATAAATAAATTCAGAAAAGTTATATACTCAAACAAATTGATTGGTAAAATCAAATAAGATCGAACAAAACAAAACACTAACGAAATCAATAAAATCATCGAAAGTAAGACTACATAATGAGACACTCAACATCAATTACACCAATATGAGAAATAAAAACAATCACCAGATGTACTTTTTCGATCTTCTACACATCTTGCCCAATCAGCATCTGAGTAGGTAACAAGACTATTATTAGTGTCCATTGAATATGACATACCATAGTATGTGATACCTCTGACCTATTTGATGATTTTTTTAATAGTGTTTAGATGTGATTCTTTCGGATTTGCTTGAAATATAACACAACATCCTACACTGAAAGCAATATATGGTCTATTTGCAGTTAAATTCAATAGACTTCCTATCATCGATCGATACAACTTCTGATCGACAGACTTCTCACTAGGATCAAATTGAAGTTTTCCAGTGGTTGGCATTGGAGTTGCCATATGGTTGCATCCCTTAGATCATTTTTTTCGACCAAGTTTCTAGCATATTTTTCTTAGGATAGAAGAATATTGTCGTTTTGTTGTTGAATTTGTAAGCGTAGAAAGTATGATAGTTCTCCAACATTACTCATCTCGATTTCTCCACTCATAAGATTTAGGAATTCGTCAGTGAGATTTTTGTGCTGCAATAACATTCTTTCAATTTCATTTGGTAAAGAGAGTCTTATCAGCACCACCTCTAGAGGATCCCTTTTGAAGTAAAAAAGATGTTAATTTATCATACCAAGCTCTTGGAGCTTGTTTTAGACCACATAATGCCTTTTTGAGTTTAAGTACATGGTCGGGAAATAAGGGATCTTCAAATCCTTTAGGTATTTTATTTTGCGGATGTTTTACAGTGTTGAATGTAGAATTTTAAAGGTGGAATTTATGGATCTAGGGGATTTAGTAAAATTACATCTCTCTATGTATGTATGGTTGTTTGAATCCTTGGAATCACGTTTCCTGCGAGATTCAATTTTCCAGTAAATCCCCCCCCCCCCAAGATTTGCTGAGAAACTTATCAAGGGATTTATGAACCTGCTTTTTTTTAACTCTAAATTCCATATATATGCAATTTTAAGAATTGAGGGTAACGCCAAACGGTACAAAGACTTTAATACAAAAACTCTATAAATCCTAGGAATTTTAGTTGAGTTACCAAACATGCAAAAAATTTATATGAATCTCAGATTTATAATCCCATGGAATTATAAAGAAACCTATCATAGGGGTTCCAAGGATTTGGTTTTGAGGGCTCCTATGAATTCGACTATCCCAAATGTGGATGTAGGGAGACCTATTTTGTTATCAAAAAATACAAAAATATCCATTGAAAATCTAAAAAATTACCAAACCTAAATGTAAGTAAATCAAAAACAAAACCTAAACTAAACCTGATTGGAAAAAAAAAAGGAAAAAAAAACCTAAAAATAAACCCACTCGTCTCTTCTTCTCCTCCATCGCCATTTTTTTTCACTTCAACAACGTTTAGTGATCGATTCTCAGCCAGTAATAATTTTAATTGGGTAAGAATCAAAAACCCAATCCTTTTTTAATGTTTTTGATCCGATGGATCAAATTAGAGATTGAAAAATTAGTTTAAGAACTCAATACAATTAGAAAATTTTCTCACCGTATAAATTTTTTATAGTTGGGAAAATATGAACTCCCAACCGTAAAATCTTTATTATTTTTTGTATACGGGGAAAACCCAACCGTAAGTTGCCCTGGTTTTGTATACGTTTGGGAAAAATATGAACTCCTAACCGTAAGTGCTTAACTAACTTTTGCATACGGCTGGGAAACCCAACCGTAAGTTACCTAGTTTGGTATATGGTTGGAAAACCCAAACGTAACTCCAGTTTTCAAAATAAAAATAAAATAAAAAAATCCACGTGATTTTGATTTCAAATATAAATTGTAAGTCAAATGATTAATTTATCTTGTTACTAATCTTACTTAATTTAGTTAAACTTAATTATTGGGATAAGTGGTTTTGGATTTACTGTTTCGTGACCCGTTTTTTTGTCATTGTATGAGCCCTCAGAACCAGAATCTTGGAATCCCTATATAGGTTTCATTATAAATTACTGAAAACAATGAATTCTGCAAACAAACCCACCATTAGTGTATTTTCTTTTTTGAATTGTGCGATCATTCTGCAAGGGTCGGGAGCATGGTTTTTAAAAGCATACGCTTTGCTTCAAATTTCAGCATTCCGCTTCGAAGCGGTCATGTGAAGCGCATCTTTCATGAAACGTAAGCTTCACACTTCAGAGCGTACGCTTCGCTTCAAATTTCAACATTTCACTGGTCATGTGAAGCGCATCTTTCATGAAGCTATAAAATTTTCGCCTAATTTTGATTTATTTATTTTTTTAATTTTTTAAGAGGGAATTGAAAACCCACCTCCCACTAGTATGGATTAGGTTGAACTGGTGTACACACGCTTTGTTTTAGATAAAAATTAGACTTATATAAATTTTTTATATATATTATCTTCCTAATAAATTTATAATTACTAGTTACGACTAACTTATTTATAAGAAAACATCTGCTTCAAACATCAACCATGAAGGGACGCTTCACGCTTCGACATACGCATCGCTTCCTAAAAATGAAAAACACTTCACGCTTTTTGGTCGGGAGCCCCACATCATTTTGAGCCCTACCCCATAGCGTTGGCGAAAGTGAATTTTAACGCTGTCTACAACAATTCTACTGCACTGACGTGGCACCCCTTGGACCCCACCAAAAACCCACCGTAACGCATCAAGCAGTGGACGGCCGTGATGTTAACACATCAGCAGATGTAACAAAACATAATCCCGCCCAAAGCGTCTTTCGCTGAAAACTGCACTAAAGAGGGTTTTCTCATCACAGATTTTGGGGTTTTCTCCTCTCTCATTTCTTATTCTCCACCCATACAATCTCTTAAAACCTATCTCGAAAGTTCATCTTCAGGCTTGTTCGTGGGTCGAAAGATTAGCGCGGTCTGATTATAAGGTTAGTATCTATCGAATTGACGAATGTAAGGTTATATTTAGGGAATCGTAGGTTTCAAAGAATCTTATGAAGCTAATCTTGAGAGTTCATCCTCAGGCTTGTTCGTGAGTGAAAGATTTAGCATAACCAGAGCGATCCCATTCTAAGGTTAGTTTCTATTGACGAATTTAGGCTTATTTTGGAAATTTTAGGTTCAATTTTGGATGGATGATTATGATGGTGTATTTTGATGATTGTAGGTTTAATTCTAGGTTTGATTAGGTGGTGGCGTATGTTTGTATCTTCGTTGATCTTGGTTATTTTCCTTTCTGATTTATAGTAAGCCTGGTTTGTTCATGATCCGGATGTTATATATGCTGCTTTTTCTCCTCTTGATAATGATCTTTATAGTAACAATTGATTAAAAGTAGTAACTAAATCCTTTGTTGTATTTGTGGTTATAATGTGTTTTTTTTTTCTTGGATTGAATCTTAAGTGTAGGTCATTAATATGCTGGCTACAAAAGCCTCTTATGATTTGTTCCTCTAGAGGAGATATATTGTTATTATGTTATTGGTTCTTAGTTTGTTCAGTCCTAGTTTTGTTATACTTCTATAGCAACTTGACTTCTTTCGTGGTGCAGTAGTAAAAATGTTAGAGAAAGACAAACAGTTGGAGATTCATCGAGATGTACTTTGCATCTGCAGACGCCCATCAGCTGTTAGAGTTAAACAGCTAAAGGTTTCATTCTCATCACTTAAACCTTCCAATAGTAATAATATTACTTTTAGACGTGGTTGAAGTTATATGATACGTCTTGCAGTGTCAGAGAGAAGGATGTACCTTGTGGCTGCACCAGCAATGTTATCGTCGCAAATATTGCCCATATTGTTGTCTGGAGATGCTGAATCCCTTTTGTGTTACGTCAGCCATCCTTGTCCCACCCACTGTGCTGTTTGAATCTGATGAAAAACTTGTCGGGCGTGGCAAGTTTAGGCTGACACCAACTCAACAGCAAATGGTAGTTTTACCAGAGAATCAAATTCAGATGTGGTGCATGAGATTTGAGGATGACCAATCTGGTACCCAGTGGCCGTTAAACTCCTTCCTTATGGTTAACGGTAGGTCTTTTAAAGGAGTGTCCTGTATTGTGGGCTTTCCTATTGAACACACTTCATTTTTGTGATACACCCTTTCTGTTTTATAGAGAGCCCTTTGGCAATGGAAACAGCACTATCCGCCAGCACTCATGATCACTGCATCACTGTAAGTGTCTTCTTCACATTATATTAAATTAATAAATTTTGATTCTGCATTATCATTTCAGTTTGAAACAATCTCGCCTAATTTAGTTTCGCCTCAGATTTTAGACATTGAAAAGCAAGGAACCAATTCTGTTGTGCTGATGGGGGATCCTGATCCTAAATCAGGATCTGATTTCTGTTTTGGAGTGAGGATCGGGAAACAGCTCTCAGAAGAAATGGTAATATTCATTGTATTTGTGTTACACTGTTACTTATGTTATTTTTGATTATTAGTTTTACTCGTTGAAAGTAGCAATGATGTTTGGCTAGCATAACTGCTTATGTCTTTGCAATTAGTTTGTCGTTTCCAAACAGAACTTTTTAGGAGATTTAAAGGATTTTCAAGTATAATTACTGTGTAGTAAATTGGATTGGGTTCTGTCTAGAGATTTTGAGCAAACCATCTAATTTGAAGAATCCTGATAGGGAAAGGTTTTCACATGTTATGTTAGTTCTTTGTTAAGTATTATCAAATATGCTATTAGTGGAAATGTTGATTGTTCGCAAGATCATTGATATTTTCTAACAAAAATTGACTTGTTAGGTGTCGCAAAATATTGTTGCTGAATCTTTTGAAGGGGCGGTTGATCGTTGTATTAAGATATTAACAAAAGGGGGGTCTGGTGCAGATATGATACAGCTCTATAAACTCAACCTAGTGTGTCCCGTAAGTTAAACACCTCGCATGTGGTTTCGTGAAGTGATAGTAGTATCGCTATCCGTGATGATTGGGGACATTTGGGTATAACTTTCAAAGAGATCCTAAGTATGTTTGTTAATCTTATTGTCTCTGATACAGTTGAGCCGGTCAAAAGTCAAGTGTCCAGCGCGTTTGAGAGGTTGTCAACATATGAGCTCGTTTGACCTTATAAGCTTCTTGAAATACACTAGATCACATAAGGAGGTAACCATCGCTTGCGTTTGTTTGCTTTTTGTTTTGTTTTCTTATCTTTTTTTGTCCTTATTTTGCTGGGTTTTTTTTTTTTGTTTGTTCTTATATTTCTGTTTGGATGCAGTGGTGTTGCCCCATTTGCAACAGGAAGTACCCCTCTTTCGCGCTGGTTTTGGATGGATTTCTTATGCCAATTGTTTCGGCATTGCCTGAAAATGTAGAAGGAATTGAAGTCCAAGCTGACGCGCCTTTTTGAAAGTGGAGGGAGGAGCCAACTGGAGTCAACCTCAGTCTGCTTATGTCATTGCCCAAGAGGAGGTGGTAGGACCTGAAATTGTGCCTATCTTTTCCTCTTCAGATGAGGAGAATGTTGATGTCGTTGTGTCAGCTGATCCCCTGGCAAATGAAGAGAATGTTGATGTTGTTGTGTCAGCTGATCCCCTGGCAAATGAAGAGAATGTTGATGTCGTTGTGTCAGCTGATCCCCTGGCAGATGAAGGGAATGTTGATGTCGTTGTGTCAGATCCCCTGGCCCTGGGCTTATTGAGTCAGTATGGTACCGACTCGGAGTGAAGAGGGGTTAGTTTCTCTTCTCTTACTTTCCACTTTTAATCTTTCGATTTCTAGCGTTCTGTGTACTACTGCTTGGTAGAGTATTAAAATTTAGAGTGTGCAACACTAGTAATCTCTGAGCTATGTTTCTACTGAATGGTAGAGGGCTTTCTACTGAATGGTGTAGTGCTTTCTTTACCGTTGGTATATGATTATTTGATGTATCCTGGAAGTAGATTCTTGAAAATCTTGGAAGGGAATGAGGTTGTTCGTCGATAATGATGTTTATGCTATTACTATCTAAGTTAACTGTGATGACTTAATATTGTTTGTTGCTAAATAGTAAAGGTCTTTGTGGTGGTTGAGTGTCCCAGTTACAGTGTTTACTTTGTAGGTCATTGTTGTGTAGAGTTTTAGCTGTGGAGAATTTTATTAAATGATCTGTTAGTGGTGTGGCACAGACATCAGAAAGGATGTGACTGTAGTGTGTTGTATGCTTGGGTTTTGGGAAATGTGGATGTTGCTAAGTGCAACTTTTGATACTACTTATTATGGTTTGACCAATGTTCCCTGTCCTCCAGAAAGTCTGTTTAATGTCTTTTTTTTTTTTGAATTGGGAACCCCCTGTTTAATGTCGTACATGCTTTGTGAATATATCTAGGTAAGTCAATGACCAAATGATATGATATCCGAAATATGCTATTTGTAACTGTATAAAAGAAGGATATTATGTCATTTAATTTTTTTCTCTTTGGGGTTTGTGTTGTAATCTTTCCCAGCTTTGTTCATAGGATTAGCCTGAATGTGACTCAGTATGGTAGAACCACATGAATTAGCGAATCACAAATTTTCTCAGACGCATATCCTTGTTTACGGGGAGTTTTTGTTCTTGCGTGATTGAAACAGGGCTAATGCTTTTGGGTCATGACTCAATTTTTAACTAGAGGAGGCTCTTTCTTGTAGGGCACATGAGCTAGCAAACAGTTTGTTTGCTTGACCACATGAATTCATATGCTGTGTTCGTGTTGCCAGCTACATTGTCTTATGCTTATTTGGCTTGTTCTTTGTTAGTTTCTGTGGCCATTTATCACCAGTTCCCTATATTTGTTGTAAAATCTGATTAAGGTCCTGTCTTATATTTTGCAGCTCCTTGGTGACACGAAGATTGAATATCACAAGTCTGAACCAAACATCAGTTCCCATATCATTTGTTTGATATGTTTCTGCTTGCACCTAATGCATGCCTTGTGGTACATTTATTTTGTATCTTCTCTTAAATGACCCAAGAGTCTAAGACTATCCCAACAGTTAACATAGAAATTTTCATCGTATTACTTTACTTTTGGAAAGCCTGTTCCTTTGAATTGATGGTACCACTAAGGGTGCACTTATGGTAAAAAGTTTGAAATATTTCAATTTTCACAGGAGCACAACCAAAACAAATGAGATGAAGGCGAAAGACAGTGAACTTTTGGTTTTATACTAGGATTTTTTTGCAACCTAAAGCTAAATATAGCTTAGTATTTCCGGCTTTCATGACTGGCTGCTCTGAAGTGAAAATGTTTGTCCAATGGCCCAACGATGCTCCTTGATTATTATTATTTTTTATCTATTCAAACAACTTATTTAGTATTTTGGTTTTCAAAACTGAACTTTATCAGTGAGACACGTAACTGAAGAGAGACAGAGCTCTAAATTCGAATAGAACTTAAATTAGACGTATACCAACGGCCTAACATACAGCTGCATCTCTGCTAATCTTCCCAAGTGATTGACGTGATTCTTGCAATGCCTCCAAGTTTCCAAAGCTTGGAAAATCCAAACTTAGAGACTTACAGATGAAATTTGTACTATGTGAAAACAGGCGTCTCTCCATCACATAAACTTCCAGAAGCAAACTTTGTCTGTCTTTCTTTTCTGACCCACAAATCTATATCCAAGGATAAAATAACAACACAATCCAAACAGAAGAACCTTTCGTGCATAGATTAGAAATGAAGAACCAATGTTAAAAGAAAAATTGCTCTGACCTTTCCGTCGACCTTTTTTTTTCTCTCCTGCAAACTTCTGTGATTAACATTGCGAGTAGGAATTTACATGAAAACTAATGAAATAACGTATGGACTCCACACCAAACATACAAATTTCGCAGTAAATCATTTACTAGGTGGGTGGGGAACCCTTGAATTTAATGTTTTACATCCTCTAACTTTTCTGAATGAGCTGATGAATCCCAAAGGCAGTGAATTCTTTATTGGACTCTAATACTTTTTGGAAAATTTTGTCTATTTATATTTCAAATTTTGAGTCTAATATTCTAAGATGGAGAGGAGAGGTACTGAACAAAGTTTTCTTTTCTAACAAATCTGCTTACTCCCCGATTTGAAACTAGGTATCACCCGGCCTAGAGTTGAGCTGATGCAAGGAGACACCTCAATGAACTTGTAACTTCCAATTAATTTTGGTAGACCATGGTCTTGAGGGGACCATGATTTTATTAGGCCACCTTCCCTATAGTGATAAGGGATGTCCTAAAACGTTGAAATGACTAACCTACCCTTAACCTAATTTAATTTAAAACCAACCTAATAATCACTTATATATATAACCACCACCTCCTCCCACCACCACCGCCCACCACCGCCGATTACCACCGCCGATTATCACCACCACCAACCACCGATTACCACCATCACCACCACCGCCGATTATCACCACCACCAACCACCGATTACCACCACCATCTCCTCCCACCACCACCGCCACCGCCATCAATGCAATCGCAATTAAGTTCGGTTACATAATAATTTTATCGAGTATAAAAGACGCCAGCCGCAACCTGATTCTGCCATGGGACCACTCCGGAGGTATTTTCCAACAAACCCTTCACTTTAATTTGATTTTGATTGCTTAAATCGAATAGAAATCATCAAAATAAGGTTTTAATAGGAGTTACAGAGCCATGTTCGGTTAGGCCGATTTTCCAAAAAACTCTAGTTTACTAACCGAACTTCTTGAAAATGAAGAACACGAAGAACAATTCGGTTATATTGGATTTAAAACTAAGTCACCGAACTCTCTGTTCGGTTGTTTCGCAAAAAGTTTTAAAACTACAAAGTAACCGAACTCCACCCTTAGAACAAAAAAAAAACAAATCCAGTCTAACCGAACTGTGTTGTTGTGGCCACTATGTTGAGTTCCAAAATAACCGAACTTAGCCAATAGAGTTCGGTTTGTTCGCAAAAACTTTTAAAACTACAAAGTAACCGAACTTAGCCAATAGATGCTGGAACTTCACATTTTTTTTGTTTGTTAAGTTCGGTAACTTCATAATTTTATCGCAGAAACCGAACTCAGAGTTCGGTTGGTTAGCTGTTAGGTTCAAGTTTGCGAAAGAACCGAACTTTGTAAACTTATATACTCTTATATTACGTAAAGTTCGGTTAGATCAAAAGTACATGCAGTTTGCTAACCAACCGAACTTTGTACACCAAAGTTCGGTTAGTTGAGAACCAACCGAACATAACGTTGTAACTCCTAGAAATACTATTATTTGAGAGGTCGGTAACCTGCGTGTTTGGAACAAGTAACCGAACTACACTTTCAGATGAGTTCGGTTACTTGTTCATCTCACGGGGCAACCGAACTACAGCTTCAGATGAGTTCGGTTACTTGTTCTTCATATAAAGTAACCGAACTGTTCAAAATCCAGTTCAAATCCGGATCATTTTGAAGATTAACAAATATTCTAGGAGAGGATGAAGATGAAGAATCAGATGAGTTTTCATCATTTGAATACTCAAACTTAGTGAATTGGAAAAAAAAATATTTTCCATGTTTTTATCCTTCATCTTCTCTAACTCTACTCTCTCAATAATTCTACTCAACTAATAATAAACCCATCTTTTAATTTAATCTCACTAATTGTGTTTAACTAAATCATTCACTAATCATAACCTAAAATTAAGTAAAAGGGTAGATTAGATATTAATTAAATAACTAGATATGGGGTGACCTAAAATTACTTCTAATGCCTTTACCCAAAATAAAACCATGGTCCCCCCAAAAAAACCATGGTCCCCAAAAAATCGTTCAACTTTTAAGAATTATAGAGAAGAATTTTTAATTTTGTTACAGGGCCTATGGCCCATGGATGTACAGTCCATCTAATTACCTAAAGTTTTCCTTTATATGTATATAATGTAATCTATATGTAATATAACAACTATACTCTCTTTAATAAGATGATTCTCCTTCTTGCCTCTTCACCTCTCTTTTTCCTTAAACACGTTATCAAGCACGAGCTCTAACCCTGCCGCAAAAACAATTTTTTCTTCTCTAAATCGGTTATCACCAAATCCGCGAATGCTACTTCGGTAAAGCTTTATTATAGTTTGATTTTGGCACTTTTATTTATCTCTTGGTAAAGCTCTATTATAGTTTGATTTTGGCACTTTTATTTATCCCATTTTCAATCATCCGATTGTGTAAAAGCCCAAAAGGTATGCCTAAATTTCTCTCTAATTTTGTTTTAATGGTTTTGGACATGTGATTTGATTGATGAAAATTACGTAACATGTAATTTGATTGATAAAAATTACCTATTATGATATTCATGTTGTGTTTTGAATAAAAGTTACCTATTATGATATTGATCGGTTATCACCAAATCCGCGAATACTACTTCGGTAAAGCTCTATTATAGTTTGATTTTGGCACTTTTATTTATCCCTCGGTAAAGCTCTATTATAGTTTGATTTTGGCACTTTTATTTATCCCTTTTTCAATCATCTGATTGTGTGAAAGTCTAAAAGGTATGCCTAAACTTCTCTCTAATTTTGTTTTAACTGTTTTGGACATGTGATTTGATAAATGAAAATTACGTAACATGTAATTTGATTGATAAAAGTTACTATTATGATATTCATGTTGTGTTTTGGATGCATCCATCATCTATGCTCTAATCTTATTTCGGTCTATGCTCTGATTTATAATCATATATTATGTGTGTTATATATTATTTATAATGATACATATGGTTTGTGTACCATTTTGATTTGATTATTATAATAAAGCCTATTTGATTGATTTTGTCTGCCATATTTGATTATTATAATGAAACATCAATTTTTTTTTTCGTTTTAATAAGCATAATGAAACATCAATATGTTTACTTACCAAAAAAAAATAATCAATATGTTTGCTGAAATGCGTCCTTCTATGGGAAATAGTTTTTCTCCATTCTTTTTATTTCGTTAAATTCATGATTTTGTGATACAATCATCACTTGACTCAACATTCAAAAAAGAAAAACTACTCGACTTGTATTTGCCCTATTGTGTGACTTCTTTTTAATCTCTTTGTCTCTCACTCTGCTCGGCTTCCCCGTTCTTTATTTTTCTTCCGACCTTAGGTCGAAAAACTAGATTTTGATTGATAAAAAGTATTGATCAAACAAATAGTGTCCGTAATTAGGTTAAATAGAAAATAAGGAAAGTTAATAAATTGTGTAATTAACTATCGATAAACAAAATTGAATTAAACGGAAAAGAAATCGATCAGGTGACTCGGTGGTCTTTTGTCGTCAAGATCAGACATTAAAATCAAACGATGCAACAAAAAAACATATCAAGGGAACCCAAAATAGTGTGAAGTACATAAACTGTTAAATTCCCTTTTAATATCACAAATTAATTTTGTACTCCGTTAGCTGATTTGCCTGGCGTTCATAAGACAGGAAGACAGAGGGGTGTGATTTGCCTCATGTTCATGAGAGGGGAAGATAGAGGGGTGTGGGTTAAGACTACAAAAGAAAATGACGAACAGTCAATCATGGGCGTTTCCCTGTGACTCCAAAAGGGTATTAGTGGAAAATACATTGATATTTATTAAAATAATATTAATTAAAACTCAACCTTTTGCTTCCACGAGGAATTTACATTTTCAATAGAAAACTTAACTAATTAATGAGTTGTTAGCCTCTACATAGGTGCATACGTTAACATTTGCCATATATATACTAGTAATCCATTGTACTACATCTATACTAAGGCTAAGTCATATGATTTTATAATCTAGCAGCTAGATTAGCAGTTCACGTCAGTTAGGACAACCTTCTTAGTCTTATGGGAGTGCTAATGTAGCAGCTAGATTAGCAGTCTAGTCAGCTAGGACCACTGCCTAACGCTATTTGGTTCAGCGTTTTAAATTTCAGCCGTCAGATCATTTTGTGATTGTGATCCGTGTGATTTTTGTGAACATTGACCCGTCCAGCGCTGAGGTCACTTTTTCAGCGTTGTTTGGTTCAACGTTTTAAATTTCAACCGTCAAATTGAATTTTGTGATTTTTGTGAGCGTTGAACCGTTCAACGCTAAGGTCACTTTTTTAGCGCTGAATCATTTAGCGTTTCAATCTCGCTGCTAGTTGAACTGCGAGCACTTGCTAGGAGAGAGAACTAGTATTAACTTTTAGACCACACTTTTTTTTTAATTGCAACACTTAATGGCCAATCTAGCAGCTCAATCTAGTTCATAGGACTTAGCCTAATTTGTTCCGTACAAGCTTTAACCCATGTCTCTGTGCAAAGGAAAATTATTTTATTTTTCAGTGTTTATCTTGATTGATTTTGATGTACTCCACTATTCGTCTTATACAATTTCTTCACTGTTTAATCTTTTACATGTTTTGAAAAGCAATTGATTGTTTCAGTATACTAGTACTCTGCCTGTGTGAATCTATAAAGCGATGATTTGCTTTGTATTAACCTGTACTTTAAATCAACCTAACGTCTGACTTTCTACCATCTAAAATTTATGAGCTTGTATCCATGCCGTAATTACTACTCCTTCCATTTCAAAAAGACCGACCTCTATTCCATTTTCGCCAGTTTTAAAATTGTGTCCAGCTTCTGTTTATAGTCATATTTTTCAATAAACTCTCTAATATGGACTTAAATTTTTATATTCCATAAAATTTTACTGACGGGACCCAATTTAAAACATTAAATAAATTTATATAATTAAGAAAACATATATATTCTTTATTCATTTTAAAATAAAATATATTTGACTCCAAAAATTAAATTCCTAAAATAGTTTATACTCCATAAGTATCTTTTCATCTCTATATACTCTTTTAGGTAGTTTTTATTACCAACATTTTTATAAAAATAAAATTGGTAAGTAATTAAAGGTGGTCACTATGGTCCCTTTAATATTTTGACAAAGTCAAAGCAGACTGTCTTTTTGAAACGGAGGGAGTATCATTTTTTTGTTGTTGTTATTATCATTTTTGCAACGTATGCTCTGTACTGTTATAGGTTTCTATATTCTTTATTTGCAAATTTTAATAACGTATGTACCATGTAAAATGTTATGAATTTGACATTAATTGGTAATGGTCAGCAAAGTATCACCGAGTATTTAGTGGGATTACTTATTTATCTTTAGAACTAAGATGAATGGTACTACCTTGGTTGAACGGATTACATGAACTATACATACCGTAGGAACACCATATATTCAGTTGTTTAGGAAATTCAGTCGAGACAAATTATTTGGTATTTATGTGAATTTCACACCAAAGACAAACTTAGCAATTGAACTCAAAATCTTATCTTGAGTACGGTTGACCATAGTAATGATGCAGATGGCACTCGGGTTGATAATACTTTCGCCACGTCCTGTGGCTTAGGATTTTTGATTAGGTGTGGCTCGGCTTCGCCTCGCCCGGTCCCAATGCATGCTTAGGATTTTTAATTTGGTGTGACTCGTCTTCGCCTTGCCCGGTCCCAATGCATGCTTGGCTCGGCTTCTCCTCGTCCCGTCCCAATGCATGCTTGGCTCGGCTTCGCCCAGCCCCGTCTCGATGCATGCTTAGAATTTATGATTTGGTAAGTCGCATGTTGCATGCTTAAGATTTTTGATTTGGTGTGGCTCGGCTTCGACTTGCCCGGTCCCAATGCATGCTTGGATCGGCTTCTCCTCGCTTCGTCCCAATGCATGCTTTTAAAAACCTAAGTCATATGGGATCCCACGATGCAGGGTGACCCTCACCCACCCCTTCCCAAATTGCATAGGAATTCTCTCTTTTTGCGCCATGTCATCCCTAATTTTTCTCTTTTCCCTCGTTATGTCACTTGCCATCTTATTCCTTTAAAAACTTGAAAACTTTCGTAATAAAAGAAAAGAAAAAAAAACCCTAAACCAAACCATTAACGGTGGCACAAGCATAAAACCTAAATCCAACCTTCTCTGTTTTTGCTTCTCTACATTTTTTCTGCAACAATGGTCTTATTATGTTAAACTATTTTTTAATATATGGTTTTATTATGTTAACTAATACTCATAGTTTTATTAGTTACGAATTTTATATATGCTGGAGGCCTATGGAGACGCCATTTTGATTGTTTGCAGTGTTGTACTTGGTTTTTACATGTTTGCGGTGGTGCATAATTTGTGCATAACTGGAAGTACCTATTGTTGTACTTACTCGCGCTTACAACAATATAGTTGGTACTCATATCATGGTAAAGGTTTTAAACCATATCATGCATTCAGAAAGATTTTGATGATGACAATACTCATGCTTTCAAGGGATGACAATAGAGTACCCTGCTTTTGATGCCTCAACTACATAGCTTTCGCAACATTACTCTGAGGTGGACCATCAACTCCATTCTATTTTCAGTTGGTTTGCGGAGCTGCCCGGACGCCGTTGTGATTCTTTGTAGTGTTCCACCTACAATGTGCATAATTTCTGATTGTTTGCAGTGGTGGTACTTATTACTGTCGCGCTTGCACAGTTTGTTTATACTTTGTGTTCATGGTTTGAGGTGTGTTTAATTTCATAATAAAGGTTTTAAACCCTATCATACAGTGTTCAGGGTGGTTTAAGATTTTCATACATAATACCATAGCTTTGGGGAACATCAACTCCAGTCCATTTGCAGTTGGTTTGCGGCCCGGGCACAAAATCTAGATTTGGTTCCCGTGCTACGCTCGGGCATTTTCTTCTTCCTTTAGCCATATTTTCTGCCCGTAGACACCAAATATAAATGCACGAAGGGGTGAGGCGAAGTCACATCACACCAAACCAAAACTATGGTTAAAAATAAAAAAAATAAAATATGGTAGATGGTTTTCGGGTCTGCCCGGAGGTAACACGGGCACAAAATCTAGTAACGATGGATTAATATGGTAGATGGTTTTCTGCTTTCTTGTAGTACTCAGAAGAGAAAAATATAGTACTCTATTTATAACTACTGATTTTTCTACGTGAAGAAAACAACTTGAGAAAGAAATAGACAAATGGAGAATATGATTAGGGTTTTGTGGCAAAGCTTGTACCTTTTCTAGCAAAAATCGTACCTGAAAAATAAAACAATATAACGAAATCATGTTAGGGTATGAATATTATTTAATTTGTTTTGCTTCTCTATCTATGTGTTCATCACAAAAAGATTTGGTAATTATTTTTGTTTTTCTTGTTGCTTTTTCTTTCTTATTCATTAAGCTTCAATGATGTGTTTTTAAGTTTGGTTTAAAGCTCAGCACCAATTTGGTTCAATTTAATGGTTGTGAATCACTAAAATTCCATCTTTTTCGTAAAAAACCTACGTACGAGGCAAAAAAGAAAAAAAAAAAACCCTAAAACCTTTTGTTTGAATAGCAGTCGAGAATGTAAGCCATAATTTCGTCTCTAACGGATAAACATTAGAGGTAAAACAGAATTCCTTTATTTAGGGTTTAGGATTTTTGTTTTGATTTATTTTCTTATTCTTTTAAAAACCTAAGTCATATGGGCTCCCACGACGCACGGTGACTTCACCCTCCCCTTCCCAAACTGCATAGAAATTCTCTTTTTTTGCGCCATGTCATCCCTAATTTTTCTCTTTTCCCTCGCTATATCACTTGCCACCTCATTATTTTAAAAACTTGAAAACATTAGTAATAAAAGAAAAGAAAAAAAATCCTAAACCAAACCATTAGTGGTGGCACAAACATAAAACCTAAATCCAACCTTCTATGTGTTTGCTTCTCTACGTTTTTTCTGGGTCTTCTCTTCTGAATCTGTATGATAATCTCTTCGATTACCGCGAAAAAAATAATCCTAAACCAAATCATTAATGGTGGCACAAGCATAAATTAGGGAAGAATATACTTCCCCTCAAACCTAAGTCATATGGGTTCCCACGACGCACAGTGACCCTCACCCTCCCCTTCCCAAACTGCATAGAGATTCTCTCTTTTTGCGCCATGTCATCCCTAATTTTTCTCTTTTCCCTCGCTATGTCACTTGCCACCTTATTCCTTTAAAAACTTGAAAACTTTAGTAATAAATAAAAAGAAAAAAAAAACCTAAACCAAACCATTAATGGTGGCACAAGCATAAAACCTAAATCCAACCTTATCTATTTTTGCTTCTCTACGTTTTTTTTGGGTCTTCTCTTCTGAATCTGTATGATAATCTCTTCGATTACCGCGAAAAAAAAAACCCTGAACCAAACCGTTAATGGTGGCACAGGCATAAATTAGGGAAGAATAAACTTCCCCTCCACGATTATTATTTAAATTGTTCTGCTTCTCCATCTCTGTTCATTACAAAAGATTTGGTAATTATTTTATTTTATTTTTTTTTGCTTTTAAACCCATTTTGATAGAGAAAAAAAAAGGTTGTTACGTGGCTCTTAGGAAGCCATGTCTAGATATCCTCTTTTTAATCTTATTAGATATCCTAAGGAGTCGTTTTTCAATTTATCCAAAATCCTCGTCAATTACATTACCCTAAAATCAATTTCAATCAATTTCAAAGCAGAATCGATTTTGTATCCGATACAAACAAACAATAAAGCCCTAATTAACAGACAATAAATATGATCAACATAAGAAAAGAAAAAAATAACTTAAATCAGATAAGAAAAAAAGAGAAGTGAATGCATACGTGAATCCATTTGTTTTTTTAAGATTAAAAGTGAATCGGAGTAACGATGGATGAACCCGTCAGGAAGAAAGGAGGTAGAACAGTGAACCCATAAGGAAGAACAATGAGAACGGAGGCAACATGTGATTTTCTAGGTTTATTTTTTTTTTTATTTTTTATTTAAGAACGGAGGCGAAGATGACAGCTGTTTTAGGGTTTTTTCCAAGTTTTTTTTTTCTCTTTTTTTGTTGTAGAAGAAGAAGAAAAGTATGGGAATTCTTGTTCCACCAAGAATGAGTTGGCACGTGACATGGCGGGGGAGAAGAGAAAAATTAAGAATGACATGCCGCAAAAAGAGAGAATTTCTATGCAATTTGGGTAGGGAAGGGTGAGAGTCACCGTGCGTCGTGGGAGCCCACATGATTTAAGTTTTTAAGAGAACTTGATTGCTCCATATGCAACGCTAACTTTAACAACATTTCATTGAATCTAGTTAATGTTATTGCAGTCTTTGGACTATTAATCTATATGCACCGTTACTTCCTTTATTTGTTTTTATTTTAATTTTAACACCTCTTAGTTGAAAAAATGTTCTCATGTGACTGCGATGGTGAAAGTGCTTTTTTTTTTTAATCTTACTGGAGTGTCTCCAAAGTGTATGTGAAAAACTAAATTTCAGTCGATAATAGAACGTGCACCCTCACAGAAAAGTTGGAGTTTTTCCTTAATATGTTACTGTTAAACAACTACAATATCATTGTTTCTACTCGCAACTTTTAGGTATTTCTGAGTTAAGTGCTAGCATATTGGCATATCACCTAGCCAATACACTGGACATAGCTATGTTGGTGAGACATCATAGTTCTCCACCATGTCAACGTGTTAAATTTATGAAGGTTATGTACGTTTGTGTTGAACAGACATTTACGAACTTTTGATTTCCTTCACTAATACAATGGAAGCAAATTTTAATTTTTGTGGAATGAGTTATTCTTCATATCATTAACCAAGCTAAAATCAGAGAACCACATCAAGAGAGCGCTACCTATTGTTTATAACAAAAAAATCATGCGATAACAATATCAAAAATGCATTGGGCGGGGCGAAGCGAAGCCACACCAAATCAAAATGCATCGGGGTGAGGCGAAGCTCCACGTGTCGACTCCAAATCAAAAGTTCATCAGGACGGGGTGATGCGAATCCGAGCCACACCAAATCAAAAACTTCTAAACGACGGGGCGAGGAAAAACCTCGCCACACCTAATCAAAAGTGCATCTCAACGGGGAGGGGCAATGTGTACGACATCAAATCAAATATGCATCGGGAAGGGGCGATCGAGGCGAAGCCGAGCCACACACCAAATCAAAAATCCTAAGCAACGGGGCGAAGCGAAACCGAGCCACACCCAATAAAAAATGCACGATATTTGCTTACTGTTTTGAATTGTTTTTACCACCACACTATTCCCAACTTAACAATTTCGATGTTAAGACAATAATGACTAATGAGGGCCAGTAGGATTTGATTCCTACTGCCCACCATTCCTTTTACTTTTCACACTTAGAGATTCTTTCTTCATTGATGCTGCTGCTAAGGAAAATAAAGCTTAACTCTTGGTTGTTTAGATATTAGTGTGTAAAAATACTAATATGTATATGAACTTCAAAACCATTTCATATGAATTGGCTAGACAAAGACAATAATGTAATTAAGGTGATAATGTTAATCTAAATTTTTAAAAGTAATTAAGGTATTTACCTAAGTTTTCAAATAAGCATGTACATGTTTTCATGCTCGGATCTTTAAGTTTTTTTGGGTAATTAACTAAGGATATGAATCGGATGGCTTATTTTAACGATGACTGTTAGCGAAACCGAATATAAGCGTCCCAATTTTGTGCGGAAACTTGGCGGTACCAAATAAAAAATGCATCGGGATCAAATCGGGACGGGATGAGGAAAAGCCGAAGTCGAGCTTTACCAAATCATATCGGGACGGGGCGAGGCAAGCCGAGCTTTACCAAATCAAAAATATGGTTCAAAGAAAGAGATAATCATGCATTGTATTTGTAGTTGGTGCATAACTATGCCATTCTATTTGTAGTTGTAGATTGAATTGGTGAACTAAGTTTGCGAAGCCGCCCGGGCCTAGCCCGGGCACAAAATCTAGTTATGCCCATATCATATAAACGGTCAACTAAAATTATGACTGTTGATCTCGATGATTACATTTTATTAGTTTTAATGTTATTTTGTTCTCTCAAAAATTATATTGGCTAAAGTTGAATGATGTCTTCTGTTCAATTGGTTGTATCAACTCAATTCCAATGTATTCATTTGGGGACTAGAAGTACTTGACACCATTTTTGCATATTTGATATTTTCTCCCTAAATTTGAAAGTTACGTGGGATGTAATCCACTTGCTCGACTATTAAAGAGTCGGTAGTTTAAAAAGATACATTGCGAATAAAATCACATGTATTCTAATTTTTGTGGAAGAACTCACAAAAGGTGATATGAGTCAGAAAATTTCCATTTCTCTACTTCATCCATGATACTAATGGGCCAGTATATGTTGAAGTATAACAACAAGAGAACTATCTTTAGTAATGTATTCAACCTAAAGTAAGTGGTTGACATGTGTAGTGAGATTCTCTTGGCCTATTGAGATAAATAAATTACTCAAATTAAGCTAAATAGATAAAAATTGAAAATGGAAAGAACCCTGAAGTAATGAGGGTTAGACATACTGACTCTTATAAAGCATGTGAAAAGGGACTTATATATCATGAGACAAATATGTACTTTTACTCCCGGTAATAACGACACCAAAGTACATGTATCAACTGAACATGGGATGAACCTAAGATGTAATTTTAGCTCTCAACAAAGAGTTGGGAATGAATCTTCTTACCGGTATTAGTACAAGCATGCAATGCGGGTACCATGTAGCAACCAATTTCCATAGGAAAGTCATGCTTTAGACATCAACTTTTAGACATCAACTTTAATGACAAGAAGAACTTTGCTCGACCAATTGACTATTTAATTGTACTACATCCAATGTCTGAGCTTATGGAATGAAAAATACATCATTCCCACAAGACATAAATTCTCTAAAGCACTTGAGATATGTCTGGATGAAACATAACATATATTCACTTTAAAGTACTTGAGTTGAATCCGACTTTTGTTACGTAATAAAGCCACACCACTAATTAAATCTCTCAAGACTCGATGTCTAACTGATAATGGTTTTCTCCCACTTGTAAATGGTGGATTTTCGACAAGGGTGAAATCGTAAAACCCTAATTATACATGCTCCTGATCCAGTAACCGGACGAGTATTGAGACTCGTATCTCTCATTGAAGCGTGAAAGCTCATGCCATAAATTTCTGACTGAGAAGGCCGTCTCTCAGAGTATATGTAGATGTGTAGTCTCTCAGCTGAGACGGTACATCTCATGAATACTGAGCAATTTCAGTAATTATTTCTATATAGAATCGAAAGATTGGACGGCTCCTAGACAACATGCCTACTAGTATAGAACAACAACGTCTTCAGGATGCGACCAAGTTTTCCCTGACTATATAGGAGAAATATGACACTCCAACAAGTTCATATTGCTCAATTCTCAGATAATTAATGCTCCCAGACAGCATGCCTGCTAGTATAGACCCATCAATTAATTATCTCTAATCGTAACTGAATATTCAACTATATTCTACGATTCTTCGAATATTTGATTACTTCAACTTATGGTTCTTCCCAGTAGAATTCCATGGGTTAGTAATAAATATTCAACGTACAGGCATCTGAGCATCGAATAAGCCCTGACTAAAATGGTGCAAGTGTACTTAGCAATAATGCACAGACCAGCATCTGAATGCGCAAACGAGCATTTCAAAACACGAAGGAACGATGAACTTATGCAAAATAGGAAGAAAAATAATAATGATAAAATATTAGTAAAGGCGCCAGGGGACTGGGCTCAGCCGGCCAGTCACGCCGTGACCAGTCCCACACCCTATTTTATATTTTATCATGTTTTATTATTTTTCCCTAATCTCATGAAAATCCCTTCATTTGAGCAGATCTCCTTCGTTTCAAGAAAATTCCCTAATTTCATGATATTTCCTTATGCAAAGAAATAATAAAATTAGGAAAGGTGTCACGGGACCACCAGCCGACCATCCATGCCCTAGCCGTGGCCGTGGCCGGTCCCACACCTCATGGCTCCTTATTACTTTATTATTTCCCTCATCCCATGAAAATTCTCTGATTTCATGATTCTTCCCTAAACCCATGAAAAATATTATAAAATTAGGAACACTCGTGGGACCGGGCTCTAGCCGACCGGTCATGCCCGAGCCGGTCCCACACACCCCTAGTTCATTATTATTATTTGTTTTGTTTTCTTCATTCCATGAAAACTCCCTGATTTCAACAAAATACCTTGCTTTTAACAAACGTCTTGATTTTATGAAATTTCCTTAAAATCATGAAAAATATTATAAAATTAGGAAGAGTGTCTTGGGACTATGCCTGTTGGCCGGCCAACCATGCCCTGGCCATTTCCGGTCCCACACTCCATCAATCCCTATTTTGTTATTATTATTATTTCCCTAATCCCATGTAAATTCCCTAATTTTATTAAAATCTTTAGTTTCTTGGAATTTCCCTCAATTCAGAGAAAATATATAAAATTACATAAAATTGGGAAAAGAGTTGCGGGACCGATTTTGCTAGTTGTCCGGCCATGCCCTAGCCGTGGCCGGTCCCACAACTCGCAGTTCTCTATTTTATTAATTATTTTTCATCATCTCATGAATTTTTCCTAGTTTCAGCAAAACCCTGGATTCTGCATATTTTCTCAAAATGTTGCTCAAACGCACATCGGAAAATATTGAAACTCTCAGGAGTGAGACACGGATAGAGCTGTCAAATGGGACAAGCTAGGGTCAACCCGTCCCTAGCTTGCCAACCCGTACTAGGGTTAGGGTCAACCCTAGCCCTAGTACTATTCACGAACAAGCTCAAAACCCCAACCCTAGCCCTAGACGGGTCAACCCTGGCGGGTTGGCGGGTTGGCTTGTTAATGTTATCAATTTAAAAATTAAATTTAAAATTTAGGATTGTTTAGGATTATTCATTTAGTAAAGGTCGAACCTAGGTCAATTTGGTGTTTAACTAGAAGCCCCACCACTGAGTTGTAAAGTGGACGTTTTTATTGCCACTTAATCAACGATATAGCCGGTTACGGCGCTTTAGTTTCCTTAGGCAGAGAACCCTAACATCAACTAAGCATTTTACTTTTTTTTTATCATTTTATAAGTTTAAATTAATGTGAGTAAGACTAACTCACTGTTTAAATTATGCTAGTCTTTTTATCAATTTAGGACATCCTGAATAAATATGTGATTGATGAATCTAAGTTGTAATTTAATTTATTGATTGATTATTTAAAATCTAAAAATTGTTATATTTGTTTGGGTAGATCCAAAATTAGCTTTATTTATTGATTTAAAATTAACTAATTCTAATATATGTTTGCAAATCATGGATTTTAAAGAGTTGGTGGGATTGAGGGATATATTTATTAATTTTGACGGGTTGACGGGTAACTCGCGGATTGGCCCTAACCCGGCTTGTTTTCTAGTAGGGTTGTATATGTCAACCCTAACCCGGCCCGTTTAGACAACAAGCCAAGCCGGGCCGAGTTGAAACAAGCCGGGTTAGGGTCAACCCGCAAGCCGGGTTATAAATTGACAGCTCTAGACACGGACACTATGGTGACACGGGCACATCCCCTTGACCGACCAAGGGTGGACTTAAGGCTTGCAAATAGCCAGTCCCACACGTTTTAATGATTTTAACCTAATTTGCTCAATTGCTCATATTAGGTTCAAACTCTTTTCAAACAATTATGAGTTTTCTCAGATGACCATCAGTTGGTCCCATGACCACCAAGGTCCGGTCTCATGCCCTCTTGGTCGGTCCCTCATCTCTCCATAACTAGGTTTTATTACCTAACGCTCGCACGAGCATTATTCTAATAAATGATTAAACCAGCATTTAATCATTCTTTCCCCAACTGGTCCTCAAGAGACTTTGGTATTTTGCTGATTCGAGCATCTGGGTGTTACACGGTGGACTCATCATCCCATGTATCCGGTCCCTGCTTCACTCTGCGGTTGATTTTCAATAAATCATCAATTAATTAAAATTAGGGTTTTGAATCCAGAGCTCTGCAAAAACATAATTCTGAGCAGATTCAAATACTTATAATTTAATGTTGATCCCGTGATCAACACTTTTATTTATTGTACTCGGCCCAGCAGTCAGTATCTTAAATTAATATTTTATTTGGTCCTGCTACCAAAAATTCATCAAATGAGCAAAATTCGCCCAGATGGGCAATATTTGCTCAGACTAAGGAATATTGGTTCAACTATCAGTATTCATCAATTCAGCAGTTTGCTTGTCTTAGGTTATCAACATAATGATACCTTGACGTTTTTAATTCATGAGTCTCATAATATTTGCAAATTATGTTCAACTCAGAAACACAAGGACTCATCGTACCATAAAGTCAGCAACTGACTCCACACGAGACATCAATCGTGTCACATGGGGGGATATTAACTAGGGTTTTGGTCTGGCGGTCTACGACACGTATTTTCATACACATGATGAGAATGTGAGCAAGTAGTGCAATCAGTTGGAGAAGTTAGAAAAATAGTGGATGGAAAATTAACCAAGTCTCCGCACGATAAACAACTGGTTTTAACACGATTTCCCACTTCCCCACTCTTTGACTTCAGTAACTGTCACACTTCATGGGATCATGGTGTTTTCAATTCCAGCAATATAAAAACGGCCTCTGAATCATGATTTAAAAACAAGATTCAAATACTCGAACATTCGTTTACACGAGAATTTCTCGACAAGAACGTTTATACAAACAATCTTTCGTCTACATGAACTCGTCGTCTGAGCAATCACTCTCAACTGAGTAAATTCAATCATTCAGAACTTTCTTACGCAGAATACACAACACACCTACAATCTCGATCACCATTGATATCACACATTTCTCAGCTTCCCTCCTACAGATCGATCCATCCTCTCTTGTGACCGAATTTACTCTGGAACGACCATTGTCTTGGTTTAGGCCGAAGTACTACAGATTAATCTCTCGAATTCAAAGCACTCCCTTATTGCATTGTATCTGTGTGAGGTTTGACAGTTCGCTCGGTTCAAGGAGTTTCCTCCGCACGGTCGTCTCCTCAATTCCGTAAAAACCAGCAACTCGTTTTCCCCCATCTACACCACTAATTAGGATTACATACTAGTTGTCTAACTAATTCCTTATAATGAATGTGACTACGATGATTGAATCATCGAGCGAAGCGCTGCTCAAATTTTTTTGCCGAGATGGAATAAAGACTAAAAGTCACATAAGCTCTGTATAAACTAAGGGCTAACCACACCTTTTTAAATTCCAAACATACCCATGTAAGTGGATATCATATGGAAACTCACAGTGATGAGAATGTAATTGATTGCATATTTTATAACCTATAATGACTGTGGAAGGAACCATATTCTTAGAGAATTTATGAGTCAATTTAGTGAAATGTAAATCACTAGTATTTGGATTATTGATTCCATATTAACCCCGACAATGAAATATTGGGTATTGACTCATACAGACTTTGGCATAACCATAAAGCCACTTTGGTTGTGACATGATGATCGTTTTGAAAGGACTCATACGTACATCACTTTATTTGAGTGAACGAGACAACGGGAGAAAGATTGACAAAATGCGAAGTGACGGCATATCTCTCAATAAGTGTTTTCTAAAGTACTAGAGACAAAAACCCCTTCCCATTATGCTTTATGTAAGAAAGCATATCACTCATTTTACAAAGTCTTCAGTAAGAAAGGATCGAGACGATCCTAAGATGCAAACGGTAAACAATCCATATTACAAAAAAAACAAGGTGATATTTAGAAACATATCCATGCAGAATGCGGACCATAAAAGTACATATGACTCTGGTGAATGTTTTGGCACTGTGGACTAGTTATAGTTCCAAATAAGTTTTGCGTTTGGAAAACTACTAGCGTATATTATACATGTATAAGGGATCACCACCCCCATGTAAATGCTAGAGAGTGTGCATCAAAAATACTTGATGAATATTGGACATTTAATAAGATCAATATAGAGCATCTTATACCCAATGGTCTCGCACAGACTACCATCAAATGTTACAGATAATATCTAAGGGATAGGTTATGCGTACCAACCTACCTCTAATTTCTTTGGGGATATGCAGTATTACACACATCTTTACTTAATTCGTTTTTAGAATCCAATATTAATCAACCTTTTCTGCGTACCGGTTGGTAACTGAATTTAAGCCTGACATTCATGTTCTCACGCATTTTTGGTTGCACTATATGTGCCACTACGTCTCCACATCGTACTACGAAGGGTCTTCAAAAATGTTAAGTAGTTATGTTGGAAATGAGTTCTCAACAATTATCCGCATTTTTAAACCTTTTGACATGCGATCTCTCAACCGCTGATTTGCGGATAGTCAGTTTAATGGGATAGTCTTCCCGTCGTTAAGGGGAGACAAGAAAACGTGCAAACGTGCCTGTAAGGTTAAAAATCCTTAGTAAAGGATATGCACCGTAAACTAAGGTGTTACAACTACACTTGGTGGAAGTGTAATTGAGTTCGTGTCTCCATAAAGGAAGATGGAGATACCACTAGGTTCGATCAGTGCTCACCTAGAATGGAAATAGGTGAGTTAGGCACAACCTAATTATATCATCTGAAATAACCTCATAAGATTGTCTTTAAATATGTTAATGAATCAAACGGGAGGACGCTCCGAAGTTTTAAATGATTCTAGATAACAATGAAATCCTGACGGATTATGAGAATACACATGAGTCAATAGAAGGATCATGTGTGCACGGTGATCATATAATCCATAAATAGTTGCTCCATAAGTAGAGTACAATGAGATCGAACCATGCTTTATTTTGATTAATTTCAAATAAAGAGAATATTTGTCCTACGCAATCCAGGTAGAACTAAGTTCTTTGACAAATATACGGGTATTTTGTGTGGTAGTGCTAACCAACCAAGTGTAAAGCATGTGAGACATATGTAGTTATTTGTCACAAATGTAGTGAGAAGAATGAGGTATTAAAGTATAATGAATCACCTTGTGGCGCGAGGTTTCTCACAAACCCCTGGATCGCTTACTCTTTTGAACATCATAATGTTCAGTTAATTAGTTTGCTTGGTAGTTTCAAAAGAACTTGAAAAATAGTAGATGTGGTTATATCTCTGGAGATTTAGACTCAAAGATATTTGCAGAAGTGTATGATGGCCTTTTGCTTCCCAAGTCGAATAACTCTAAACCACGGAGTGTGTTTACAGTTACACTAGAACACTCGCTTATTGATTTAACAATCAAGCGGATATGGTATACCCGTCTAAGTGACTATTTGATTGGGAAGGGATAAACAAGTAAGGTTTTATGCCATGCGTATTAAATAAGTTCCCGATTCAGAATTATAGCTATCTACGTTGACGGTATGGACATGATAAGTACTCTTAATGGAATAAGAGATCTTAAAAGCTATTTGAAATCCGAATTTGAGATGAAAAAATTGGGGAAAGCTCGACCGAATACTGAGCTTGTGATATATTACCCACCAGTTTGCATATGTCTAAATTTGTTAGGCAATTTAACAAAGACATGCATCCTGATAGCACTCCCATGATTAGTCGAGGTTCAAATGTAAGTAAGTGGCCATTTCGTCAAAGGAAGATGACGAAGATGTGTTGGAAGATGAAATTCCCATATCTAAGTACAATATACACATTGTTGTACTTAGTATAATAATGTACTCGATTAAATTTTACATCCTCATGTTAGCTAGACATAACTCAGCGCCAATGCAACGTCATTGGAATGCTATAGTAAATGTAATCATGTACTTAAAAGTAACCATTGACATAAATTTGTTTTATCCCTGCAAAGACATTAAAAGGAATGATAATGAAAGTGCAATCCAAAAGTTGTTGATTATGAAGGAACAATAATCTCTTCTCCAACGAAAGTAATCAGGGGGGAATATGGTGGACTATTTTCTAGGTCATTACTGATATTCAGTTTCGAAAATATCATGACTAAAGGAACTGTCTGGAACAACTCTGAAA
Source organism: Papaver somniferum (assembly GCF_003573695.1). Lineage (NCBI taxonomy): Eukaryota > Viridiplantae > Streptophyta > Magnoliopsida > Ranunculales > Papaveraceae > Papaver > Papaver somniferum. Next base: position 19,290,620 of record NC_039362.1, read on the forward strand.
GTAATCAGGGGGGAGATGCCGACATAAGGGGGAGGATCCAAGGATATGATGTCGACAAATTTTACTTCGAAATTGAAGTTGTGTTGTACTGTTTTTCCCTTCGAGTCGAGAATAGTTTTTTCCCAAAGGGTTTTGTTACTCGACAAGGTTTTTAGCAAGAAAACACTAAAAGCATCAAGTATGTTGAATGTTGAAGACATAATGATCGCGTTGATATTATTTAAAATATCTGAATCAAAGAAATGAAACACGATAATCCGTTAAGCAACATAACTTCCAAAATCAACAATAGGGTCTTATAAACATTCAAGTCACCAAAGTAAAGTGTGATAAACTCCTTCTGACTGCATTAGACTAATGAAAATTTTCTGACATCATAGGGAGCATCTAATGGTATGTTGAACTATTTTACTTCACCGAGGTTGCTTTTTCCCACAGAGTTTTGTTACTCAGCAAGGTTTTTAATGAGACAACAACAAACACCGGGAATGTAATTTCCCAGCTAAGGCTATTGTCTTTCCCACAAGGATTTTCTGCCTTAGGAGTTGTGAAGCAACTAGTCAACTTCAACGGAGCAAAGTGATCATCTGCAACGGATCACCTTTACTTGCGTCTGTCACATTGTACTCTTTTCCATTCGTCAAAGTTTTATCCCACTGGGTTTTCCTTGTCAATGTTTTAATGAGGAAACGTATACGCATCCAACTATGTTCTAAGTTTACTTTATATTGTACTCTTTTTCTTTAGTTTAGGTTTTGTCCCTCTGGGTTAGTTGACGAAGTTTTAGCGAGACAATTAACTTAGACTCAGAGATCTTTGAAGATTGTATTACATGTGACGAACTGCATGTAAAGTACGAGACAACATGTGAAGTACTACGTGTGAATAGTTGTACCAAGGTTTTATCCCACTGGGTTTTTTCTTGTCAAAGTTTCAATGTGGAAATTGATTTCGACACAATTCATCAAGGAGGGAACGACATTTGAAGAAATACATTCAAAGCACTATATCTGAAGCAATATGTATACAGTTTTGTTATTGAACCGCACAAGGGGGAGTGTTACAGGGCCTATAGCCCATGGATGTGCGGTCCATCTAATTACCTAGAGTTTTCCTTTATATGTATATAATGTAACCTATATGTAGTATAACAACTATACTCTCTTTAATAAGATGATTCTCATTCTTGCCTCTTCTACTATCTTTTTCCTTAAACAAATTTTTATTTCTTCCTTATTCTTGTTGGGTTTCACTACCTTATGGCCCAACATCCGGGTATCCCCTTGACCAATTAAGGGAGTCAACCAACAAGTGTTCTTTTTAGGTCTACAAAAGGCATCAAAAGAGATGTTTTCTCTCAGGGGTTTATCTTCTCAAGTTTTGAGAAAAGAAAGGAGGTAGAGAGAGACTGAGTGAGAAAGAGAGGTGAAGCCACCATTAGAGTTGATTTTTTGGTGAGATTGAAGTAGTTATCTTTCAAGAAGAAGAAAGGGTTCTTAGCTAAGGATCTATTGGTTAGTGCGATGAAGATTTATTGATCGATTTCCACATCTTCAAAAGGGGAAAAATCTAGGGTTTGTTCAAACTAGTAATAAGTATCTCTTACACTTGCTATTATCAATTGATAGTGAATTTTACCTAATTAGGTGAATGAATTGTTGATCCACCCTTGCGGTGAGTGTAATTAGGCAAATTGGTTGTCCAAGTGCTATATGCACCTTGAGTTGTTGTTATCCCCAAATTGGGAGAATTGTGTGTAACCTATTGTTTGATTATAGTAGAAGATTTGCCCGCGGTTTTTTACCCTTCACCTTGGAGGGGTTTTTCCACGTAATTGCCGGTGTTGTGTGATTTGTTTTTATATCGTCATAGTTGTATTATTTCCACATTTGTGTTTTATTGCTTCTGATTTTCTTATTGTACATAGCGGCTCGGATTTTGTAAGTCTCCCCCAACAAGTGGTATTAGAGCTTTTGGGTTGAGATAATCATGTGTAATGACGGAAGCTAGCACTAGTAATATAATGGTTATTTTGACCGGTGAGAACTATGTGATATGGAAGGCGAAGATGGAAGATTGGTTATATTATGAAGATCTCTATGGTCCAATAGAGAGCAAGGGAGTAAATCCTAAGAAGATACAAGATGAAGTGTGGAGTGTTGCTAATCGTAAAGTTGTTAGTTTTATTCAACCATGTGTTGATGATTATATTATTCGTCATGTGTCTAGTGAGAAACTAGCATATTCTTTGTGGACAAAGTTAGAGGAGTTATATGATTAGAAATCTGCTTGCAACAAAGATTTTGACCGTGACAAGTCAAGAAGTAAATAAAAGTCTAGAAAAGAAAGGAGGTAAAAAGAGACTGAGTCAAGAAGTAAATCAAATGGGATGGGCATGGAATATGGGGAACGCACCTACTCCCCTTCCTTTTTCTTTAAATGGAGAGCGACGTTTGGGTGGACAGGGCGTATGGGAGACACGCCCATACCCCCTTTTAGTTTCTCCAAGGAATGATGGAGCTAAAACGCGCCTACTCCCTATTTTTTTCGTTTTATATACGAGACAACGTTTGATTCAATGTCTCTGAAATCTAATCGGTTGTCCGAGTGTTCTTAGTATCTCAAGCCTTTCATTAAATCATCCAGTCGAGTGTCTATGCATCTCGAGGCTTTTCGTAATTTCATTAGCTGATCGGGTGTCTATGCATCCCGTAGCCTTTGTAGATTCATCGGCCGACCGGATGTCTATGCATCCCGTAGCTTTTCGTAAATTCTTCAGCCGACTGGGTGTCTATGCATCCAGTGGTCTTTTGTAAACTCGTTAGCTATTCGGGTGTCTACGCATCTCGTAGCTTTTGTAAATTCATCGGCCGATCAGGTGTCTATACATCCCGTAGCCTTTCGTAAATTCGTCAGTCGGTCGGGTGTCTATGCATCTCGTGGCCTTTTGTAAATTCGTCAGCTCTTCGGGTGTCTATGCATCCCGTGGCCTTTTTCCTTTTCCTTTTCTTTTTGCCAGCGCCTTTTGATAGACTCATTTATGTGTCTATTTTGGTCTCAATGTATTGTTAGTGCTCGATTTTGTGATTATTTGATTATTTTATGTTTTTGTAGGTGTTTTTGGAGAAATAAACTCTTGTGGAGAAATTGGCTCGGAAAGTGGTATTTAAAGGCATCCCAGAAATGTATTAAAGGCACCTGGAGGAGTTGATAAAGGCACCCAGGAAAATTACTATTTACGCCCGAAAGTACTATTTGCACCCACCAAGGCATGTGCTAAAGGGGCCCCATCAGCGGATAAGGGGTGACCAAATTACTAAGGGGCACCCAAATTGCTATCGGCACACCGGAACAGGTTAAGGGGACATCACCTTCTTTCCCGTTTAAATTCTGTTTTGGCGGGAAAGCAACTGACAGAGTTGGATTTGATTTTTGGATATTTCCGAGAGAGATTTAATCACGGAGTTTGATTTCTGTAGTCCTGTTAAGGCTAAACAGGAATGATAATTCAATTTTATACGGTGGATTTGGGTTGGATAGCGAGTTTTGGCTAAACATGGAAAGGCATTTTCTCGGGTTTATATTTGGAAGAGTTTCGGCAGAGTTTAGTCGGATTTGAAGGCTATTTTGAATTGGTTACGACAAGACAGGGATAGTGACATGTTTGAGAACCAAAAGAAAGAAAGAAAATCTCGTTATTTTTGGTGATTTCGTCAAAACATGAGAGATAAACAAGTTACAGGATTTTCTGGGAATGTTATTTTAGCGTCCCTTAAGCTAGCAGCTGACTAATCTAAGAGATTAACTAAATAAATAGGCACTAAGAATCTAAATCATTTACTTAAACATTCAATTTAGGAATCTTCTACAAAAACTTAACACAAAACTAGCCCCGCTCAGAAATATATATATATAAGAACGTCTCACAAATGATACATATACAATAGTCATATGGTTTACAAATATAATATACAACATAATAAACATAGCCGAAGTAAACTAAAAAACAGACTAAATTTCTCGGAGCTTTCGTTGCGCAACTCTGACCTCTCTCTGAAACTGAAAGTGGGAAAGGGTGAGCACATCATCCCTAAAAGGGGTGCCCAGCAGGAATAACATTTAACTTTTAAGTAATAATAACAAGATTTAGAAAACAATAATATTTTCCTAAACATTCAACAGCGACCAAGTCACTGAAACAAACAAACAAACATGTATATGGAACAAACTCCTTCTTTCAAACAATATATAATATGGTGTCAACCAGTTACACACCTAATAGCTATTGATGTCACCCCTGTTGACCAATAATAAGCATAAAAACAGAATTCATGTAGATATATATGTGAAGGAGCGCATCCTATATACCAAACGTGGAAATTATCATTTCCCATAACATTTCATATTGACAACAAAACATTACAAGTCCTTTCCAAATCATGGAAAGATTCACAGAATCAACAAAATTATCATAATGCAATTTAAACAAAGCATGGAATGCACAAACAAACAATGCATGAGTTTGTTAAGCATAAACTTTTGTAAAAACAAGAATAATGGTTACAAAAGAGTCAAATGTATTCCCACCTCTTTTGATGACAAGCCACGCCTACCTCGAGATCCACGATCCACTGGTTCGTTCTTTGAATTGATCGTTGTTAATAACTAATGTTAATCAAACAAGAACTCTAAGAATCTATCCAACATGGCTCATACAAGAATCATACAAGTCTATCTAATAATTCTAAGTATACTTATGGTTCTATATCTCTTATTGTCTATCTTTAGCACATCTAAGATTTACTAATTCAATTAGATTGGTTTTGTAGAATAAGCCAAGGTCAATTTATACCATAAGCGGTCCAAATATCAAACTAAGGAAACTAACTCTAAGCCCAAGTTGACTAAACTTGACCCGATAACTCAAGGTCTAGCCCAAATGGGTCAACTAACAGTCACTGACGGTCAAAGGCTCAACTAACAGTCCACATCCGTCCAAGGTCAAGTCCAGGGTCAACTAAGTCAATGATCCAACTCAGTCAAGGTAAACTGAGTCAGGTCTGGTTAATGAATCAACTCAGGGTTAGACTGATTCAACTCAGTCAGATGATCTAAGTCAGGTAAGTCAGCTAGACTGACTAGGATGACTAACATGCATACTTCTATTGCAGTTACAAGAACACAACCATCCTAGTTCTATTCAGTTGATCAAAACACAAGTTATTCATTTTAAAAGAATTCTACAACTTCAATACAAATACAGAACTTCATAACTACAATTACAACTTCAAGTTCTATTTACCTGCAAAAGCAGTAGTAGCAAGCTTTCACAGCATTTAGAATATACAACTCTGCAATCACCACCAAAGAGTTATGAATGATATCCATTTAAATTCAATATCTAAACCCCCACCAGATTACTCCTCTACAACAATTCTTGAACTTCCATTCACAATTAAAAATTGTCTCAGCACCACCAATGTTAGTTGAGCATAACTCAAATGCACATCCTCCCAATCTGTATCAATCTCCATCTCATTCACCCAAACCAACTCAGCTTCAACTTTATTTCACATACACCCGCACTTACAACAATTCCCACAACACCACCAGACTATCTCCAACTCTAACTGCAATTAACTAGAATGCAATGACAATACCAAACCACTAATTCCGTTAAAGTACCTACAAAGTCTGGTTCAACTTCAGATCCTTCATCATTTCCAATTCCATAATATTCATCACTACAACAACCCAAACACCCATCTCAGACACAACCTAATCAATCTCATGTACTACCAGAACTGCAATACACTCTCCATCTACACTTAACAAACATTTGCACCTCCACTAGTTCAACAACACCATCTACAGTTCATAATTCTAACCAACAAAACTTCATTCCCAAATGAATTCACCGAGAACCCTTTCCGTTCTTCCTAAGTTCGATCCAACATCAATAGTAACACCATCACCTTCTTAACACGAGACTCCAATCCAAGTTCTTCATCAGCTCCCAAAACCATAAACCCCAACTCACTAATTCAATCAAAAACATCACCACAGCTTCCATCAACCACCAAATAAGAACAAACCCATCTCCTAACTTCTCTTTATTCACCCTTAATCGAATTCTCAAATTCAATTACTGAAACCCTAACTCCAAGATTAATTCCTTGTTCTTCAGACCAAAAACTAAACGCTAATTTCTTTGATTCTTCACTACAATTCGGTGAATCATTTGATAATTCTTCTTCCTTGTTCTCAATAATGAAAACCCATCTTCTAATTATCAATTTCTCATAAATTCAAACCTCTTTTGAAAACTCTAACTTTCACAGAAACATCTCTTCAGGATTCTAACGAAACCCAAACTCTGAGATCATAAACATCCCACTCGATTGATTGACTTCACTAATTTTCGGTAAAGTTTTCTCAACAGAGATTTCTTCTCTAAGACGCCAAAGAAGAAGAAGAAGAAGAAGAAGAAGAAAGAAGGAAGAAAGAAAATGAAAGAAGAAAAGAAAAGAAAGAATGAGAAGAAAAAGAAATACGAGTTATCAACTCGATTTGGTACTGACAAGACCACACCAAAATTACACGACACGCGCTGAAGATAAGTGCAGCCACAGGGTTAAGCTATGAAGTTACTATTTTGCCCTTCATACTTATCCGACGATAACTTCTTCGTCCGGTATTCGAATGACACGTTCGTGTAGTCCGTTTCGCATAACTTTTCGATATCTATTCAACGGTATTAGTTTCGTATCTCTATAGTTGTTACATTAATTTTTCTTAATGTTCGTCTCTAATTAATCGAGTAATTAGCGGCTAATTCGTCTCTTGATCATCTCTAGACGAGTCAAATAGCATTGACGAGCTTCAGGGTCCTTACATTCTCCCCACCTTATTCATTTTCGGCCTCGAAAATCTAACCATCCTTCTGGTCTTCAAAAACCCCCCACCTTAAAGAGATAATGCCATCTCTCGTCTAAGCGCAAAACAACACGATAACAAAGCACAAACCTATATGGCTTCTAACAACTAAAATTTGTTGCTCTAGGTTCAATATACTAATTTCCGTTTCAAGTTACTGGTTATAATTACGAGAGAATATGCTCTAAATTAAAGTTTCTAGGTAAAATTTGGGATCTATCAGTCCACTAAAAGAAGCAAGTCTCCCTTCCATGCCTAGTGATACAAGAATGCAGTTGCCCTGTCAAGGTTCATGACGCCTGACAATGCCTACTACCTAACAAGCATCACCTGAACACATCAGAATTACCAAACTCACTATTCCCCAGTGCTGGATTAACTAAGTATTAATTTATTAAGAATAATTAGTCTTTAAAATTTTATCCTAACTGGTACAATTCTGATAAATTTACTTCGTAAGATATATAGATAGTTCTCATCATTTTAGGAAATTTAATCATAAAAAATTATTTTATTTTATTTTATATTTATTTACCGTTATTATTATAAATAATCCTAATTCGATTCACGTAAATTTATAATATCTGATGTTTTAATTTTAATGCGATACCATATGTACAATTTTTTTTAAAATACTAACTATTATAAAGTTGCTACCAATTTGATTACTCAAATATTTTTATCAACTGTGTTATTATTATTATTAATTCTTAAATTGATAGCTCAGTTGGTAAACTAAGCCTTACATTCACATAAGGATTGATATTAACAAATTTTATTTATTCATCTTGAATCCGTATATTATATCGTGTTAAAGATTGACGATAGTAATTTAATATGGTTTAAATTTGAGTCTGCATATAATTATAACATATCTTAATAGTTTTTAGATTATGCTATTAATGTAAAGTATCCTATTAATATGCAAGTTTATTTTATTTTAATTCTAATATTACACTAAGCATCAGAATTATATTATTACTATTTCATGTATATTCGTTGCATTTTAAAGATTTACTGGATCATTTGTTAGATTAAATATAATTTGCAATTAGTTTAATTTACAAAACTTAATCGTAGATAAGCGTAAATAATTTTTCATAATTATTTAATCATAATTATTATTTTTATAGTTATATATCTTCAATGAGATTTTAGTTAAGTTAGGTTCAATATGATACTAATTGATAAATGCAAACATTAAGCTATTAGAATTTTATTACTTTTATTATCACCTACAATTACTATTATAATGTTCTTATTATTAATATTGATGGTTGAACTATTATTCTAACTACTCTTACAAATATTATTGAGTCTCAAAAATATTATTAACATTTATGTAATTATAATTTGTTTACTCTTCATAAATCAATGTGTTCGATAAATTTCCATGTGATTTACATGTTCCATCAATAATACTAATCTCACTATTTTTATAATTATTAGATTGTCTACGTGTTCATACTTTTTAGATTAATTATTCTCAAATCCTTATTAGCTAAAGTTATGGGTGTATCCTACAATTTTACTTCAATACATACACAAACAATCAAACAAATCAACCAAAAAAAATATTTTAATTATTGATAGCTGTTAGTGATTAAGATTTATCTCACAACCAAACCCAGTTCTAAACTAATCTAGTTCTCTAGGTGGCACTGGCTACTTCTATCTTTTCCCATATAAGATCTAATAGTGAGCTCTGATAGCAACACTGTAGCGCCCCCTAAGCTAGCAGCTGACTAATCTAAGAGATTAACTAAATAAAGAGGCACTAAGAATCTAAATCATTTACTTAAACATTCAATTTAGAAATCTGCTACAAAAACTTAACCCAAAACTAGCCCCGCTCAAATATATATATATATATATATATATATATATATATATATATATATATAGAGAGAGAGAGAACTTCTCACAAATGATACATATACAATAGTCATTTGGTTTACGAAAATAATATACAACATAATAAACATAGCCGAAGTAAACTAAAAAACGGACTACATTCCTCGGAGCTTTCGCTGCGCAACTCTGATCTGTCTCTGAAACTGAAAGTGGGAAAGGGTGAGCACATCATCCCTAAAAGGGGTGCCCAGAAGGAATAGCATTTAACTTTTAAGTAATCATAGCAAGATTTGGAAAAAATAATGTTTTCCTAAAGATTAAACAGCGACCAAGTCACTGAAACAAACAAACGTGTATATGGAACAAACTCCTTCTTTCAAACAATGTATAATATGGTGTCAACCAGTTACACACCTAATAGCTATTGATGTCACCGCTGTTGACCAATAATAGCTATTGATGCCTAATACCTAACAAGCATCACCTGAACACATCAGAATTACCAACCTCACTATTCCCCAGTGCTGGATTAACTAAGTATTAATTTATTAAGAGTAATTAGTCTTTAAAATTTTATCCTAACTGATACAATTCTGATAAATTTACTTCGTAAGATATATAGATAGTTCTCATCATTTTAGGCAATTTAATCATCAAAAATTATTTTATTTTATTTTATATTTATTTACCGTTATTATTATAAATAATTCTAATTTGATTCACGTAAATTTATAATATCTGATGTTTTAACTTTAGTGCGATACCATATGTACAATTTTTTTTTAAATACTAACTATTATAAAGTTGCCACCAATTTGATTACTCAAATATTTTATCAACTGTGTTATTATTATCATTAATTCTTAAAATTGAGCTCAGTTGGTAAACTAAGCCTTACATTCACATAAGGATTGTATTAACAAATTTTATTTATTCATCTCGAATCCGTATACTATATCGTGTTAAAGATTGACGATAGTAATTAAATATGGTTTAAATTTGAGTCTGCGTATAATTATAACATATCTTAATAGTTTTTAGATTATGCTATTAATGTAAAGTATCCTATTAATATACAAGTTTATTTTATTTTAATTCTAAGATTACACTAAGCATCAGAATTATATTATTACTATTTCATGTATATTCGTTGCATTTTAAAGATTTACTGGATCATTTGTTAGATTAAAGATAATTTGCAATTAGTTTAATTTATAAAACTTAATCGTAGATAAGCGTAAATAATTTTCCATAATTATTATTTTTATAGTTATATATCTTCAATGAGATTTTAGTTAAGTTAGGTTCAATATGATACTAATTGATAAATGCAAATATTAAGCTATTAGAATTTTATTACTTTTATTATCACCTACAGTACTATTATAATGTTCTTATTATTAATATTGATGGTTGAACTATTATTCTAACTACTCTTACAAATATTATTGAGTCTCAAAAATATTATTAACATTTATGTAATTATAATTTGTTTACTCTTCATAAATCAATGTGTTCGATAAATTTCCATGTGATTTACATGTTCCATCAATAATACTAATCTCACTATTTTTATAATTATTAGATTGTCTACGTGTTCATACTTTTTAGATTAATTATTCTTAAATCCTTATTAGCTAAAGTTATGGGCGTATCCTACAATTTTACTTCAATACATACACAAACAATCAAACAAACAAACAAATCAACCAAAAAAAATATTTTAATTATTGATAGCTGTTAGTGATTAAGATTTATCTCACAACCAAACCCAGTTCTAAACTAATCTAGTTCTCTAGGTGGCACTGGCTACTTCTATCTTTTCCCATATAAGATCTAATAGTGAGCTCTGATAGCAACACTGTAGCGTCCCCTAAGCTACCAGCTGACTAATCTAAGAGATTAACTAAATAAAGAGGCACTAAGAATCTAGATCATTTACTTAAACATTCAATTTAGAAATCTGCTACAAAAACTTAACCCAAAACAAGCCCCGCTCAGAAATATATATATATATATATATATATATACAAGAACTTCTCACAAATGATACATATACAATAGTCTTTTGGTTTACAAATATAATATACAACATAATAAACATAGCCGAAGTAAACTAAAAAACGGACTACATTCCTCGGAGCTTTCGCTACGCAACTCTGATCTGTCTCTGAAACTGAAAGTTGGAAAGGGTGAGCACATCATCCCTAAAAGGGGTGCCCAGAAGGAATAGCATTTAATTTAACTTTTAAGTAATCATAACAAGATTTGGAAAACAATAATGTTTTCCTAAACATTAAACATCGACCAAGTCACTGAAACAAACAAACATGTATATGGAACAAACTCCTTCTTTCAAACAATGTATAATATGGTGTCAACCAGTTACACACCTAATAGCTATTGATGTCACCCCTGTTGACCAATAGTAAGCATAAAAGCAGAATTCATGTAGATATATATGTGAAGGAGCGTATCCTATATACCACACGTGAAAATTCTCATTTCCCATAACATTTCATATTGACAACAAAACATTACAAGTCCTTTCCAAATCGTGGAAAGATTCACAGAATCAACAAAATTATCATAATGCAATTTAAACAAAGCATAGAATGCACGGACAGACAATGCATGAGTTTGTTAAGCATAAACTTTTGTAAAAGCAACAATAATGGTTACAAAAGAGTCAAATGTATTCCCACCTCTTTTGATGACAAGCCACGCCTACCTCGAGATCCACGATACACTGGTTCGTTCTTTGAATCGATCGTTGTTAATAACTACTGTTAATCACACAAGAACTCTAAGAATCTAGCCAAGATGTCTCATACAAGAATCATACAAGTCTATCTAATAATTCTAAGTCCACTTATGGTTCTATATCTCTTATTGTCTATCCTTAGCACATCTAAGATTTATTAATTCAATTAGATTGGTTTTGTAGAATAAGCCAAGGTCAATTTATACCATAAGCGGTCCAAATATCAAACTAAGGAAACTAACTCTAAGCCTAATTTGACTAAACTTGACCCAATAACTCAAGGTCTAACCCAAATGGGTCAACTAACAGTCACTGACGATCAAACGCTCAACTAACAGTCCACATCTGTCCAAGGTCAAGTCTAGGGTCAACTAAGTCAATGATCCAACTCAGTCAAGGTAAACTGAGTCAGGTCTGGTTAATGAATCAACTCAGGGTTAGACTGATTCAACTCAGTCAGATGATCTAAGTCAGGTAAGTCAGCTAGACTGACTAGGATGACTAACATGCATACTTCTATTGTAGTTACAAGAACACAACCATCCTAGTTCTATTCAGTTGATCATAACACAAGTTATTCATTTTAAAAGAATTCTACAACTTCAATACAAATACAGAACTTCATAACTACAATTACAACTTCAAGTTCTATTTACCTGCAAAAGCAGTAGTAGCAAGCTTTCACAACATTTAGAATATACAACTCTGCAATCACCACCAAAGAGTTATGAATGATATCCATTTAAATTCAATATATAAACCCCCACCATATTACTCCTCTACAACAATTCTTGAATTTCCATTCACAATTAAAAATTGTCTCAGCACCACCAATGTTAGTTGAGCATAACTCAAATGCACATCCTCCCAATCTGTATCAATCTTCATCTCATTCACCCAAACCAACTCAGCTTCAACTTTATTTCACATACACCCGCACTTACAACAATTCCCACAACACCACCAGACTATCTCCAACTCTAACTGCAATTAACTAGAATGCAATGACAATACCAAACCATTAATTCCGTTAAAGTACCTACAAAGTCTGGTTCAACTTCAGATCCTTCATCATTTCCAATTCCATAATATTCATCACTACAACAACCCAAACACCCATCTCAGACACAACCTAATCAATCTCATGTACTACCAGAACTGCAATACACTCTCCATCTACACCTAGCAAACATATGCACCTCCACCAGTTCAACAACACCATCTACAGTTCATAATTCTAACCAACACAACTTCATTCCCAAATGAATTCACAGAGACCCCTTTCCGTTCTTCCTGAATTCGATCCAACATCAATAGTAACACCATCACCTTCTTAACACGAGACTCCAATCCAAGTTCTTCATCAGCTCCCAAAACCATAAACCCCAACTCACTGATTCAATGAACAACACCACCATAGCTTCCATCAAACATAAGGGTGTAAATTTTTCCCGGCAGCCCATTGCCCAGTACCAACCGCCCTGTCCCACGGAAGACCATGGTTGGTCGTGGCCCGTTACAGGCTAGCCCAGCCTATCCCATTTAATTAACGGGACGGGCAAAGGCCATGAGTTAAAAAGTCGTGTGCGGCCCTGTACCCATCCCGTTAGCCCGTCAACATTAACCGGCATGTTAGCCCATTAAATCTACCCGTTTACCAGACTTAATTGCCCATGTCTTCTTTAATTATATATTATAATATACTCGATATATCAATCTCTCCCACATATCTACACATCTTTCTGTATATATTTCATTTTGATAATTATGATGGGAAATTATAGGGTTTCCTCTTGAAAGATGATCCAATATTGTAATAATTATAGGCAATTTGGCCATATTTTAGTTAATTAGGTTACACTTTTGTCGCATATTTTTATATGGTCAAAAATTATTATTGTATATTCAAGGCCCGGCCGGCCCTGCCCGCCATATTCCAAATTACCTAACATGCTTGGACAGGTCATGGGTAGTTTATTTTGTAGTATGGCCCTGCCCGCCCAACCCTTTTAATTTGATGGGTAAGAGAAGTTCCTGCCCTCCCTGTCCCGTCCCATTTAATAATTAGGCCGGGCAGCCCGGCCCGACCCAATTTACACCCCTAAGAACAAACCCATCTCCTAACTTCTCTTTATTCACCCTTAATCGAATTCTCAAATTCAATTACTGAAACCCTAACTCCAAGATTAATTCCTTGTTCTTCAGACCAAAAACTAAACCTTAATTTCTTCGATTCTTCACTACAATTCGGTGAATCATTTGATAATTCTTCTTCCTTGTTCTCAATAATGAATACCCATCTTCTAATCATCAATTTCTCACAAATTCAATCCTCTCTTGAAAACTCTAACTTTCACAGAAACGTCTCTTCAGGATTCTAAAGAAACCCAAACTCTGAGATCATCAACATCCCACTCTATTGATTGACTTCACTAATTTTCGGTAAAGTTTTCTCAACAGAGATTTCGTCTCTGAGACGCCGAAGAAGAAGAAGAAGAAGGAAGAAAAAAATGAACGAAGAAAAGAAAAGAAAGAATGAGAAGAAAAAGAAATACGAGTTTATCTACTCGATTTGGTATTGACACGACCACACCAAAATTACACGACACGCGCTGAAGATAAGTGCAGCCACGGGGTTAAGCTATGAAGTTACTATTTTGCCCTTCATACTTATCCGACGATAACTTCTTCGTCTGGTATTCGAGTGACACGTTCGTGTTGTCCATTTCGCATAACTTTTCGATATCTATTCAACGGTACTAGTTTCGTATCTATATAATTGTTACATTAATTTCTCTTAACGTTCGTCTCTAATGAATCGAGTCATTAGCGGCTAATTCGTCTTCTGATCATCTCTAGACGAGTCAAATAGCGTTGACGAGCTTCAGGGTCCTTACAGATATAACGGAAGATTACGTGGATTGGAAGAATATTATCTTCCTTGTTCGACTCAATTATATCTTTGGGAAGAGTTTTGAACAACTCAAACTCTGTTAAACGCGGAAATAAGAAATAAAAAAGGGGAAATATAGCCGAGACTTGGCTGCGAAGAAATTATCTATTCTTGGAAGATTTGATCGAGAAAATTAGAGCTGATGGATATGAATAGAGGTGTTGGGGACTCAAAAGAGGATAACCGAGAGTTAGGGGTAGCAGCAGAGCATCAAAAATCGCCGCAGAGTGATTCTGCAGCAGCAGCAGAGAAGAAGAAGAAGAAGTTGCAGACGACACCATAGAAGCGTCGTTCTCAAGAACACGAAGAACAAGCATAAAATAATTGTCTCTCTTGAACAGTATCTGCGATAGTATCTTTGTAACAGTTAGGTTTAAATTGGAACATTAAATTGTAACAGTGAGGTCTGTGATGTCTGTAACATCGTTACAGCGTTGCAAATCTCTGTCTTATACAATTTCTTCAATAAAACACCTTCTTGAGCCATAATCAATCTTTTAAGTGTGTTTGAGCATGAGGAGTTAAACCCTAACACTGGGATGACGGAGGAAGCCAATTCTCATCACTGTGGTAATTTTATTTAATTCTTTTTATGACTTTTGCATTAATATAAATTGAATTATGATTTTAAATTAATTAGTTGTCATTTAGTTTGATGGGTTATGCTTAGATTTAGTGTTTTGATAATCCATGCTTGCCATTTACAATTAATGTTTTACAAAATCTACCTTGGAAAAGATTAAGAGTCAATGATTGTTGTTTTTGGAGCTATAATTGTCTAAGAATTAATATTAAATCATAGAATAAGAGTTTGGTGAAATCTTGATTCCCAGTAATCTCTCAATATTATCAACGTCTTTTATTTTATTCACTATTTTAATTTTATGATTTGAGTCTAAAATCAACTTCCCAAGTCTGAGAATCAAACCCGTATTACCACTGTAAAAATAAATCACCTTTATTTATTATTATAAATTATAATTCATAGGGACAAAAAGTGGAAATACAGCTTGCCTTAGTTGCTGGGAGTCGTCGTATGTTGTTGGGTTTTCAAGAGAAGCACAACGGCTCCTCACTGGTTTGCTTGCTTTACGTATGTCGTGCCTAGTTTTGGTTTAATGACGAGGGATAAGGTCGTGTCCAATTGCTTGCTCTGCTATTTCGATTTCTCCAGTTGCGCGTTTGCGGTCGAAAATGCTCCTAATAGAAAAGCACTCTATTGTTGGATGGCCTAACCTTTGATGATAATGGCATTACATGGCCGCGCCCTTGTCCATTTTGTTGACATCTAACACCGTCGGGGGTAGATTGATTTCCTTGCTCCCTACTCATTGTTCAAAGAGTTTTATTATCTGCTCCTGGTTGCATGGTAAAGGAGGTGGAGGGTTGTCTCGCCTTGTTCCTTTGAGTCCTCCTGAGTTTCCCTCGGTGGTTAGGAACGAATCCTTCCATCCTTTTCCGATGTTGAGACTTACGTTACGTGGTGATTCAGAGACGACATTGATTGTGTGTTTCCAGGGGTGGTCTGTATGTGTTTCTTCAACACAGTCGGCGATCCTCTCTGCTGCTTCTTCCAACTCGACGAACGTTTGGAATATGAAGTTGATCAGGCTCCTCTTAAAGAAAGACACCATCCCGCATATGCAAATCTCAATCAGCGCTCCTTCATCGATGTCCTTGTGGAAGTCCAATGCGATATGCCGAAATCGGAAGATGTATTTCCTTATTTATTCTCCTACCCGTTGGTTGCACCTGCTCAAGTCTATTGATGTGATCTTTCTTTTGGCTGAAGAAAATTTCCTGAATAAGAGAGCGAACATGGTTTGCCACGAGTCCACGCTTTCTGCTTTTAGGTTATCGTACCAAGTAAACGTTGTTCCCGTGAGTGATTTAGGGAATTCTCTCAAGCATAACTTTCCATTAGAGGCCCTGTCATTCATTGCAGACAAAAATCTACTAAGATGTTCTCGTGCACAAGGTAGTCAATATCGGTTGTACAGGCCGATATTAAAGGTTTTCATAGGATATCGGAAAAAAAATCGATACTGAAAATATCAGCGATACGAAGGAGAAACGATAAAAACGCGTGTATCTTCCTGTACTGACCGATATATCGGTTTCACTTGTACACTGATAATATAGGTTTCACTTGTACAATGATATATCACTAGTGTATTTTGTCCTTTTCTTATGATTTCTTGAACTTTTAGTTCAAGAAAGTAACTCCACTAATTTTGCTAACTTCATATATGATTACGGTGGATGTAATTACCATAAATGTGATGTCGATGGGCTAACAGATATTCAATGCTTGGTTTCGTTGTTGATAGTATAAGGCTCTAATCAACCACCTCTTATTTTGTAAGGTTGAAGTATATTTACTACAATTATTATTTTCTATTATGGTTATATCAATATATTTTTTTGTTTGATAAATAATAAATATTTAAAAAAAATCCTAATGATGTATCGCCTATAAAAACAGATATTATCATTTGTATAGATGTATAGGACCCGACCGATACGATACCAATACACGATATTAACTACCTTTCTCGTGCGTTTCCTTGCCCATCATATGCTCTGAACTTTGGTGATGTGTAGTCCTCAGGGTATTGATACTCGCTGATGCTCGCTGGATAGGGGCTATTCATGGCGTCGTAGTCGTCTTGTCTCACCACGCGATAATTTTACTCTAGGTATCTTGCCACAACTTCTCGCGACATTGTCATAGGCTCGTCGTCTTTGTGCCATTCATTCACTGTCTTTCCTTTAAAGATGTCTTGGTTTGTTATTGTAACCTGTTCTATCAACTCTCTCAACTCCCGTGTGCTATCCGATGTCTATCCGTGCCTTGTGCCAGTGCTTCTTCTTCGTTGTCTTCATTTTCTTCCTATATTATTACCTGGTCGGGGTCAGTGGGATCCATTACAATTCCATCTTAAACAAAATTGACATAAAAACTCCAAATTTTTAAAAATTGATATAAGAACTCCAAATTTCAAAATTGGTTTCATCAAATTTTATTCATCAAACTCTATGATATTTCATCAAATTTTATGATGAAACCAAAATTGGTTTCATCAAATTCTTTGGGGTTTTTGTGTTACTTTTGTTTTTTGGGGTTTTTGTATTACTTTTGTTTTGATGGGTTTTTTGTGGATGGATAGTATAACCCCTTTGGGGTTATAACTCGCGGACCGATTTTTTTAAACTAAAATACTATAATTTTTTTTTAATTTAGCTTATTTTTAGTGTAAAATGATTTTTTTTTAACTTGGCCAATAGTGCAAAATGGAAAAAACAATAGTGTCTCTTTTTTGAAAACAAAGAGTATAAAATATTTCAATACCTGCTTCAAAAATGGGTTTAATGTTCTTTTTTTTTACAGTTAAATATAATGACCGACCAAGATTAGACGTCCTCCTGCTTATGATAGTTAAGACAATTTTGTGAGATTCTTTGAAAGTGAAACCGCGTGCTCGGATAAAAGGAAAGAGAGGAAACCAAGCCAAGCACTTAACTCCTCCGGGAAATCCAAAGTTTGAAGCGGCACCACAGACGCAACATTTGCTAACGATTTTTTCAATGTCTCTTCTTTTGTTTCTCTCTACCGTTTTACTTTTAGACCTTGTCAATCAATTATGATAAATCCTTGACTTTGCTTGTACATTTCATATTAACTATTCAATTATTAAAAAGGTCCAATTGCTTTTCATTTGAATAATGCTCACGACACAAATGGGAGCTTCAGATGTCTAAGAACCCTCATGGCACATTCTTTCTATGGTAATTTTATCATCCGGCCTTGATATCAAGTAGGACGTGAAACATCTTTTGTCCTTCACTGTAACCACATCCTACTCGAAGTTTACTGAAGCTAAAAGTTAAGAAACAAGCATCTCAATATGACAAAAAAATAAATAAAAGAACTTCATGTTTTACTTAGTAAATGGCAGTGTTGATAAAATGTAAATGACGAAACCAACAAGAAACATCTTGCTCAAATAAGTTTGGTTTCTCTTAAAAACCTAGGTAACGATCTAGTCTACTTTGAAGTAGAAATAGTACATTCGAGTTCAACAGTTTTTGGGGATCAGGTTGTTTTGTTTTAAGATTTGTACGTAATCATCGTTATTGAGTTGAAGAAATGATAAATTCACTTTGTGGGGGAGTGATGAAAATGGTAAAGAGTGGAGAACCATCAAGTTACCATCCTTTACCGATATCTCCCACTGCTTCAGTTTCTGAATCAAACAGCATAAATGTTCTTCCCAGTACTTCAGTGCTAGGTAATAACCCAGTTCTGTCAAGTTTGAATGATCCCCAAGGTTTCAAATATGAGGAACACAATATGAATGATGATGTTGAGATTCAGTCGCCTGACAATTCTGCTATATGGAATTCATATTTTGCTGATAATGATGATGAAGCCAGCTTCATGATCTCTTCACCTAGGAGCTCAAATGCTCTTGACTTAATGATGGTATCTTCACCCAAAAGAACACAACATATGGGATTCAATCAAAATTATGACCAAGGCGAGAACACATTATTGCATGGGGAGAGTATGTCCAAGTATTCGCCAGCTTCTAGCAATTCTTCTCATATGGTAGGAGGAACTTGCAACATCAGTAATGGAAAATCAAAGGGCCAACTTCAGAGGGTATTTAGCTCACCGCGGAAAAAGTATATGAAGTTATTGAGGGTTGATCAATTTTCAACCATGGATGAAAACATGAATGGTAGTTCAACTTCTAAAGATGGTGGATTCCGGGAATATTCTACTATGAACATGCCATCTCTGGGATTTAACGCGGGAGGTTCTGAGTCAGGGATGACACTTTCCGCGATGTTGAAATGCTTACCTTCATCAGATTCTTCAAATATCTGGGAGTCTACTGTGAATAAGGTGGATGTACAGAGAGATTTTCCGACAACTCAAGAGAAAAATGCGAGTTTATTCAGTCCATATCGTAATCCATTTTCACCTGCGCAGCTATCACAGCAACAGGAGCAGCAATACACGTTTGATAATGGCTCGTTTGGCCCTCTGTATGCACAGGTAGCAAACACCACAAGACTCTCTTTCTCTCTGAACTATCTGACAAACTTACTTCTGTTGTCAATCTGTCAAGTTATCAACAGTTATAATTTCAACAGGAACAGGTGACTGGGCTACAATTGCTACACCTTCTCCTGGCCTGTGCTGAAGCTGCGGCGAAAAAAGACTACATCGTGGCAAAGGTATACCTTGGCCAACTCAACAGAATAGTGAACCCCCTTGGTGACTCCATGCAACGAGTCGCCTGCTGCTTTACTGAAGCCCTATCTGAAAGACTTTCTGCTATTACCACTGCCAACCCTAACTCAACTGATCAGAAAAACGACACACCGCTTCCTGATTTAAACTCACTGGACACTATCAGAACCTACCAAGTTGTCTACCAAGCTTGCCC
The DNA here is from genome assembly GCF_003573695.1 of Papaver somniferum. Taxonomy (NCBI): domain Eukaryota; kingdom Viridiplantae; phylum Streptophyta; class Magnoliopsida; order Ranunculales; family Papaveraceae; genus Papaver; species Papaver somniferum. The sequence continues at coordinate 19,310,586 of NC_039362.1, forward strand.
CTACCTAAAATTTGCTCACTTCACAGCTAACCAGGCTATTTTTGAAGCATTTGAAGGTGAAGAGAGAGTTCATGTGGTAGATTTTGACATCCTTCAAGGGTACCAGTGGCCTAGTTTCATGCAAGCCTTAGCTGCTCGTCAAGGTGGTGCTCCATTTCTTCGTTTAACTGGCATTGGGTCCTCACCAACGTCACTAGGAGAGACTGGTCTCTACTTGACGGAAATAGCCCGATCTTTGAAAATACCCTTTGAGTTTGAAGCAGTTTCAGAGCCTTTGGAAGAAGTAAATCCCCATATATTTCAAAGACGCCTAGGAGAGGCACTGGCTGTGAACTCGATCAACGTCCTCCATCGTGTCTCAGGTAATTCTCTTGCAAACCTACTAGGAGTGATTCATGACCAAACACCAGAAATCTTGATCCTCGTAGAACAAGAAGCAAGTCATAATGGACCTTACTTCTTGGGACGATTTCTCGAGGCATTACACTACTACTCTGCAATCTTTGACTCGATGGAAGCAACATTCCTAAGCAACTCAGAGGACCGAGCGAAGGTAGAGAAATACATATATGCGCCTGAGATCCGGAATATTGTAGCAAGTGACGGACCAGACAGGGTTGAAAGACATGAGAAGATTGAGAAATGGAGGAAAGTGATGGAAGGAAAGGGTTTTAAGGGTATTCCCTTGAGTGAAAATGCGGTCACTCAGGCTAATTTATTATTGGGATTGTATTCTTGTGATGGATATAGGTTGACAGATGACAAGGGCTGCCTGATGTTGGGTTGGCAAGACAGACCCATCATTGCTGCCTCCTCCTGGCGTTGCTAATTGTCTGTGTCTATTTCTAAAGCAAAGCAATGGATTTTAATAGGTAAGCTCCGTAGGTATATAACCCTGTGAAATGCATTTTCATAGGCATACATTTTTGCAGTTCCATTCTGGTAGTTGTTTTTACCCCAGAGGAATGGGAACAATGAAATGGAAAAATGGTTTGTTCCACTTTAGCAGAAAAATTAACAAAGTATATTTTAAGGATTACTTTACTATGCACCGTGCTTTGGTTGTAATTTATCATGAAAGAACAAATTCAGAGATTAAAAAAAAAATTAGGGCTAGAATCGAAGTGCTGTAAATCAATTTATCCAATCTGTGTCTATGTTTTTCACTCTTCTTTCTCGCTGGAAATACAGGAGATTAAATTTAGTTGGACGCACCACATCACGGGTGATAAGAATTTTGAAAAAACATTTTAGGAAGTTAAAAAGAGTTGGAAGCTACTAAAGCACACAGGCACAACCTGGTTTATACATTATATATAACATTATCATCAATACAACAATGCAGAAACATAGATGAATGACGCTGCTAGGAACAAAGTATGAAACATGGTTTTCAACTCACTTGTGTTTCCAGCAATGAAAACATCTTGGCGTGGAGAGTAAATATCTTCAAAGCTAAACCTCCCATTCTGCATCTTCTCCGTTCATATTCGGTCTTACAAGATGGTACAGAAACAAGAACTTTTCCTTGGAGAATCGTCCAGTTTCTTTTCTGTTTTTGCAAGTAAGAAACAAAAAGTCAACTTCGGAAAAATATGAAAAGCCTTTTTCTCTAACACTGAAGATCACATTGTATGTTAGAATCAAATATGAAAATGGAGATCTGAAAATGAAACCATCGTTTATAGCTTTCAAAAATGTGGAATAATGAAGCAAAATTGTGTTATCACAGCACTCTGAATGCGGAATGCAAAAAAAAAAAAAAAAAGATAGTGTAAAAATTAAGACATAACACACCTGTTTTTCCCTTCGCTAAAGATGGCTGCACAACAACATGCATGGTAATAAGCCCTCCTGGGAGTTCACCAAAAGGATTTTTACACTGGCCAACCGTCTTGCTATTTTCCAAAATTTTACCGGCACTTATTAGTTTCACATCATTTGCCACCTTGGGTGCAATCTTTTTATCTACAAGAAACCAATTTTTTCAGTCGAAGCTTGAATACAAACTCACCAAACGATACAAACAATATACACAAAAAAACGTTGTAAAGTACCCTGGTCTTCCTGAATTAAATTAAGAATTTGCCCCTAACAATGAAGATTCTTATATCTCTTCTTAGCAATCTAAGAAAACATTATTTAAAACTTTTCATTCTTCATTCACAAAAATGAGGTGAAGTTTCATTAAATTACCCCCCACACCCCAAAGTTACCACCAAAGAATCATATTATACGAACGCAAGTATTTAAGCAAAACGCAGACTTTCCACAAAGCAACTGCAAAAGCTTCAACACAACCCACTACTCAGTTGCATAGAAAATATTGCAATTGGCTTGTAGGATGTAAATTAACTAATTAAGAAATAACTAAGAACACCCAAACTTAACACTGGAATTCTCTAGACGATGTAATAAGCAACCAACTAGTCGATTATATAAACACAGTAGCAGTTTGTGTGATAAAATGGTTGCATAATCTAAACACTTTCAAATTTTAGTATTTCATTCCCTTACTACATAATCACTAAGCTATATGACTCGTTTCGAGGTTTTCATGTATTTTATTCTGTTTCCTAGTTATATCAAATTTAGTTCAAATAAGAATACGAAATTCGTAACAATTTAAAAGAAGTAAACACCAGAATTCAAACCTTTAGGCCAGTCAGAAACTATACGTTCCTTGAGCATCGAAATAGTAGAAGCCGAAGAATATCGAATTGGACCAATATCTGATCCATCGTATAACCTAAACTTAAGCTCAACCAAGTCTTCTTCTGGCATCGATCAAACTACTGAATCAGCTAACCAAAAATTTATCTGGGATTGAATTTAAAGATCAAATGGAGAAGCCCTTGAAGAATTAATGGATCAGAGATTTTTATTTCGAGGGTTTTAGATTAAATAATTGATAGAGGAAAGAAGGAAAAGAGAGATTGTTTTCGCTAAATAGTGGTGATAGATGATAAGTAAAGAATGTAAAGACTATTACGTGTCTAGCTTAAAAGTGTGCATTGGCTTTCGGAAAGCATTTTACTTGGGGGAAACATTTACTTCCGTTAAAGTCTCCGTTAATGACATGCTAGAATTTTTCATGACTGCTAAAGGCGGTATAGCTAGCATTTTATTTTCTTGGACCCGCAATGGCCAAAATATTATTAACAACACCAAAATTAGTGACAAAACCCCTAGATGACCAACTTAAAGGAACAAAAAAATCACCCATATTAATTTTAACAAATTAAATCAGTTTCATTAAATAGTGACACAAAAACCCCAGCTCAAATAATAATTAGCAAATTTAATTTTTTTTACTTTGAAAAAACCCAAACGTACCCTTCTTCATCTTCATCTTCGTCTTCTCTCCTTTCTTTTTTCTTCTTTCTTTCTCTCCTTCTCCCCACCACCATCACCACCAGCAGCGATACCAGATCTCACCAGCAGAAACTTTATGCTTCCCCGACTACACTAGCACCTTCGTATCTCACCACCACCACCACCTTCGTCCGCCTCCTTCAATTCCATCGCTACCTTCGTTCCCTTAACCCTTAATTGTTGAAATTAGGATTGCGATTTTAACTTCAGTTGAAGAACAGAGATGGGTTGGTGACGAATTGATGATTGAGATCGATTTTTCAAGGAAGAGATGATGGAGTGGTGACGTTTCTAAACAAGGTCTAGGAATTAGATCTATGAATTGATTCCATGGTGGAAATGAACTACCGATGACGATATGCTCGTGTTGGGAGAAACGGTGGATTTAGAATGATAATTTGAAGTTTTGAAGTATTAAAAAATCTTATCATTTCACTAATTTTTCAATTGAATTGGATACCAGATTTCGTTTTGTTTGACATTTCGTTGGTTTTTATTCTTGAGAATTTGATTTTGATTGTTACCGTAAGGATTTATTGACTTGGTAAAAATCTTATTTCCTTCTACTTTTGATTGTTACTGTAAGGATTTATTGACTTGGTAAATTTAATTCCATTTACATGTTTGATGATGAATTAGATTTATTCTTGAAAATGTTATAATAATAGTAGTGAGATTAACTTGCCAGGTGCAAGATTTCGTCCCTTGTTTGCTCTGTGTTGGTGGAAATGGGATATGAATATCACAGTTAGTCTTATGTTGCTTGTTGGTGGATTGATTTTTCTAATAGTAGATGAATTTTGAACTGAAGTTTGTCTAAGTACTTTAGTCTAAAATGTTGAGATCAATGAAGTGTGCATTACTGTCTCTTAGTGAGGTCCATTTTATGGGCTAAGTTTTTAATTGAAGTCCATGCCAGTTAAAGAACTGGTTAAGGAAAGTGTACAAGTTGTTTGGTTATGCAATTATTGAAAACTTAAGTTGCGTTTCCACAGTTAACTTAGCAGTTGACATTATGTGGTTTGTTAATGTTGAGCTGCCATGCATACATTTCAAAGTCATATTTTGCAGTCCAATTTGATAGTTATCATCTATGGTTAGAGTGGTTAGACTAGGTGCCCCTGTTGAACTTGAAAACTTGTATAAGTACCACAGTGTGGCCCTCTTTTGACTCCTGCACCGACACTTGTGTGCAGCGTAAGTGAAGGAGGCATCTCCCTAAAACATGCTCTTTTTAATTTCCGAGTACCTACTTGAGATGATTTTAGCATATGGAAAGAGAAAATTAACTATTCTATTCTTGTTGGCCAATATTCTTATATCTTATTACTGGTATGTTGGAACTGCTTGTGTTTGATTCAGGGTGTCAGGTACTCAGTCAGACCCATCAAATTGATGCTAGAAAGGAGAGAAAGATGGAGACATTAAGGACTGCTCTTGGGATGAATAAAGTTGATGAAACTTCTTTACTACATGAAGAAGGGAAACAGAAAACTGTTCTGGAAACAGTGGAACCTGATTCTGAAATTAGGTGAAGGAGAGGGTCCAAAAGAAGGTTTAATAGAGAAAAATGATGGCTAGAATTGAAATGGGAAGCAATTGCAGGTGGTGAATTGGATTGTGGAGCTGAGTAGAGTCAGCTAGGAGATGTTGTTGCCGCTGCTTTCAAATTGGCAGTGTGCAAGTGTAGCTGCTGGTATTGTTGATATGGTTATTGCAGTGATGGGTTTGATATGGTTATTGCAGTGACAGGGTCTTGTGACGAGTTTCATTTGATGTTGCTAGTAAGCTCCAGTTGCAGCTGAAGTTAATATTATAGAGAAGGTGGTACTGGTGTTGGCTTTGAGTTGGTTCTCTATGAAGAATGGTTTGAGATGATGCTTGAGAATGGTTTTTAAGTACAGTTGCAGGTTGAGAGTGTAGAGAAGAACTGAGATGCCTATGTTGGTGGTGATTATGAACTGCAGCTGGTGATAATCAGAATCCATGGAGGAACTGGTGTTGCTCTGGTTGAATTAATATGGATATTGCAGGTCCAGTTGAAGATCAATCTGAGCCTGAGATGGAGCATTTGTGGTGTTCAGGTATGAGCTTGAACTGAAATGGAAGGCAGTAATGCAGTGGGTATGGGATTTGAAGTGAATTTGTAGTTGCAGGTGCAATGAAGTGCTGCAATACAATGAGGAATTGCCTGTAAACCTAGATGGAAAGATATACCAGGTGAAGCTGAGTAATGGGTCTTGAGACATAACTGGTGGTATTGTTGTTGAATCGCAGAAACCAATTATGGTTTCATCTTATTTATGATGAAACCAAAATCAGTTTCATCGTATTTCAACAATGTATTTCTATCCATGAAGATGTATAATACCTCTTAAAAAATTTCTTGCAGGTGATTTCTCACGAAACCAAGATGAAACCAAAATCGTTTTCATCGTATTTATGATGAAACCAAAATTGGTTTCATCGTATTTTTGGGAGGTGGTGGTGGTGGGCGGTCGTGGTGCTGGTTTTGGTCGGCGGTGGTCGACAGTGGTGGTGATGGATGGTAGGGTGTATGGTATTGGTGGTGCAATTACGTAGTATCGGTGGTGGTGGTGGTGGTGGTCGGAGGTGGTGGCGGTGGTGGTCGATAATGGTGGTGCTGGATGGTAGGGTGGCTGGCAGTGGTGGTGCAATTGCGCAGTATCGGTGGTGGGGTGGCGGGGGGTGGTGGCGGAGCGGTGGTGGGGTGGTGGCGGTGGTGGTCGGTGGTGGCGGCGGCGGGCGGCGCGGCGGTGGTGGTCGGTGGCGGCGGGCGGTGGTAGTGGTCTGGCGGGCGGAGGTGGTGGTCGGGGTGGCGGCGGTGATCGGTGGTGGCGGTGGCAGAAGGTGGCGGTGGCGGTGGTCGGAGGTGGTGGCGGTGGCGGTGGTCGGAAGTGGTGGCGGTGGTTATCGGTGGAGGCGGTGCTTATTGGTGGTTGTTTATTTCTTGTTGGGGGTGACAATATAATAAGAATTAAAGTGTGGTTGATTTTTGTTTTTGTTGGGGTGATTTAAACTAGAAGGGTAATATAGACAGTTTATATTAAATGGGGTTTTTGTGAACAATTTGTTTTGTTAGAGTTTTTGTATATGGATAGTGACACCTTTGGGGTTATAACTCGCGGACCGTAACAAGAGTCATCAAAACGGTAATAAATAAAGTTATATGAGAAACTGAGCACAGGAATTAGTCACAGCGTCCCAATTACAAATCAGAGTGGAAAGCGAAAGTAACTAGAAATAACAAAGATGATAGCACATGTTTAAACAATATATAATCAATAAATATAATAACTTGTTTATACGATGATCTAGCCCAATCAGTAAAAGACTTTGGATGTCACTCCACATATTGTTTTTTTGACTTAAGTAGAAAAGTCATCAGTTAGTATGGATACACAATTTCAGAATGATTTATAGAAGCAAAAAAGATAACTTTTTGTGAAGCAAAAACACCTTGCTTCTAATTTCTGTTTCTGGTATCCAAACAGGCTATAAACACCTAAACTTTTATCATATTCTCTTAATCAGGGTTGTCTGGATTTATTGGAGGCTGTTATGACCATTCTCATTCAAGATATAGTTAGATAAAGAGTATCACATCCCGAGAAAAGACTAAGTTTCCCTTTAATTCTAAAAATTACCTCACTACCCTTTCCTCAATACAAAACCTAGTACATTAAATACGTGTTTTTTCAAAACTAACCCAAAAACTAAAAACCCAGCGGACGAAACCATCGTTATTTTCCCGAACAAAATTATCGTCGATAATCTTCAAATCAAAACCAATTCATCATAGAGTTTTTTTTTGCGTAATGATACTTTGATACAAAGAAATAGCATGGAAGGTAGCTAATTCATAAACCAAGTGAAGATTAAAAGAAAAAGAAATCATCGTATGAACAAAAGATGAAAATGAAGATGAACAAGAAGAAAAAGATACAAATATAACTAAATCGGATGAAGAAACTTTATGAGAGATGACGAGAATAAGAATGTGTTATTAGAAATAACACATGTGCATGATTAACCGTGGATGGTGTTCCTTAGGATTGAAGAACATTGTCATAATCAACGGTGTTTTCGATGAATACTTTGCTGACTATTCCGAAGTTTTTCTATCCAAAGTTTTAACATTCGACAAATTTTCCCATCGACTATTTCGAATGTAGATGAATTGATCGACCAAAAATTTTATATGCAAAGTGGTGACTAACGAAAACATTTTTGAAATGATGACGGTACCAAGTACACCACAATCATTTCGATATTAACCTATGCAAGACACACCTTGTGTAACCTAATATAGGCACGAATTGTCAAGGAGATTACCTAAACAAGATGTCACTTGGCATATAGTGTAATTTCGAATCTGAAACAATCTATAGGATCAAACCAAGTGTTGATTAATGTAAAATATTATTACTTTAGTTATAACTATATCAATAATTATAATGCAGAAAATAAAAGTAAAGACACACAATACGATTTCGTTAACGAGGAAAACTGCAACGCAGAAAAACCCTAGGACTTAATTAGTTTTGAATACTCTCAGAATTAAGCCACTATACAAATTAACTGCAACAACTTCGTATAGTTGAGACCAAGTAAACACTACTTCGTTACTCAGTTCCTTAAGTATCCTTGCGCCTACAATCAATCTGGTCTAAGAACATGAATTTCAAGATAGAGCCCACTATCTTAAGTTGCTTCACTTATTATGATGACTTCAGCCTCAACTTATTTGGATCGTAAATATGAAATAATAAATGACTAACATGCTTCACCAACCCACCTATTTAATCTCTTAGATCAACAAGTTAATCAGAGATCTAATGGAATACAAAGTTTATTCGGTTTAAAAGTATAAACTCATTTTCCCGATCTGATCAACCAAGATAGGATTATCGAAATAACCTTAGTTTACAATCTATCAAAGTATATCTCAAAGAGAAACACCTAGATAGATCGTCTTTCTATACAACAATACCGATGGCCGTTAAGACAATCTTCTTGTCGGATCCTAGTCAATCAAGTGTGTACAAAATTATAACTAAGATCGAAATACCAAAGAGAAAATCTTCTAGTCTTCAATATTAGTCTTCAAAGTACCTTCACAAACAACTTGATTCCACTAATGATCGATCATGCACGAAAAGGAGTTTGTTAACAATGGATGATAAATAGTCCTGTCTTAAGATCTCGACTTAAAAAGTTGATATGAATCATTGATCCTTGAACTGGTTTGAGTGACCTTATATGAGAAGAGAATGATCACATAATAAATAAACTAGATCTATCAAGGCTCAACTTTACAGTTATTCAATCAAATCAATAACTGAAAACTAAAATAACAATATGATTCTAGTTTCCTACCAATGGTGCAACCAAACACTGGAATTCTCTAGATGATGCAATAAGCAACGAAGTAGTATATTGCATAAAACACAGTAGCAGTTTGCAGTTTGTGTGATAAAATTGTTCCATATTTCATCTAAACAATTACAAATTTCAGTATTTAATACCCATACTATATAATCAGTAAGCTATATGACTCGTTTCGAGGTTTTCATGTATATTATTTAGTTTTCTAATTATATCAAATTCGAGAATACAAAATTTGAAACAATCTAAAGAAATGAACACCATAATTCAAACCTTTTGGCCAATCAAAAAATATATGTTCCTTAAGCATCTAAATAGTAGAAGATGAAGAATATCGAATTAAGCCAATATCTGATCCATCGTATAACCTAAACTTAAGCTCAACCAAGTCCTCTTCTGGCATCGATCAAACTACTGAATTATCTAAACAAAAGTATCTCTATGATTGAATTTATAGACCGATTTGAGAAACCATTAAAGAATTAATGGGTCATGGGTTTTTATTTCGAGGGTTTTAGATTACTATCGAAGAGGAAAAAAGGAAAAAAGAGATTGTTTTTCCGCTAAATAGGGGTGATAGATGATATGTAAAGAATGTAAAGACTATTACGTGTCTAGATTAAAAGGATGTATTAGATTTTGGAAAGAATTTTACTTGGGGGAACATTTACTTCCGTTGAGGTCTCCATTAATAACATGCTAGAATTTTCATGACTGCTAAAGACGGTATGGATAGAATTTTATTTTCTTGGACATGCGCAATGGCCAAAATATTATTAACAAAGTCATCAAAACAGTGATGAAGTTATATGAGAAACTAAACTCAAGAACTCGTCACAACATCTCAATTACAAATCAGAGTGGAAAGCGAAAGTCACTAGAAATATCAAAGTTGATAGCACATGTCTAAGCAATATACAATCAATAACTATAATAACTTGTTTATATGATCTAGCCCAATTAGTAAAAGACTAATATCATGTTTGGATGTCACTCCACAAGTTGCTTTTCTGGCTTCTGGAAGCAGAAAAGTCATCATCAGTTACTATGGATACACAATTTCGGAATGACTTCTAGAAGCAAAATAGATAACTTTTTGTGAAGCAAAAACATCTCGTTTCTGACTTCTGCTTATGGAGAAGCAAAAGCGCTTCTGCTTCTAGTATCCAAACAGGCTGCAAGCACCTAAACTTTTATCATATTCTCTTAATCAGGGTTGTCTGGATTAATTGGAAGTTGTTATGGCTATTCCCATTCAAGATATAGTTAGATAAACAGTACCACATCCCGAGAAAAGACTAAGTTTCCCTTTAGTTTTCAAAACCTAGTATATTAAATATGTGTTTTTCTCAAAACTAACCCAAAAACGAAAATCTAACGGACAAAACCATCGTTATTTTCCGAAATAAAATTATCGTCGATAACCTTCAATTCAAAACCAATTCATCGTCGATTTTTTCTGCGTAATGATAGTTTGATACAAACAAATAGCATAGAATGTAGATAATTCATAAATCAAGTGAAGATTAAAAGAAAAAGAAACTGAAGATACAAATATAACTGAATCTGAAGAAGAAACTCTATGAGAGATGACAAGAATTCGAATGCATTATGAAAAATAATACATGTGCATCATCAACCATGGATGGTGTTCCTTACTATTGAAGAACACTGTCATAATCAACAATGTTTTCGATGAATACTTTGCTGACTATTCCGAAATTTTTGTATCCAAAGTTTTAATAGTCGACATTTTTTTCCAATCGATTATTCCGACTGTAGATGGATTGATTGACCTAAAATTTTATATGCAAAGTGGAGACTAACGACAACATTTTTGAAATGAAGAGGGTACCAAGTACACCACAATTATTTCGATATCAACCTATGCAAGACACACCTTATGTAATCTAATACAAACATGAGTTGTCAAGGAGATTACCTAAACAAGATGTATACTTGGCATATAGTGTAATTTCGAATCTGAGCCAATCTATAGGATCAAACCAAGTGTTGGTTAATGTACAGTGTTGATACTTTAACTATAACTATAATAATAATTATAATACGGAAAATAAAGTAAAGACACGTAACAAGATTTCGTTAACGAGGAAAACTGCAAGTCAGAAAAACCCCGGGACCTAGTTAGTTTTGAATACTCTCATAATTAAGCCGCTTTACAAATTAACTGCAACAACTTTGTATAGTTGAGACCAAGTAAACACTACTTCGTTACTCAGTTCCTTAAGTATCCTTGCGCCTACAAACAATCTGGTCTACGAACGTGAATCTCAAGATAGGGTCCACCATTTTAAATTGTTTCACCTGTTGTGATGACTTTAGCAACTCAACTTTTTTGGATCGTAATCTGAAATAATAAAGGACTAACCTGCTTCAGCAAGCGACCTATTTAACCTCTTAGATCAACAAGTTAATCAGAGATATCGTGGCATACAAAGTTTATTTTGTTTAAAAGTAAAACTCATTTTCCATGTCAGATCAACAAAGATAGGATTAGTGAAATAATCAATCTTAGTTTACAATCAATTAAAGTAGATATCAAAGAAAAACACCTAGATACATCGCCTTTCTATACAATAATCCCGATGTCAGTTAAGACAATATTCTTTTCGGATCCCAGTCAATCAAGTGTTTACAAAGTTATAACTAATATCGAAATACCAAAGAGAAAAATTTTTAATCTTAAATATTTAGTCTTCAAAATACTTGCACAAACGACTTGATTCCGCTAATGATCGATCATGCACGGAGAATAGTTCGTTAACAATGGATGATCAAAAGCTATATTAAGATCTCGACTTAAAAAGTTGATCTGAATCGTTGATCCTTGAACTAGTTTGAGTGACCTTAAATGAGAAGATAAGGGTCACGAAATAAATAAATTAGATCTATCAAGGTTTAACTTTACCGTTAGTTAATCAAATCAATAGTCGAAAACTAAAATAACAATATGATTCTAGTTTCCCACCAATGGTACTACGAGTGCTTCTTTGATATTCCACAAAAGTTTTTAAACGAAGAGCACATAAGATATTTCACATAATTAGGATAATATCCTCTCGAACAAGTAATACAAGAACACTTCAGTGGGCTTCTGATAGGCAAATTTTTGTGTATGATTTGTCTCAATTCTCTATATTGTTAGTGCTCAATTTTTGTACTTATTATGGTGTTCTATATGTTTGTAGGTGTTTTTGGAGAAATAAACATGTATGGAAAAATTGGCTCGAAAAGTGTTAAAGGCACCAAAAATTGATGAAGGCGCCTCAGGGAAAGTGTTAAAGGGCATCCAGCAGAGGATAGGGCGACTCCATCTTCTTCGCCTGATTTTTGGCGGGAAAAACCACTTTAAATTTCAATCTCCTCCAAAGTTTTCTGGGCAAGAATTAAACGAGATTTTCTCTTGTTTTCTTGTCGGATTGGATTGGTTTTGTCCTGTTAAAGGTAAACATGGATGGTAGAGGTTTTGCTTTCAGGAAAAAAAAGGCTTATATTCTTATTCTCGGTAAAACAAAGAGTGCGTTATTCTCATATATTTTTCTGAGTTTTATATGGTAGTTACATGGGGACTGAGAGGAGATAAAATCTCTTAAAGTTGATTCAATCTATTCTTGGGAGAATTGACAGTTGTAGAGCCGCGTGATAGGTAAACAAAGAGAGATCTTATCGTGACATGGCCGAGGGAGAAAATGAAATATTTCTGCGAATCTTTACCCAAGATTCGGGTTTGTTGTGTATGTATATGGTGATCTAGTCACATAAGGATTAGCGAGAGTTTGGGGGAGCTAAGCATGAAGAAATCACGCTGCAGAGAAAAAGTATTTGCTGCTGCAGAAGAAGGAGCTGAAGAACATTTGATTACCGAGGACTGTTGCAGAGAACTGCCGTTTTTGAACAGTACTCCTAACAGTCAGTTTGCAACGTTTATTTTAAATTTGCAGCACATCCTTTGTAACAGTCAATTTGTGACGGCAACACAGCGGTGTAGTTTCGTTATTTTTATTATTTTCTCTTTTTCACCTTTGTAAAAACTTTTTGTCCTATGAATAAATCTTTTGAGAGTGTTTCCAACATGGAGAGCTAAACTCAACACTGGGATGACGGAGCAAGCCATACTTCATGCTCGTGGTAAATATAATTAATTCTTTTATGACTTTTTGCATTGATTATTAATCGATTTATGGATTTCATTGAATGGTTGTGATTTCAATTGATGGGTCTTGCTTAATTTAATACTTTGATGTTTCATGCTTTCGATTAACATTCATTACTCTGAAAAGCTAATTTTGGCAAAAAATTAGAGTCAGTATTTGAGAAATAATTATTTAGAATTAATATATGAATCGCATGAATATGATATAAGGTGGGATCCTGAGTACCAGTGTCTCGCAATATTTTTTTATCATTTTTTACATATTTTCTAGCTTAAATTAGAATTAGGCCTAAAATCGATCTCCACAAGTCTGAGTTGAACGAACTTATTACCACTTTTCTACAACAATTAAAATCACATCAGCTTCCCACACAAAAGTTAGTTCAGTATGTCCAGGGGATAAGTTTGTAACAATTACAAGCTTCACTATTTATAATAACCAAGGTAGTTTGGATGACAAGAAAGTACCACATACGAAAATGTTAAAGATACTCAATAAACGTTGATTTCGGTTTTGTTGAAAATCAAATTGTAACCCAACTGATGTACCGAAATAAGTCTTGGATGACAACTAATATGAGCTAGAATATAACTTATAATTTACTAATATAACAGCCAAAGATATGCTTATCCACTGGGATGTGAAAAGCATGTTAGTTCCGAATATCAAAAAATATTTAAAACATTTCAAGTTTCAGGATCTCAACTTGAATATAAAATAAAATACTTAAACATTAAGTAATAAGAGTTTAACACATGGTCAAATATATTATGCTAATATCCTGTGAACTTTCCTTTTTAACCAAATACATTTTAGGTGTCTATGCAAACCCTGAAGTAATTGATAAACCGAAAATGCAAACTCGATTGACTAAGGATCTGTCCTGCTAGGGATCCATGGGATCGGTGGTCAGTAGTGACACTTGGGATGGTCATAGTAGAGATCAGTGGTAAGGGATCGGTCCTACTAGATACTCTTATGATATGTCCTAGTAAAGATACATGTTTAATGGATAGGTCCTAGAATAGATCCTTTGATTACCTTCTAACTACAAAACAAGTTTCGCAAGTTTACTTCCTTAAACCATGTAACTTAAAAGTCTTCGAGGTATAGAATCAACCCAAAAGTTCAAAACACTAAATAACAACAAGTTATCACTTAGTGTTATGTCGAATCTACGAAGCTCAAATAGTCTATCCAAGGATCCATGACAACAAGAACAACAACAACAGTCAAAGACGACCTTAAACCTCATGTACTTTTCTCTCCTGGGAAGAAATTATTGAATGTGTTAGAGCACTGCTCGGTCGAACTCGCAAGCGTTGCTATCTCAAGATTATTGTCAAGTTTAGTTGCCAAAACTATAAATCATGATTTCTAGTATACTTATAGCTAAGTCTCGGATTAGGATAGAAAGTGTAGTTGAGCATTAGACTTCACGGAGTTCATGGATTGAAGACGAATAACTACTAAGGGAAGCTTGTGGAACTTCATCTACAAAAGGTGTGTGGAGACTTGAACTCATCTATCACTCAAAATTCTATCTACTCTATCTCCTATTTGAGACAAAAGTCGTATAGCTATATAGACTTCAATTATACAAATTTGATATTTCGAGCTGAGTTTAACTCGTTTACATATTTCTCGAAATATGTGTTGCTAAGCTTTTGCTTCAACCAAGTTCATCTTATATTCTTGACGAAAGTCAAAAGATGATCATGTGAAAATCACCTAGTAACATATTACATGATTTGTACGAGACAGTTATTTGATGTAGACTCTGAATATTTCGTATTGATCATTCGATCACTTTAAAATTGCTTTGAAGCTAATAGTTTGTGTGAGACAGCTATTGTCGTCTTCCGAGAATGTCTCAATGATTGAAATGAGAGTATAAAACAAATAACCATGGTTGGATAAAGCATAATATACGTACTTGCATATATTTTATCCAAGTCCGGGAACCATAGTATGCGTACTGGTTGGTTTAGTGAAAGTTCGGGAACCTTGTACGCATACCGGTACAAGTACTGGTGTGAGGTTCTGTTGGGATATATATTTAAAAACATAGTTTTGTAATATTATATCAAACTTAGAGAAATAGTGTGATGGTATTATTTTGGGCTCCCACACTATAGACTTGGGTTCGAGTCTCACCCCATGCATTTAACTAGGTATATTTATATATCTATATTACTTAATAAAATCCGGGAGAGCGGGGCCTTGGGGGGTCTGCTGATCCAGAAACTTATTTTTTGCTGTTTTTAACTCTTGATTTCCAAAACGGTTTTCAACTTAATATTCCCTAATTAATTCTATTAACTTTTGGTAATTATAATGTTGCTGTTTTATGAATATTACGGAGGATTTTCAGTGGGCACTTATTGCGAAATTGATTTTCATTAGAACCGTATTGATTTCGTTTGAGTTATAAAAGAAAAGTTTCCAAAGAAGATGAACATATCGTTTTTCATCTATTTTTGAGTTCTGAGCAAGTGTTAGAGAGAGTATTTGTCAATTCGATTTCTCATAGTGCAAAGAAACCGAACAAGAGAGTATCAACTGTTTATCCCATAGGGTTTTGACAAGAATTGAATGCTAGCACACAATCAAGAGGCAGAGTCACGAAACACTTTAAAGATAGCGACCTAGTCCACAACTCAGCTGTTTGAGATTTATTTTTGTGTGATTTTATTTTTTTTCCAACAATTTTAAGGTGTTCGTTTCTGCCATGGTGAATGAAAGAAAGCGCGTCGATGATACCAACAAGTCATTCAAGTTTGAAGGGATGCATTTCAGAAGATGGAAGCAAAAGATGTTCTTTTATCTCAAACTCATGAAGCTGCATATGATTGTGTCGACCGTTCATCCTGGAATCCTGGAACCTGCTGCTGATAAGACAAGTATCCCTGCTGTTGCTGATGCTAGTGTTGTTGATGCTGATGCTGATGCTTCTGATCCACCTCCTACCGGCGGTTCCAAATAAGTTTATCAAACTCCTTAAGAGAAATAGAAATCCATTGAATAATGGGTCGATGATGACTTTGATTGCAAAAACTATATTCTCAATACTTTGTCTGACGATTTATATGAATATTACTCCACTTTTGATACCGCTAAAGACGTGTGGGATGCTTTACAGAAAAAAAATATGACACTGAAGAATCCGGATCGAAGAAATATGTTGTAAGCCGCTACCTTAAATATTAAATGGTGGATGATAGATCAGTTGTTGCACAAGCTCATGAACTTCAGAAAATTACCCACGAAATTTTGACCGAAGGTATGAAAATTGAAGAACAATTTCAAGTTGATGTAATGATTGACAAGTTACCACTGAAAAAGCGGGGGTCTAACAACACCACCCAATATTTCGCTTAGCAATCTGTATGGACTAACTCCGAAATACTTTGCTAGAGAATCAACTAGACAGTCAGACTCAATCTAGATAAAAAGTATCTCAAGGAGTTATGATCTCAATCTCTCGATTTGATCTTTACTCAATCAAATAGAAATCTGCGAATCTTTATAAAAGAGAGATAACTTGGACGGTACCAAAGACCAATGTACAAGGATCACTCAACTACAATCAACAACCAAAGGTTGGATTAGAGAAGTTGATGATCTTAACACACAACCTGTATTGTTTCAATTACATAAAAATATAATGCGGAAAGTAAATAACACAGACACCAGAAGTTTTGTTAACGAGGAAACCGCAAATGCAGAAAAACGTCGGGACCTAGTCCAGATTGAATACACATTGTATTAAGCCGCTACAGACACTAGCCTACTACAAGCTAACTTCGGACTGGACTATAGTTGAACCCTAATCAGTCTCCCATCGATCCAAGGTACAATTGTACTCCTACGCCTCTGATCCCAGCAGGACACTGCGTACTTGATTCCCTTAGCTGATCTCACCCACAACTAAGAGTTGCTGCAACCCAAAATCGCAGACTTGATAATAAACAAATCTGTATCACACAGAAAAGTTTATCAAAAGGATAAATCTGTCTCCCACGGATAAACCCTAGGTTTTGTTCCGTCTTTAGATATAAAATCAAGGTAACATGAACCAATTGATAATCCGGTCTTATATTCCCGAAGAACATCCTAGATTAATCAATCACCTCTCAACATTGCTTCCTGACTACACAGGCGATTTGTCGAGGAATCACAAACAGTGAGACGAAGATGTTTGTGACTTATTTATCTTTCCTATCGGAGAACTCTCACGTTCTCAAGCCAATCAAAGATTGTACTCGTACGATAGAAGATGCAAGATCAGATCACCCAACTATGATAAAAGTAGTATCGGTCTGGATTCACAATCCCAATGAAGTCGTTAAGTCATTAACCTGATTTTAGAGAAGAAAATCAAAGGTTAATGGAGATCGACTCTAGCGAGTGCACTAGTATCACACAGACGTGTGGGTATTAAGTTTTTGCTCAAGCTAGATGTCTCCTATATATAGCCTTCAAATAAGGGTTTTGCCTTAGTTACAAAGCAATCCATATTCACCGTTAGATGAAAACCTGATTTAGATTCAAGCTAATATTTCTCAACCATTAGATCGAAAAACAAAGCTTGTCACACACACTTGGGTAAACGTTTACTGGGTTCGTGAAAACCATGCCCAAACGTGTACGTGTATGTTGGTTCAACATAGTAACCCAAAAGGTCAACCATATGAGCATTTCATATTAACCTTGTTCGTCTTCACCATAACTAGTTCAATTGATTCAAATGAACTAGTTAGAGAGTTGTTCAATTGCTATGAGATCTTATGTACTACACAAGACACAATTGAAACAAAGATGATTCGATTCGATTAGAATCGTCTCATGAACATTATAGCCACGGTTTGCATAAAGCATTCCTTAATAATTTAATGTTTCATGTTCAGAGCACATCTTTAGATCATAACCTCTTAAGCTGACAAACAAGTTCGCGGACTTAAGCTAATAGGTTGATTTTTCCAAACTCAGCAGAAATTCTCGGAAAGAGAACTTCCGCCAGTTCACGGACTGGGTTCGCGGACTGAGTTCGCGGACTTAGCACACAAACGAGTTTTGGAAATCCAGCATAAATTCTCGGTCGAGAACTTCCGACAGTTCGCAGACAGGGTTCGCGGACTTGGCAAGCCAATTCCATAATCCTCCCGATTACTCTTGATCAACAAAGTTTGAAAAACTTCGGTTCAAGGAATACATGTTTATGTAATCTAAACTCTCATTTCAATCATCGAGACATTCTCAGAGGACGCTATGTAGCCGTTATTCATAGACCGATTCAGGTCAGAGCAATTCTCAAAGTGATTGAAACTTTTCATGACTTGCGTCACTAGGTAAAGATAAACTTGATCAAAGCGAAACGCTTTACCAACACACTATTTCGAGAAAAAGATAAGCAATGAATACTTTGCTCGAAATGTCAAGTTTGTATGATCTAGTCTATATAGCATACGACTTTTGTCTCATAAGAAGTAGAATATAGAATAGATAGACTTTTGAGTGATAGATAAGTTCAAGTCTTCACATACTTTTTTGTTGATGAAGTTCCACGGTTCCTTGTGTTGATCTTCGTCGTTGTCGTTGAATCGCCATGAAGTCCTTGAGCTCAGCTACACTTTTCCTATCCTAGTCCGAGACTTAGCTAATAGGCTAGAAATCAAGACTTATAGTTTTGATCACTAACATTGACAAACATGCTTGATATAGAAACGCATGCGAGGTTGACCGAGGTATGCTCTAACAATCTCCCCCTTTGTCAATTTTAGTGACAAAACTATTAATACATTTGGAATACAAAAAAGATAAACTTTAGTGGCTCCTATTCCATAGTCTAATCTTCAACGTTCCTTGAAATCTTCGTCCTTCCAAGTACTTCAATGATCCCAAAGGTTGTAAGTTTAGTACCATCGTTGTTGAAGATCCGTAGCTATAACAATGAGAGAAATCAAGATTCTCGATCGTTATTATACAGTGTCATAGTATCATTATGTAACATCAAAGTCCAATTGCATCACGACTTTAACAACAATATTATGGTGATATGTATCACTCCCCCTTAGTCAATACTCCATCTCGATCATGGAAACCACTCCCCCTTACACAATGATCCGAAAACCATATGTACTTGTAGTGTGACCTACAATATTTCTCCCCCTTTTTGTTAATAAAATTGGCAAAGGTACAAGAACGGGTTCATAATGAAATTTCCACAAGAGAAATTTCATGACCAAAAGAAAGAAAACACATCATCTTAATTTAGATGCAATCTTATATCCGAAGCTAACAACATTCATCAAGGAGTTTTAAGATACAAGATAACCCCTCTAAAATTCCACATCCGTACTCCCCGCAGGATATTACCATTAAGCAGAAGTTCAAAAGAACTCTCCCCCATTTGATGTCATTCTCGAGAGAATAACATGAGCGACTTTAATTTCAAAAGAAAATAAGGATTTTTTATTGGACACCAAAAACCATGGGAATGATTTTTTATATCCAAAACTCAACCAAAATACTCACAAGTAAACCCATGAATATTTTAATTGGAATACGCAATCAAATCAAAACCACAAAAGTGATCAATTTAATTGAAAGTGCTCAACATAAGTAAACTCACGGAGCTACGACTAAGTCAATCACATGGAGATGACTAACCTAACCGTTCAAGTACTCAACATAAGGAAAACCTTACGGAATACACGACTACATTAACCAATAGAACATGATAATGTAGCCGTTCATATACTCAACACAAGAACTTGTGGAATATATGAAAACTCAACTAGATTAATTACAAGAGAACCTATAATTAATCCAATTGGATTTCACAACCAAACTAATCACTGAAGTAATCAATCTAATTGTAAAAGATTTTGCTCGACAAAAGAAGACTTTCGGAGAAATTAACTAAATAACCACACAAGATGATTAATTTAGTTCATAATTCTCAACATATAACATCTTACGGAACAACCAACAAAGCCAAGGTTAATCGACTTAGTTGTAAGGTGCTCAACATAAGACACACAATGGAGCCTTCACGGTAAAACATAAGAAATGGATCAATGAAGATCAATACCGTGGATAACATACAAGATCTATTCTATTTTCTATCGTGACGACATAATAGACTTTGACCTTGTTACACAAAAGATTTTATCCTATTTCCATCAACTAAATGACTGCATAGGCATAACTTTTGTATATGTCAAAAGTCCATTCGTACTTTCATTAATACGAATACCAATTCATGAACAACTTTACTTTTGAAAAAATACGGGACCTTCAAGTTCACGGACGCAAACAATACATATCCCATGAAGATATTGCAATACTTAAAAATCAAACAGATTAATAATGCAATGACCATCATCCTCCAAATATTTTTAGAATTTAAAACAATAAACCTAAAAAATAAACAAGAGAATGTGAAACAAAAAATAGTTATGTGTAGTCACAATCTTCGCTATTCAGAACGCTAGTTATTCTTCCAACTAAGACAAAAAGAAGACATACTAGGTATTAATGAACTTTTCCAAAGTTTCTTCAGAGAACTCCTTTTCGTTATTGAAGAGTTTATTAACAAAAGGGTCATTCAACTCCTCCAAGTCTTTTGAAAACACTGTCAGCTTACTGAGTTATTTTTCTAGTTTTTGAACAGTGTTTGTAGATTGAGACAACATTCGTTCATAGTGAACAATATCTTCAAAGGATGTAGAAATCCGATATTTTAAGCTGTTCCTTTTGCTGATGAAATCTTTTACCAGGTTTCTAAAGTTTTCATCACTTTGATAAGAAGACAAGAACCAATTTAAGGAAGATTTTTTACCATTAATCGTAGACTTCACTTTCTTCAATCTTCTGGAAGAGATTCCAGTACACCGATGTACATTAGCTGTCAGAGTTGTATTTATGTTTGTGCTGCATCTAGTAATAGGTGCCATGAGTAGAGGCTTTTGAGATATACGTTCGCGAACGACTGAAACCTTGGACAAACAAAAACTTTAGTATTTTTAGAGATTTATATAGATAAAAACCAAAATAACCAAAAATACACTCCTTGAGCCAAAAGACGCAAATCCCCATTTTCTCAAGATAAACATGGGGACGCGAACGTCTAGGGTTAGGAGGACATGATGGGACCAAATGGCTCCCCCTTTTTATCCCATAGTGGCTTTCTAAAGTAAGACACATGAGCAGAGATTCTTCTTCTTTTGTTCCCTGAGGCACTTGTCACAAAGGACCTGCAATAATTATAAGTAGGTTGAATAGATAAAAAACATTTCATAGGAACAATCGTTTCATTAGGCTCAAAGACTTCAACACGTGAGTGTCCTTGAGAAATGATCCTGAGATTATCTCTGAAGGTGTTTAAACAATCTCCCTCATTCCTGGATACCCATCTAGAACCTTCATTATAGACATTGGACTTGCATGGTACAGGACTCCACACACTTTGTATATGAAGTTGATCTAACTCATCATTCATTGATTTTTTCCAAGTGGAGTTTCTCATAGTTATATCAATATTTCCTGGTTCTGAATGAGACGAATAGAAACCAATCGGAAGATGTCTTTCTGTCTTGGTTGTAGAGTCTTTTCCACTTTTTAGACGATAGAAGATACACACAATGAGGAATCGCCTAACACATGTAGAAAAGGGCCACAACGGCTGTCACTACACCATCGAAGAGAAGTGGTAGGACAGGAAGTAAGATTTCCTATACCATCGGTACTTTTCTGTATAGAATTTCCTGATAGTATTGTACTTGAGTAATGCAAAGTTGCACAATATTCTTGCAAGGATTACTTGCATCCTCCATACTCTTTGAAGACGATGTACAGGGTCGTCGAGGATGATTGGATGAGCATCCGTAAAAGCCAGACCCTTGGCATTTGTCTGAGTAGTTCCTAGTCACATCTGTTTTCTCAACAATCGATCGTTGAACATTAACTGAAAGGTGACAATTCTTTAGAAAGGAACAACTGGATTCTCTCAAATTCAACGAAAGATTCTTACTGGAAATCAAATCCTTAAGGGTTGCAATTTCTGCAACGAGACCAGAGTAGATCCAAATTTGTTCTTTCAATCTCTTTTGAAGATTAACCAGTTTATCAGACCTTTTATTACGGTTGTTTTTTAAACTTGGTGAAGCGTCAATTGAGACATTATGATCCATAGAGTCAGATCGCTACAAACACAGACTTGTTAGGTCTTAAACGTCTTTGCCTGCTCTGATACCAATTGAAAAAGCGGGGGTCTAACAACACCACCCAATATTTCGCTTAGCAATCTGTATGGACTAACTCCGAAATACTTTGCTAGAGAATCAACTAGACAGTCAAACTCAATCTAGATAAAAAGTATCTTAAGGAGTTATTATCTCAATCTCTCGATTTGATCTTTACTCAAGCAAATAGAAATCTGCGAGTCTTTATAAAAGAGAGATAACTTGGACGGTACCAAAGACCAATGTACAAGGATCAATCAACTACAATCAACAACCAAAGGTTGGATTAGAGAAGTTGATGATCTTAACACACAACCTGTATTATTTCAATTTTATAAAAATATAATGCCGAAAAGAAATAACACAGACACCAGAAGTTTTATTAACGAGGAAACGGCCAATGCGAAAAAACCCCGGGACCTAGTCCAAATTGAATACATACTATATTAAGCCGCTACAGACACTAGCCTACTACAAGATAACTTCGGACTGGACTATAGTTGAACCCCAATCAGTCTCCCACCGATCCAAGGTATAGTAGTACTCCTACACCTCTGATCCCAGCAGGACACTGCGTACTTGATTCCCTTAGATGATCTCACCCACAACTAAGAGTTGCTGCAGCCCAAAATCGCAGACTTGATAATAAACAAATCTGTCTTACACGAAAAAGTCTATCAAAAGGATAAATTTGTCTCCCACATATAAACCCTAGGTTTTGTTCCGTCTTCAGATATAAAATCAAGGTAACAGGAACCAATTGATAACCTGGTCTTATATTTCGAAGAACATCCTATATTAATCAATCACCTCTCAACAATCCTTCCTGAATACACAGGCGGTTTGTCGAGGAATCACAAACAGTGAGACAAAGATGTTTGTGACTTCTTTATCTTGCCTATCGGAGAACTCTCACGTTCTCAAGCCAATCAAAGATTGTACTCGTACGATAGAAGATGCAAGATCAGATCACCCAACTACGATAAAAGTAGTATCGGTCTGGATTCACAGTCCCAATGAAGTCTTTAAGTCGTTAACCTGATTTTAAAGAAGAAAAATCAAAGTTTAATGGAGATCGACTCTAGCGAGCGCACTAGTATCACACAGACATGTTAGGATTAAGTTTTTGCTCAAGCTAGATGTCTCTTATATATATCCTTCAAATCAGGGTTTTGCCTTAGTTACAAAGCAATCCATATTCACCGTTGGATAAAAACCTGATTTAGATTCAAGCTAATATTTCTCAACCATTAGATCGAAAAACAAAGCTTGTCACACACACTTGGGTAAACGTTTACTGGGTTTGTGAAATCCATGCCCAAACGTGTACGTGTATGTTGGTTCAAGGAATACATGTTTATGTAATCTAAACTCTCATTTCAATCATTGAGACATTCTCAGAGGACGCTATGTAGCCGTTATTCACAGACCGATTCACGTCAGAGCAATTCTCAAAGTGATTGAAACTTTTCTTGACTTGCGTCACTAGGTAAAGATAAACTTGATCAAAGCGAAACGCTTTACCAACACACTGTTTCGAGAAAAAGATAAGCAATGAATACTCAGCTCGGAATGTCAAGTGTGTATGATCTAGTCTATATAGCATACGACTTTTGTCTCATAAGAAGTAGGAGATAGAATAGATAGACTTTTGAGTGATATATAAGTTCAAGTTTTCACATACCTTTTTGTTGATGAAGTTCCACGATTCCTTGTGTAGATCTTCGTCGTTGTCGTTGAATCGCCATGAAGTCCTTGAGCTCAGCGACACTTTTCCTATCGTAGTCTGAGACTTAGCTAATAGGATAGAAATCAAGACTTATAGTTTTGATCACTAACATTGACAAACATGCTTGATATAGCAACGCATGCGAGGTTGACCGAGCTATGCTTTAACAACCACCTAACTGGAAAGATTTTCGTAATTCTTTGCGTCACAAGTCTAAAGAATTTTCTCTTGAAAGTTTGATTGTCAAGCTCAGGGTTGAGGAAGAAGCTAGGAAACAAGATAAGAAGGAAGAGATTCTCATTGTTTCTAACAATAAGACTCATCCCAGTTTGACACCTAAGAAAAAAGATATGAAACCTAACCCGAACCATAAGAAAGGAGGAAGGCCTAATCAAAACAAGAACCAACACCCATCAAAAAATGGACAGAATTGCTATTATGAGTTTTTTGTTATACTTGTGGTAAACCAAACCACATGGATAGGAATTGCAGGTTTAACAAGGAAAAGAATAACGCACAAGCTAATGTTGTGGATGGCGTTATAATAACCATGGTCTCAGGTCCTGAGTTCTACATGGTTGGTGGTTCTGATGGGTGGTGGATAGACAGTGGCGCTTCGCGTCATTGTTGTTTTGATAGGTCCCAATTTAAGAGTTATGCTGAAACCAAAGTAAGAAAGTGTTATTGGGAGACTCTCACAACACTATGGTGAAAGGTTATGGTACGGTAGAATTGAAGTTTATTTCTGGGAAGACACTGATGCTGAAAGATGTTCTTCATACTCCAGAAATGAGAAAGAATCTTGTTTCCGACTATCTTCTCAACAAGGCTGGGTTGTATCAAACTATTGGGTCTGATGTTTACACTATAGCTAAGAATAATATATTTGTAGGAAAGGGTTTTGCTACTGATGGCATGTTTAAACTTAATGTTGATGTTATGAATAAAATTGAATCTTCTGCTTATATGGTGTGAAATTTTAATGTTTGGCATGGTAGACTTCGTCATGTGGGTAAAAAGTTAGTGAATAACATAAGCAAGTTAGGTGTCCTCCCTGAATTTTCTGAAAATGAATTTGAAAAATGTGAATATTGTAGTCAAGCAAAAATAACTAAGACTTCACATAAATTTGTTGTCAGAGAATCGAAACCTCTAGATTTAATACATTCTGATTTGTGTGAATATGAAGGTATCCTAACCAGAAATAACAAAAGATATATCATGACTTTCATTGATGATTGTTCTAATTATACGTATGTTTATTTTTTGAGCCATAAGAATGAAGCTATTGAAAAGTTTAATATTTTTATTGCTGAAATTGAGAATCAATTTGGTAGGAAAATTAAGAGATTTCGTAGTGATAGAGGCACTGAATATGATTCTGCTCCATTTACTGAAATTTATCAAAATAATGGCATTATACATGAAATAACTGCACCATATAATACTCAAATGAATGGGAAAGCTGAAAGAAAGAATCGTACTCTTACTGAATTGATTGTTGCTTGTTTTCTTAGTTCTGGTGCTGCTTCTTATTGGTGGGGTGAATGTTTTTAACTGTTTACCTTGTTTTGAACGGCATTCCTAATAATAAAACCATGATATCTCCTTCTGAACTTTGGAGAAATAGAAAACCTAATTTCTCTTATTTTACAGTTTGGGGTTGTTTAGCTTTTGTTAGGAAACCTGATCCTAAAAGACATAAGTTAGAAAGTAGAGCTTATGAATGTGTTTTTACTGGTTATGCTCAAAACAGTACAGCTTATAAGTTCTTTGATATTAATAATAAGGTTATTATTGAATCTATTGATATTGATTTCTTCGAAGAGAGATTTCCCTTTAAATCTAGAAATAGTGTGGGTTCACTACCTAGTACTTTACCTAGTGCTGATTCTGAACCTAGATTAGAAGAACCTAGAAGTGAAGAAACTAGGATCACTGAAGTTGAACCTAGATGCAGTAAAAGAGCTAGGACTGATACAAAAGATAGAATTCCTGATTTTGAATTTTACGCTATAGAGGAAGAACCTTCTAATTTACAAGAGGCGTTTAGTTCTGTAGAGTCTAGTTTGTGGCAAAAAGCTGTAGATAATGAATAGGATTCTCATATGTCTAATGGAACTTGGCGTATAATAGATTTACCACCTGGGAGTAAGCCTATAGGTTGTAAATGGGTTTTGAAAAGGAAACTCAAACCTGATGGAACAGTAGATAAGTACAAGGCTAGAGTGGTTGCGAAAGGATTTAGACAACGTGAGAACGTAGACTTCTTTTATACTTATTCTCCTGTTACTATATTAACATCTATGCGTGTTTTGATTGTTGTTGCTGCTGCTCATAATCTTGTTATTCACCAAATGGATATTAAAACTTGTTTTTTGAATGGTGAACTAGAAGAGGAAATTTACATGGAACGACCTGAAGGTTTTGTAATTCCTGGACAAGAACAGAAAGTATGTAAGCTAGAAAAATCTCTTTATGGTTTGAAACAAGATCCTAAACAATGGCATGATAAATTTGATAACTTAATGATTTCAAATAATTTTAAAATAAACGAAGGTGACAAATGCATCTATTATAAGTCTGAGAATGATGTGTGTGTGTGTGTGTGTGTGTGATTGTTTGCTTGTATGTAGATGATTTGTTGATATTTGGTTCCAATTTATTTGTTGTAAATGAAACTAAAAGCATGCTTAGTTCGAATTTTGACATGAAAGATTTGGGTGAAGCTAGTGTAATCTTGGGAATCAAAATAACTAGAACCAGTAGTGGTATTTCTTTAGATCAATCTCACTATATTGAAAAAATTTATGAGGAAGTATGATTATTTTGATTGTAATCTTGTTTGTATTCCTTATGATCCTAGTGTGAAATTTTTTAAGAATACTGGAGAAAGTCTTAGACAATCTGAATATGCTAGCATAATTGATAGTCTATGTTATGCAACTGATTGTACTAGACCAGACATTGAATATGCAGTGGGAGTTCTGTGCAGGTTTACCAGTAATCCTAGTTTAGAACACTGGGATGCTATTGAGAGGGTTATGTGGTATCTGAAAAGAACCACAAACCTAGGATTACACTATCAGAGGTATCCCGCAGTCTTTGAAGGATTTAGTGATTCTAATTGGAACACTCTATCAGATGATTCCAAGGTCACAAGTGGATATGTTTTTACTATTGCTGGGGGAGTTGTATCTTGGAGATCAAAGAAACATACAATTATAGCCCAATCTACGATGTAGGATGAATTGATGGCACTAACAACAGCTAGTGAAGAGGCAGGATGGCTGAAAAGTCTGTTGTTATACATTGCAGTATGGGAAAAACCAATACCGACCACTTTGATTCGCTGCGATAGTACGCGGCTATCGGAGTAGCGGAGAACTGTTATAATAACATTAAGAATAGACATATACGTCGAAAGCACAACAAAGTTAGAGATTTTCTCACAACTGGTGTTGTTGGAATAGATCATGTAAGGTCTGAAGGAAATATAACTGATACTTTGACGAAAGGATTAGCAAGAGAAAAGGTATGAAATACCTCTAAAAGTATGGGACTTATGCCCGTGAGAAGTTGATTCATTTGTAATGGATACCCAACCTAAAAATAGGTTCAAAGGGACTAGATGAAGTTACAAATGATATGATAGAGTCATGCACTCCCATTGCATGATATCCTGAAGTGGGAAACAGGTTGAGTGTTTAAACTCTTAATTATGTCTATAGATCTTAAGTTAGAGTGGGATACACATGAGTATCCTTGATAGACTCACCTATACGAATATGAAGGTGTGACCGCCTTCTATGAGAACTTGGGTATTTCTCTAGATCGTTCGTTAAGAAAGGGATCGACACATGGCCTTAATGTGGAAACTTAAGAACATTACTCTAGATATAGTTGTGTGTGTTTGAAAAATGGGGGTCTAACAACACCAACCAATATTTCACTTAGCAATCTGTATGGAAAAACTCCGAAACACTTTCTAGAGAATCAACTAGACAGTCAGACTCAATCTAGGTAAAAGTATCTCAAGGATTTAATATCTTAATCTCTCTATTTAATCTTGCTCAAGAAAACTGCGAGTCTCAATTAAAGTGAGATAACTTGGATGGTACCAAAGACCAATATCCACGGATCAATCAATATCAATCAACAACCGTTAGGTCGGACTATCCAATTGATTGATCTAACACACAACCTGTATTATTCTATTATATAACAAATATAATGCGAAAAAGAAATAACACAGACACCAGAAGTTTTGTTAACGAGGAAACCGCAAATGCAGAAAAACCTCGGGACCTAGTCCAAATTGAATACACACTGTATTAAGCCGCTACAGACACTAGCCTACTCGAATCTAACTTCGGACTGGACTGTAGTTGAACCCCAATAAGTCTCCCACTGATCCAAGGTACAGTTGCACCCCTACGCCTCTGATCCCAGCAGGATACTACGCACTTGATTCCCTTATCTGATCTCACCCGCAACTAAGAGTTGCTACGACCCAAAATCACAAGCTTTAACAATAAACAAATCTGTCTCACACAGACAAGTCTATCAAAGGATCAATCTGTTTCCCACAGAAAAACCCTAAAGTTTTTGTTCCGTCTTTTGATATATAATCAAGGTGAACAGGAAACAATTGATAATCCGGTCTTATATTCCCGAAAAACAACCTAGATAAATCAATCACCTCACAACAATCTTAATCGTATGGTAGCGAAACAAGATGTCGTGGAATCACAAACGATGAGACGAAGATGTTTGTGATTACTTTATATATCTTGCATAACGGAGATATCAATCTCAAGCCAATCAATCTGATTGTACTCGTACGATAGAATATGCAAGATCAGATCACACAACTACGATAAATGTAGTATCGGTCTGGATTCACAATCCCAATGAAGTCTTTAAGTCGTTAACCTGGTTTTAGAAGAAGAACACCAAAGGTTAAAGGAGAACCGACTCTAGCACGCAAACTAGTATCACACGTAAGGTGTGGGGATTAGTTTGTAGAGTTGCTAGATGTCCCCTTATATAGTCTTTCAAATCAGGGTTTCGCCTTGGTCACAAAGCAAACAATATTCACCGGTGTCTATCAAATACCCCCAAACTTATTATTTTCTAGTCCTCGAGCAAAATTTATTTTTGAAAAGATAAAAAGACTACACTTAACACGTGCAGCAGGCCGTTAAAACGCTAGGTGGCCCTAGCGGCGGAGTGTTGTCTCCGGAGGGTTTACCAGAGGTGTACCCACAAAACCTTTACTCATAATTGGTCACAAGTATCCAAAGAGCTATGAGGACATACATATTCTCAACAGCTAGATAAACATTGTAAGATGCGTCCGCTGCTTTACAGCTGGATAAGATTAGGAGAGAGATAAAAATGAGAGGGACATCTGCTACACAGCTGGACTAATTACGTGTGATGAGTTAAAACAATGCTAGAAAGATCTTGTGCTAGATTGAAAGCAGACTAACAAAGCAACCAAAATGCATCTTTCTTCGACTCTCTCACAGTGCTCAGTAGAAATAACGTCTTCTTCGGTCTTCATCTGTTAATGATAAACTCTCGAACCTCATAGAACCTTGACAATTAACTCTTCTCTTCGATTTCTTGCTTGACTTATAAATTTCTTCTTCCCTATGGCCTTATTGAACAAAAAGAACGTAATGATGTTTCATTTTTTTTTTATTATTTTTTTTTTGGAAACAAAAAATTACAAGAAAAAAATTTACATGGCCATGAGAGAAGGACTTTCAAAACTTGGATCTTCGCAACTTGTGATGTCTTGGTATCATGAATTCTAACAACTTATATCATTTGCTCTTATAACTTCAACTTTGATTTTTGAATTATTCTCTTCTATTGTTGTTTCTAAACCTAAAACGTCTTCAACTTTCTTCATATATTTTGATGTCGCTCCGCTTGTTGATGATGATAAGTTTCTACTGAGAGAGAGTCACAATCCAGTAACTAAGACTACATTATGAGGTTGCTTTGTCTTTCTGGCATTTCCCTGACCTACTTGCCTTTCCATCATGTATGGTTAGGTCCATCACGGTTACCCTCTAAAAGGAACAAGTTCTCTCCTGAATTTCAAGGATCTCAATGTATTTTTCTCTAATGTCTCAATAAGTTGTTATCTCTAGCATTCCAATTTATATCTTTTAGGTGAGAAACAGTATGTAAACTTAGCTAACCGGATACCATGTGACGCTAGAAGTTTCAAAATTGCAACTAAAAAGTTTCTCCCATACCCCCAAACTTAAATCTAACATTGACCTCAATGTTCTAAAGATAAAATTAAAAGCATATGAACAAGGAGAAACTGTTACCATTTGAAGCAAAAGAGTTAAGGAAAGATATTATTGTGTCGCATGAGATTGGGTTACCTCCCAAGAAGTGCTAAGTTTAAAGTCTTCAGCCAGACATCGGAAGGAATTAGTCACCTCATAGAATCAAAAAGTAACAGCCGAAATAACGGTGGGCCTTCAAAACCAAAAAGAGCTGACCAAAGGAAACTACAATAACCCAAGAAAGTGAACAAGGATAGCATGCCCTTATCTAGTTTCCTGATTAAGATATTTATATCTAATTGTGGTTCAGGTTCAGGTTCTAAGAAAGGGTCTAAATAAAATATTTTCATTGGTTGCGTTTCTTCATAGGTGGGATCCGAATCATTAAGTCCTAGAGTCTGGAAAAACTCAAATATGATCTTAGAAGCGCACAATAATAACCTAAATAACTGAAGATCCTCTAAGTCAATAAGATTTGACTTACAAAATTTACCACAATGAGAGTAGTGGTCACTCTTAAGCAAATGTGTCGATTCTAATTTCCTAAAGCATTTAGGTTTAGTCTCACAACTTAATATTCGACACATTTGAAATATAAACGTTCCCACATTTGGAAGAAAACTATTTGGTGGGAAAAAAAAGTCAATCTGGGTATCATAGCCTGGTCAAACCACATCAACCATGGGTTTCTAACGACTGAACTTCTTCCTGGACATCATTAGGTTCCGGAAAACGAGTATGAAGGTAATCTTGTAAAATGGTCGAGGCAGAGATATCAAGTCCAAAATGAGGGATCTCTGTAAGAGCTAAAGGTATGGCACAAGGAGAATGATAATCACCCCCAAACTTAGATTTTTGGGTATCTCTAGATAGACTAGCTACAATTTCCTTAATTTCTAGATCACTGGAATCCTGAAAATAGTCAATTGCTTCTTCGAGGTTATACTCAAGTGACACATCCTCACTTATATTTAATAGCTTTACGAGTTCATTTTCTTCGTCTAAGACTATTGTTTCTAAGTCACTAGACTCTAAAACAGCATTTTCGGAATAAACCCGTTCCTCTAAAGCATTATTGGCTTCGTAATCAAAAGGAAAAACTACATCTTCTAAAACGGTGGTATCCCTAATCAAATCCTCGTCCTTTTGAATAGGTGAATAATCATAAAAATTATTTGGATTTGAACTAGAATCATTATAAAGCTCAATTGGATTAATAGATTCCTGATCACTATGCCTACACATTTCAGATTCTTCATTACTACTATCCTCATCATAATAGTACGAAGATGATTGAACCTTATCTAAATAAGTAGTGTCTTTTATTCTAACCTCGTCCTCTAAATTAGGCAAATATTCACTATTGATATCAAGGGTAGAATTAGAAACACTATTTTGGAAATTTAGATCATTTCGAGCAACATTAGCTAACTGTTCATTTTCTGCCTCTAGACGTGCCTGAATTTCACCGAGCATAACACTTATACGTTCACTACTCTCGTTTATCATCTCAGAATATCGTGTACACTCTTCTTTTGAACTATTCATTGCAAATAAACGTTTATACGTCCTTTCAATCCGTTGTTGGGTCTCTTCTAGAGATGGAACAGGTTCAGAAATATCATAATCAGGACTAGTTTCCAAAAACGAGTAACCAATACTACAGTTTTCCTGATTTTCTTGCTCGTAAGACCAATTCGCGTGTGGATAGTAATTGGGCTCACCATGGTATAAACCATAACCTTGAAAAGGTTGGAGTTCCCAACTACTATTCCCACCATGGTCATAAAAAGGATGATGTCCATATTCAAATTCAGGTCGATAATCATTGTATTGGCTTCTATCATACCAGTTCGACATTCTTAATTGCAAGGGAATTCTACACAATCACAAACAAGGCTGACTCGACCAAATCAAACCTATAGAATCTAGCAAACAAAAAGCATGATGGCTCCACTTAGATTGTTTCTAGACCAGCTTCTAATCCTTCGAAAAGGAATTCGTTACAATTTAAGCAAACCCCTCTGGAATCAATCCGAGTCAAAGTAAGTTGAATTGAGGCGAGGGAAGCTCAGTGGAGCTTTGATACCCAAGGCCTTACCGCTATCACAAGGCGGCGCAGTCACGCATTCAACTCACAGAAACCATCATGAACTTCGAAGTATGCTAAAAGAGTAACCAATATTTTTCGAACGACTTTCCTACTAAGCTCGTTACCCTATCGGTCTCGTTCTAATCAAATTTTAAGCTTGGATTCGTGTTAGGTTTCGTTTACCTAAGGCGGGAAAGAAGGGAACGGTGATGAAGTCCGAACCCTTATCTTATATGGCCAGTTCTTGCCCTTTACTAGGAAATTAAAGCAGCCGGTTCAGTCCTCAACATATAATCATCTTAAGACAGACAGTAAACCCGCTGACAGGGGATTCACGGGTGTTTCGAAAGCTTACCTCCCGTACCAGACGGGCCCAGAACCGCTGAAGTCGACTCGGGCCACGACTCCTATGTCATGTGAGAACCCGAGGGGCCGAGACGATATTGTAATCGTCGTCCTTCCCTGCAAACAGTTTATATTTAATTTTTTTTTACATAACCCTTCCGTAGGGTTTAAAGTTAAAATGAATTGTCCAAAGTCCAGTCCAAAGAAAAGGAAAAATAATAATAATAATAATAATAATAATTACAAAAAAAATGGAAAGTCTCTTAAAAAAATAAAATAATAATTCTCTCTCCTTTTTTGTTTTTTTTTTCTCTCTTTTTTTATTTATTTTTTTGCTTTGTCTTTTTTCCTTCTCTTTTAGCTTTAAGATTTGATTCCAAGGTCTTTGGTATCCAACTTCAAACCTGTAATACAAAGACACAACCAAAGAGACGTAAAAAGAACAAATGGAATAATAAAAAATAATAAAAACCTAAAAATTCTACCTAAGCACAAATCCGCGTCGGCGGCGCCAAAATGATTAAAATTTTTGAGAGTCGTTGCGGTAAATAGGATTCGCTTCAGACTTGTGAAGGAAATGGAATTTTAGATTTAATAAAATTATATATACAAAAATATTAACAATGGGTGCGAGAGGTAACCAAGACACTAGATTCCACTATTATGCAAAATTGAATGATAAATATTTCAAAACTCTATTCAATTCTTAAGTCCTCTTTTATCTTTAATTCACTATCAATCATACATATTCTCAAACATTATTTGTAAAACTTAAGCATAGATTATCAAGAGATTAAACCAAGCATAACCTATCAAACTGAATAACAAATAATTAAGACAATCATTCAAATAATTTAAAACTCTGCAAAAGCAGCGATTAGGTGAATTATATAATTAAATGAAATAGTTACCCATTTATGTTGCGTGAATAGCTTCCTCCATTGCCTTGGTTACGAGGGAATTAGCCGCTCATCATGTTGGAAAACCTCTCAAAATATTTCATTGATGCTCAAAAATGGTTTACAAATGATGAGAATATGAGAAATACAATAAACCGGGTTTGTAACAATTATATTTGTTACAAACCAGAGAACTACGACCCTCAGTGACAAAATAAGACTGTTGCAGCTGTGTCGCAAACGTTGTAGCAAATAAGTCTGCCTGATGTACGACCCACAGTTGTGAGTCGTTATTACTGTAGAAAAACGACTGCTGGTGCAGGTCCGTTCTTCGTGTTCTTCATGTTCATCATCAGCAGCAGCAGCAGCAGAAACCGAGTTTGGGAAAACTCGAATTTCTTCTTTTCTGGCTCTCCTCAGCCCCCCAGACTCTCGACACCCTTTCTACTCAACCCCAACAACCTATTTATAGCCAACAGACCCATCGAATCTCGCTCATTCACTCCATATAATTCTCTTTAACTCGGCAGTAAAGAAAATATTTTTGGGAATATTTTCTTTCCTGTTTCATCTTCTCACGCGTTTTC
This sequence comes from Papaver somniferum, assembly GCF_003573695.1. Classification (NCBI taxonomy): domain Eukaryota; kingdom Viridiplantae; phylum Streptophyta; class Magnoliopsida; order Ranunculales; family Papaveraceae; genus Papaver; species Papaver somniferum. Next base: position 19,344,759 of record NC_039362.1, read on the forward strand.
AAGCCTCCAAATTACCATATTTAACTCCTTCACGCTCCAACAGGCTGTGAGGGTCTTCCATGCACGCACAAAACACATTGAATCTTCTCCAAATCACGTGAAACCCGTGATATACACGAACTTCCCTGTTTTCGACTCGTGAATTGTTTAGCTGATTCTAGCCAATTATGGTCGAACCAAACGCCCACAGTGTGTTTAATAGGCCATATCACAACTATCTACCAAAAATCAACCATTGAATCTCCCTAGAACACGTTCAACAATTCGATCAAAAATCTGCAGAAGTGTTCTCTATTTTCCCGCCAAAAACAAAATTCAAATGGAGAAGATGACCTCCCCCTAATCCAGTACTGGGGTGCGAATAGCAGATGCCTTTTGAGGTGACCTGGGGTGCCCCTTAGTAATTGTGGGTGCCCCTTATCCAACGGTGAGAGTCCGAATAACACGTGTCCTCCGGGGCTTTTACCAACTTTTCGAGTCGAATTTTCCAAAAAATGTTTATTTTCCAAAGGTGCCTACAAACACATAAAACACCAAAATTAGTACAAACTCGAGTGCCAACAATATATAGTATTGAGATCAAATTAAACACAAAAATGTGTTTATCAATATGCTTATCCAGGATTGAACATGGTTTCTTCATTAAAAAAAAGGTTATTTGAAGTGGAATTATATTTTGAGTCCAATGATATCCCACCACATAGGAAAACTGCAATAGCCGTTGCACATCTTGAAGGGGATGCATTAAGATGGTACAAATGGGAAACTCTTTATATGAGATCTTGGTATAGTTTCTTGTGTGGTATATTGTCTAAGTTTGGAGAGATGACTTGTGAGGAATATCAAGCGACTACAGCAGTAAAATATGAGAAAATTGAAGCAGTTCATGACTGTAACTCTATGCCATCCCACATGTTTGTCGAGGTTATTGAAGATGTTTGTTCAACTGATATCACCGAAGTAACAAGCACCGAGTCGAAGACAGAAGCGAAACAAGTTGTAATTGTATCGAGATCAGACCTTGGGGGCAAGGTCCTATTTAAGGAGGGTGGAATGATAAGACCATCTGCGGAGCCTATTTGTGCATATAAGGTGGACTTTGAGGGAAAAGTCCCAATTAAGGAAGGTGGAATGATAAGACCACGTCTTATCGGCTATGGCGACGATGATGACCCGATACGTCGGCTAAGCATATTTGTTCTTCTTGGTCCATTATACGGGTCAAGTCTAGCAAAATTATGGAAGCCGCCTTGGCTAGTGACTACGGAACGCGAGAATATGAATTTTATGGAGAACTTGATAATTGTTATTAGTTTTATTAGGAGTTTATTATAAATAAGTATTTTTATTATTATTAGGATTTCTCATAGGATTTGTTTTAGGGTTTGTTTTCTTATTTTACAAGTATTGTAGCCTATAAATAGGCCTTATCAGTTGATTAATCTAACAAGAGAATTATTAAGCAAATTGCTACCCTTTGGTTTATTGATTTCTTTGAATCATGAACTTTTGAGCTTGAGCTGCTGGTCGTCGAATAAGAAACAAATCGTTTCTTATCAATTGGTATCAGAGCAAGTTCGCTCCTATCCCAACTTCCGCGATTATCATCATAATCATCAATCGTCATCGTCGCTTCATCCACCACCACCACCATTATATTTCCATCGTTATTAAAAAAAAAAAGTTACACAGCGTCGAAGATTCATCTTGGTCAGTTATCGTTAACTTCAAGATCGACGAGTTGCTGCAGGTCATATTTGGGTGAGTTTATTGTGGTTGTTAATTTACTTTTAGGTTTGAATAGTCTTGCATGCATCGTTACGTCATCCTTCCATATACGTATCTCATCACGTCACTCATTGATTTTGTTAATTAGTTAAACTATTCATCTTTTTCAATCATCCATACACTTCGTTGCATGCCATTGTTATTTTTTGTCGAATCCATCATAACCCTAGCACTTCCGCCTCCTGTAGTATTCTATATCCATCGCATGCATGTCAAGTGCGTTCCAGTTTTTACACGAGTTCATAAGTTTATTGGTTAAGCACAATTTGCATATTTTCTTCTCGTGTTTCTGTTTGGTTCGAACACATCATCACGTTATTTAATATCATCCAAAACGGTTTTTGCACACCCATTGCATCGGCGTCCCATCACTCTTTAAATCTTAGACCAGCATAATAGTTTTTATCTCATACCAGCATATAAAAAAAAAAACCCAGTCTTGCATCGTTTTTTCCTGTCCATTAGTTGCATACCTAGCCAACATACATCAAAACCCATTTATCCCAACAAACAAGTCCAGCAATCCATCCAATTTCTATGCGGTATGTACCAAGAAACCAACAAAAAGTTGTTATGTCAGTGATTTGAGGGCAGAGATTCCGAGGGTTGGTTATTTCAAGCACAATTAGCTTTTGAATTCCATAAAATTCCTTCGGAAGACTTTGTGAAGTTAGCTAGTGATCACTTTATCGGTAATCCGTTCAAATGGTATAAGTGGATGCAACATTATATTTCAGGATCATGGAAGAATTTTTGTTTTGCTTTATTAAAGCGCTTCTGAAGTGATGACCCAATGCTAGCACTAGCTAATTTGCACCAAGATTTAGACGAAAGTCGTGCTTATTGGAAATTTGCATTCCAGGAGTTCAAGCAGCATCAAAGAGTTAAAGTCGTGAAGCCACAACATGTTGCAACTACGTCATATTATTTCATTGTTGAGATTCCAAAACTCAGTGATATTAATTTTTCTGATACCATTAGTTGTTGACGAAGAAAACAAAATTGCAAGTGCCTCAAAATCGGACCTCGAGGGCAAGGTCCTGTTTAAGGAAGGTAGAATAGTAATATCACATGTGGAGCCAGTATCAATACATATAGTGGACTTTGAGGGAAAAGTCCCATTTAAGGAGGGTGGAATAATAAGACCACGTTTTATGGAACATGTCAGCGGTGTTGACCCCATGCGTCACTCAGGCATATTTGGCATATATGATCCTTTATACGGGTCAAGTCTCTCAAGATTGTGGAAGCCACCCTGGATAGCAAGTGAAGGGCGCAGCGAGCACACAAGTCCAATGGAGGCACAAGGCATTGGATAAGCATACATTATTTAACATTAGAGATAATATATTTATTTAGGTATTTTATTATATTTTAAGTATTTAATTATTTTATTTAGAGTTTATATTTATTTGGAATAGTATTTTAGGAGTAGTATTGTTTTCTTATTTTCCAAGTAATGTAGCCTATAAATAGGCCTTTTCCATTCATTGATAATTAACACGAAAATTATTAAGCAAATTGTTACCCTTTGGTTTATTGATTTCTTTGAATCATGACCTTTTGAGCTTGAGCTGCTGGCCGTTGAATAAGAAACAAATCGTTTCGTATCATATTCTTGCAATAACTTTCAGGAAAAGGTTCGGCTATGTATGAAACTTTCAAATAAGCCGAATTAGGATCTAGCAAATAGGCGCCAAGTTACAAATATAGGTTCGACGGCTAATGCTAAGACTTTCATCTAGCCGAACTGTTCATCATTTGTACAGAATTTGGTGGCTTCGGCTGCTAATTATAAGCCGAACCCATTCCTGCTTCGCCGAACCATGGTGAAAAAATGCAAACTTTTGATGATTTCAACGTACAAAAAGGAAATTAAACATAAGATAGAAGTATAACTGTGTATTACTAGCATTGGGTTCATCATCAATGTCTTCATCATCTGGATTTGGCTCATAAAAATCATCATCTTGAGTTTGTGTTTGAGTTTGTGTAAAATCATTCTCATAATCTAAGAAATCAGCCATTTCCGAATCATTCTCGTGGTTGATGTGTATTTTCCTAGGTTTTTTAGATGAAGATTGTCCCTCCTCATCCATTGAACCAAAAATCAAAATACAAGGTTTTTCTCTCACTTTCCCCTTCTCCTTCTCCAGAAAAACCAAACGTTTTTTTTCTTATTCAAAAATTTTCATCTACTCAATCTTATATAACTAAATTATCTTAATCACTAATCAAAATTATTAATAACTAATCAATATTATTAACACTAATACTGAAAGGACAGATTTGTCATTACCAAAAATATTTGGTTAAAGGCTTTTTATTTTACTATTTCCAACCCATTTTTTGTCTTTATTCAATATGCCATGTAGTTTTTTTTGTAGACCCTAAAACAAGGTTCATTTTGATGGGGAACTATTTACCTTAGTATCTTGCTGTAACTAGACGATTCAGAGACAGATGAACGGCTGTAACTGGGTCTGAAATCACGAGACGGATGATATTTCGCTGTTGTGGGTACGCCAGCGCAGCAGTAGTAAACAGCAAATACTCTCCGAATACCAACAGGCCAGCATTCAAACACTCTGAAAAAAAGTACTAGTGCCTCTTAGCTAAAAGAAGCAGAACCCCCAGACTGTAAACTGTAAAGCCACTCTAAAACGCAAACTACTAGTGCAGTGCAGTGCAGTGCCTTTAAAACCCTAAGAGATTCTCCAAACAAAGACAATGCAAAGATAATCATCATCACCACTCTCCTCTCTAACAACCGCTGCTTCTGCATTTCTATCTACAGGTTTAGTTTAGCTCCTCCCTTCAAAATTCATCAACTTTTGCTTGTGGTGTTAACCTTTTGTTCTGTTCTACGTAATCTCAACTTTTGGTATAATTTTTGTTCTAGGGTTTTAGGTTTTATACATTGAAACATGGGTTTGAGTTATGTAATTGTTTGTAACTCAAACCAAAAAAAAAAAAAGTGATTTTTTTTTCAAAGTGAAACTGTTGTAACTTCAATTTGGGTGTTTTTTTCCTTTCCATTCAGCAGGTTATATGTTGTGAATATTTCTATCAACAGGTTTAGTTTAGCTCCTCCCTTCAAAATTCACCAACTTTTGCTTGTGGGTGTTAACCTTTTGTTCTGTTCTATGTAATCTCAACTTTTGGTATAATTTTTTTGGTATAATTTTTGATATAGGGTTTTAGGTTTTCTACATTGAAACATGGGTTTGAGTTATGCAATTGTTTACCTCATTATGGGTTGTAACTCGAAATAAAAAAAAATGATTTTTTTTTTCAAAGTGAAACTGTGTTAGTAAAATTATACCCTTACTTCAATTTTGTTTCTTTTGCTTCATAGGTTCCATCTTTTTTTTCCATTCAGCAGGTTATATTTTGTGAAGATGAGTCTCACATTTAATGGATACCTTCTGGTAGAGAAGCTAGCCAAGCTTGATTGTTCACAGTTGAGCATTCAAAGTATCCTTTTTGCTATACAGCCTATACTATGTTTTTATTTTATTTTTTTCCATTGGAGAAAATTGCCCATCTTGGTTGGTAATTTGTCAAAACATGAAATTAGTGTCTGTTGTAGTAATTTTATTCAATAGGTTGATTTAAAGCTACGCAGACTCGATATTTGTTTGTGAACAACCCACTATTTGAGTAATCTTGTTTGGTGGTGGTAATATGTTGTACCCTTGTTTGGGGTAGTCTTAGACTTTGTTCTATATCACTCTTTATACCTTTCTATGTTCATTGGTTGCTCTCCTTAAGTCTATGTAGCTGTATCACACTGGTGTATGTTTCACAGAAAAAAAGCTAAGCAACTTGTTGAAACATGGGATAGACAGTTCTATTGTTCCCCTCGAGAGCAGCGGTTGGCTTTTCTATATCTTGCAAATGATATACTACAGAACAGTCGGAGTAAGGGGCCAGAGTTTATTGTTGAATTTTGGAAAGTTCTTCCAAAAGCTTTCCATGATATAGTTGAAAATGGAGCAGAGTCTCAAAAGAATGCTGCGGAACGATTGGTATGGTCACTTAACTTTTACTTTCTGTACAATGCAACTCCTTGTCGGATAAACATAGGAAATAAGGCCTTATGTAGGGTTACTAAGCTATTTTATCTTACTTCTGTATCGTTCTTATTCTCCTTCTTCTGTAGATTGAAATCTGGGAAGAGAGAAAAGTTTTTGATTTCCCTGGGAAAGTACTCAGAGATGAGCTCATGAGACGGAGCATGGAGAAAAACAATAAAGACGCAGAAACTTTGAGCAGAGAACTGGTGAGAACCTAGTTTGAGTATGTGGATGTGCATACATTAAGTGTGTATTCAATTAAATTCTCCATCTCTTGTATCATTCATTTTGTCCTGCTGCTCTCCTCATGTAGATCTGTGTTGGGGAAGATAAAAAACTTTCCTCTATTCAAGTAAAAGTACCAAAAAGTGATGAGCCCATGGGACGCGGTATTGAGACGAGCAATGGAGCTGGACACACTTTGAGCAGAAAACTGGTGAGAACCTAGTTTTAGTATGTGGATGTGCATATGTTAAGTGTGTACTTATTTAAATTCTCCATCTCTTGTATCTTTCATTTTGTCCTGCTGTTCTCCACATATAGATTGGTGTTGGCGAAGAGAAAAAACTTTCAGATGTTCAAGGAAAAGTACTGACAAATGATGAGCCCATGGGATGCAGTACTGAGACGAGCAATGGAGCTGGACACACTTTTAGAAAACTGGTGAGAACTTAGTGCATATGTTAAGTGTGTACTTATTTAAATTCTCCATCTCTTGTATTATTCATTTTGTCCTGCTGTTCTCCACATATAGATTGGTGTTGGCAAAGAGAAAAAGCTTTCGAATGTTCAAGGAAAAGTACTGGGAAATGATGAGCCTGTGGGAGGCAGCATTGAGAAGAGCAATGGAGATGGAGACACTTTGGATAGAAAACTGGTGAGAACCTGGTTTGAGTATTGAGTGTGCATATGTCAAGGGTGTGAAACTGCTGTCAGTATCTCCTGTTTCCTAATCTGTTCATTGTTATGTTTTCTTTTCTAATTAAGCAGAGACAATCTGTGGGAAGTATGGTCGACAAAATTATTTCGAGTTATGAAATTGTATGTGATGGAACTGTTGATGAAGTATCTCTATTGAGAAAATGTGGAAAAGCAATTGCATTTGTTGACAAAGTAGATAAGGAAATTGGCAGGGATAATAGCACAGGTACTGCGTAAAGTAGTAAAATGTAAAGTTATTATTTGCTCGTCTCTTTTATTTCATGGATTTCTCAGAATTTTTCTTGCTTGATGGACAGGGAAGCTCAATCAATCTGAGCTGAATGAGCTACATGAACAGCATGGTATACTGAGAGAAAGCATTGAACAGTTGTCTGCAGCTGAATCATCCAGAACAAATCTTATCACACGTCTAAAGGAGGCTCTTAAAGAGCAGGTTGGCTAGTTTTCTATATGCTATAATAAGATTGCAGTTTCTAAATTTTATATTAGCTGGTTTTGTTCATAAAATAATGGCAAAGTTTGATCCTCAGGAATTAAAGCTGGTTCAAATCCGTCTCCATTTAGAGGTAAGTTTTCACATTTCTTCAAACCTGATTTAATAGTACGAGATTCAAACCTTTTTAAGAGTCCCCAACACTTAGTATAAGCAACAAGAGTATGTTATCGGCTTGATAGGCTATATGACTGTGCATTTATTTTGAATCAACCAGCTTGATGGGAGAACAATACACTCTTTTATTTTGTAGCGAAAGAAAAACATGTTATGATTAGTCAGTTTCGAGTGCCTGACAGAAAATATGAACTGCTCTAATTTAGTCCCAGATTACTTATCTCTAAAATTTGAACCTTTGGTTGCACTCTGAGCTGCTCCAAATGCTTTATCCATTTGGGGACATCAAAAATGGCACACACCAATCAAGAAATGGTCTTAATGTCGTTTAGAAAACAATAATGCTTTTGTGTTTCATTGTTCATTACTTTCAAATTTCAATGAAGTATACAATTTTCAGGCTGCTCAAATCCGATCGGAGAAGGCTGAGAACATTTGCCAACATCTGATAAATTCCAAAAGCGGGGATTTGCAAACTGAGCAGAGGTTGAACGAAACAAGCGTTGCTGTCTCACCTCCAAGTTTCACTTCAGAAACTCTAGGGGCTAGTGGAGATGACAAAGGGAAACCAGCTCCCATCATTAAGGATACACCACAGGGTCCGTCATTCTCCAGAGGTTCTTCCAACATGAAAAAAGGTAATTGGTGTCTTGCAGCTGCAGTATTAAACCTTAAACGTGCCCGTAAGATTCAAGCAGCCGAAGACTACATTAGAAACCAACAAAATCATGCTTCTGCATTTGACAAGTGTCCTTCAGGAAAGAGGACTAAACTCGAAAATGGTGCACCTTCTTATACACAGTCTCAGCAGCTAGCATCAGAACCCTTACCTTATATTCCACACCCTGGATCGCCTCAACATTTGTCATCATCACCTGTAGCCTTACCAGCTGTGCCACTGCAAAAACCATACAGTTCTGGCATGTCAAATTCACAGCAGCGACAGCCACCATCACCTATGAAAACCGGTTCCTCAATGGGCAAACATCCAGTCAGAGGCATGATTTCAATGTCAGCATCATCCACAACATCTTAATAATAGACTCCGCCGCAACTCAGCTTTTTTTTGGAGGGTGATAACACTACTGGTAGTATTTTGTGGAATGAATGGTTTTTGTTACCTGCAGTTTTGGGTAACCTTTTGGAGGCACAATAGGAGGAGGGTATGTACATATAAAGTTTTAGTACAGAAGTTGTATAAACAGTCCTTTTGGACGCAAAGATGTGAAGCTAACTAGTAGTAGTATTTTGTCATGAAAACATGTTAAGACATTTGCAAAAGCGGTTGCTAATTAGGAGTAGTTTTTGTTACCTGCACTTCTTTTTTGGGATAATTTTTCTGGGAAATGAGATGGTTGGAGTGCACTTAAACAAAAAAATATTGCTAATTTTTTTTTTCTTAACAAAAAATCGGACTCTGGTCCGACTCACGAAAGTTAAACCTGTTTTTTGGTCCAATAAAATTAATTATCCTAGGAATTGACGCCCCCTTAGATCCCAACTCAACGTTCAAACCGATTCATAACTACTACAGATTCCATGAAGCAAAAAAACATAAATGACAAATTAAAACCCTAAGAAAGAGAATGCACAGCTTAAACAGATCATCATCATAAACATCTCTCCCTGTCTCCTTCAGCAGCTACATTTATATCAACAGGTTAGCTTCTCTACTCAATCATGTCAAAGAAAAAAAAAAGATCAATTTTTTTTTTCTTTTTTGAGGGTAATGTTAGTATTTTCTGTTCTGTTCTCTATACTTTTTACACATAATTCTTGTTCTGGGGTTGCATATTTTGGTACATTGAATCATGGGTTTGAAGTATTTTAGTGAACTAATTGGTATTTTTTGTTGTGTTCATCTCTGTTGTAGGGAACCATGGATGGAGGTACATTTGATGAACAGAAGTTGGGGGAAAAACTAGCCAACCTCAATTGTTCAAAGAAATGCATTCATTGTATCCTTCATGTATTTCTGACGTCTTTCTGCTGTTGTGGTACATTTTCTGAGTAACTCTTGTTTGGTGGAGGAGGTAAAATTTCTTGTAATCAAGGGGAGTTTTTGAACTTTCAGGTTTAGGTCGCTTTTATGCAGAACATTTGGGATGCTTGGCCATAACTAACTAAATCGAAATATCATGTGGTTGAATTTATGTGTTGATGTTCTTTGCTTGATTTACTTAACTGTATGTAGCTCTGTCACAATGGTGTATGTGTCACAGAAATAAAGCTAAGCAAGTTGTGGAAACATGGGCTAGACAGTTCCATTGTTCCCCTAAGGACCAGAAATTGGCTTTTCTCTATCTTGCAAATGATGTACTGCAGAGAAGTCGGGAAAAGGGTCCAGAATTTGTTGTTGAATTTTGGGAAGTTCTTCCAGGTGCTCTCCGTGATGTAGTCGAGAATGGAGAAGAGGCGGAAAAGAAGGCTGCTGAACGACTGGTACGTGCACACCTAGTTGTTGCGCAATGTAGTTCCGTGTTGGATAATACGAAAAATGCCTTATGTACCTGTTGGTAGGTTAAAGTTTATCTACTATATTTTCTCTATGTTATGTTTGTTCATCCTGTTTTGCTGTTCTGCACATGTAGATTGGTATCTGGGAAGAGAGAAAAGTTTTTTATGTTCAGGGGAAAGTATTAAAAGAAGAGCTTCTGGGACGGAACTCGGAGGAGAGCAATAGAGATGGAGGAACTTCAAGAGAAAAACTGGTGAGTACCTGGTTCGAGTACATGGGGCATATCTTAGGAAATTGTCCCTTTCGTTTGAGGTGCAAAGATGTTGTCAGTACTTCATTTTTTATTTGTTTGTTGTTGTTGTTTTCGCGTTAAGCAGAAACAGTCTGATGGAAGTATGGTGGAGAAAATTATTTTGAGTTATGAAATTGTATATGATGGCCCTGTCGATGAAGAAGCTTTATTGAGCAAATGCAGGAAAGCTGTTTCTTTTGTTGATAGAGTAGATAAGGAAATTGGCGGTGATTATAGCTCAGGTATCGCCTTAGATGAGTAAATCTTAGTTGACCATCAGGAAACAACAGAAAGTTATCATCAACATATATTTTCCTTAACTAGAGCTCAGAGGGTTTCTCTTTAATGGATAGGGAAATTCAATGAGTCTGTACTGGCCGAGCTTCAGGAGCAGCATGGTATACTGAGAGAAAGCATTGAGCAGTTGACAGCAGTTGAATCATCAAGAACAAATCTTGTCTCACGCTTAAGGGAGGCTCTTGAAGAGCAGGTTGGTTAGGTTTCCCGATATCTGAATTCTAGATTGTCTGGTTCTAATGATGAGTTAATGGCAAATTTGGTTTTCAGGAATTAAAGTTGAAGCAAGTCCGTGTCCAGTTAGAGGTAAAATTTCAAACTTTTACGACCTGGTTTGGTAGAATAAATTGTAATTCTTTTTACTTGGTTGGTTTTGCCCCGCTGGATATGTCGGCTCTTTCTTTTGAACTAACTAGTAAAGTAGTTGATGTGACTCGTGAGCAAAAACTAGTCTCTCTCAAGCTTCACGTTACATTATTCACTAATTTTCTTGCAATGTCCACCCTCAGGCTGCTCAGACTCGATCAGAACAGGTTGTAAACATTTGCGAACAGTCAATAAACTGCAATAGCGGAAATGTGCAAACTGAGGAAAGGTTGAAGGAAACAAGCACTGTCGCTGGCATACCTTCAAGTGTCACTGCAGAAACTCCAGTGGCTAATGGGGATGAGAAAGAGAGACCAGATCCTGTTGTCACCAGCATTTCTTCCAACATGGAAGAGGATACTTCAAACTCTGCAGCTGCAATTGTGTCTACAGAACTCACAGCTTCAGCATCCTCTGTTGAGATGCTCTCATTTGTCCATAACTCTCTAGCATCTAACGACGGCATTGTGAACCAGCAAAATCATCCTCCTATTGAGTTTTCTTCATTAAAGAGGATCAAACTCGAAAATGCAACACCTTCTGGTGGTATACAGTCTCAGCAACCAGCGTCAGATCCCTTACCTTCTTGTCCACACCCTGAACCATTGCAACATGATGCTGCAGTCACTTCTGAGCAACCAATGCACCAACAGAAACCACCCTCACCGGATACAATTCTTTCATCGTCGTCATTGCCCTTAACATTACCTCCTACCCCATTACCACAAAGCCAGTTCATGCAGAGTAGTGCCGCATCTATGACAAGTGCACCAAACAGTTATGCAGTTGCAGGCATGTCTTCCGACCAGCCTTCAAAGTTCTGTCAAGAATTTCCAGGATCAGAAGGTGGATTTTATAATCAGTCATCAGCGCCTGCATCATCCGCAATCTCTCAGCAGTAGATGTGTCTTATTTTGGAAGTGATAACCCGGATAGCGGGAGGAAGAAACCTTTTTGCTAGCTTTCAGGTTGAAGTGAATGTTGTTTGTTGCCCTGCACTTTTAGTAATGTCACGAGGGACAGGGTATGTGATTAGCAATACATATTGAAGTTTTAGTACAAAAGCTGTATATTGAGTTTAACCTCTGCTAGATTTGTTTAGTCCTATAAAGCAGTCAGGGGAAGAATTAAAATGAGCAAAGATTTGTGGCTGGTTGCAAATTTGGGTGTGCGAGCTGAGTATCTGAAGATTGGAGAAGTTTTGACAGCGACGAGTTGATCTCTTAACTTCAAGATGAAAGTGGAAACTCTTGTGGCGTGAGTTTCAGCAACTTGCTTATTATATGCAGTAGCTCATATCTAGAAGTTCTTAAGAGAATTAAGTTTTAAGGAAGTTTAGATCGGAATTCAAAGCTCCAAAGTTTTTTAAAATGAATATGCATCCTTGAGTTGCTCACAAACTTTTAGATATGTCCGAATACACAAGCGTCAAAAATCTAAATTAAGTTTCAATATACACAACTGACATTTTTATGTTCATAAAAAGTTCACTGCCAAAAGCCAAGGAATATAGTTTTTATAAATCACGGAATAATCCAGCACGGCCAGCGATGAATCCTCCACCCCTCGGATGCTGAACACTGTAAGACATGCAATAACATCAGCCACTGTTTTTATCTCCTGCAAGATGAGTTCCCAACACAAGCAGTCATAAATCATAATAGTGATCCCTGATTGAGACGAATGAAACCACAGTAACAGTAGCAGTAGCAGTAAGAGACGAACAAAACCACAAAAACCATATCTACATGCTAAATACAAACCTGAAATTACTATTTTTGGCCCCATGCATCTGCAAGCCTTGACACACCGAACCTTGTTGGTAGTTGTCAGTTCAGCAAAAAACATCTCCTCTGGAGCATCAGCAACATCAGTCTTTTTAGCCGTGAAGTCGAGATGGTGAAGAAAGCATGTCCGATATCCACATGCGTAATGTAACCAGGCTGCACAAGCTCATATTTTGAACCCTACGAATTTTAGGCGAAGGCAACAGAACAAAAATTAAGGGAATACAACAAAATGGCGATTGATTTCAATAAAGGCAATAAAGATTCAGAAGAAAACTGACTGTTCTTTCGTTATAGACACTTATGGCATCCACTGCATATGGCCTTACTACATCATGGCTGTCTGTAGATGTACGTTCCTTTCTGGGAATATCATTAGGCCTGAAACAGCCAAGATTAAAACCAAAATCACTCAAAAGTTCGATTAAATCAAAACCCCCCCACTTGCCCTATGTTCATAAACAAGCTTTTACCAAGACATTGAATTCATGTTTGAAAACAAAATTCCAACAGAAAATCACTCAAAACTCTATAAGGACGACTAGCTAGTACTGCCTAAGTTGACCGCCAAGCATAAACATGGTGAAGAAATCGCAATAATGCAGTAGCACATATCTAGTTCTTAAGAGAATTAAGCCTTATGGAAGTTCAGATCGAAATTCAAAGATCCGATGTTTTCTAAAACCAACATGCATCCTTCAGTTGCTCACGAACTTTTAAATATGTCCGAATACACAACCAGTACAACACCCTTAACATGGGCCAGATTTTCTTCAGAGGCACAAATATCAAAAGGCAACTACGCATGCGTCAAATATAGTCAAACTCTAACTTAAGTTTCAATATACACAACCGACATTGTCATGTTCATAAAAAGTTCACCGCCAACAAGCCAGGGATTATTGATTTTACTCATCACGGAATAATCCAGCACCACCAGCCATGAATCCTCCATCCCTAGGATGCTGAGCATTGTAATTCATGCAATAACGGCAGCCATTGTTTTTATCTCCTGCAAGACAAATTCATAGAGTTGCCAACACAAATAGTCATAAATCATAACAGTGATATCCAATTGACAAACAAATCAATCAGCAAGAATAAAAATGCACCTAACAGTAGCAGTAAGAGACGAATGAAACCACATCTACATGTTAAATACAAACTTGAAATTGATTTTTTTGGCCAGTTCAGCAAACCTTGACACAACGAACCTTGTTGATAGTTGTCAGTTCAGCAAAAAATATCTCCTCTGGAGCATCATCAACATCAGTCTTTTTGGCTGTGAAGTCGAGATGGCGAACAAGGCATTTCAAAAGAAGCACATGTGCAATGTAACCAGGCTCCACCAGCTCATATTTTGTGCCCTACGAGTTTTGGGCCAAGGCAACAGAATAAAAAAGAAAGATTAAGGGAATCCCACAAAAAATAGAGATTGAATTCAAGAATAGCAATAAAGAAGATTCAGAAGAGAACTGACTGTTATTTCACTATAAAAACTTATGGCATCCATTGCATATGGTCTTACTAAATCATGGGGTTCTTTAGTTGTGCAGGTACGTTCCTCTTTGGGTTCAGTTTTACCTGAAACAGCCGAGATTAAAACCAAAATCACTCAAAAGTTTGAGCAAATCAAAAGCATTCGACTGAGTTTGTGATAAAGAAATGTGCCAATAACCAGTTAACCATGTCCCAGTTTAAGATTCTCTTCGGAAATCACAACCCCTACTTGCTCTATGTTCATAAACAAGCTTTCACCAAGACATTCAATTCATATTTGAAAACAAGATTCCAACAGAAAATCACTCAAAACTCTACAATGATGACTAACTAGTATTGCCCAAGTGTCTGGGCGGAATGCTGGCGGCTGCGGCGAAGTTTAGTATGTTTTCATGTTATGTGTCAATTAGAGTATGTTCTCATGTTGCGAATAGAACTGTAAGCAAAGATGGCAACAACAACAAGATGCATTGTATAATAAGTTAAATCAAGCATTTGGTAAATATGAATTGCAAATAAAACCCAGAAACTAACAGTAGAAACCCCAGCGCAGATTCGATATCATAAGAAAAATGTTTATAACAGTTAGAGAAGTCGGAATATATCTACTGAACGAGGGATGAATCAACAAATAAATAACAAACAGGGGTTTCAAAATCCCCCCAAAAGAATGGCAATTTATAATTCAATTAGGGATTTCAATTTCAAAACCCCATAGCAAAAAGTGGCTTCAAAATCCCAGAAAAAAAATCGCAATTTACAACTCAATTAGGGATTTCAAAACCCCAGCCAAGATCAATTAGATAATCGTTAGAAAAATTAAATGGAATTACCGAGGCAGAACCCTACGCAAACGCTTAGAGCCACGGATCAGAAACATCCGTCGAATGCAAACTTTTGGAGTTAGAAATATCCGCCATCGTTTTACTCTCTCTCTCGACTCCAACGGTCCTCTACTGGCTACCTTCCCGCCTTAGAGCAGTTCATATGGTAATGTTCTAACTCAAAATTTTGTTGAGCCACGTGTATGGTCAAACGGATTTTTTCACTATGGTAAAATCTGAGCAAAATGAACAGATTTGGTTTTCTAGGACCCACTAGTATTTCTTTTTAATAAAAAATGTTTTGTAGGATAAAGATGAAAAATAACATATAATATTTAAGTGAGATAAAATAGGATGAAGTGAGATAAAATAGGATAAAGTGAGATATAATAAGATTAAAAAGTAGTAAAATAATCAGGAATTGTACTTGGCGTTAAACCAAGAGACGCGGGCGTCAATGAGAAAATCGCTGGCGTTTTTGGCATGATCGCGCGTTGGTTCTTGCAACGCCAGCGTTCCTAGCAAGATCGTCCGTCGTTACCACAGACGCGCGCTGGGCTGTCCACCTCGATGTTCAAAGCATCAGATTTGTTGATTTGGACATTCATTTTTCATGTTTGTTCATTCCATAGTGGGAGCAAAATGAACAAACTCCAAGTTTGTTCATTCCATAGGAATTGCCCTTACCCAGCAATAAATAGTTAACTTGGTACAAATATTACGAGCCTTTTTAACGTCAGGTCCATGGACTTGTTTTTTAGATCCAAAATGTTATTCACGACCCCTAGGTTTATACTCCCTCGGTTTCTCGAAAGTGTTACTTCCACTTTTTCAGTTTGGCCCAATTTTAGGCTAAAATGAAAAAATAAAAGTGTAAGGTAGTAAAATATATGTATAACATGCACACCCGACGCACTTGTTTCCATTTGTTCCGTAATTTGTTTATTTGACGTGTTGTAGTTAACGGTTTCAAAGTCTACACTCGGTTAATGATCAATGCCAATCGGTGAAAACTCATTTCAAGCTAATCTACAAAAAGTAACCCTTAATAATTTTTCAAACATAATTATCCTTTTACATCAAGAACAGAAAGACTTCTTTATATACAACATTTTTCGTGTACGTTCCTTTCTTCTTTGCAACAACGCCTTTAATCACTAATACTTTCGTGTTGCTATTTGAGACTCCTCTCGAGAGAGCAACGTACAGTTGACCATTGCTAAACACATGTTCAGGGGAAAAAAATACATGTATTTTTGATTGTTTGCCCTTGCGCTTTGTTGACTGTAAAAGAGAAACACAAACAAATCAAATATTTTTTACGTTTAAACTTATATGGGAGCTTCAGATTCTCAGGTGGCTCCAGTGGCATCCTGTGAATGAAGACTCGTATATCTGTGGAATTCCCATTAATAATTACACCATATACATATTTCAGGAATAACTCTTTGATTATTAACCTGGTACCGTTACATAAACCATTTTTTGCATCAACATTCCGCAACAATATGTGCACAGATCTTCAATTTCAAAATGTGTGATGGTAAACCCTCTGAAGCAATGTTGTTCAAGTATTCTTGCTGGTAAAGACCATGAGTATCGTCGTCCACATAATCAAATGAGTGTAATATAACATCTTTTCCAGGAAAGATGCCAAGTACCCGGTCATTAAGCTTCTCGACGTACTCGTTCAATGGTGTGATCAGTGCCTTGTTAACTATGTAGTCTCTATCTCTTGCATTCTCCACCAAGTTTGTAAATGTTACATCTATAAGCTGAGACAATGAATCGTCACTAACCCACAATATGACCATCTCTTCTGGAACCTTTATCATCTCATTAGCAACGCAAGGTTCATCCCCGTCACCAACACGGATCAAAAACTCAGAATAAGATGCATCCTCGGTTGCACACATATTTTTCTTCAGATGTAAACATGTACATTTTCCCACAAATGTGATTAATGTCATTTTGAATTATTTTCTTAAAAGCTAATTATCAGAGTTTAAGAAATATTAAGTCTTAATTATCACATATCAATATAGAATACCTGCTAAAACATGCACCGACTGTCTGTCCCCTTGTACTTCTTGGAATCAGTGGTAGTATCTGGCGGAAATCACCTCCCATGATCAGAATCTTTCCACCAAATGGTTTAGAAATATTTGATGTCTCTCATCACCCGGTCAAATGTTTCCAAAGAGTGGTGATGCGTCATTGTAGCTTCATCCCACATAAAGACTGTGCATGTCTCAAAAGTTCAGCTTCTTCAGATTGTTTTATCGTACGACATATTGAAGTTGATGTCGGTGTCATTGGAAGCTGAAACTTTGAGTGTGTTGTTCTCCCACCAGGTATCATAGTAGCAGCAATTCCAGACGTCGATATTACTATCACAATACCATCATTTTTTCTGACAGTCGCCAAAATAGCACGATACAAAAATATCTTTCAAGAACCTCCAGGACCGTCTATAAGTAAGACCTTGATTTCCTTTCTCTCAATTGCTCTCATGATTGTATCGTAGGACCTATATTGGTCTTTATTCAACTTGTTGATAGAAGATAAGTCTTCCTCGGATATAGGAATCGAAAACTCTTTTTGAATCAGACTTGAAATCTCAAAGTCCTCACCCTATGCGCCTAAATTAGGTGGAAGATCATACATGGATATATCTTCGTCGTGGAGATTAAGATCAAATTTAACTCATGAAGAAGACGATCTGATAAGAATGTGGAGCTTGTATTACTTGAACTCGAGTAATCCTCGACCATGCTGTTTAAAAATTCATCCCATAATTCTCTCACGCCCGTCGGATTACAAATGTCCAAGATAGAGGAAAATTGTCTTCTCAGAGCAGACGGCATCTTAATTGTTGTTGCTTCAGCCAAAG
This sequence comes from Papaver somniferum, assembly GCF_003573695.1. Classification (NCBI taxonomy): domain Eukaryota; kingdom Viridiplantae; phylum Streptophyta; class Magnoliopsida; order Ranunculales; family Papaveraceae; genus Papaver; species Papaver somniferum. The sequence continues at coordinate 19,362,595 of NC_039362.1, forward strand.
ACGCTCTCGCACGCTGATCATTTTCTAAGAGTCCCATATTTTCGGTAGCTCTCTTGAATGTTCGACATCTCTCTCCATAAAAAATTAATAGATCATCAAAAGAAGTCGGACCTTTAACGTGGTTCAGAATGTGCCTTAAGAACCACACCTCTCCTGCACATGAACTCAGGTTCGTTTGCAAACTCAGTTTGCGAACTAAAGTCCCTGGAACTTTAATGAAATAAGTTATGCGAACGTGTTTTGAAAACTGTGGCATTATGTTCATGAATTGGTTCTTGTATAATTAATTTGTACATCTACAAACCAACCGAATATGTTTCAAATTGTTCGTGGATATTTCTATGATATAGTGAACATTTGAACAACTCTCGTAAAGCACATTTAGATTCATTTGATTATCTATCATGATTAAGTGATCATCATATTTGATCTATAAGTGTTAGATGAATATGGCTAAACTATAAGTGTTCATATGGATAACTTCGGTTAACTGTTATTGAGCCAACGATTATACACGTTTAGGTACGGTTCATCCATATCCAAATATAAGCATATTTCATTTGTGTGTATCAAGTTAATATCATCTAACGATAGAGATTGATTACTTATTTTCTAAGAAGACTTAGCTTGAATCTTAAATCAGGAGTTCATCTAACGGTGAATATCAATTGGTTTGTTACTAAGCTATCTTAGATTTGATTGTAATCAACCTGATTTGAAATACTATATAAGGGAAAACTCTAGCATCTAAGAAACCTATTCTTGACACTCTCGTGTGTCCTAGTTGCAAACTAGAGTCGATTATCCATTAACCTAGGTTTTCCAAAACCATTATTAGGTTAACGACTTGAAGAATTCATTTGGGATTCGTGAAGCCAGATCCAACTGTTTTCTCTGTGTTTGCGTATTCTGATCTTACTTTTTTTTATCGTATTGAGTTTAATCTTATCTAAGATTTTCTCGAGATTTATCTCCGATAGGTAAGATATAAAAATTAATCACAAAAGTTATTCGTCTCAGACTCTTGTGACTCCGCAATAACTTTTTATGTTAATCAGTTAGGTTATTGTGAGGTGACTAATATTTCTAGGATGCTCTTCGGGAGTATAAGACCAAATTATTAGTTGAGTTTCCTGTACATCTTGATCTTTATCTTAAGACGGAAACAACAACAAAAATATACTTATCTGTAGGAGACAGATTTGGTTATAAGTCTTCGAATTTCTATCGTAACAACTCTTAGTTGTGGGTGAGATTATCTAAAAGAATCAAGTGCGCATAGTCCTGTTGGGATTCAAGAGGCTTAAGGAACACGATTGTACCTTAATCAGTGTGATACTTGGTTAGGGCTCAACTACATTCCAGTCCGAAGTTAACTTGTAGTAGGCTAGAGTCTGTAGCGGCTTAATACAATGTGGTGTTCAAATCTGGACTAGCTCTCGGGTTTTTTCTGCATTTGCGGTTTCCTCGTTAACAAAATTTCTGGTGTCTGTGTTATTTCTTTTCCGTATTATATTTGTTTATATAATTGAAATATAACAGGTTGTGTGTATTTCAATCATAGTTGATAAATCTGACCTTGTTTATTGGATAAGACTTGATTGACACTCGGACATTGGTCTTTTGTACCATCCGAGTTATTCTCATAATAATCAGTCTCACGGATTTCTATCTAGTTGATTTAGTGATTGTATTTAGAAAGAGATAAAGTTCTTTGATATATTTCTTGATTGAGTCTCATTTTTAAGTTGGTGCTCTTGGAATTATATAAGAGTTTAATCCATACAGATTGCCGAACGAAATGTTGGGTGTGGTTGTTATACCCCCGTGTTTTCAACAAAGTCTGAGACGAAGAACTTTGTGATTTCTGTCAATCTTACCTGATCGGAGTGGGACTCAACAATCAGTAACAAGATCAGGTTACACGAACCATCAATATAAATATAGTTAGATATGGCTTCACGAATCCCTAAGCGAAGTCTTTTTAGTCTCTAAACTTAAAAAGGTTAAAGGAGAGGACGACTCTAGTTTACAGCTAGGACACACAAGAAGAGTGTCAAGGATTCAAACATTCAACTATAAATCATTCTCTTGAAATGTCTCATAAGGCTATTTCTCTTTTTTGTAAAGCCAAACTTGAGATTGTTGTAAATAAGGTATGTGGTATTTAAAAAAAATAAAATGAAAATGGTAAAAAGGAACGAGATGTGCAAGTTTTAGAATTTAATCCAGGAAAATGTCCTCCTAAAAGGAAAAGAAAAGATCAAATTTTGAAAGTTAACAACCGAAGATATATAAAAAAAAGGAAAAACAGTTCATGAACGCGTTGAATGGAAGATGCGTCAAATGAAGAAAACCAGGAGGCCAAAGATTGTAATGGATTTTTATTGATGTCAATATTAAGTTCTTATTATTGTCTAAGTTTATATCTTGTAAAATAAGTGACAACAATATTAATTAATAAAATATTTAGACCTTAAGTTAAACTTCTATTTTATATTAAGCGATACTTATTACATTTAAACTTGCATATAAAGTAACTTGATTTCATGACGACTACAATGACATCAAACTATATCAAATCCATGGAAATAAATTTATAGAGTTCATAACATTCAAATTGTTTAAACTCTCTTCCGTTTTCTTTAATAAACTGGGTTGAACCATGGTTTTCTGAAAAATAGATAAACAACAAGTTAATATGATTTTAGTTAAACTACGATGCAGTTGTTCAATGAGGACTATGATGCAGTTACTCACCAGTTTTTCGTTGGACAATCTAGAATTATCACGGTGAATCATCCACAAAACTTTTGTATAACGTCTGACATCCTTATTGATGAATAAAAATCTTAGTTTAAGGATCTTGTTGTTTCTTAAATGTTCATTTTGCAACGCTACAAATATTTGACACACCCTTTTCAAGAAATAGTTATTGGTCATATTTCTCGTTACAATATGTAGCCAACATCGAATAAGAGTAACATCTTCTTCCATAGTAAATAAAGGAGAGCCCTTCGGGCGCAGTACATATGTGACTGAGATGAACCATTTTTAAGGATGTGAAAACAAGCTTCACAAAGAAAATGTTAGCCATGAGTTTCCTGCAATTCTTCTAGAGCTATTTGGATCATGAAAAGGCGAGGGTACCCAAATATACCTCAAGCTAAAACTTTTCCTACTTATAAGTCCTTTCTCCGAAAGTGATTTTCTATGGACTAAGTCGAGACAATGCAACTGATCGGTTCACACTTCGTGTGATCGTTTATGGATACGAGATGAGACAATACAACAACGAAGTATGTTTACTTGATAAAAGGTTTGAACTTAACCAAACACAATAGGATTGTTATCAAGTAAATAGGAATTAACGTTTGTGTAATTTACTTTCAATTATAATAACAACAATTATAATTGCGGAAAATGAAAGTAAATGACACAGTAAGGTTTTGTTAACGAGGAAACCGCAAATGCAGAAAAACCTCGGGACCTTGTCCAAAATTGAATACTCTCAGGATTAAGCCGCTACAAAAAATTAAACCAACTTCGTATAGTTGAGACCAAGCAACTAAACCTATAGTTCACCTAGTTCCGTATGTATTCCCACGCCTCCAACTTATGAATAAGTCACGTACTTGGAACAATTCCTTTGGTTCGTATTCCAAATAGTAAAGGAACAAAAAATCTGTTTGGTAACAACTCTCTTCAACCAAGTGATATGAGTTTGAAAAAGGCTCTTCTGTTTATCTCAATAAACTCCTTTGTTAGTTTCTTAGATCTATCTTATTCTCAACTACCGAAGTAATTGTTAAGATTTTGCAATCAATACTTCTAATCACAAAGAATTGTATTGATGCCGATCTACACAACTAATCAATCCAATCTACCACAAGGATAAACCCATTATAGCTGGATCCTCTTATACCGAAACCAGTATTGTGCACACCAAAGATTATGAACCCAAAATCAGAAATCTTCAATATCTTCTTTGTCTTCAAATCTTCTTAGATCTTCAATAAACACCTGCACACAACAACTTGGATCTCTTGTGATCAATCACGCACAGAACGGAGTCTGTTAACAATGGATTATCATAAGATCGTCTTTAGAACTACAAACAGTCTAAAGATCCCTGTCGAAACTTCGATCTAGTTTGAGTGAATCTTATATCAGAAGAGAATATTCTCAAGCATAAACAAACTAGGTGCAATCAAAGTTCAACCACCGTTAGTAAATCAAATCAATCAGAAACAAAAGATAAACCGCAATTATCTAGTTTCCCACCAACGGTACTAATAGAGCTTCTCAATCCCAAAGAAGACTTTAAACTGAGCGGTCGTAAGAGATTTCGCCTAATTAGGTTACTCTCCTCTCCGAATAGGCGGCTTCACTAGTAACAAAACAACCGAGGAAGTTTGCTGTCACGAAGGATTAGTTTGCTAGAAATGCAAACTTCAAGTATTTATAGACAAGGAAGTTTGGACACCAAGGAATTTCTAAAAGCGAAAATATTCTCAAGATATGCAATATATTCCAAATTCGGTTTCCATAATTCTTGGAAATGCTCTGTCCAAAATAATGACCGAAAATCTCTTTGGAGAATCTTCAACTAGTAAATGCACATTACTAATTCTCATTTTGCTAAAATAAAATTAAAAAAACCTTAAATAAAAGATTCTTAACTTATTTATCTTTCAATCCTGGGATTTTCTTCCTTTAGCTATTAAGGAATAACTTTGAACAATAAAAGATAAACATTACTTTACGTGTTCAAAGTATGTTGACATCCTTACTTTGTAAGTCCTCTTTCATACTTACAACCTTGAAACCGACTTGCCACACTTCCAAACAAGTTTAGAATTGGTTCATCTGACTTTAAAGAACTATGTGATTGATCAAGAACACTCAATCACAAATCATGGGTTTAACGGTTCTACCAAAACAAGTTTCGGTTCTACCTCCATGTGAGTACTGTGCATAGTCACACTAGCTTTCCAAAATTCGGTTGACTAGGTACTAGGATCGGTTCCCCACATATATATGGTATCTAACTTATATGTGTTGCACATATCCATAGGATCGGTTCCCCTTTGCCTAAAAATGTGCTGCACGTGTCCATATAATCGGTTCCCCTTTCTGCTAAAAACTTGATGCACCTCATGCAAGGATCGATTCCCCTTTGTGATGTGTTGCACCTCTTACTAGGATCGGTTCCCCTTTACCCAGAGTCGGTCATACACAAATCACAAACTCGATCATACCATCTCAGGTGATTACTTAAGATCGGTTTCACTAATAAAAATCATACCAATACATAAGTCAGGCATTTGTGAATAGTTTTACCAAGAACATAAACAAGTCATGAGCGGTTATACTAAATCACACATATTGGTTGTTCACAAGATATGCAATGAATTACAATACTAATAACGCCTGGCGATTTCCTTTTCGATTCATAAACAAGTTTATGAACTTACTTCCTTAAAACACATGTAAAACATTGTTTCCTAGGATGAAATCCTCACCTCATACCCATACATAATCACAATATCATTCAAACGATTATGTCGATGTCTTATCTACAAAGTTTAATGGTTTGGCAATAAACCTCGTATTGTATTCCTTAATATATGTCTATCTAGAGTGTTCATGCTTTGCAGTTTTGTTTTCAATATGCACGACTTGAAAGATACTTTAGGGAATGAAACAGTTCAATTCAAATATCACTAACCTCAAGTGGAAGGATGATGTTGTCGTTGTAGCTTCTTACTTCTTCACTTCTTCAAGTCTTCGCAGTACTTGTAATGTCTCATATCCTAATACTTTCAAGCTAACCTATACGAAGTTGACTCTAGTACATAATCATGCGACTCTTAAACTGAGTTTTGATTCACTAAAATATGACAACCAAACTTGACATACCAACACTTGGTGGGTTCAACCGAGCTATGCTCTAACGGATCACTTCTGCTTCAGTTACACCGTTAAATTTTTTTCGATCAACTTACCACACCTTAGCAAGGAATCACTTGACTGCATGATCAATTGATTGAAAACGAGCACACAATACACGAGCATCTCGATTTCTAGAGTTCCCTGTTTCTAAAACGAATAGTGTGAAAATGTTTTTCCAAATAGACATATGCGACATGGCTTGATCACACATAACATTTTCTATAGTATGGAAAACGTAGGATTTACAGATAGTTAAATCTTCTTCTTGAGTAAATTTAGGACCACAGATCTAGCAAACATTTTTTTGGGATTTTTGTTACGAAAGTTTGAGAATGAAAGATTAAGATAGAGAAGGTGTGTTTTTGGAGCTGAAATCGTTTGAATTTTATAGGGAGTGGAATAAAAGATGTTGGACGAGACTAGTCGTTGCCGACTCAACCAAGGCAGATCGGCTCAAGTTGAGACGAGATAACGGCTTTATCATAATTGTCATATTTTTTCTTATATAAATCATACATTGCAACCAATAAATTCCAAACACAACCACAAACATTCTCAACCAACACCATGTTTTCTGAAAGCAAAGGAATACAAATTATATGTGTAGAAGCAAAAGAGGTTTGTCCATTATTTTTCATGGATGATCATAACATGAAGCAATGCCGTTAGATGTATTCTAAGTGTCCACAAGTAGGTTTTTCAGCTAACATAATGGTCATTAAATCACAACCAGAAAAGCTCAGGTATTTGCAATGTCAAGATCCTAACTGTCGCGAAGGACCACGAATGTTAGTTGATGTTATGAAGGATCAAGAAGATGAAAAGGTAGCAATATCGTGTAAAAACCTGAAACTTAAATCTAGGTTGAAGAAGCCACAACACGAGAACTTCGGAGAAGCAACATCGTGAAAAAACTTGAAACTTAAAGTTGGGTTGAAGAAGCCAAGGCAAGACCACTACGCAGAAGTAGAGTTTATAAAACACATGATTAGTGAATGCTCAAGCGTCGGTTGATAATATTTTATGCATTTGCACACTTCATTAGAGAAGACACATTTGGAAAACACTTCTGGAATTGTCCATCGTGTTTTAAGTTTGAGTGAGCTGATTAAGTATGTGAATTGATTCGACATCGTTATTTTGTTAGGTGCTTAATTAATGGAAATGTCTTTGTATTTGCACCATTCATGTACTAGCATAACCAATTTGAACAATTTTTTGGAATCAAAGTACATTAGATTAAAGGGTCCTGTTACAGGGGTACAATCGAAATTTAGCTACATACTGAAATCAGTCGCCAAAATAATAATCCCTCGACTTTCTCACTGTGATTTACATTCCAGTATTCCACTGATACCCTCTGACTTTCCATTCATGAATAATAAATGGAGTAAATGACCACGAATTTCTCTCCTTATCTCACTCTATTTTTTCCTTATTTCTTCTCTACTTTTATTGCAAATAAATCTCCAATGTTAACGTTTCCTAAACAAAATTACATAATTTAGATTTGTGATGAATCTTCGATTGTTCCATCAATAGCTCTCGCGAGAAGCTCAAGAGATACATAGTTTTTGTTTTCTTTTGGTCTATTTTCAACTTCTCTAATCTTCATACCCAATTTTGAATCTCAGATCACAATAAAGGGGAAAGAGGTTATCTACTATGAAAAATAATGATTTTTTAATTTTCCTTAGGGTTTTATCAAACCAGAAGATGCTTTTTTAATTTTTCCTTAGGTTTATCAACTATGATTGGGTGATTGTAATCTTAAAATTAGTTAACGTCCTGTTATTAATTTTGATATGAGGTAAACGTACGGGTGGAATTTAATTATGAAAACAAATTCCAACTTCCATTAGTCTCTGCAAACAAAGAAGAAAGGAAGAAAAGGATATAAGAAAAGATTGAATCAGGGCCGTACAGATCTTAAAGTAGGGTCTACGAGAATAATACGAATAAATAAAAAGGAAAGAAAAACGACTTTCTCTCTCATCGCGATTCCATGGCGAATTACTCTTTCTCTGGCCAGGAAATTTAAGGCTGCTTAGGGGAGAAGCAGATTACGAGCATGGCGATTTAGATCAGGGAATTTGATTTAGGCACAAAGGCTGTTAACTGAGGCAAGATTTTCTTCCATTTCCCCCCCTTTTTTCCTTTGTTTAGGAATGTCCTGTCTAGTTCGTATTAGGCTTTTCTTCTGAATTTTTTTGAGGTTTTAATGTTAATTCGTGCTCCTCTGTTACTTGATTAAGGTTCCCTTTTACTAATTTAGGGATTTAGGGTTTGTTTGATCGGCGCGCGATTGGCGATCTTTTTTAGATTTGTAGATGAAATGCAATTATATTTTGCATGTTAATGTGAGTTTATAGGTTTAAATGGGTTAATTTTGATTGTGTAATTTCTGTTGAAATTGTGGTATTGATCTAAAAAGGATAGTCTGAGTTCTTCAGATTAGTGCTATGCAATTTACTTTAGAAAGTTGGTTTACATTCCTTTGCAAGCCTTGGTCTTGATTGACGCCTAGTACTCTCCAATTTCATTTTCGTTAATCTCTTCTTTGTGCCCTGATGTGTTTTTTATAACCATGCGTCGTTTACTGATTTAGGTTAGAATGTTTATTTAGCATTTCAAATGTTCATTTTTTAGGATCTTGTTTATCTTTATATAGTTAACCATTTGTAGGAATTTTTAAAGTCTTATCTTAATTTTGGGTGGCTTTGCCTTAAAGGATTTTTAATTAGTGTTCATTAACTAGGATTTCTTTTGTCTCTAGTTATATTCATTTTGTGGTTCTTTTTTATTTTTATTGTTGTTCAATTTGTCCTTAAAATTAGTCTTCTTGTTGAAAATAGTTTTAATCCCAATCTTATTAGCTCCTCCATTATATGTGCCGATTATGAAGAATTGATACCATCAATCCCACTCCCATACTCCTCTGGTCTGACTAACCCCTAGATAAGTCTTCTCAAACTACGTTGGTCTTATCAAATCAATTTAATTTATTTTACAGCTTCTTTATATTGTTTAGTTTGGTTTAAAACCTTTAAATTTCTCTTTCTTTCTAAAGTGCTTTCAAAATAGTTTTTTGCTTTCCTTCCTTTCAATGTTTCTGCTGTGAATTCAAAAAAAAATACTTTTGACTATCTACCTTTTTCCTTGTTAGCATCAGAAACCTTTCACTTGATTTTCTCACTTTACAGGCCTTTTCCTCCATGAAAGCCCATTAAAACCTTATTCACTCTTTCCCTCTCAATCTCTCATTTAACCTCCTACATCAAAGCCCACTCAAACCAATTTATCTATTCCTCGTTATGAATATTCTAGCCTGGAACTGTCAAGACATAAACCTCCAACCCTCAATTCAACATTTGAAAGGATTAGTCTCTCTTCACAAACCTAAAATATTGTTTCTCTCTGAAACATTAGCTAATGACCAACACATGATGAGATTATCGCAAACCCTCCAATTCAATAATTACTTCTCGGTCCCAAAAATTGGAAGGCGAGGCGGACTATGTATAATGTGGAATGATAACCTAAATATCCAAATTTTATTCCACTCTTAAGATTATATTCACACAAAAGTTACACCACCCCCTCCAGAGCAACCGTGGTTCTGCACGGGTATCTATGGGCCGTCGCATCCAGATACAAGGAAAAATCTGTGGCAGGAATTCCCAACAATCTTTAGCAACATCAATCCCTTCATTCCTTGGCTATTACTAGGAGACTTCAACGACGTCCTAGATCAATTGAAAAAAAAAAAGAGGAAGGCAAGTGACATATGCTCAATCTCAACCGCTACTCAGTCTCATGGATCAAATGGGTTTTATAGATCTGGGATTCCGCGGAGACCCTTACATACCTGGACGAACAACCAAATGGGGCAGGATAACATTCTAGAAAGATTAGATAGAGCTTTAGCAACCCAACTTTGGCGAACGGCAAATCCACATGCGGCAATTACTCATCTTCCAAGAATAACTTCCGATCACGCCCCAATTCTGCTACAAAGTAAAGCAGTGGATTGGCAAGGAACAAAAAACTACAAATTTGAACACTTATGGCTCTCTCATCCCCAACTCAAGCAGGTAGTCGAATCAGCATGGGAGCAACAACAAGATAGTGAACCTACCCTCGACCTCCAACTAAAACTCATAACAACCGGACAAACCCTCTTAGAGTGGAACAGACAAACCTTCGGCCACCTACCAAATATGATCAAGAAATCAACAACCAAGATAAAGCACGTACAACATCAATGTGCAACCCAATCGGGTTCTGACCTGGAATTCTGGCTACATCAAGAAAAACAGCTTAGAATAGATCATGTAGAACTCTTACAATGCCATGCGACATATTGGCAACAAAGATCTAGAATTAAATGGTTACAACCAGGGGTCAACACAACCTTCTTCCATATCAAAGCTACCATCCACAGAGATGGTAACAATATACAACAATTACAAGATCTACAAAACAACTGGATTAGCAAGAAAGAAGACGTTGTTCAACTCATTCTAGATCACTACACTCAGCAATATACGGCCCCACCTACAATGATTGACGAAGACCTTTTTACAAATATCAGACCAAGATTAACTCCCAGACAATCAGACCTACTCACAAAGGAAGTAACTACAACGGAAATCAAAGAAGCACTCTTCTCCATAAATTCAGAAAGTGCTCCAGGTCCAGATGGCTACACAAGTAAGTTTTTCAAAGTTTTTTGGGAAACCACTCAACACCAATTGATAGCAATGGTTAGAAGTTTTTTTAATAACCTAAATATTCACCCACTCATGAATCACACAAACATAACGCTAATACCTAAAATCGACCATCCATCAAAACCTTCTCAGTTCAGACCCATAACACTCTGTAACGTCACTTATAAAATCATTTCAAAAATTCTAGTCAACAGAATTAGACCACTTCTCCCATTCTTAATAAGCCCTTACCAAAGTGCTTTTGTCCCACAAAGATCAATACATGATAACATAGCGATTGCTGGAGAACTCTTTCATCATATCAAAACCTCTAAACTAACCAAAGATCCAAAAATAACTCTCAAACTTGATATCTAGAAAGCCTATGATAGCTTAGACTGGGGATTCATTAAAACCTCACTCACAAAACTTGGATTTCCATCAACCTTTATAGACTACATTATGCTATGCGTCACAACAGTTATATACTCAATCAACATCAATGGTACTCCCCATGGCTACATCACCCCAACTAGAAGTATTAGATAAGGAGACCCATTATCTTTCTATATTTTTATTATATCCGCTGAAATCCTTTTTACAAATCTAGGAAATCTACAAAACCAAAAGTCAATTCGGGGTTTCAATATATCAAAAAAAAGCACCACCCATTATTCATTTAATGTATGCGGATGAATTACTAATTACATATAAAGCTTCCAATCAGAGTAACCAACACCTTAAAACCCTTATGCACTCTTATAGCACATCTGCGGGGCAGATAATTAATACTTCTAAATCAGTAATCATCCATCACCCAAATCTAGACCCGACCAAAGTAAACGAAATTCAACAATTCTTTAATATGCCGGCTACTTCAAAACCTCCAATATATCTAGGAGTTCAATTCAAACAAGGAAGGGCATCCAACCAAACCTTCGCCTCCCCTACTACAAAGATTAGCCCGAAAAGCCAAAGGTTGGATGACAAAATGCTCAACTCCAACCGAAAGACTCACTCTCATCAAAACCTCCCTAATTCCCACCTCAAACTACATTATGCAAACACAAAATCTACCCAACAATATTCATAAACAAATAGATTTTATCACCAGAAATTTTTTCTGGGGACATGATTCAACCATTAAAAAACTTCACCCTATAGGATGGGATAAAGTAACAAAACCAATATCCGAAGGAGGATTAGGAATAAGGAAGAGCAATGATCATAACAAAACACTTCTCATGAATAGAATCTGGAATCTTCATGAAAAACCTAACTCTATATGCGGAAGTCTCTTCGGTGCAAAATATCTCAACCAACAACCAATTCTACATGGCATTAACTCTATGCCTTCCTCATCCAGTCCTCAATGGAGACAACTAGCAGCAATTGTCCCTACTATGCAACACTTGATATTCCATCGCATTGGAAATGGATTATCAACACCGATAGAAGCCAATTGGATTCCACACTCAACAAACTTGGACCAATCACAATGCTATCCAATCTGAATCGTAGCAGATATCATAGATCCATTTTCCCACACTTGGAATCACGAAAAATTAAGCTCCCTTCCCAATACCATAACCCCAAAAATCATGAACATCCACCTTCCCCAAAATTCCCCTCAGGACAAAATTATCTGGCCACACTCAAAATCTGGAAACTACACCACCTCATCGGGATATAAATGTCTAACCCATGATCACCAAACCCACGCTCCTCTACCACCCACCAAATTCCTATGGACTTTACCATGTCCACCAAAAATTCGGCTTTTCTTGTGGAAATCCATCAATGAAGGATTACCAACCTTCTCACTCTTACATCACTTCCATTTGACCAACTCAGACATATGTCCTAGATGTAACACTGATCCAGAATTATCAAGTCATCTTCTAATTCACTATCCAACGACAACTACCTCTTGGAACATCTTACTCACTCAACTACCAATTTCATCAAACTCCAATCCCCCACCCACTTTCACTATTACGCATCAGACAACCATTTCTGAAATCCTACAACAACCTGCATCAACTTCTGTAATCTCCTCTTTTTGTTTTCTATTCTGGACTTTATGGCTAGCTAGGAATAACCTAACATACCAACAAAAGCAAACAACTTCGGAAGAAATCCTAGCATGGGCGCAAAAACTACAACAAGGATTCTACGGGGCACTACACTCTGCACCACCAATCATACCAGGAGATGCACCGTTATATAACCATCCAACGAGAGACAAAAGAATATCAACAATATTGATAGGATAGTCTATCCCACACATCAATTGGATTAAGATTAATACAGATGGAGCATCAAGAGGTCACCCGAGATTTGCGGGGGCAGGATTCATATGCAGAGATTCTGACGCTCGAAGTTTAATGGCTGTAGTTTAACCCCTAGGAATCACGACTGCCTTAACTGCAGAAACTTGGGCGCTGCTATTAGCATCGAGAACAACAATAGAAAAACAATGGCCAAGGGTTCTCTTTGAAACCGATTCAGAAGACCTCATGCGATTCATCACTTCCTCTACCCCACCACCTTGGCACATATCAGGTATGATAGAGGAAATAAAATTCAAATTTCGACAAATCCCGCAGGCAGCTATTCAGCACAACTACAGGGAAGGAAATCAAGCGGCAGGCGGGCTAGCCAATCATGCAACAAATGGAAGTCAAACATGGAATTTATCAACTAAAATATGGGACCAGGCAATCCCATCTTTTATTAGTCAAATTCTATTTCATGATTCCGTGGGCACCACATACCCACGACAAATTGTATCCTAACTCCTCTTAATTAATAACATGCTTCAAAAAAAAATTAAAAAAAAAATTATACTTCTTTGCTTTAACTTCTCTAGGATTAAAAAAAATAATTAAAGGGTAACAATGGAACTAACCATCCTTGAAAAAGACAAATCAGATTCCCAATAAATTTCCAAATACCAAAACACAATTACGCCATCCAAAGTAAACAAATATTATTTTATTTTTTCTTAACATATATCCTTTTATACGGGTTAACAAAAGTCTAGATTAAATAAAATTACATTAAATGCAAGTACAAATAAATCATAAAAGCGATGTAATCAACATCCTCATTCGTGAAGCGACTGGTAGAGCATCTAGAAGGCAAAAGCCATTGAACCTGTGAAGTTCTCTAAGGATGTTGAAACTAGCTAAAAACGGAGAAGGTCTTCCTTTAGTTTCCTGCCATATCGTTGCAGTTCTTTGGATTACTTCAGCTTCGGTTTCATTGTTAATCCTATATCGGTTAATCTGCATTAGCATACCAAGATATTGGTTAACAACACGACAAATTGATTGAAAACGAGCACACGGTCCATTGACATCACAGCTTCTCAGATTCCCCGTTTCTGCATCAAACATTGCAAAAACTTGTTTCCAAAAAGTCGTTCACGAAAAATTTGTAACATCGTGGATATTTTCTCTTGTTTGAAAAACATAAGTTGTGCAAATTGCTAAATATTCTTCCTGATTAAAATTAGGACCACAATCTCTGATAGTTATTTTTTATTTTTGAATTTTTTGGAAAGATTTTGAAAATGAAAGTGAAATTATAAGAAGTTGCGGGGCAGAAGGTGAAGAAAGTATGGTTTCGGAGTTGAAAATGACTATATTTATAGGGAATGAAATCAAAGCTGTTAGATGAAAATACTCGTCGACGACTCAATCAAGGACGGTAGTCTCATTGTGAGACAAGACTCGTCTTTACTTGCATCGAGTCTCGGCTCAGTATCAACCGAACGTCCTAAATTAATGTGCTCGTCTCAGACTCAGCCGATCATCTCAAACTGACACCATGTTTGTTTACTCCTGACTCATCTGAGTCGTCTGCATCTGAATCATCTGAATCTGAGTGAAATCACCTGACCCATCTGGATCTGAGTCGATATGTTTGTTTTGAGTCAGATCTGACTCATCTGACTCAGAAATAAGTGAGTCAGTGGTTTGGTCCCATGAGTCAGGGGTATTTTGTTACCTGACTCAAATGAGTACGAGTCAGGGGTTATGTCTGAGTCAGAGGTCGAGTCAGATCTGACTCAAAATGGAAAACAAACGGTATGACTGCTGACGCGGTCCGAGTCAGGGGTTGACTCAGATTCAGACGCCGAGTCAGCTGCAAACAAACAAGTTCTGAGTCTCGATGGACAGACCCTCGAATTTAAGAAATTATCCACCCATATTACTTGTTTGCCGGTCCTACTGTGGATACATAATAGGCAAGTCTGGTACTTTGCTTCCCTTTGGAATTGCTCTAAGCCTCTAACCCTTACGCTTGATCTTAACAAAAATAAAATAAAATGATCCACACAAATCGTGTGTGCCTAACGGCCCTAACCCTATCCACTCAACAACCTTTACCATCTGTTGTCATTTAGGCCAATTTAGGTATTATCTTATAATTTCTTCACATGTGGGATGTCTCCATGACTCATGACGGAAGCATCGAATGTAGATGATGATGTGTTAAAGTTAAGACTGTCCAAGAGGACCAAAACTGTCCCAATCCCAGATGGTACAGCATGATCATGGCATGACGTGTGTATATATACATAATTTATGTACATGCATGTGCATCACTAGTTAGATGTACCAGAGAGACAAAGAGAAAGAGGTATTGGATTTGGAATCTTGTATTTGGGATTTTGTATTTTGGCTCTAAAGTGGTGGTGGTGAGCGTCATCATGCGTAGCAATAATTTTGACTTTTTGTTTGAATTCGGTCAAAGAAGGCCTTCCCATGTTGTCGGGATTGTGAAAAAATTAAGCAGAGTGTGTTTAAGGGGTTATTATACTGCTAATTAAGGCATGCTAGGTTGATTAATTAAGCACCCCCGACAAGACAAGCTTAGACTAATTAAGTAATTAAGACACAGAAACCGCAATTGAGGGTCTTTTTACGGTTTTGATAACATGTGCTTCGACAATTTAAAATCAAACTCAGAGTTTTATTCATTTGTAGTGGTCTGTTTTAGGATCAGATACCAGAAATAAAAGTGGTTCCGTTTCGAGGTAGAAGTCAAAAGCAACTATTTTACTTTACAAACTGTTAATTTTTCATTTTTGAAATTGTTCTGAAATTCTATATTTAAACTGATTTCTTGCATTTTGTAATTAATTTTTTTTTTTTTTTTTTTTTTTTTTTTCTGAATGTGCATCCAAACATGCTATGAACATGTATATTTACTTAAAAGTTCTTTTCCATATATAGTGTACTCAGATTTTGCAAGAAACGGATACGACGAGATACTGGCTGTTAACACACTGTCATGACCACATTCAAAGAACAAGGCCATGGATTACGTCCCTGGCAACGACAACTACACCGTCTTTCCTTAGTATTTGTAGCCTAGCTTGCTGCATAAAATTATTCAAGTGCATGGATGTGCAGTTTTTATTTCCCAATCAGGAAGGGAAGCCGTGTTTAGAGTTCCTAGAAAACACTAATCCTATATCATAAAATGAGACGAATATAAATACAGTTCTCGATGCCAGACGACTTATTCTAATTGGCCGGTGGGCGCTCAAACTGCAAAACAAACAACTAATATACATAATTAGTCAGTACAAAGACAAAGTAATCAAAGTAATCTGTTCTTACCGACTTTGTTACATGACCCAAGGTAAAAAAAAAGTTCCAGACAATTTTGAACCAAATCTTAAACATGTCAGGTGAATAAGGTAAAAATCTCGGCCCAGTTTTCTACTCTTTTACGCGGACATTAGGTGGGAAAGGAGAAACAAGGGCCAGAGAAAATCAACATCCGCATGGGGAACAATATAGTACAACTCAAAATTCATCAAACCAGAAAAACAAGACTTTTGTTAACTTATATACCAGTATACATGTTAATGTTTAATAAAGAGTTACTTTATTTCATTGGAAATTGTGTTTTTTTTTTTTTGTCTTATTCTACTAGAAAATTGGTTTTTCTTGCATGAAAAACAATAAATTCTTTTCCCAATGCAAACAATTATTGTTTTTAATGCAATAAAACAAACAAATCTTATTTCCAATACAAAAAGTAGTTATTTTAATGAAACTTAACATGTATACGGGTATACAAGTTAACAAGACCCAAAATACAGGGTATATAGTATGAAAGGTACTATGTTGTACTCCGTGTGTAGTAAACTACTAATTGTCCATACCTGAATTCATTATACTTACTTTTTCACTTTAATTTACCAGACAACACAAGTCTGTAAAAAAGAGCCTGTCTTATTATGTGTTTTCTCAAAACCTCTCTCACTTCACTTTCTTTTCCTACGCTTCTTTAAGCTTTACGTCTCTCTATAAATACCCTACCTTACCAAATGTTATCCCAAACTCATTTGCATCCCATAAATCTTCTTACACTTTGCTTATTCAATCCATCAGCTTCAAATTTTCTCCATTATCTAAATTCTTCTTATACCTTGTTGTAAAGATGCATTACCAACAGCAGAGGGCGGCCGAGACATGGGAGTCGTCGAGTTACATGGCGACGGCACCGTCTGCATTCGAGGTGATCGAAAGAGTTGCATCAGAAAATGCAGTGGTAATATTTAGTATGAGTAACTGTTGTATGTGTCATGCCATCAAGAGACTTTTATGTGGAATGGGTGTGAATCCAACGGTTTATGAACTCGACGGAGACTCCGTTACCGGGAAACAGATTGAGATTGCACTGATGAGACTGTTAAGTGCTAGTGGTTGTTCTTCTAATTCAGCTGTGCCGGTTGTGTTTATTGGTGGGAAGTTGATTGGTGCTATGGATAGAGTCATGGCTTCTCATATTAATGGGTCTCTTGTTCCTCTGCTCAAGGATGCTGGTGCCCTTTGGCTCTAGGACACGCGTACCCCTCCTAATGCGTTTGTTTTTTCTTTCATTTTTAACTTACTAGCTAGTAGATCATACAAAAGAGAGAGGAGTGGAGATTAACGATGTTTGGCTCCCCCGTTTTATTTGTACTTTTATTGAAATTTATCTTAAAAGAAAAATCTGTGTGCTTATTTTACTTCTCTTCCCGTTGATCCTTAAGATGACCAAAGTCTACTTAGTGACTGCGAACCTTTATTTTTGAACGGTAGAAAATTTGATGTTGAGGGGATTTGAACTCATGTCATTGACATCATCACACAATGACTTTACTACACTAACACAATTACTGTTAAACCACTAACTGCAAACTACTATGGAAAAGAAAAAGGCTCTAAATTGCAAGAGAAATGTGTGAAGAAAATTATGTATGCAGAGGAATGTTTTCTTTTTTTCCCTTTAAAGTCTTCATTCTGTTATTCTTTTCTTTTCTAAAAGTTGGTTTCATGAGTCGGGGGATTTTGGTTTCTTTGGTTTTCTTTTTCTTTTATGCAAATTCTGCTCATCAATGTGTTTTGTGTAAGAGAGTGTTAAAAGGAGATGGCATGTGAGTTGAGGTTATGGGGTTTGTGATCACTTTGTCACCACGACTGAAGTCTGAACCCCCAAATAATAATTGTGTGAGTTTGACTGGTAGTGCTCAAACATATTCATTTCAAACAAAAATTACTTCAACAAAAACATACACTTGGATCAGACCATATGATTCTGTGCCTTGTCAGCCTTTGCCCTTGACGGTTGCTATTAGGTCAACGGTACTTATATGGACTGAAAGAGGCAACTCGTTATCAAACGGTTTGATGATAATACCCTTTGTTCAGGTCATGGATGACGCTATGTTGTAAGCTCATCTAAGATACTGGCTTGCGGCAAGGTTGTACAAGTAAAACATTGTGCAACCTTTAAATCCGGTGCATATTTATTCTCCCATTCTTATTTATTCAGTCCTACATGTGTTCTCTTTCTTCTTTTCATCTGCCAAAATGTTAATTACAATATACATTCAGTCTCCTGATCCTCTCTCTCTCCTGAAATAGTGTTCTGTAAATTATAGCAGTCTGAAATCATTTCCACTTAAATCGGTGCTTTAGAAGCCACCACAAGCTCTATGTATCTCTTGTATTTTGCATGTTGCTTATTTTCTACTTATTGGTAATTTGTATTAAGCTTTAGTTTTATATAATTTAGGTTTTATTTTTCGAATTACAATCTTCTGGGATTACTTCTCTACTTTTTTTTCTTCTCCATATTTGGTTCTTGTGATTGATTGTGTAATGACATTCTTAAGTTTGGGTTTCGGTCTGATCAATATTTGCTTCAAGACCAGTGATAATTATCTTATACGAGTACAGGAGCTCTGACGTCTTCTCCGGCGAGTTCATTAGTTCACAGCTGATGATTCTTTCATGTTTCTCTCTGGAGTTAACTCACCCGCAACAACAACAACAATTTCTTCAGCAATCCAAGCAATGGAATCAAAGGCAGAAAAAAGAACAACATTAATCAAAAAAATGGAAACAAAGACAGAAATACCTAGATCATCTTCTACTTCATCAACTATGACAGATGTTGCCAAGTCTCCTAGTCCGATTTACCCCAATACATACCGCTAAAAACCAACTTCGATGATCTTTGTTACATTAGGAATTATTATTGTTGCAATTACTTAGATTTAAGTAGATATTGTTACTTTGAAAACATATCATGTTACTTAGTTGTGCATGATCTTGAAAATATTGGGTTGAATTTGATCAGTCACTGCTTTATGTAGCCATACATATTGATTTTGCTACAAAACCAATTTGGCCTTTGACGAGGCTTGGTCCTCTTGGAATTCTAAACTGGTTATTATGTTTAGGTAGGATGATTCAAGCATAATAACCAGTTTTCCAATTATTGATTGGAATTCTTATATGATGCTTCCGATTTTCAAAATAGGATTTATCAATATATTGTAAGAGGTTCACCTCTTTTTCGAAAAGGAAATAAAATATAAAGTTAATTCCGAAGCTCGATCCAAGATAAAGAACCATAAGAAAACAAAATAACCAGTAGAGGCCCTTGAATAGGCTGAGACCAGACCATGCTAACAGGAGTAGGGATAAATCATAACGATTAAAATTACTAAACTGAAAAGGCGAGGGTACCCAAATATACCTCAGGCTAAAACATTTCCTACCTATAAGTCCTTTCTCCAAAAGTGATTATCTATGGACTGAGTCAAGACAATACAACTAATCGGTTCACAGTTCGTGTGATTGTCTATGGATACGAGATCGAGACAATACAATAACGAAGTATGTTTACTTGATACAAAGGTTCGGACTTAACCAAACACAATAGGATTGCTTATCAAATAAATATGAATTAACGTTTGTGTAATTCACTTTAATTATAATAAAACAATTATAATGCGGAAAATAAAAGTAAATAACACAGCAAGATTTTGTTAACGAGGAAACCGCAAATGCAGAAAAACCCCGGGACCTAGTCCAAAATTGAATACTCTCAGGATTAAGCCGCTACACAAAATTACACCTAACTTCGTATAGTTGAGACCAAGTACCTAACTCTATAGTATACCTAGTTCCGTCTGTATTCCCACACCTCCGACCTATGAAAAAGTCACGTACTTGGAACAATCCCTTTGGTTCGTATTCCAAACAGTAAAGGAGCAAGAAATCTGTTTGGTAACAACTCTATTCAACCAAGTGATATGAGTCGGACAAAGGATCTTCCGTTTATCTCAACATAAACTCCTTCGCCGGGTCTAGATCTATCTTATGTTCAATCACCCAAAGTTAATCGGCTAAGATTAAGCCGACAACACCTTTAATCTTGAGAATCGTGTTGATGTCGATCTACTCAATTAATCAATCTAATCTACCACAAGGATAAACCGATTATTAATTGGATCCTCTTTTCCCAAACAAGTATTGTGCACACCAAAGATTATAAAACCCAAGTCAGATCTTCAATATCTTCTTTGTCTTCAAATCTTCTTAAATCTTCAATAAACACCTGCACACAATCACTTGAATCTCTTGTGGTCAATCACGCACAGAACGGAGTCTGTTAACAATGTATTATGACAAGATCGTCTTTAGAACTAACAACAGTCTAAAGATCCCTGTCGAGACTCTGAACTAGTTTGAGTGAATCTTATATCAGAAGAGAAGATTCTCAAGAATAAACAAACTAGGTGCAATCAGATTTCAACCACCGTTAGTCAATCAAATCAATCGAAAACAAAGATAAACCGCAATTATCTAGTTTCCCACCAACGGGTCATGCTAGAGCTTCTCAATCTCAAAGAAGACTTTAAAACGAGCGGCCGTAGAATTTCACCTAATTAGATTACTCTCCTCTCAGATAGGCGGCTACACCAGTAACAATGACAAAAGAGGAAGTCAAATGTTATGAAGGATTAGTTTGCTAGAAAGGCAAACTTCTTGTATTTATAGACAAGGAAGTTTGGACACCAAGGAATTTCCAAAACCGAAAATATTCTCAAGATATTCATAAATGCACAGATTCGGTTTTCATAATTCTTGGAAATGCTCTGTCCAAAAATATAATCGAAATCTCTCGGAAAATCTAATTAGTAAATGCACATTACTAATTCCATAATTTCCCTATCAAGATAAATTAATAACCTTAATTAAAAGATTCTTAACTTACTTATGTTTCGATCCTGGGATTTTCTTCCATTAGCCTTTTTAAGGAATATCTTTGAAAAATTATAGAAATAAACATTCTCAGCACGTGTTCAAAGTTTGTCGACATCTTTACTTTGTAAGTTCTCTTTCACACTTACAACCTTGAAACAGATTTTCCACACTTCCAAACAAGTTTAGAATTGGTTCATCTGACTTTCAAGAACTTTGTGATTGATCAAACCAACATTCAATCACAATCATGGGTTTACGGTTCTACCAAAACAAGTTTCGGTTCTACCTCCATGTGAGTACTACGCGTAGTCACACTAGCTTCCCAAAAGATTCGGTTGACTAGGTACTAGGATCGGTTCCCCACATATATATGGTATCTAACTTATATGTATTACACACGTTCACAGGATCGGTTCCCCTTTCTTCTGTAAACCTTGCTGCATGATAGACACATTTTTGTGTCTAATTTGTCCTCAATGTTCTGTATTGTTAGTACTCGATTTCGTACTTATTATGGTGTTTTATGTTTTTGTAGATGTTTTTGGAAAAATAAGCTCTTGCGGCGAAATTGGCTCGAAAAGTGATATTTTACACCCCCGAAATGTGTTAAAGGCACCCCAAGATAGAGACTAAAAACACCCCAGAAAAATTACTTAAGGCACCCCAAAGGACATGTGCTATTCGGACTCCAGCAACGGATAAAGGGCGACCACTGGATAAGGGGTGACCTTCTTCACAAATTCAAAAAAATATTTTGGCGGGAAAATATTTCTTTCCACAGGCAGATTTTTCGATCGGATTTTGGAGGAGTTTTTGTGCGATTCAATCGCTGAAACTTCATGGGTAGATGTGATATGTCATAGAAAAGCTGGTATGGGTGTTTGTTTCGATCAAATTTGGCTGGATAACTTGGTTTAATCCAAACAGTGAGTTGGAGGATAAACACAAACTTACACGAGTTTAAACGTGTATTGCTCGTGATTGGAAGACTTAATAAATATTCTGGAGCGTGAAGAAGGTATAAAAGGAAAGAAACACAGCTGAGAACGCGTGAAAATCATAAAACAGGGAAGAAAATCTTCCCGAAAATATTTTTTATCACCCGAGTAAAGAGAGGATTATCTCGAGTTATGGAGGAGATTTCTTGTGTTGTAGGTGTATAAAAAGGGTCTTGAGGTATCATAGAAAGGGTGTCGAGAGTCTGGGGGGCTGAGGAGAGCCAGAGAAGAAGAAATTCGAGTTTTCCCAAACTCGGTTTCTGCTGCTGCTGATGATGATGAACATGAAGAACACGAAGAACGGACCTGCAGAGACAGTCGTTTTTTAACAGTGTCAGCGACACAGAGGCGAGGGTCGCAGCACAGTGTTTACAACACTTTCTGTCTGTCGTTTTCTGTAACAACTGTTTTGTAACACTTATAACTGTTACAAACCCGGTTTTATTGTATTTCTCATATTCTCATCATTTGTAAATCATTTTTGAGCATCATTGAAATTCTTTGAGAGGTTTTCCAACATGATGAGCGGCTAATTCTCTCACAACCAAGTCAATGAGGAAGCTATTTACGCATGAATAATTGGTAATTATTTATTCTCTCTAATTTATAATTTATAATTCACTCAATCACTGCTTTTGCAGAGTTTTTAATTGTTTGCAAAAAATTTCTTCATTAGTTGTGATTCAATTAGATAGGTTATGCTTTGTTTAGATAATCTATGCTTAGGGGATACAATAATTTTTGAGAATTTTCCAGATTATTTGTGAATTAAGAAATAAGAGTTTTGAAAGATAATTAGAGTTTTGAAATATGTATCATTCAATTTTGTGTCATAGTGGAATCTAGTGTCTTGGTTACCTCTCGCCCACTTTGTTAATATTTTTGTATATAATTTTATTAAATCTTTAAATTTAATCTTCACAAGTCCGAGAGTTTGAACCTCATTACTATAACATCATTCAAAAATATTAATCACTGCACCCCATACAAGGATCGGTTCCCCTTGATGTACTTCACCCCTTACAAAGATCGTTTCCCCTTCACCCCTTACAAGGATCGGTTCTCCTTCACCCTTTACTAGGATCGGTTCCCTTCACCCCTTAAAAGGATCGGTTCCCTTTACCATGGCAGACATAATCCGATACATACCAAGGTGATTACTTAAGATTGGTTTTACTAATAAAAGTTATACAATACAAAAGTCAGGCCTTTGTGAATAGTCATACCAAGAACACAACAAGTTGTGAGCGGTTCTACTTTATCACACATATTGGTTGTTCATAAGATATGCAATGAATTACAAAACCAATAACACCTGGCAATTTCCTTTTCGGTTCACAAAACAAGTTTATGAACTTACTTCCTTAGAACACATGTAAACATTGTTCCCTAGGATGAAATCCTCACCTTATACCCATACATAATCACAATAGCATTTAAATGATTATGGCGATGCCTTATCTACAAAGTTTAATGGTTAAGCAATAAACTTCGTATTGTATTCCTTAATACTATGTCTATCTAGAGTTCAAATATGCTTCCCAGTTATGTTTTCAATATGCACGACTTGAAAGATACGTTAGGGAATGAAACAGTTCAAGTAAAATATCACTAACCTCAAGTGGAAGGATGATTGTTGTCGTTGTAGCTCCTTGATTCTTTACATATTCAAGACTTCACAATACTTGTAATGTGTCATATCCTAATACTTTCAAGCTAACCTATACGAAGTTTAACTCTAGTACATAATCAAGCGACTCTTAACATGAGTTTTGGTTCACTAAAATATGACAACCAAACTTGACATACCAACACTTGGTGGGTTCAACCGAGCAATGCTCTAACAATCTCCCCATTTGTCAATTTTAGTGACAAAACTATTACATCATATGGATAAACAAATTACAATAATTCATTACAATCCGCTTGATTCCCGATTCAACAGCACAGTAAAACTGCTTACATTCAATCCTTGGAAATATCGTTGTTGACATTATAATAACAAAGCTATTACTCCCACTAAGGAAGATAGGTAGATATTAAATCCGCACGTCTTTGTTATACCAATCAATGTGACATGTTACTCCCCCTTAGTCTGTGCTTTCACTCTTTCGTTAGATATAACATTCAAGCACCAGTGTTCTTTTCCCTAGTGATACCAATTAATATAAAATCAATGACAGTATCACTTGTTTACTCCATATATTTCTCCCCCTTTTTGTCACAAAATGACAAAGAAACGAAAAGATAAAGGACAACACGAAAAGAATCTTACAAATCTCAGAATAGACTTGTAAACATGTAGAGTTAGGCACGAGGGTTCCACACATCACGTTCTGATAAACAATATCAAAACTGAAACTACAAGTAGTCTTATTTTGATATGTTACCAAGGAAACAATTGCCCGAAACAATTTTTCCCATTTAGTTTAGCAAACCAAGACGACTAATCACATTAGTTCCTTTGCTAAACCGATTGTTCAAAAAAAAAAACCGCTTAATTCGATAAGACCAAAATAAAGAATAAAATCCATTTTTCTTATCAGTTTCTAATTATCCATAACTTATACCTTTCAATTTTAAACAAACCAAATACTAGGTTAGTTAACTAGCATTTCTTTATTTAGGCATTCGATTAGACTTGAATAATCGAAACCTCACTTTTGATAAGACAAACTGAGATCAGAATTAAATTAGTTTCTTATCTGGAATCGAATTGGACTAAACAACTCATCCCGTACACATATTATTCTGTTAAGCCATAAATAATTCATACAAACCAATATAAATCAACTTGCAAAATTATCCACCTCAACCAGAAGCAATTGAATCAACATTAGACATTATAAGCACCACAATTGCACCGTAATTTTGTAAGCCTAAACCATTGATACTATACAAAAGCAAAATACCAAAGGTTTTTCTTAACCGGAACCAATTGAATCACACACACGTCAATTGTACCGAAATTTTGTAAGCCTAAACGATTGATACCACATAATAAAGCAAGATAAAAATAGTTTCTTAACAGGAACCAATTGAAACACACATCCACACAGACATTATGGAATAAAAATCAATTGAACCTAGATTTCGTTAAGAAAAAGAAACAAATATATATAATATAAACTCAGGATTTTCTTAAACAGGAAAACAATTAACTAACAAGATTGTTACCTCAAATTTCGCATCCACTTCTCCAATATGAGGGAGAATTGATATCGAAATATCCCCACATTGTCATCCTTATGCGTAAAAAAAAGAATAACAACATACCTCAACCTTTACCAGTGAAAGGTTGAAAACCGGTTTTAACTATTGCAAGCAAAAGTTGAAAACCGTCGAAACACATATGCTTTTATGCTAAACCAAAACCGATTCAACATATTGTGACTTTTTCACATACTATTTCTATCAGAGCCCCTCATAATCCTTTGATAAAGCCTACCTACTAGGGCTAGAACTTAATCCCACTAAATCAAAAAGTTACCCAAACCATGAGGGTCTATAATATATGAGATCGAATATTAAGGTAGTAAAACCGAAAACATACATCTCATAAACATACATAGCAATAAGGTAAAAGCAATTAAGCACATGCTATGTAAACCAAAAACTATCACAAGAAAATTACTCAAAACAAATAATTTTATTCATAATAGACCAATACAATTAATGAAAGAAATCACAAATTGATGTCTATTCTATCTTTGCAACCTAATCCTTCATATCAGAACCGAATGAAGGTGCATTACTACTTTTCAGCTTTTGAATTTCTTCAAGTAGAAAGCCTTGTTGCTTGACCAGAATATCTTGCATATGAGAAATCTTTGTGAAGGATTATGCAAGAGCATGTAATTCTGTCTTCGATTGAACACAAAAGTGTGTCAATGCCTCGATACACTGATCTTTCTTCAGAGTATTCTCTCTCTCCTTCTTGCTAAGCCAATCTCCCTTTCTGATTTTACCCTTAATGTCGAGAGATAATCCGGACATAGTTTTAAGATGATCTTTCTGATCTTGCATCTTCTCCAGAGAAACCATTTGATCCAGACCCATAGTTCGGACAGGGAATGATCAAAATGGGAGAAGAGTCTTTTTATATTTTTCTTAAACCGAAATATAATATTCCTATAAATACGAATATATCAAATATATTCAAATACTAGATATTATTTCCATAATCTACACAAAAGTGCATTGATTTTTTCTTCCTCATTCACAATTCGGCACACAAGATGAGGAAAGAATTCTAACACCGATCAAGTGGCATTAGCATGAGATTTTCTCTCATTATGGAATTTTGAACAACCAGAGTGTTCTTGATCTAGTATAGTATGAAAAGATCTTCTTTTGTTACCCTGAGCTAACAAAATATCTTGAGATAGATCGGAATTGCACACACAACTTTTAGCAATTCTGTGTTTAAGACAGTTTTTGCATCTTGTCTTATTTTTCCTTTTACCATTAGATGATTTAATAACATCGAAGACATGTCCATTTTTAAAATGGGTAAATTACTAATGATGGAGGAAGGAATAAGATTGACAACTAATGCAACATCAGCTGTTTCCTCTTCTTCAGAGTTGTATGACTCAGAGGACTCATCTAGAGTTACAGCCAATGCCTTGCTTCCAATGTATTTCTTAAGATGAGGACAGTCTTTAGCAATATGAACAAACCCTTTACACTTGAAGCACTGTGGCTGATATTCATCATCTTCTTCCTGATCCTTTTTGACAGGAACTCGATCATGCGGTCAAGAAGATCGATAAGTATCCTTAACGAATCTCTTGTTTCTTTTCTTTAAGAGATCTCGAAACTGTCTGGTAATTAGAGACAAAGATTGTTCAATCTCATCATCAGAATTTTCTACAATCTGTGCATTCAAATCATCCAACTGTCTACTCCTTTCCGTTGGATCTTTTGGAACTTTTGTTTTGAAAGCAATTCATTTACTTTGAATAGACTGTGATTCATGATCAAAGATCTTTAACTTACCAACGAGTGTGCTTCGTGAGATATTCGAAAGATCATTTGCTTCTATGATTGCATGCTTCTTAGAATCGTATATAGATGGCAACGATCTAAGAATCTTGCATACTATATCCTTTTCAGAAATAGTTTTTCCTAACGAGAAAGAGGCATTAATTATCTCAGAGAGTTTAATGTGAAACTCTTCAAAAGTGTCGTTTTCATCCATTCAAAGGTTTTCCCACTCGGAAGTGAGGGTTTGAAGTCTAGCTTCTTTCTCAGAAGATTTTTCTTCGAATACGATCTGAAGATTATCCCAAGCTTCTTTCGAAGTGTGACATGTTGACACATGATGTTGTAGGTCGCGACTTACAACATGAATAATAGTATTCAAATCATCTGAATTCTGCTTTGCCAATGTCTTTTCTTCGCTCGAAAATTCCGCTAAGCGTTTAAACTCAGTTTCTGAATTTTCTCTCTTTGGAAGAGTATATCCATCGACGAATAATAGCCAAGTATTAAAGTCTCGTGATTGAAGAAAAGATCTCATAGCAGATTTCCACCATAGATAGTTTGTTCCGTCAAATCTTGGCGGCACGTTAATTGAAGTCGATTCATGAGAATTCGAGTTCATTCTCATAGGTTGGATCGCACCAAACACAGATTGTTAGATCTTTTCGTGTTTGCCTGCTCTGATACCAATTGAAAAGGCGAGGGTACCCAAATATACCTCAAGCTAAAACTTTTCCTACCTATAAGTCCTTTCTCCGAAAGTGATTGTCTATGGACTGAGTCGAGACAATACAACTAATCGGTTCACACTTCATGTGATCGTCTATGGATACGAGATCGAGACAATACAACAACGAAGTATGTTTACTTGATACAAAGCTTCGGACTTAACCAAACACAATAGGATTGCTTATCAAGTAAATAGGAATTAACGTTTGTGTAATTTACTTTAATTATAATAAAACAATTATAATGCGGAAAATAAAAGTAAATGACACAACAAGATTTTGTTAACGAGGAAACTGCAAATGAAGAAAACCCCGGGACCTAGTCCAGAATTGAATACTCCCAGGATTAAGACGCTACAAAAAATTACACCTAACTTCGTATAGTTGAGACCAAGTACCTAACTCCATAGTATACCTAGTTCCGTTTATATTACCACGCCTCCGACCTATGAATAAGTCACGTACTTGGAACAATCCCTTTGGTTCGTATTCCAAACAATAAAGGAACAAGAAATCTGTTTGGTAACAACTCTATTCAACCAAGTGATATGAGTCGGACAAAGTCTCTTCCGTTTATCTCAACATAAACTCCTTCGTCGGGTCTAGATCTATCTTATGTTCAATCACCCAAAGGTAATCGGTTAAGATTAAGCAAACAACACCTTTAATCCGAAGAATCGTGTTGATGCCGATCTACTCAATTAATCAATCTAATCTACCACAAGGATAAACCGATTATTAACTGGATCCCCTTTTCCCAAACAAGTATTGTGCACACGAAAGATTATAAAACCCAAGTTAGATCTTCAATATCTTCTTTGTCTTCAAATCTTCTTAAATCTTCAATAAACACCTGCACACAATCACTTGAATCTCTTGTGATTAATCACGCACAAAACGGAGTCTGTTAACAATGGATTATCACAAGATCGTCTTTAGAAATAACAACAGTCTAAAGATCCCTGTCGAAACTCTGAACTAGTTTGAGTGAATCTTATATCAGAAGAGAAGATTCTCAATAATAAACAAACTAGGTGCAATCATATTTCAACCATCGTTAGTCAATCAAATCAACTGAAAACCAAGAAAAAACGCAATTATCTAGTTTCCCACCAACGAGTCGTGCTAGAGCTTCTCAATCCCAAAGAAGACTTTAAAACGAGCGGCCGTAAGAGATTTCACCTAATTAGATTAATCTCCTCTCCGATAGGTGTCTACACCAGTAACAATGACAAAATAGGAAGTCAAATGTTACGAAGGATTAGTTTGCTAGAAAGGCAAACTTCGTGTATTTATGGATAAGGAAGTTTGGACACCAAGGAATTTCCAAAACCGAAAATATTCTCAAGATATTCATAAATGCACAGATTCGGTTTTCATAATTTCTGAAAATGCTCTGTCCAAAAATGTAAACGAAATGTCTCGGAAAATCTAATTAGTAAATGTACATTACTAATTCCGTAATTTCCCTATCAAGATATATTAATAACCTTAATTAAAAGATTCTTAACTTACTTATGTTTCGATCCTAGGATTTTCTTCCATTATCCTTTAAGGAATATCTTTGAATAATTATAGAAATAAACATTCTCAGCACGTGTTCAAAGTTTGTTGACATCTTTACTTTGTAAGTTGTCTTTCACACTTACAATCTTGAAACCGATTTTCCACACTTCCAAACAAGTTTAAAATTGGTTCATCTAACTTTCAAGAACTATGTGATTGATCAAACCAACATTCAATCACAATCATGGGTTTATGGTTCTACCAAAACAAGTTTCGGTTCCACCTCCATGTGAGTACTACACATAGTCACACTAGCTTTCCAAAAGATTCGGTTGACTAGGTACTAGGATAGGTTCCCCACATATATATGGTATCTAACTCATATGTGTTGCACACGTTCACAGGATCGGTTCCCCTTTCTTCTGTAAACCTTGCTGCACCCCATACAAGGATCGGTTCCCTTTGATTTACTGCACCCCTTACAAGGATCGGTTCCCCTTCACCCCTTATAAGGATCGGTTCCCCTTCACGCCTTACTAGGATCGGTTCCCTTCACCCCTTACAAGGATCGGTTCCCTTTCCCATGGCAGACATAATTCGATACATACCAAGGTGATTACTTAAGATTGGTTTTACTAATAAAAGTTATACCAGTACAAAAGTCAGGCCTTTGTGAATAGTTCTACCAAGAACACAACAAGTTGTGAGCGGTTCTACTTTATCACACATATTGGTTGTTCATAAGATATGCAATGAATAACAAAACCAATAACACCTGGCAATTTCCTTTTCGGTTCACAAAACAAGTTTATGAACTTACTTCCTTAGAACACATGTAAACATTGTTCCCTAGGATGAAATCCTCACCTTATAACCATACATAATAACAATAGCATTCAAATAATTATGGCGATGTCTTATCTACAAAGTTTAATGGTTAATCAATAAACCTCGTATTGTATTCCTTAATACTATGTCTATCTAGACTTCAAACATGCTTCGCAGTTATGTTTTCAATATGCACGACTTGAAAGATACGTTAGGGAATGAAACAGTTCAAGTTAAATATCACTAATCTCAAGTGGAAGGATGATTGTTGTCGTTGTAGCTCCTTGCTTCTTCACATCTTCAAGACTTCACAATACTTGTAATGTCTCATATTCTAATGCTTTCAAGCTAACCTATACGAAGTTTAACTCTAGTATATAATCAAGCGACTCTTAACATGAGTTTTGGTTCACTAAAATATGACAACCAAACTTGACATACCAACACTTGGTGGGTTCAACCGAGCAATTCACTAACATAAACAATTCGCAATTCGAAGACATAAAGGTTTTCTCGGTAAGATCATGAAAACTATCATCATTCCCATAAGAGGAAGGAAGCTCAAAGTCCAAATTGTATAGGGAATCACTCTTGTGAAGAAACTTTAAAGTCTAATGTTAATGAAAACTCATTCCCACTAAATTAAACATACTTTAAATTTACATCAACAACTTTCATAAATTTTTTTTTAAATAATTGCATAAAGTCGCAAACCTACCGGAATATAATATCGTCGGCCTTGCCACCTTGGGTGTTGTTAAGACTATTAATACTGTTACAACTTACTAACCCTCTATTGAAGTGGTACACAACATGATAAATGGTTGTGGTTCTGTCAACCAACTGAGGGACGATTTGTGACTACTATAATGACGGAGTCAAAAAATAAATATGATAGGATGTGGCGAAGAGTGATGTTTAGGGATTCATGGTTGATTTTTTTAATGACGGATGTGTGGGGTTCTTAACAATCAGACGGTCATACTTTTCTTTTTCATAAAAAGAGGAACATCCTTCATGTTACATTCATTCATTAATACGATTTTGGTAGTCGGAAAACTTTACAGAAGTACTCAAGTTCATATTACAATCATCGAATGTATGGTATCTCCCCTAATTCTTAACCGACAAATTTACCCTTTCAAAGAAAGAACAAACCACATCAGGTGGCCAAACTATCTAATTAAGTATAAGTTGCAACACTGCACATAACAACAATGAGATCTTGTTAAGGTATAATTTTTTTTTGAAAGGCATTAACCACATAAAGTGGCCGAACTACCTAATTTGCATCATTGTGGGATCTTGGTTAGATCCAACTGAGTTTTTCTTAGAACAAGCGAATCAAAGTCATGGCAACTGAAAAAGCGGGAGTCTAACAACCATACCCAATTTTTTTCTTAGCAATCTGTATGAACTAACTCCAATGTACTTTCAAGAGAATCAACTAGACAGTCAGATTCAATCTTAATAAAAGTATATCAAAGAGTTATATCTCAATTTCTCAATTCAATCCGCTATCAAAAAAATATGAATTTGCGAGCCCAATTGAATATAAAAAATAACTTGGACCGTATCAAAAACCAATATCCAAGTGTCAATCAATTCAATCAACAACCAAAGGTTGGATTCACAATTGATTGAACTTACGCACAACCTGTGATAATTCAATTATATAAACAAATATAATGCGGAAAAGAAATAACACAGACACCAGAAGTTTTGTTAACG
Source organism: Papaver somniferum (assembly GCF_003573695.1). Taxonomy (NCBI): domain Eukaryota; kingdom Viridiplantae; phylum Streptophyta; class Magnoliopsida; order Ranunculales; family Papaveraceae; genus Papaver; species Papaver somniferum. The sequence goes on from NC_039362.1 coordinate 19,394,607, forward strand.
AGGAAACCGCAAATGCAGAAACCCTGGTGAAAAGACGAAGGTACCCAAATATACCACAATCTTAAAATTTTCCACCTATAAGTCCTCTTATCGAAAATGATTGTCTATGGACCGAGTCGAGACAATACAACGAATCGGTATCCACACTTTGTGTGATCTCCTATGGATACGAAATCGAGACAATACAATAATCAAAGTGTGATTACTTGATAATAGGCTCAGACTTAACCAAACTCTATAGGATCACTATCAAGTAATATAGAGTTAACGTTTGTGTAATTTACTTTAAATTATAATAAAAACAATTATAATTGCGAAACACAAAAGTAATTGACGTAGCAACATTTTGATAACGAGGAAACCGCAAATGTAGAAAAACCCCGGGACTTAGTCCAAAATTGAATACTCTAAGAATAAATCCGCTATACAAAATAAAACCAACTTCATATAGATGAGACCAAGCAACTAAACCTATAGTTCACCTAGTTTCTTCAGTATCCCTGCGCTTCCGATATTCAATAAGCGTACGCACTGGAACAATTCCTTTGGTTCATATTCCAAGCAATATAGGAACAACAAATATGTTCGGTAACAACTTTATTCAATCTCAGTGATATGACTTAGACAATGGTTCTTATGTTTAACTACCAAAGTAGCAGAGTTTAGACTATGCAATCAACAATATAGAATCTACCAAGACACTATATAATGATGCCGATCTACGCGACTAATCAATTAAATTTATCAAAGATAAAACGATTATAGTTGGATCCTAGCCGATCAAGTTTTGTGCACACCAAAGATTATGAACCCAATTAAGAAATCTTCTTTGCCTTCAAATATTCTTAGATCTTCAATAAACACCTTCACACCACAACTTATATCTCTTGTGATAAATCACGCATAGAACGGAGTCTATTAACAATGGATTATCACAAGACGTCTTTAGAACTACAAATAGTTATAAATATACCGTCGTCACTTCAATATAGTTTGAGTGAATCTAATATAAGAAGAGAAAATTCTCAAGAATACAAACTAGGTGCAATCAAAGTTCAACAACCGTTAGTCGATCAAATCAAATCGAAAACTAATAATACTACAATTATCTAGTTCCCCACCAACGGTACTCGTAGAGCTTCTTGATCCCACATAAGTCTTTAAACGAGAGGTCATAAGAGATTTTTCCTAACTAGGGTACTTTCTTCTCCGAATAGACGGCTCCACCAGTAACAACACAACAATGTAGTTTTGATGGCTCTTAGGATAGTTTGCTCGAAAAGCAAACTTGGGTATTTATAGACCAAGGAAGTTTGGACACCAAGGAATTTCCAAAACCGAATATTCTCAAGATATGAAATTGTTGATGGTGGTTTTTTAGCATAGGGTTAAAATCGTAAAACTTTAGTCAAACAGTGACGTCACTCTGAAAAGAAACAGAACTTGAGTAATAATGTCTCCACTAGCGCATTTATTGAGCCCTTCAATACGTCTGTGAGAAATTTACCAGGGTGTCTTTTTTTTTTTTATATATGTGCCATGTTCCACGGCAGAACCCATAGTATAGACCGACATCATCTCCGCACATGCCAACCACGCATGCTAGCCGAGCATGCCAGCTATGTATGTCGTATATGCTAATTAGGGTTCCTACATACCAAACCCTAATTCCCACGCCAATGTGCCAATGGAATACCATGTGAAAAAGCGGGGGTCTAACAACACCACCCAATATTTTGCTTAGCAATCTGTATGGACTAACTCCGAAATACTTTGCTAGAGAATCAACTAGACAGTCAGACTCAATCCAGATATAAAGTATCTCAAGGAGTTATTATCTCAATCTCTCGATTTGATCTTTACTCAAGCAAATAGAAATATGCGAGTCTTTATCAAAGAGAGATAACTTGGACGGTACCAAAGACCAATGTCCAAGGATCAATCAACTACAATCAACAACCAAAGTTTGGATTAGAGAAGTTGATGATCTTAACGCACAACCTATATTATTTGAATTATATAGAAATATAATGTGGAAAAGAAATAACACAGACACCAGACGTTTTGTTAACGAGGAAACCGCAAATGCAGAAAAACCTCAGGATCTAGTCCAGATTGAATACACTCTGTATTAAGCCGCTACAGAGACTAGCCTACTCCAAGCTAACTTCGGACTGATCTATAGTTGAACCCCTGCCATTCTCTCACTGATACAAGGTACAGTTATACTCCTACGCCTCTGATCCCAGCAGGACACTGCGTACTTGATTCCCTTTGCTGATCTCACCCACAACAAAGAGTTGCTGCAACCCAAAATCACAGACTTGAAAATAAACGAATCTGTCTCACACAGAAAAGTCTATCAAAAGGATAAATCTGTCTCCCACAAATAAACCCTAGGTTTTGTTCCGTCTTTTGATATGAAATCAAGGTGAACAGGAACCAATTGATAATCCAGACTTATATTCCCGAAGAACATCCTAGATTAATCAATCACCTCTCAACAAGCCTTCCTGACTACACAGGCGGTTTGTCAAGGAATCAAAAACAGTGAGACGAAGATGTTTGTGACTTCTTTATCTTGCCTATCGGAGAACTCTCACGTTTTCAAGCCAATCAAGGATTATACTCATACGATAGAAGATGCAAGATCATATCACCCAACTACAATAAAAGTAGTATCGGTCTGGCTTCATAATCCCAATGAAGTATTTAAGTCGTTAACCCGATTTTTGAGAAGAAAATCAAGGGTTAATGGAGATCGACTCTAGCGAGCGCACTAGTATCACACAAGACGTGTGGGAATTGAGTTTTTGCTCAAGCTATATGTCTCATATATATAGTCTTCAAATCAGGGTTTTGCCTTAGGAACAAAGAAATACATATTCATCGTTAGATGAAAACCTGATTTAGATTCAAGCCAATATCTCCCAACCGTTAGATCGAAAGACATAGCTTGTCACACACACTTGGGTATACGTTTACTGGGTTCGTGAGAACCATGCCCAAATGTGTATGTGTATTTTGGTTAAACATGATAACCCAAAAGGTCAACCATATGAGCATCTCATATTAATCATGTTCGTCTTCACCATAACTAGTTCAATTGACTCAAATGAACTAGTTAGAGAGTGATCAATTGCTATGAAACAATTGAATCAAAGATGATACGATTCGATTGAATCTGCTCATGAACATTATAACCACGATTTGCATAAAGCATTCCTTAATAACTAAAGTTTCATGTTCAGAGCACATCTTTAGATCATAACCTCTTAAGCTAGAAAATATCGGCAAGGAGACTTCCGTCAGTTCGCGGACTTAACACGCAAACGAGTTATAGGAAAATCCAGCAGAAATTCTCGGGATGAAAACTTCCGTCAGTTCCCTGACTAGGTCTGCGGACTGGGTTCGCGGACTTGGCAAGACAATTCCACAATCCTACCGATTTCACTTGATCAACAAAGTTCGAAAACTTCGGTTCAAGGAACATGGTTATGTTATGTAAACTCTTATTCCAACCATTGAAACATTCTCAGAGGACGTTATTTAGTCGTTATTCACAACCTTTCTCGTCAGAGCAATTTCCAAAGACAATTGAAATGTTTCATGACTTTCATCACTAGGTGAAGATAAACTTGATCAAAGCGAAACGCTTTACCAACACACTATTTCGAGAAACAAGATAAGAATTGAATACTCAGCTCAAAATGTCAAGTGTGTACGATCTAGTCTATATAGCATACGACTTTTGTCTCATAAGAAGTAGTATAAGAATAGATAGACTTTCAAGTGATAGATAAGTTCAAGTCTCCATATACCTTTTTGTTGATGAAGTTCCACGGTTCCTTGATGTAGATCTTCGTCGTTGTCGTTGAATCTCCATCAAGTCCTTGAGCTCAACTACACTTTTCCTATCCTAGTCCGATACTTAGCTAATAGGCTAGAAATCAAGACTTATAGTTTTGATCACTAACATTGACAAACATGCTTTATATGGAAACGCATGCGAGGTTGACCGAGCTATGCTCTAACAATCTCCCCCTTTGTCAATTTTAGTGACAAAACTATTCATACATATGGAATACAAAAAAGATAAACTTTAGTGGCTCCTATTCCATAGTTCAATCTTCAACGTTCCTTGAAATCTTCAACCTTCCAAGTACTCCAATGATCCCAAAGGTTGTAAGTTTAGCATCATCGTTGTTGAAGATCCATAGCTAGAACAATGAGAGAACTCGAGATTCTCAATCATTATTATACAATGTCATAGTATTATTATGAACATCAAAGTCCAATTGCATCACGACTTTAACAATAATACTATGGTGATATGTATCACTCCCCCTTAGTCAATACTTCATCTCGATCATGGAAACCACTCCCTCTTACACAATGATCCGAAAACCATATGTATTTATAGTGTGACCTAAAATATTTCTCCCCCTTTTTGTCAATAAAATTGGCAAAGGTACAAGAATGGGTTCATAATGAAATTTCCACAAGAGACATTTCATGACCAACCGCCAATAACTGTGCTAACTGGCCAGTTCTTCTCTAACTCGCGCCAGCCTTCCAACACATGTTCTCTAGCAGTTAGAACTATTCTACCACGCTTATAATCTTCTTTATAACCGCTCCTCTTCATCACGCATCATTGGCATACTTGTGAAGCTCGTAACTAACTTGCAACCTTCACTTGAGCCATATTGGATGCTAGTTGTAATATGCTGGATTCTGTCTTGCGCCAACATTCAGCCATCTTGCCCCTGCATGCTTATCACTCTAAACTCATGCATATACATTCCTTAAGCTTCAAACATCAATACCAGCTCCATTAAATCACTCTAGTTGCGCATGCGTCACATATGCTTTACTACGCCAATTAGCTTGACAACAACAATGCAACTCTTGCATTACCAACTTGTTTGCACTATTCAGGCTTTAGCCCTGCCTTGAACTAATGCATAGACTAACTCTTAGTCTATTTCACTCTTCTTGTATCATCCTTGAGTTTGGGCCAACTCAATTCCGTGGATATGCATCAATGCCAACATCGCATGTTGCATATGTCACTTTGTCCATGTCTTGCCTTTCCTTCAATGAAGCTTCATTGTGTCTGCCAATAGCTTCATTCCTTAGCCAAATGTATTTACATTTAGTGCTGCACTTGCATTACATTGGCTCTGTGGGTTTATGTCATTCTCGCATTTGATAGTCTATACCGTAATAATACTATTATAGCTTGCGTTGCAGTATTATAGCTTGCGTTGTGCTATTATAGCTTGCGTTGTGCTATTATGGCTTCGCATTGCACTATTACAGCGGAGTACTGACTTGGCTTGCAACTCTGTAACGCACAATCATTATGCGTTACTTGCAGCACCGTAATAGACCTCCCCCACCTAATCCGTTCAACGCCCTCGTTGAACGCAACCAAGTATACCTGTTATACTTGTTCTTCGGCCTTGTACACTTATGAGCCATTCTCAGAATTCAGCAAACTTGTTTGGCCCTCATCTTTGCCAAAACTTTTATGCCTAGTACCAAATGCCATCACTTAGCTTACTGCTTTGCCATTGATCTCATATACTTGAGCCACTTCTCGGCGTCGTGTACTACGCTTACGCTGCTACTCAAATCATGCACCAATACCCAAATGCAAACTTGAAATTCTTCTTTAGCCAACTCCCTTTAGCTTGAATTTCGTCTTGAATCATTTACGCCTAAGTGTACGGACATAATAATTCTTCTTAATCTGATCACCATTATCATTGCCATCGCTTTCCGACTTTGCCTTTTACATCTCACTCAACGTGACAAGGACTTATAAACGACCTGGCCTTGTTTTCAATCAATTTTGTTAGGCTACTTCTCCGTTGAATTGTTGTTCTCCGCGATCCTCATTAAGCACGTCACAAAGTAATCGGGGTTCTTTTTATATTAGACACCCGCATTCAACACTTCATGCCTCGCCAAACTCTGATTATGCAAAATATCATTCAACAACTCATTTCTCTGAATGTGGCCACCAAGTATAAACTCTATACTTATGCCATCTTTCATACCCGTACTAAAATGGTGAGTTTTCTTTGCTTAACTTCCATGCAACAAAACTATTGAGTTGCACAGCCCATTTAAAACCGTGACTAACTATCTCTTGGACATAACATTAGCTAACCCTTTAGCTGGCCATTTTCCATGCCTTCAAAGCCAACATGTCTCCCAATACTTGTTTGAACTGCATTACTACTTGCCTGGAAAGTATGTATCTTTCTCTAAGGCCATGAGTACTATCCAACTCATGCTTGTAGATAAAATTATCTCTAACTTGTTGTATTGCTAGCACTTTCGGTGCCCATCTGCTATCGTGCCATTTTGCAATCCCCAAACAACAAAATCACTTCTTCATCAACTAGGACCCTTGTCCTATGATTTGCTTATTAGCTTTCAACTTGTCTTGCTACTGCATACGTTAGGCTAAGTATGCTACTTGCAGCATCTCCCCATGAACTAGCTTTACATCGTAAATAAAGAGTCAAGACTTTATAAACGAAAACACCTTCATTCATTACTGCTCTTACATAACAAGACCATGTACCATTACATGATTTATCCACTTGATCTCTTTTGGAAAGCTAAAACTTCATAAGAAAAATAACTTGCTTACACCAAAGCAAAGTATATACAAACTTGAAGACTCAAATAAAAGTATGTACAACCAACCTTTACACACAGAGTTTGCAACAACTATCAAACTAAGATATGCCAAACAAGATCAGAAAATACCATATTTTCTGCACTAGGTGTTTCCAAAGGAGACATCAACACACCTTCTTGCTTATATCTTAGTTGTTAGAGCATTGCTCGGTCAACCTCGCATGCGTTGCTATATCAAGCATGTTTGTCAATGTTAGTGATCAAAACTATAAGTCTTGATTTCTAGCCTATTAGCTAAGTCTCGGACTAGGATAGTAAAAGTGTATTTGAGCTCAAGTACTTCATGGCGATTCAAAGACAACGACGAAGATCTACACCAAGGAACCGTGGAACTTCATCAACAAAAAGGTATGTGGAGATTTGAACTTATCTATCACTCGAAAGTCTATATATTCTTCTCTTACTTCTTATGAGACAAAAGTCATATGCTATATAGACTAGATCATACACACTTGACATTTCGAGCTGAGTATTCAATGCTTATCTTGTTTCTCGAAATAGTGTGTTGGTAAAGCGTTTCGCTTTGATCAAGTTTATCTTGACCTAGTGACGAAAGTCATGAAACATTTCAATTGTCTTTGGAAATTTCTATGACGAGAAAGGTTGTGAATAACTACTAAATAACGTCCTCTGAGAATGTTTCAATGGTTGGAATGAGAGTTTAGATAAAATAACCATGTTCCTTGAACCGAAGTTTTCGAACTTTGTTGATCAAGTGAAATCGGTAGGATTGTGGAATTGGATTACCAAGTCCGCGAACCCAGTCTGCGAACTGACGGAAGTTTTTATCCCGAGAATTTCTGCTGGATTTTCCTATAACTCGTTTGCGTGTTAAGTCCGCGAACTCAGTCCGTGAACCCAGTCCGCGAACTGGCGGAAGTCTTCTTGCCGAGATTTTCTACTGAGTTTGGAAAACTCAAACGATTAACTTAAGTCCGCGAACTTTTTTGTTGGCTTAAGAGGTTATGATCTAAAGATGAGCTATGAACATGAAACATTAATTATTAAGGAATGCTTTATGAAAACCGTGGCTTTAATGTTCATGAGCCGATTCAATCGAATCGTATCATCTTTGATTCAATTGTGTCATAGAAATTGATCACTCTCTAACTAGTTCATTTGAGTCAATTGAACTATTTATGGTGAAGACGAACATGATTAATATGAGATGCTCATATGGTTGACCTTTTGGGTTATCATGTTGAACCAACATACACGTACACGTTTGGGCATGGTTCTCACGAACCCAGTAAACGTATACCCAAGTGTGTGTGACAAGCTATGTCTTTTGATCTAATGGTTGAGAGATATTGGCTTGAACTAAATTAGGTTTTCATCTAACGGTGAATATGGATTGCTTTGTACCTAAGGAAAAACCCTGATTTGAAGACTATACATAGGAGACATCTAGCTTGAGCATAAACTTAATCCCCACACGTCTTGTGTGATGCTAGTGCGCTCGCTAGAGTCGATCTCCATTAACTCTTGATTTTCTTCTCTAAAATCGGGTTAACGACTTAAAGACTTCATTGGGATTGTGAAGCCAAATCGATACTACTTTTATCGTAGTTGGGTGATCTGATCTTGCATCTTCTATCGTACGAGTATAATCCTTGATTGGCTTGGAAACGTGAGAGTTCTCCGATAGGCAAGATAAAGAAGTCACAAACATCTCCGTCTCACTGTTTGTGATTCTTTGACAAACCGGCTGTGTAGTCAGGAAGGATTGTTGAGAGGTGATTGATTAATCTAGGCTGTTCGTCCGGATTATTAATTGGTTCCTGTTCACCTTGATTTCATATCAAAAGACGGAACAAAATCTAGGGTTTATCTGTGGGAGACAAATTTATCCTTTTGATAGACTTTTCTGTGTGAGACAGATTCGTTTATTTTCAAGTCTGTGATTTTGGGTTGCAGCAACTCTTTGTTGTGGGTGAGATCAACAAAGGGAATCAAGCACGCAGTGTCCTACTGGGATCAGAGGCGTAGGAGTACAACCGTACCTTGTATCAGTGGGATTTGGTAGGGGTTCAACTATAGATCAGTCCGAAGTTAGCTTGGAGTAGGCTAGTGTCTGTAGCGGCTTAACACAGTATGTATTCAATCTGGACTAGGTCCCGGGGTTTTTCTGCATTTGCGGTTTTCTCGTTAACAAAACGTCTGGTGTCTGTGTTATTTTTTTTCCGCATTATATTTCTATATAATTGAAATAATACAGGTTGTGCATTAAGATCATGAACTTCTCTAATCCAACCTTTGGTTGTTGATTGATCCTTGGACATTGGTCTTTGGTACAGTCCAAGTTATCTCTCTTTGATAAAGACTCGCAGATTTCTATTTGCTTGAGTAAAGATCAAATCGAGAGATTGAGATAATAATTCCTTGAGATACTTTTTATCTAGATTGAGTCTGACTGTCTTGTTGATTCTCTAGCAAAGTATTTCGGATTTAGTCCATACAGATTTCTAAGCGAAATATTGGGTGATGTTTTTAGACCCCCGCTTTTTTAATTGGTATCAGAGCAGGCAAACACATTTAAAGACCTAACCAGTCTGTGTTTCTAGCGATCTGACTCTATGGACAAAGGTGCTATCTCTATTAATGTACCACCAGTCTTCGATGGATCCAATTACTTATGGTGGAAAATTTCTATGCGAGCTTTTCTTCAAGCGCGTGATTTTCAATCATGGGTATATGTTATTAATGGCTATGATGCTCCCGTTGTGGCAGTTGGTGATGTAAACGTTCCCAAACCTATTGCTGAATATACTCCTGCTGAGATACTTTCTGCTAAGCAGAATTTCGACGGTTTGAATGCTATCATACATGCCATTACCCCAAATCTTCAACACCATGTGTGTAATTGCACGTGGTCTAAAGATGCTTGGGATATCTTAGAAACCGTATTCGAAGGAAACTCCAGTGAAAAGGAAGCCAGGCTTCAAAAACTTAATTCCGATTGGGAGAACCTTCGTATGGAAGATGAAGATTCATTTGATGAGTTTAATCACAAAGTGTCTGAAATTGTTAATTCATCTTTTGCGTTGGGTAAGACTATTCCTGAAAAGGACATTGTGATGAAAATTCTCAGATCGCTGCCATCTAGATACGAGTCTAAGAAGCATGCCATCGTTGAGGGGAATAAGCTTGATAATCTTTCCAGAAACACATTGGTTGGGAAGCTTAAGATCTTTGACCATGAGCATACATCCAAAGTCGGAAAGGATGTTTCCTTTAAAGCACAGAAGAACACTAAATTACTGGCCAAAAGTAAAAGTGTTCATTCTCTGAGGATGATCAGTCTGAGAATGATTTTTCAGATGAAGACCTTGATAAATCGGTCTCCTTGATCACAAGACAGTTTAGGGATCTTCTATTGAAGAGAAGTAAACGGTTTTCGAGAGAAAAACCTAGGTTATCAGACAAACCTCATGGTCGCATACCTCCTAAAAACAGGGATGCTGACGAGACTGATGACGAGGACATGCCTTAGTGCTTTAAGTGTAAGGGTTTTGGCCATTTTGCTAACGAATGCCCAAATCGTAGAAAATACACTGGGAACAAAGGTCTGGCTGTAACACTTGATGAAATTTCTGAAACCTATGATTCTGATGAGGATAGGAAATCAAGTGTAGGGCTTCTTGGTGAAAACATAGATTTTGATACTTGTAGCAATACATATATCAACCTCAATGGGTTCGGAGAAGAAGGAAACCCAATCAAGCTGGAAGATTCGCGGAATCCAATCACTGGAAACTCTGTCAGTAATGTTTCAGGATCTACTGTATGTTTAGCTGCTTGCACATCTCATATGCCTGAAGACTATTCAAGATTGACATGCTAGTTTTGTTCGATGAGGAGACACGAACTATCAAGGTGTTACAAATACAAGCACCAAATAAGGCACGCGAGCAAACTCCAACGAAGAGTAGATCGACTAGCAAGGAAGCTGAAACTTGCTCAGAAAACCGCCGAGGTATGTAGGATCTTATATTCATCTAAGAAGTTGGTTTCCAGGGATAGAAGAAGACCATTTGAAAAGAAAGTATGATCAAGTCGTTTTGATAGACAGAAATCAGAAGATTCCTCCCATGGGGAAAAAGATGGACAAATCGTTGTTCATCGCAGCAGAACTTGATTGTGTTGTTGGGAAAATCTTGTCTCATGTGCCTGATTGAAAAGAGACAAGATTGAGAGCTGATTCAGGCTTCAGAAAAGTTCTTACTTCTTTTCGTAGTTTTGTTATTTTCTGTCTATCAAATAAAAGAAAGGGTTATTATCGAAGATTCTTCTCTTTATAAGGTTTTAGAGTTGGGCGTATACGAACCTATCAATAGGTTTTGAACCCTACATATTTTTTCTCCTTTTTGACATCCTTTATAAGACTGCTTATTGAGTTAAGGATTCCATCACACAAATCCAGTTGTTAACAATTATTCTCAAAGCATTTTGTCATCAGATGGAAAGGATGTCAACATGATTGTTAACCCTTCAATCAAGGAAAAAGAGAAACTCCTGTGTCTAAGTCCCTGAAAAGAAAAAGCAGAAGTACAAGAAAACCCAAGGTTGTTCCCTCTAACTCTCCGAAGTTTTCCGATGTTCTTGATGAGTTAAAGGTTTTAAGAAGGGAGATTTATGAAATAAAGATGTATGTGTCTAAATCCTTGGAAATTCAGAGGACCCTAATTCGACCTCTTCAGCCAAGACAGTTCGTGGGTATTGACACTTATCTCCGTGAACCTTATGTCCCGATGGTCGTCGATAACAAGGAGTTCGGGAATGATGCTGAATTTCTCAAAGGGATTGTTGCCTAGGATGTCTTCTTTTTGGCTTAGTTGGAAGAATAACTAGTGCTTTGAATAGCGAAGATTGTGACTACACATAGCTATTATTTTCATTCTCTTATGTTATTTTTTTAGGTTTATTGATTTTAAATTCTAAAAATATTTGGAGGATGATGGTTATTGTAGTATTTTCTTGGTTTGTTATGTTGCAATATTTTTATGGGATATGTATTGTTTGCGTCCGTGAACTTGAAGGTCCCATATGGTTGTCAAAAGTAAAGTCGTTCATGAATTGGTATTCATATTGATGAAAGAACGAATGGACTTTTGACATATACAAAAGTTATGCCTATCCAGTCATGTATGTGATGGAAAATATGATTAAAACTTTTGTGTAACAAGGATAAAGTCTATTATGTTGTTATGCATATAATGATGCAAAGATAGAATAGATCCTTGTATGTTATCCACGGTATTGATCTTCATTGATCCATTTATTATGTTTTACCGTGAAGGCTCCATTGTGTGTCTTATGTTGAGCACGATACGACTAAGTCGATTCCTATTGATTTGGTTGGTTGTTCCATGAGATACTATATGTTGAGCATTAGGAACTAAATTAATCATCCTTGGTTATTTAGTTTGTACACCATAAGCCTTCTTTCTTATGTTGAGTACATGTACGGTTAAGATGGTCATGTTCTATGATAATCTTAGTCGGGGTTCCGTAATCTCTTTTATGTTGAGCCCATAATAATTAATTTGATAACTTCGGCGATTAGTTTGGTTGTTTGTTTTTTGATTAGATTAATTATAGGTTCTCTTATAATTAATCTAGTTGTGATTTCATATATTCCACAATTCCTTGTGTTGAGTATATGAACGGCTACACTATCATGTTCTATTGGTTAATGTAGTCGTGTATTCCATAAGGTTTTCCTTATACTGAGTACTTGAACGAATAAGTTAGTCATCTCCATGTGATTGACTTAGTCGTAGCTCCGTAGGTTTACTTATGTCGAGCAATTTCAATTAAATTGATCACTTTTGTGGTTTTGATTTAATTGCGTTTTCAATTAAAATATTCATGGGTTTACTTGTGAGTATTTTGGTTGAAGGTTTGGATATAGAAAATCATTTCCATGGTTTTTGGTGTCCAAATTCAAAATCCTTATTTTCATTCGAAATTAAGGTCGCTCATGTTGTTCTTTCGGGAATGACATCAAATGGGGGAGAGTTCTTTTGAACTTGTGCTTAATGGTAGTATCTTGCGGGGAGTGCGTCCGTGGAAGGTCACACTACAAATATGAACCCATTATGAACCCGTTCTTGTACCTTTGAAAAAAAGGGGGAGAAATATTATAGGTCACACTACAAATACATATGGTTTTCGGATCATTGTGTAAGGGGGAGTAGTTTCCATGATAGAGATGGAGTATTGACTAAGGGAGAGTGATACATATCACCATAGTATTATTGTTAAAGTCGTGATGCAATTGGACTTTGATGTTCATAATAATACTATGACACTGTATAATAATGATCGAGAATCTCGAGTTCTCTCATTGTTGTAGCTATGGATCCTCAACAACGGTGATGTTAAACTTACAACCTTTGGGATCATTGGAGTACTTGGAAGGACGAACATTTCATGGAACGTCGAAGATTGTACTATGGAATATGAGCCACTAAAGTTTATCTTTTTTATATTCCATATGTATTAATAGTTTTGTCACTAAAATTGACAAAGGGGGAGTTTTTAGAGCATAGCTCGGTCAACCTCGCATGCGTTGTTATATCAAGCATGTTTGTCAATGTTAGTGATCAAAATTATAAGTCTTGATTTCTAGCCTATTAGCTAAGTCTCGAACTTGGATAGGAAAAGTGTAGTTGAGCTTAAGGACTTCATGGAGATTCAACGAAAACGACGAAGATATACACCAAGGAACCGTGGAACTTCATCAACAAAAAGGTTTGTGGAGACTTGAACTTATCTATCACTCGAAAGTTTATCTATTCTTATCCTACTTCTTATGAGACAAAAGTCGTATGCTATATAGACTAGATCATACACACTTGACATTTCGATCTGAGTATTCAATGCTTGTCTTGTTTCTCAAAATAGTGTGTTGGTAAAGCGTTTCACTTTGATCAAGTTTATCTTCACCTAGTGACGAAAGTCATGAAACATTTCAATTGTCTTTGGAAATTGCTCTGAAGAAAAAGGTTGTGAATAACGACTAAATAACGTCCTCTGAGAATGTTTCAATGGTTGGAATGAGAGTTTAGATAAAATAACCATGTTCCTTGAACCGAAGTTTTTGAACTTTGTTGATCAAGTGAAATTGGTAGGATTGTGGAATTGGCTTGCCAAATCCGCGAACTGACGGAAGTTTTCATCCCGAGAATTTCTGCTGGATTTTCCTATAACTTGTTTGCGTGTTAAGTCCGCGAACTGGCGGAAGTCTCCTTGCCGAGATTTTCTGCTGAGTTTGGAAAACTCAACCGATTAACTTAAGTCCGCGAACTTGTTTGTGAGCTTAAGAGGTTATGATCTAAAGATGAGCTCTGAACATGAAACATTAATTATTAAGGAACGATTTATGCAAACCGTGGCTATAATGTTCGTGAGCAGATTCAATCTAATCGTATCATCTCTGATTCAATTGTGTCATAGCAATTGATCAATTTCTAACTAGTTCATTTGAGTCAAATGAACTAGTTATGGTGAATACGAACATGATTAATATGAGATGCTCATATGGTTGACATTTTGGGTTATCATGTTGAACCAACATACACGTACACGTTTGGGCATGGTTCTCACGAACCCAGTAAACGTATACCTGATAGACGCATTTATGTGTCTAATATGTCTCAATTGTATATATTTTTAGTGCTCGATTTTGTACTTATTTTGGTTATTTTATGTCTTTATAGGTATTTTGGAGAAATAAGCTTTTGCGGCGAAATTGGCTCGAAAAGCGGTTTTTCTGCTCGTGGGAGAAAATTACTATACAGACTCTCACTTTGGATAAGGGGTAACCCATTTCGGGCATGTGCTAAAGGGACACCAAAACTGGATAGGGGGAATTCCTTCTTCTCGTTTCAAATTAGAAAATTGGCGGGAAAAAATGAGTTCACGCCTGGCAAATTTGGACTCGATTTTTGGAGCTGTTTCAGGGAGATTCAACACTGGAAATCGATTGGGCTGGACTTCTTATGGCTATAAAGGGTCAATACATGTGTTTTTATCGATCGAATTGGGCTGGAATGGCCAGAAAAAGGAAACAGAGCAAATAAGGAAACACGATCCTGATGGGTTTGTTTCTGGATATTCAAAGAGATTAAAGGCAAGAAATTCGTTCCAAAGGTACATATTCTATCTAAGGAAGAGTTTGAGATAAGTGGGAAAGCTCAGAAACGCGTAAAACAAATTTGGGAAGCGATTATTTCCATGACTGCCAAGAAAGGAAAAAGGGAATTTTGATGCGATTTGGGAAAGATTCAATGACCCTTTTGTGTATAAATAGGATGCTTAGGTCCCCTAGAAGAAGGACGGGGAGTTTGGGTCGAGAGGAGAGATCAGGAGGCGAGAATCAGAGATTACAGGAAGCCTATCTCTGCTGCTGCTGCTGAAGAACAAGCGTTGCAGAACGAAGAACAGCGTCTCAAATTCGCAACACTGCTACAGTGTTCTCTCTGTAACAGCTGAACAGCCACATTTATCTTCAGTTAACCACACCTCCTGTAACAGTGAACTCTGTAACGCCACTACATCGTTGCATATTCACTGAATCATATCATCTCTTCAATAAAAACAACTTTTGAGACATGATTTATTCTTTTGAGCCTGTTTTTGATATGAGTAGCTAAACCCCAACACTGGGATGACGGAGGAAGCCCTATTTCACGCATGTGGTAATTTTAATAATTCTTTTATGACTATTTGCATTGATATTTAATTGATTTATGATTTTTATTGAATGGGTGTGATTTCGTTTGATGGTGTATGCTTGGTCTATGTATTTTTGATACATCATGCTTTTGATTTACAGTCATTGCTTTTCAAAAATCTATTTTTGGCAAAGAACAAGAGTCCATATTTTTATTATTTGAACTATAATTGATTGGAATTATTATTTGAGTCGCTTGAATGGAATTTGGTGGAATCCTGAGTCTCAGTACCTCTAGATACTGTGATAAACTTTTGTGAATATATTTTCTTTATTTTTAGTGTTTTCTATTTTTGAGTCTAAATCGAGTCTACACAAGTCCGAGTGAACGACAACCTTACTTACCACTTTAAAATTACATCAATTTTTGGCGCCGCCGACGCGAATTTGTATTAGGTTTTAGGTTTTAGATTTATTTTATTTCTTTTAGAATTTTTGTTCTCTTTTACGACTTTGGTATTTTTTTGATTCTTTTCAGATTGGAGCGAAGCTACAAGGAAAGAAAAAAGTACTATAAAAGGAAAGCATCGCCAAAGAAGGAAAGAAGAGAGGAATCCGAAAGGAGTGAAGAAGAAGATTTTGTATATAGTTATTTTGGTTTATTTTTAGAAACTGTAAATAGGGTTTTATTTTTGTAATTTTTCTTTTTATTTTTGGACACTTTTTGGACTTTATTTTTGGAATGGACATTATTTTTTAAAACCCTACGGAAGGGTTAAGATTAAATATAAACTGTTTGCAGGGAAGGACGACAGTTACGATACTGTCTCGGCCCCTCGGGTTCGTACAATGACATCGGAGTCGGTGGCCTGAGTCGACTTCAACGGTTCATCGCCCGTCTGGTACGGGAGGTAAGACTCTATCCACCCACGAATCCCCTGTCAGTGGGTTTTATTTTGTGTGACAACTCACACCCTTGCAATAGAATGTCGAACTGGTATCACAATAGCCAATACAACGAATATCCGACTGAGTTTCAAAATGGACGTTACAATTTTAACCATAGTATGAATAGTGATTGGGAACATCAACCTTTTCAAGGTTACGGCTCATACCATGGTGAGCCCAATTACTATACACACACACACAACGGTCATACGAGCAAGAAAATAAGGATTATTATAGTACGAGTTCCTCGTCTTTGGACAATATAATGAAAATGTTGAAAACTAGTCCCTATTATGATCCTTCTGAACCTGTTCTTCCTCTAGAAGAGTCTCTCAAAAAATTAACTGAGAATACAAATAGGTTTGTGTTAGAAATGAATAAACAAAATGCACCCATGAGTGAACCTTCTATACACAATACCATAAGAAAGTCTTGTGAGTCGACTCAGAAAATGTTGTTAGAGGCCCAGGAAAGAACTGCTCAAAATAGTCTTAATTTCCAATATAGTGTTTCCAATAATACCTTTGAAAATGAGGATAGTTATTTGCATAATCAAGATGACAAGGATAGGATTGGTAACACTACTTTAGATGAGGTTCAACCATTTTCATGCTTTATGATGATTATGACGAGGATAGTGTTGATGAAGAATTTGAAATATGTAGGCATAGTGATCAGGAATTTGTTACTCCAAATGAACTTTATGATGATAGTGCTATTTCTGGTTCAGATCCCGATAATTTTAATGATTATTCACCTATTCAAAAGGACGAGGATTTGACTAGAGATACCCTGTTTTAGACGATGTAGTATTTCCTTTTGATTACGAAGTCGATAATGCTTTAGAGGAACGAGTTTATTCTGAGAATATCGTTTTAGAGTCTAGCGATTTAGAAACAATGGTCTTAGAAGAAGAAAATGAACTCGTACATCTATTAAATATGGGTGAGGATGCGTCACTTGAGTATAACCTAGAAGAAGCAATTGACTATTTTCAGGATTCCAACGATCTAGAAATTAAGGAAATTGTAGCTAGTCTATCTAGAGATACCCAAAACTCTAAGTTTGGGGGTGATTATCATTCTCCATGTGCCTCAACCATTTTACAAGATTATCTTCACACACGTTTTCCTGAACCTAGTGATGTCCATAAGGAAGTTCAGTTATTAGAAACCCATCCTCTGGTTGATGAGGTTAGACCAGGCTATGATACTAAGATCGACTTTGTTTTCCCACCAAATATTTTTCAACCAATTGTGGGAACGTATAAATTTCAGTTGTGTCAATTATTTAGTTTTGAGACTAAACCTAATTACTTTAAGAGATTAGGGTTGATACATTTGCTTAAGATTGACCACCAGTTTCATCGTGGTCGATTGTGTGAGTCAAAACTGATTGACTTTAAGGATCCTCAATTATTCAGGTTATTATTATGTTCTTTTAAATTTTTACTTGAGTTTCTTCTAGGTTGTCAAAACTGATTGACTTTAAGGATCCTCACTGTTTGTGATTCCTTGACAAACCGGCTGTGTAGTTAGGATGGCTTGTTGAGAGGTGATTGATTAATCTAGGCTGTTCTTCGGGAATATAAGTCCGGATTATCAATTGGTTCTTGTTCACCTTGATTTCATATCAAAAGACGGAACAAAACCTAGGGTTTATCTGTGGGAGACATATTTATCCTTTTGATAGACTTTTCTGTGTGAGACAAATTCGTTTATTTTCAAGTCTGTGATTTTGGGTTGCAGCAACTCTTTGTTGTGGATGAGATCAGCAAAGGGAATCAAGTACGCAGTGTCCTGTTGGGATCAGAGGCGTAGGAGTACAACTGTACCTTGTATCATTGGGAGATTGGTAGGTGTTCAACTATAGATCAATCCGAAGTTAGCTTGGAGTATGCTAGTGTATGTAGCGGCTTAATACAATGCGTATTCAATCTGGACTAGGTCCCGGGGTTTTTCTGCATTTGCGGTTTCCTCGTTAATAAAACGCCTGGTGTCTATGTTATTTCTTTTCTGCATTATATTTCTATATAATTGAAATAATACAGGTTGTGCGTTAAGATCATCAACTTCTCTAATCCAACCTTTGGTTGTTGATTGTAGTTGATTGATCCTTGGACATTGGTCTTTGGTACCGTCCAAGTTATCTCTCTTTGATAAAGACTTGCATATTTCTATTTGCTTGAGTAAAGATCAAATCGAGAGATTGAGATAATAACTCCTTGAGATACTTTTTATCTAGATTAAGTCTGACTATCAAGTTGATTCTCTAGCAAAGTATTTCGGAGTTAGTCCATACAGATTGCTAAGCGAAATATTGGGTGGTGTTGTTAGACCCCCGCTTTTTCATTAGTTTTTACTCTTGTGAAGTGCGCAACAACTTCGTTGCGTGGTCTCTTCCTTGAACCTTCACTTAGGCCTTCACGAGTCTTACTAGAATGACTTTTATAGTCATCCCCAACTGATGCATTGAGTTGTGCCTTAAGTGGACAGCTTCTTGCGAAATGCAAACCTTTGCAAATGAAACATCCCCTATACTTCCGGGATGAAGGGAGTAGTTCCTCTTCCTTAGGTTCATGCTTTCGCTTGCTGCCCACAGATTTTTCCTTCCTTTTGGCATTACCTTCACATCTTTGCACATCTTCAGTCGTCGTGCGACTAGTAAGCCCTCTTACCGCTTGAATAACCATCTGGATACTATGGATTTTGTGCTTCTTAAGTTTAGAAATCACACTCGAACTTACGCCATCCAAAAATTGGAACATCTGATCTTCTTCACTCATGCCACGTACGTCTTGCACCAATGCAAGGAAGTTTTCAGCATAGGCATGTGGTGTACCCGTCATTCTTAGCCTACGTAAACTTTCCCTTGCATACCAAGCACTATTGCTCGTCCAGAACTGACATCTCAGTCCATCTTTCATGTCATTTCATGACATAGGATTCGCATAACCAGCAGCTTCATCTTCTTGCAGCATAGTTCTCCACCAAACCTTTGCATCACCTCCAAGGTAATTGCCTGCGAGAGTTACTTTTTGTCCTTCCCCAGTTCCATTTGCCTCAAAGTATGCCTCAACTTCATACAAGAAATTCTCAATTTCTCTAGCATTTATAGAACCTGCATAAACTCTTGGCTCGGAGTCTCGATTTGAGCTTTCTCCATGCACGTTTGCCCCTACAAACATGCAGTTACTGATTAACCCGCGAATGCTTTCCACTTCCTCGGACATTTGCTTCGCATGGCTTATTATTATGGTCTTTATGTCACTGAATTGCACCTTCAATTCAGTCACTTCAGCATTGGTTTCCCAATTTAACAAGGTTGCATCAGACACCTTGTCCTCGACTGCACCTACCCTTTCGTCAAATTCTTTAAACCAATATGATGTTCTTCCTTCAAGTATGTCTAGCATGTCTTTATCTTCAGAAACAAGAGGGACATCAATGCCATCTGCACTGAAATCAATAGTTATATCACCAAGATCACCATACTCCTCAAGTTGATCAAACGTACCCGGTAATTCTTCGTCGATCATCATGCCATTAAAACTCATTTCTAATGCAAAACTCAGAAAATAATACGCCACTTACTTGCTCATAGGAAAAATAGCTTTAGAGGGAAAGAAACACTAGTGTATTATCCAACAAATACACTCGAAATGTGTACCAAACACAGCTCCGATACCCGTACTGTCACACCTTCAAATACCCCAGCAATTTTCTGCGAAAGTGTAACCCGACAGTACAGTGGTTCTGCGAACAAATCTTCGCCCACCTGCACTTCAGCCTTATAAGTTAGAACCTATGCAAACAACCAACACCTCAGGTCAATCAGCGGAAGTCTTTACAGCCTTCTTTCACTTCTCTAAACTCATCAAATGCACCCCATAATACATTCAATCTTTTCCATACTTTGCTAACAACAATCAGCCAACCAAGAACACTTAGAACATGACACAATCACTTCATTTTATTGCATCAAAGGGAAGAAATACAAAACTTTCCCACTTAGGGACTTACACAGGCTTGTTCACCTTTGAACCAAGCCTTAGTCTTACAAAAACTCTCATATTCACTCACATATGCAAACCTCACTCTCACCTATGTTCTCTATGCAAGCCTGCTGAATTTTCCCAACCTTAGGACTATTTATACAGCAAATTTACTTGGCAAAACCATGCACAATCGTTTGCACACGCTAGGGACAACCATCTGTCCATAAAGCAGTTCTGCCAACCGCCAATAACTGTGCTAACTGGCCAGTTCTTCTCTAACTCGCGCCAGCCTTCCAACACATGTTCTCTAGCAGTTAGAACTCTTCTCCCACACTTATAAACTTTTTTATAACCGCCCCTCTTCATTACGCATCATTGGCATGCTTGTGAAGGTCGTAACTAACTTGCAACCTTCACTTGAGCCATATTGCACGCTAGTTGCAATATGCTGGATTCTATCTTGCGCCAACGTTCAGCCATCTTGCTCCTGCATGCTTATCACTCTAAAATCATGCACGAACATTCCTTAAGCTTCAAACATCAATGCTAGCTCCATTAACTCACTCTAGTTTCTCATGCGTCACATATGCTTTACTACGCCAATTAGCTTGACAACAGCAATGCAATTCTTGCATTACCAACTTGTTTGCACTGTTCAGGCTTTGGACCTGCCTTGAACTAATGAATAGACTAACTCTTAGTCTATTTCACTCTTCTTGCATCATCCTTGAGTTTGGTCCAACTCAATTCCATGGATATGTATCAATGCCAACATCGCATGTTGCATCTGTCACTTTGGCCATGTCTTACCTTTCCTTAAATGAAGCTTCATTGTGTCGGCCAATAACATCATTCCTTAGCCAAATGTATTTACAATTTAGAGTTGCACTTGCACTACATTGGCCCTGTGGGTTTATGCCATTCTCGCATCCGACAGTTTATACCGTAATACTTCTATTATAGCTTGCGTTGCACTATTATAGCTTATGTTGTGATATTATGGCTTCACATTGCACTATTACAGCGGAGTACTGACTTGTCCTGCAACTCTGTAACGCACAATCATTATGCGTTGCTTGCAGCACCGTAATACCAATGACATACCATGCCAGCCACATCTCCGCGCCAAAGGCATGTCAACCATGCCAGTCGCACCACCGTGCCAATGGAATACCATGCCAGCCACATCTTCGCGCCAAAGGTATGCTAACCATGCCAGCCACACCACCGTGCCAATGGCATACCATGCCAGCCACATCTCCGCGCCAAAGGAATTCCAATGACGCCAGCCGCACCACCGTTTCAATGGCATACCATGCCAGCCACATCTCCGCGCCAAAGGGATGCCAACCATGCCAGCCGCACCATCGTGCCAATGGCATACCATGCCAGCCACATCTCTGTGCCAAAGGCATGCCAACCATGCCAGCCCTGACCACCGTGCCAAGGCATACCATGCAAGCCACATCTCCGCGCCAAAGGCATGCCATCTGCACCACCGTGCCAATGACATACCCTGTCAGCCACATCTCCGCGCCAAAGGCATGCCAACCATGACAGCCGCACCACAGTGCCAATGGCATACCATGCCAGCCACATCTCCGGGCCAAAGGCATGCCAACCATGCCAGCCGCACCACCGTGACAATGGCATGCCATGCCAGCCACATCTCCGTGCCAAAGGAATTCCAACCATGCCAGCCGCACCACCGTGCCAATGTCATGCCATGTCAACCACATCTCTGTGCCAAAGGCATGCCAACCATGCCATCCGCACCACCGTGCCAATGGTATACCATGCCAGCCACATCTCCGCGCCAAAGGCATGCCAACCATGCCGGCCACACCATTGTGCCAATGACATACCATGCCAGCCACATCTCCATGATAAAGGCATGCCAACCATGCTAGCCGCACCACATTGCCAATGGCATACCATGCCAGCCACATCTCTGCGCCAAAGGCATGCCAACCATGCCATCCGCACCACCGTGCCAATGACATACCATGCCTGCCACATCTCCGCGCCAATGGCATACCATGCCAGCCACATCTCTGCGCCAAAGGCATGCCAACCATGCCAGTCGCACCACCGCTCCAATGGCATGCCGTGCCAGCCATATCTTCGTGCCAAAGGCATGCCAACCATACCAGCCACACTGCCGTGCCGGCCAAATCTCCACGCCAAAGGCATGCCAACCATGCCAGCCGCACCACCGTGCGACATGCCTCCATGTCGCTGGCTGCCAAACGAAGGGTTGCAACAATCAACGACTACCCTTCCTTCTGAGATACAAATCTCAGCCGTACAAGTTCTCTACCAAACGCGTGGTAACTTCTGTCCCAAGGCCAAAACTACGCGGTTTGTACCAAACCCTAATATTTGGCCGCGCCTAAAGCATGCACGAGCATGGTGTCCATGCCTCCATGCCGCTAGCTGCCAAACGAAGGGTTGCAACAATCGACGGATACCCTTCCTTCTGAGATACAAATCTCATCCATACAAGTTCGCCACCAAACGCGTGGCAACTTCTGTCCTAATTCCAAAACTACGCGGTTTGTACCAAACCCTAATTTTTGGCCGCGCCTAAAGCATGCACGAGCATGCCGACCGTGCCACCATATCACTAGCCGCCAAACGAAAGGTGGCCATGATCAACAGCTATCCTTCCTCCTGAGTTGCAAGATCTCAGTCGTACAAGTTTGCCACCAAAATTGTGGCAACTTTTGGCCAAGACACCAACTTGGCTACAATGTCAATTCTTTGGTCACAACACCAAACCCTAATTTTGACCGCGCCCAAGCTATGCCTAAACCATAATTTTGGTCGCGCCTGAACTATGCCAAAATCCTAACTTGGCCGCACACGAAAACATGCCAAAGCCATGCCGGACACGCCTCCATGCCACTGGCTGCCAAACGAAGGGTTGCAAAAATCAACGACCACCCTTCCTTCTGAGATGCAAATCTCAACCATACAAGTTCGCCACGAAACGCGTGGAAACTTCTGGCCCAATGCCAAATTCCACGGTTTATGCCAAAACCCTAATTTGGCCGCGCCTAAAACATGCCAAAGCCATGCCGTCCATGCCTCCATGCCACTGGCTGCCAAACGGAAGGTT
Source organism: Papaver somniferum (assembly GCF_003573695.1). NCBI lineage: Eukaryota > Viridiplantae > Streptophyta > Magnoliopsida > Ranunculales > Papaveraceae > Papaver > Papaver somniferum. Next base: position 19,418,073 of record NC_039362.1, read on the forward strand.
GCAACAATCAACGGGTACCTTTCCTTTCAAGATGCAAAATCTCGACCGCCGAAGGTCACCACCGATCCGGTAAGCATCCCAAGCTTAACTTGCCAAAAAATAGCAACACGCTACACAAAAACACTCGAGACATCAAAACATGTCACAAACTGGGGGACGCTCATCAGGGTATTGGTCTGGCGGTTTACAGCGTGCGGCGTGCAAAACGCCCGTTACAAGAAAGTGTCATAAAAGTGAGGCGGTTAGTAATGGCAAGAAATAATGGTGAAACGTATCCTTCATTATGGAAACATCAATTCCAGGCGTTACCCATTACCATTCTCCTACATTACTCAAACTGTTTCAACTTATTACGAGACCATGGTACGTTTTGTTACGACTTGTATAAGTAGGTCTCACCTATTTCCACCAAACAAAAAGTTTTGGTCAGGAGCATACAACACTCAGAAGTCACTTGTTAGCTTCTCAATCTGCTAGCGTTTTACTTTCTGATACAAGTCGCCAAACAACTACTCTTCTAGAATCAACTATTCTGGTCTCAACACTCTCTTCACTTCCCTTCCTAAGTCCTTCACTTTGTGACCGAAGCAAGTCTGGAACAGTCATTTCTTGGTTTAGGCCGAATTTGTACAGATTGATCTCTCGAATGAAACTACTCCCTCGCAGTACATTCTTTAGGGTTTAGACTCGTTTCTCACCCACACACCCGAAATTACCAAAATCAGCAGAAACTGTTTTCACCCTCAAACAATTGGCGACCAAAGTGGGAGATTAATCTCTCGGTTACAATATCAATTTCCTATTCTCGATTTCACTTTTTCAACCCAGACATCGGGATGGTAGAAGCAAACTAGCCGCTTGGGGATCAACGACTCGGTTATCAGACGACTCTGGAATGACTGGGGACTTTCACAACGGTGCCGCCCACAAAACTCAGACTTGCGTTTGGGAGATCTATTTTGTCGGGAGACCCTAAAAAACAATTAAGTCTTGTCAGACGAGGTGTATATTCTACCACTTCGAGTTTTCACATAGATAACAGAAACCGATATCCATATCATTCCGATGTTTCATCTCATGCTTTCTATTGTCCCACAATATTCACGGTTCCATGAATTTCCTGGGGTATTTATGATACTTATAGTCATAACCAAAATAATGTTATTTTAAAATACTTCATTCCAAAGAATAATCCAAAGCCCACATAGGTAGCCATTATCTATAAAAAGAAAATCAATCAAACCATAAACCAGGCACTCTGTTTGCCTTTCAAAAAAAAAACCTAAGTAAAGAAGTTCAGAAGACAGAAGTGCATTCAAGTAAAGCTATTCAGCATTGGCTTGCTCTTCTTAGAGAAAGCCTCCTTCGTACTTTGGAGAGCCAATCGTTTCAGCTTCAACTTTTTGGACAACCTTTCGACTTCCGCTTCCTGCTGTTTGATCACACCCGCAGAAGGACCTTCGATCGCCTCGGCCTGCAACTTTCGGATCTCGGAAAAACCCTCAACAAACCAGTGAGCGTTAACCTCAAAGTCTACGCACATGTCACGATGGAACTTCCATATTGAGATTACATCTTCGGAAACAGTGTGGCCAGTCACATTACACATGTAGTCAATCGAAGATAAGGCTTCCTCCACACGCTTGACTAACTCAAGTCGACTAGTAGTCTTTTTGGTCATGGCGATATGTCCGTATCTTTCCCATATCTTAGTGTATAGTACCGCATGTTTGGCCGGCACACCGAAGCCCCCGATCAGCACGTGATCCGGGTAAGGAACCAGGTATGGAGGACTGAAGATGGAGCCAACAACTGAATCAGCGACCGACAAGGGATTCCTAACTACAATTGTATCAGCAGTCACTGGAGTACTCTCCACCACTTGAGTTGCGGCTTCATCAACCTCCTTTTCCAAGCTTCCAGCAGGCGCGGCTTCCGCAATTGATGAGGCCGCATCTTCACTGAGACAAGTCTCTACTTCGAAGCCATCTTCAGGAACGGTTCCCTCCTGTGATATTACGGTTTTGGTATTTATTTCAAAAAAAGAGGGGGGGAGAAAGCAAGAGGAGAAACACGCGGAAACTTACCGACTCGTCAGCGGACTCGCTAGAAGAAGACTCAGCGCTACTTTCGGAAGTACTCCCGTCATCACCACTGGATCCTGAGTTTTCCTCTTCTTCGGATTCTTCTTCATCTTCAGGAAACTTAGTCGCCGATTTTTGTGCAAGCCTGGCAAAGGCGTTTGTGTTGTCAAGACCTTGAGCTGTGAAAATGAAAAGATGTTCAGCAACAAAACAGAAGACTTGTGTAATCCAGACAAATTAATAAGGAGTCATACATACCCGCATGTTCGAATAATTTAAGGTCACGAGAACTTCCGTATCCGCCTGAAAACCACCTGCGCGATCCTTTGACCTTCACTCCTTCGCTTGAGGACTGTCCGCATCTGGACTAGCGGACTTTCGCTTGGTCGAAGAGGGATCCCTCAGCAGTGGATGCTCAGCTAAAACCACAGGGGGAGGCTTACCACGACTTTTTTTTACCACACATTCATGAACCCATGGATGGCGAGAAAATAGTCCTTATCAAAAAATACCAGAACCTGTTATATTTGGAGGTCGTTGATGGACTTCGTTCCGGGAGCAGAAAATGGAGACTTTTACCCGACATAAGAACACTAGCATCGAGAGCAGTTGGCAACGAGTCTTCTGGAGCAACCGGCTGACGAACGAGTGGGACCCCTTGGTTAAATCCCATATGCCGAGCCGCCCTATCGATATTATAAGAGACTGCCTTGCAAGATCCTCGAAAGAAAGAAGACACATGTCCAGGCATACAACTTCGCATGAATACAACCTCTCCAACGCTCATATTCTTTTCATCAGAAAGCAAAGACATATTCGGAGCAGGAGCAAAAGTGTTAACCTGAACTATGGATGCATGCACCGGAGCCCATGGACAAAAGTTGACCGCGTACGAGTTGTCGAGGAATTCAACCAGGTTCGAATCGGCTTTTGGGCGCCTATTCAACCAATGAAGTATCCTGAAGCCACCACAAGACTCGGGAAGTGAAGCCAGCGGTTTGGGAGCGTATCTCTCGAAATGCTCCCATAACCATGCCTGGAGAAAAGCGACATGGACAAACGAGTCCACTTTCATGTAACCATTTGAAGCGCACATGTCCGCGACCAGATGATCCAAATGTGTGTACAGAAAACCGAGAAACAAGTCGCTGATGGGGAGAATGACACCTTTCGCTAATTTTATGGCAAACTTGATAAGTTCCTGTCTTATCTCCTTCTTACCAGAGCCATCATCGAAAATATCTCTGGATAACCAAAGAGACAAGAATGCCGCGACATGAAGCGTACTATTCTTTTGATTCGGCTCCAACTCATCAGGAAACCATTGAGACACCCACCAGCTATAGAAGCACCTCGTCTCATTTTCCTTCCGAATGAACCCTTTCGACTTTAATTGCAACCAGAGCGGCGCGCATTTCTTTTTCATCTTCAGATAACTTGATATCAAGGTTTCCTGTTATGGGAAGGTTCAGCAAGACGGCCTCACTCTCTAAGGAGATAGTCATTTCACCCCACCTGCATATGGACGTGTGAGTATATGGACACCATCTGGAGATGAAATCAACCAAACCCGGTATATCTTTCCTAATTTGAAGTGTTGCAGAAGCCATGACAGCATCAATGATTTGCCCCTTGGTCAAGATGGCTCTTACGCAGTCCTGACTTATCATGAATTGCATCCCTTTGTCAAAAGAGCGCAATGGACTCAAACAAATTTTAAAGTCAATAGGAGAAGCGGAATACTCTTTCCTCTGAAGGCAAAACCGTATTACACCCCCTGGTCGAACCGACCGGGTCCCTCCTTCACCCTCCGAACTGGTCAGAAGAATCGGCACATACTTGGGATGGTTTCTCCTAGCTGTGGCATAAAACATTGTGAAGAATTCATCATCCATGTTTGGCTTGGAGTTGCCATCGTCTTTTGGTATGAAAGGAATTTTCTCAGGCGATATCCTAACGAAAATTTCTTGCACTGCTTTCACTATCAAGGTAACTACAATGGAACAAAATGAAGAGAAGTTACTACAAAGTGCATGAAAACTATTTTATCAACAACGGAGAATCCATTTTGGACACGAGCCAATTTGTTTCAAGTTGCAAGTCATGACACGCATAGCCGAAGAAATGGAGACTGGCAAACCCTACGTCGCCGCGGAAAACACGCCCCTTTCCAAAGCCGTACCTTGCAGCGGAAAGTACGCACCCGGCTAAGAAGCCGCGCCCCCACCGCGGAAACTATACACATGGCCACACCAAGGAAAAGGAGGAAACCCTAAAAACTAGGTTTTCGTGGGAAAGGAATTGGTGGCAGCCACCTGCCCGTGCATGCCTACTTTCCATAATAATTGAGGTGGCTAACATTATCGCGGTGTTCACGCTGAAATATTTCTACAAATTTATGGAAGGTATACCTACGGCTAGGGTTTACACCAATACAAAAGAACAATATTTCTAAAAATTCATGTAAGATATACCTATGGCTAGAGTTTGCACCAATACAAAAAAAAAGATTGAAAGAGAAACACTGGAGTACATACCTGGAATATGCTTGCCCGTTGTAGATGGGGCAAAATGATTTGCTGGTTTTCACGGGATTGAGGAGACGACTGTATGGAGGAGACTCCTTGAACCGAGCGAAATGTTCAACCTCACACAGATGCACTGCAATAAGGGAGTGCTTTGAATTCGAGAGATCAATCTGTAGTACTCCGGCTTAAACCAAGACAATGGTCGTTCCAGAGTAAATTCGGTCACAAGAGAGGATGGGTTGATCTGTACGAAGGAAGCTGAGAAATGTGTGGAATCAATGATAATCAAAGATTGTGGGTGTGTTGTGAATTATGAATAAGGTAAGTTCTGAATGATTGAATCTTTGTTGAGAGTAATTACTCAGATGTTGAGTTAATCTCGTATTGTCCGTGAGACGTGAGATCGTTGTTCTGTCTTCAATCATGATTCATAGACTTATTTATATTGCTGGAATTGTAGACACCATGATTCCATGAAGTGTGACAGTTGATGGAATCAAAGAGTGGGGAAGTGGAAATCATGTTTGAAACCAGTTGCTCATCGTGCAGAAACTTGGTCGATTTTCCATCCACTACTTTGTTAACTACTTCAACTGATTGCACGACTTGCTCACATTCCATCGTGTGTATGAACACACGTGTCGTAGACCGCCAGACCAAAACCCTAGTTTATATCCCCCCAAGTGACACGATTGATGTCTCATGAACGTGGAGTCATGGGACGATGAGTCCATGTATTTGCTGAGTTGAACATGATTCTGCAAAATGTTCTGAAACTCATGAATTGAACGTGTCCGTTGAGACAGAGGTATAATTCTCACGTTGAGGTGAGCAAGTATTGCTCATTCGATGAATTGTTGAATATTGATAGTTGAACCAATATTCCTTGGTTTGAGCAAATATTGCTCATCTGAGCAAGTGTTGCTCGTCTGATGAATTATTGGCAGCGTGACCGAAATAAAACATTAATTAGAATACTGGTAGTTGAACCGAGTGTAATAAAATGGTGATCATGAGATCGCCGTAAAATTATTAGCGTTCGAATCTGGAATTATGATCCTTGGACTCAGAAACCCTAATTTGATCAATTGATGACCGAGTGATAGTTTATTGAAAACTTAACCATGGAATGAACGAGGACCGTCTACATGAGACCGTGGGTCGACCATGTAGCGTCCATATGCTCGCGTGATCAAATACCAAGACCCCTTGAAGAGTTGGTGAAAAGATGATCAAATGCTGGTTCAATCATTTTTCATATAATGCTCGTCTGAGCCTTAGGTGATAAAACCTAATTAATTATGAAGGGGTGAGGGCCCGACCAAGGGATCATGAAACCGGACCTGGGTGGTCACGGGATCGACGGACGATCATTCTATGAAATTCCAAAAATTATTTGGAAGAGGTTTGGACCTAATACATGCAATTGCGCAAATTAGGTCAAATCATGAAAATACGTGGGACCGACTCATTGCGAGCCAAAGAGCCAACCCTGGTCGGTCAAGGTAACATGCTCACGTCGTCAACACGTTCGTGTCTCAGTCCTGAGAATCTTGATATTTTCTGGCGTGCGTTTGCGCAACCATTTGAGAAAATATGACAAAATTAGGGTTTTGCTGAAACTGAGGAAACTTCATGATATGAAGGAAAATAATTATAAAATGAAGGAATATGAGGCGTGGGACCGCTGGAGCCAAGGCATGGCCGTCCCTCCAGTGACCACGGTCCCATAGTGCCTTTTCCTAATTTTATAATATTTTTCATGATTTTATGAAAATATCATGAAATCAAGGAATTTTGTTGAAATTAATGAGTTTCCTTAAAGTGAAAGAGTTTCCATGGGATCAAGGAAGCAAATAATATTAAAATAATAAAATAAGGGCGCGTGGGGCCGGCTAGGGAATGGCTGGTTGGCTTGGGACCGGTCCCACAAGTTTCCCTAATTTTATGTAATTTTTGCGTATTATTTTCCATGATTTGAAGGAATTTTCATAATTTGAAAAAAATACCATGAAATCAAGGAATTTCATGGGATCAAGGAAACCTTAAAATAATAATAGTAAAAATAAAATAAGGGGCGTATGGGACCGACTGAGGCATAGCCGGCCGGCTGGGTCCGGTCCCACGAGTTTCCCTAATTTTATATTATATTTTCATGGTTTTGTGAAAATACCATGAGATTAAGGAGTTTTCATGAGATTAGGGAAATGATAATAAAATAATGAGGAACCATGAGGTGTGGGGCCGGCCGGGATCAAGGCATGGCCGGTTGTCCAATAATCACGGCCCTACAATATTTTTCCCAATTTTATATTATTTTCTTGGTGCGAAGGAAACACCATGAAACTGAGGAGTTTCCTCAAAACGAAGGATATTTGTTCAAATGAAAGGATTTTCGTAAGATCAAGGAAAATAACAAAAAATATGATAAAATATAAATTGGCGTGGGATCGGCCACGGCCGGCCGGCCGGTGAGCCCAATCCCTCAGCACCTTGGTCAATATTTAATTATTTATTATTTTCCTTCCTATTTTACATAGGTTCATCGTTTCGTCGTATTTTGAAATACCCGTTCATGTGGTGATTGTTAGTGCATCATCGTTGAGTACACTTACATCATTTGAGTCGGGGCTTACTCGGAGGTAGCTCAGACGCCCGTGCGTTGAATATTTATTATTAACCCATGGAATTCTGTTGGGAAGAACCATAGATTGAAGTAACGAAATATTACGAAATTCAGTGGATGAATCCAAGAATTTAGGAATAATTAACTTATGGCTCTATACTAGCAGAGCAAGCTGTCTAGGAGCATTAATTATTCTGACATGAGCTTACTGGAGCTTCATATCCTTTATATAATCAGGGAAAACTGTTGTTTGTATCCTGAAGACGTTATCGCTCTATACTAGCAGAGCAAGCTGTCTAGGAGCCGCCAATCTCGTGATTCTATATAGAAATAATTACTGAAGTGTTCAGTATTCATGATATATGTCGTTGTCCAGCCGAGAGACTACATATCTGCATGTACTATGAGAGAAAGTATTCTCAGTCAGAGATTTGATGAGAGACTCGTGTCTCAATACTCACGTCTGATTGCTGGATCAGAAGTTCGTATAATTATGGGTTTACGATTTTAGCCTTTGTCGAAAATCCACCATCTACATTAAGTCCCCTGCTTAGTGAGGAAAGCTGTGTTCCTCAGTCAACATTGAATGGTGATTTTCCGGTCATAAACAATATAAGTAATGGAACTTGGTCGTAAGTCAAGACGTTACCGGATTTTGATAGTACGAGCAAACCATGACTTGAATGAATATCCCAGTGGCATGATAAAGCATCGTTTGACAAACATAAATTGGTGTTGAACCGCTGGTTTGGACGATGGGACCTTGGTCGTTTAGGATTCGCGGGCCGATCCTAATAAGGAAATCCTTGTGAAATTAGGTTTTGAAAATAAAATTAGATATAAAAGGGAATTAATCCCTTTTTTTTTACTTCACGACCAGCACCCTGACCCATCCATCTCCCTCACGCTCGAATCAGAGGAATAAGGTAAAAAATCGCCAGAACTTTGCCGCCGGCAGTCATCGCCGATCATCCGGCCGCCGACCGGTAAGCCTCTTTTTCTTTTTCTTTTTTTCCTGATGTTATGAGCTTCATGAATTGATTCATGTTTGAGTTATATATACATGTGCATATATTAGTGTGAGTTTTGTTGAAAACCCTTGTTTTTGAAAACGTATGTTCGTTTGATCGTTAGTTTTTGAAAACTAATAATAATCCCTGATTTAGGAGAGATTTTTCTTTTTATATATGTAGACCTAGGTCCAGTGATAAAACTTAGTTTATGATCTTTCATGTGAACAGAGTTTTATCATATAAAGAGTGAATTTTCACAAAACCGAAATAAACCCTCGTTTTAAAGAACGACGATAGCACGAAGGAAAAAAGTTTTTTTTTTTATACGTGGACTCGTGTCCAGGGATAAATTTTTTTTTATGAGCTTTCATGTAAATCAAAACTTTATCCTATAATGTGTGAGCTTTTACAAAATTGAAATAAACCTTCGTTTTAAAGACGGATGACAATACAAAGGAAAAGATTTTTTTTTTATAAAATCGTGGTCTGTCCACGAAAAATATTTTTGTATGCAAAACCGTGACATGCTCACGGAAAAGAGTGTGTCTTTTTTTAGCGTGAGTTATCACTCGTAAAATATAAAACGTAAATTATCGTTTATATTTTTATAAACATATATTTTCAAAAACAAGTTTGATTTTGAGCGATGTTCAAAGTAAACAATTATTTATGATGAAATAATGTTTTAGTTTTCATAATTCCATGGTGAATGTTCACACAGTAGAAATGTTCATGATTTTGTGAAAATTTGAGTTCCGTTCGTTTTTGTAGGTTTCTAAGAGACGAACGATTTTTGAGGTGTTAACTCTAGCATTACTATCACTATCGTTAGTGGAAGCGTAAAAGGTAAGAATTAAGAGTTACCATTTTTGCAGATGCTAGCATTTCCATTTGCATGACTTCATCATCTTGTTGAATTTCATATCCGGATGATATACTGAAGTAGAATGCAGTGTGAATTTTACAGCTACTTCGCAAAGATGTCCAACTCCCAGGCTAATGACACTTCGAGAGATGAAATGTGTATTGATGATGATATCTCAAGAGATGAGACATGTATGGATGAGACTACCGTTGGCGAAGAAGAGGATGCAGCCTCTGGAATTAAGAATGTTCCGAATATGGATGATGCATTTTTGAGGTTCAGGAGGAAGCTGAAAAACATCTCAAATCTCCAGCGTATCATCTTCTGATAAATCCCAAAGTTACTCAAAAGAAATCGGTGACTCCTAAGACAGTGATTCGGTTTTGTCTTAACGAGGTATCTTCCTTGCATCAACCATAGAGTTTAACTTTCTCGAGACCTTTGGAAAAATTCTTGGATGGGCGAGACATATGCTGGGTTTCCCTCATGTCAGGTCTATGCTCGATCAGGCGAAAGTGACGAGAGCTATCAGGCTTCTAGAGACTTATTCATTTTCCATGATGCGAGAGGAGGATTATGGCTCTACTTTCTCGTTGGTGTATTCCACTCACAACTTTATATGCAGATGGGGAGATTTACCGTTACCTTATAGGATGTGGATGGCTGCTTTGCTTTGATGCATCTCCCAATCACGGGCAATCTCCCTGGAGATTCTTTTAGATGAGGAGACTGCAATTTTCCAACATCTTGACAGCTGCAATGGAGGAGTGAATAAGAGGTCTGGCAGTAAAGGTTGCTATGCTCACTGGTGACACGCTAGTGGCCAAAAGACAGGTTTTTGATAGTCCCATCGACGGTATGTTACCCATTGTCTGCCTTCTTATGTTTATGGCTGTCGAGAGACATATTTCAATACAGTGGAAACTTGTTGAATCCCTTCGTGATCCCATTTTCCTATCAATATGGCTCAACGTGAGCAATCCCAATAGGTAGCCTGTCCTGGGTTCTTTGTATTCTAACTTAAACTCTTGGTTATAGACTCCAGTGTATCGAATGGCTTTATGAAGATTGAGTGCTATGCCAATACGATGTCTTCAAGCTTTTGATGTGGGATCACTTCAAGAATTATGCGCCTATTCCATAATATTTGCAAGGACCGAATGCTGATGCTCGTCACATTTTCTCTGAAAAAGATAATGCCAGGATCATGCGTTGGTCTACAAAGCAGCCTCGGTCTAAAGCACGCCTCATGATGTGTTGGATGATGAATCTGAGTTCAACTTCCGCCCGTGGGTATCAGTTCCTGCTTATGTTTCCAGCCAACAACTTTGAATACTGGAGAGAGTGTGATGCTGATGTCTGGTGCAAATCTGAGTGATGGCGAAAGATCTTTCATGTTGAGTTGCACCCCTGGTCATTTGATATCACTATATACGGAGGACTTCAATGGAGGAATATAATATTGACAGAGCAGCTCGACAAATGGGTGGATCAGTGTGTTCCAACTTTTCGAAGGGAAGGAAGATCTATCAGTTGAACAACTTAGAACCCATTAGACCATACTCATGTGGAAGGAAGTAATTACTGGTTCCCTTGCTCCGAGAGATTTGCATATGTAACTCCAGGTTATGTAGACTTTTGGGATCAACAACTTCAGCGGTTGCGTGATTACGTGATGGATGGTCAGCCTCCAGTGAAGGATCCTCCTTCTATTGAGATGATTTCTGGTCGACCAAGATTGAAGTATCTCTCTGGTGATAAACAAAAATCGTCTCCAGGATCTTCTCAAGTATGTTTCTTCGTATAATCTTTATGAAATTATAAGAACTGTATTCTAATTATGTTATCGAATTTTTACCACAGGACGGTCGTAATGTAAGACCTCGAATCCGTGTAGATTTATCAGAAACTGAAGCGATTGTTCATGGTGGAGAAGGAAAGAACAAAAGTTATAAGCTGTTACCTAATACCATAAAGTCCCCAGTTGGTTCTTTGGTGAGTTCTCAGTATTCCCCTTGTCGTGACTTTTTCTCGCCCACATTATTAGGATCATGAAACCAATGTTGTTATTCCGTTGCAGAATTTTACTCCATCAAGTATCGATGGTCTTCGGTTTTCTGCAACAATTCCTGATTTGAGCGATGAAGAAGAAGCCGTAAGTATCCCTTCGCATATTCAATTATGATGCTTTTTAGATAAAATGTTGATTGTTGAGAATGTGTCCAGGAGGATGTCATCAGGGATACAGAGAGTGCTGATACTCGACCATCCTCTGAAAATAGAGACGAAGGAACTTCCAAAGAATCGGAGCCGAATAGAAGTAATAATCCCTTTGTCGTTAACACGGACAATCCCAACTCCTCGAACACTTTGGAGACTCCCCAAGTAAGTACATGTCTTGTATCCTCTTCATAGAAGTATGAAAGTGATGATTTGTGAATGAATGAATGAGAATCCATGTGTATATACGAAAAACTTAGTCGAAATTCGTCGTCAGAAAATTCAGAACTCAGTTTTTTAGCAAAAATGCCGTAAAACCTTCATATGGAGTCGTATTTTCATGATCTGCATATGCATATTCATGCCCGGAAAATTTCCAAGATTTAGCAGAGGAATATTTTTAAGTTTTGAGCACGTTCAGGGCCTGAAAAAGGCGAAATAGTAAACTTCCAGGAGACTTTCAGAACTTTTTCAGATGGTATGTTGCTCAATATTTTGGCCACATCTCCTTGCTCGTTCATCGGAGTATTATAGAATTTTGATACCTTGTAGAGGATATCCATATGAAGAGAATGATATATAACCTATCTTCATATTCCTTGTAGATTGCTCCCAGTTTTTCTTATAGTACAGGGCAGAGTACAGTTTCTTCAAACGAGGTTACCGTAAAACTTATCTTCATGACTTTCATGCTATTTGCTCGCGTCTTGGGTGAATAATGATGAAATTTGATGATGTTGCATTGATTGTATACTGTATTTTATAATATCCCTTGGTTTCATGCTTAAATGACTCTAACCTCATGTAATCTTCGTATTAGGTGTCAAATACCGAAGTTGAGGATATTGAATCCAATGAGGATAATTCGAACTTCCCTGGAGTTATTGATGAATAAAAAACCATCCCTGCATTTCAAGGCCATGAGAATGTTGTCACTGAAGTTGTGGAAACCCAGATTGTTGCTGCTTCAGTGATAGAAGAAACTGAAACACCGGTAGAGAATACTGTTGCCCTGATTGTAGCAGCTGCCCCAGTAATTGAGAACCGTATAGTGGTGCATGAATATCCAAGTGCATGAGTTGATTTTGATCCTCTATTTGATGCTTCACTCCCGTATCATGAACTAGTTGGTGGATTCAGCATTCCCGTTGGATATGTAGGCTTGTATGAGAATATATGGAAGAAGTTTGGTCACATGATCGTTGATAAGAACCTTGGACGTGCTTATGCCTTAAAAATGCAAGTAGGTATTATATTGCCTGTCGTGAATGATATATGCACTAGGGCTGTAGTTGCAGGAAATCCTACACTACACCCCTCGTATGATTTTATTATTAATCAACTCATTTTAGATTTTAAACTCTTTATTTTATTGAACAATCTTTGAATATTCTTACAAGAAAAGATAAAGAAATCAAGAATGATCTCTGTTCTAGACTTTCTCTCTCCTATTTACTTGTTTCTTACTCAAAAAAGATCTCTCCCCTTTCTTTGCAACTCGAACGACTATTTATAAGAAAATACATAGCGGATGACAGCTAATCTGTCCTTTATTTTCGGATATTGACATTCTCGCAACCTTACAATGTTAATTTCGCAAACTCTCTAATTTCGCAGGACTATCACTCTTTCTCATGATTTAGATGACGTCATTTATTCTATCATTTCTGAAATGTTCTGCGACGCTATTGTGTGTCATTGATAATTTCGCTGAAACATTGTCTTGCGAGATTCTGATCCTACATCTTGCCTCTTCTCATATCTTCTCTCAAAGTAGAGAATGATGTGAGAAATGCCGCAGCTTCATCTTTTCATATTCTGCATTTATCACACGTATTCTTTCCATTTGTTTCTTGACACGTCTTCTGTAACCGCACTTTTCAACCGCTCACGTCTCTTCGTCTTAATGGTGTTTATTTCTTCGAGTAAAAAATCTCCTTTATATACTCTTCTCTTCTCTTTTTCTATTTTCTTTTTACTTTCTCTTCTATTTTTTTTCTCTCTCTGCAATTGTTATTCTTCTGCAATTCTGCTGCTGTAACTTTTACTTTCCTACATTCCCATACTCTATATTCAAACATGGCTCCAAGTGGTCATAGATATGAGAAGAATTTACAAGATGTCCAAAAAGATCTTGCTGATAAAGGTTTCACACTCTCCACCATTCCTGGTGAGAATGCCAAATCAATTCTTTCTGTCAAGCTTTTCTCTGATCAATATTGTGATGATCAATCAATCATAATTTCGCTAGGTCAGATTCTCGCAGGTCTCCCTATTCCTCTTTATAACCCATCTTCCTTTATTTTATGAAATTCTCGCTCATCGGGATTTTCGCGAGCCATCTTCCAACTGAGTGGGGACTGCATCCGTCTGATGCTAGAGTTCGCTAATCGTGGTGCTGGTAGAGGATCTCTTACTCCAAAGAACTTAGGGATCCTAAATTCGCAAACCTAGAGATAGTTGCTGAGAAGTATACAGTGGCGAATTTCTTTGAGAACTATGAACTTATCTCCATGAAGAAAGAGAATACTCGCTGGGGTATTCGCTTAAAAAGGAAAGATAACATTGATGAAGCCAAAATTCTTATGCAAGATATTGACTGGCATTCTGGTAAAAACACAACTCCTCGCCAATCCAAAGATGATAAATGGTGTGTTTTTCCTTTAATGCTAAAGGACCCTACATTGCTGGGTCAAATATTCTTCCTGCGAATCTCGCTGCTTATCAACCTTGGGTTTTCTCTTGGCCCGAGAAGGAGAAAGAGGTATGTTTCTCCCCTTTAACTCATTTTATATTTCTTTATTGATTTTTACTATTCTGTTCGCTAACTCTTGCGACATTCCGCAGATCCAAAAACTGAAAGATAGTTATAACAGGACTGGGAAATCTAGTACTCTGTTAGCTCTTCGCTCATACACAGATGAGGTAAGAAATTTTCTCTTATGATTTTAAATAGTACTGTTACTTCCATGCTTCCATTTCTTATTTCTATCTGTGTGTGAAGATTATTGCTGAAGTAGAAGAATCTGCTGATGTTGCGAAGATTGGTGATAAAGGTAAAGGTGCTCTTCGCAGGAAAAATCAACTGGTCCTCCTCCAAAGAAAAGGAAAGTTCGTTCTTCTTCCCTTCAAATTCCTCCTCACGAAAATTCTGAAAGTGATAAGGGTGATGAGGACAACGATGATCTTGCTGCAAGTGAAGATTCTCCACCTGAATCTTCTATGGCTAAGCTTTCTGGCCTCTTTTCTGATTCTCTACAAGGAATGGGAGATAGCCAATTCGCAATACCTGCAAAGCTCTCGCTACCCTTTGCGATGTCCCTTTACTGGATGGTGATAGCTCTCTTCGTGGAGTTTCTAGATCAGTGACTCCCGACTTTTGCATTCTCTCAATAGTCTGGTATATTTTATCCTTTTACTTCTTCATTGTTATAATCAAAATTTCTTTCTATATTAATATTTTTTATTTTTTCGCAGGCTGGAAAAGCTTCTTTTGCTTTGCCTCAGATCTAGAGAGAAGACGAAAATCTTGAAAAGAAGAATCTTCAATTTCGCAAAAAGAATGAAGAATTGGAAGCTGAAGTTAAAGGTCTTCGCGAGAAAAATAGACAATTAGAAATTGATTCTTCCTCGTATAAGAACAAAATTTCTAGTCTTCAGCAAGCTAATAATCAGCTTTACGGTATGTTACTTTTCTCTTTTCTCTTTATTCATTCATCCTGTTGTTTTATCTTATTTAAATGATCCTTTTTGCAGACATTTATGGTCTTTCTGATGAAGCTACCCTTCTTCGTCATTTCCTAATGCCTTGGATAATGATACCCTTCTTGAACGTCTTAACAATTCCTTAAATAGCTTCTCAAATGATAGAATTTCATCTCTTTCTCTAAATGAACTTAGATCTAAATTTCGCCTCTTAGAAATTGATCATAGATCCAGTTTAGGCTTAGCCAACAGATTTAAGCGTCTCCTTATTGATTCCAAAGAGAAAACCAATGAGTTAAGAACCAAAATTAGCGGTCTCATAGATGATAAGGATCGTATCTCTGATCAAGGTGCCAAGGCTTTGGCGAAATTCCAAGAGGCTCTCCTTGAAGTTCAACTTGAGCGAGATGAAGCTAACCGCAAGAATATTGAACTCTGCGAAAGGGAAAATCAAATTCGTTCTCGTCTTCTCATAAGTAGTGAGGATGAATTTGTCTGGGCTGCGAAAATTTTAGATGATGCTAGAAAAGATTTAGGTAAATGTTAGTCTCCAAGTTGAACATACACCTTGATTAGAGATATGATTTCTGACAGAGAAGGTTACTAACTGCTCTTCTTTACTAATTTTTTCTTCTTATGAATTCATCAAGTTAATAATTGATTGTCTTTTGTTCGCAGATTCTGAAAATAATATCGTGAAAAGATTGAAGAACTTGAAGCTGAAAAGGAGGAACTCGCAAAGAATCTTTCTTCTCGCAACGACAAATTCTAGATTGAAGAATCAAATCAAGATCACTGTTGCGAATTTTAAGAATGATGCTATGCATTTTCGCAATCAAACCATCCAAATGGTTTGTGATGATCATAATATCCCACATTCTGATTATCCTTGTCTTTTAGAAGAAATCCCACAGAATACTCCCAGTTTGATTATCTCTGATAGCGAAGCTGACGATGAAGAATCTGATAGTGATGGAAGTTCTGATGGTGATGAAGATTCTGACGCAGATGAAGAAGGAAAAGTCTGATGAAGATAATGAAGGATTAACCAAGAAGTAGTCTTTATTTCTTTCTTTGATTCTTTGTAATACTTGTACATTTATTTCTTCTTTCTGTATATTTGTGTTTCTTTCATTTTGACCTGCATAATTAAAACAATTCTTCTTTGCAATACAGTTAATCAATATAATCATTAATTCTTGAATTTTGAGTAAATCTATCATATGGGACAAATAACATTTTAATTTCATACATTCCCATACTTGCCTCTGTTATTTGAATCCAAATGAGAGATTTCATAAAAATTCTTATTGTATAACTTCGCAATTTTGCGAAGTGAATTTTGTTTCTTTTCAAAATCTCATTCCTGTGTGGTCTTATTTTGCCTTCCTAATTAAAGGTCTTATTATGCCACCTCTTGTCATTGCGACAAAATCGCAGGACGTCCTTGCACTTTCATGCAAAAACCCATTGATCTTGCCTTAACTTTTTCTTTTGTATTATGGCCTCTTCAGGAATGTTGCGACAATATGACAGGCCTAAATATTCTTGCGAAAATAAAGCCCCATGACATTGCCGTCTTGCGACGAAATCGCAGGACGTCTTCGCACTTTCATGCGAAAACCCATTGATCTCGTCTTATCTTTTGTATTATTGCCTCTTCAGGATTGTTGCACAAATATGACAAGCCTTAATATCCTTGCGAATAAAAAGCCTCATGACATTTGCGTCTTAAGACACTTATCAGCTCCCTAATGGAGGGTGCCGCCCTTATCTCCCCCTGGTTGCCCCTTCAAGGAGGCGTACTTCTACCATACAAGGTTAGCTCCTCCCATCCAGTCTTAACAACAACCAGTTGTTTTCGCAGCCTCTTATCCCTTTTACCTATAGGGCTTATGGTTACGAGACTGCACCCTAAGTGGGGTTTTCTTCAGGCCGAGTGCAGTATAAGCCAAGACTTGTCAAGAATGGCAAGGACGCTTCAAACGCCCCTGACTCTTGACTCAACCGTGTACCTCGGCCTTGATCAGATCTGCACTCCTTGGGAGAGTCCTTATTACCTTAGTCGCCCAACCTAAGTCATATGCTTAAGCTGAGAATCCAAGGTGCCTCTCCCGGATGGGCTTTATTGACCCCAAATCTCCATGACTCAGGTTCCGGGGCGGTGTAGCCTTTCCCTGAGCCATGCTAGGTACCCCCTTATATGACGTACTTTAGGTCTTACATTTGCCTCTTGCGAAATTGTATTCGCGAACTAGGGTGTACGCCATAAAGGTTCGCCTCTTTCTCTTTTGTCATTCTTCTTGATTATTTTTGTAAAATTCATTATCTCTGCGAGAGTCTCGCAAATCATTATATTATCTGAATTTCGCAATCTCAATTTTTTTTCAATCAAATGTATTTTTGAGAATTTTACTTATTGCGAGAATCGCAACAACTTAATCATTCATACATTTCTTGTTTTTATTACCTTTGCCATCCTCTGCTTCTTTATTATTTTCTGCTACTGCTTCCTTGGTAGTGGTATGTTCATCATTTTTATTCTGAGCTAGCATTAATTTCGCAACATCTCTTCTCTTTCCTTTCGATTGTATCCACCATCAACCTCTCACTTCTTTGTACATCTTTGATTTTGTTCGCCAGTTTTCCTTCTTGTTTGCTCTTCCTTCGCAAGATTCTATCTCAGTTTCGTAATCTCTTTCCTTCACCCAATCTCCCTTTATGATTCCTACACCATTGGGGTGAGGGAATTTGATGCATGGTGGAAAGTTGAAGCTACACCTAGAATCCCATGTAGCCAAGGTCGACCAATTAACGCATTGTAGGGTGATTCTACATCAACGACACAGAATGAGATTTCAGAAGATATTCCCTTCAATGGAATTCACATAGTAACCTCCCCTTTAGGCTTGTTAGCAGTACCATTAAAACCATATATCTTATATGTTGATGGTATAAGAATCATCTCTTCCACCCATGGTTTTATAAGTATGATAAAATAAGATGTTCACAGAGCTTCCAGTATCGACTAGAATTCTATTGATTGCCCATGAATCTTCAGCTTCATCATCCTCATCTTCTTTCGGTTTTGGATTAATTTCTAATTTTATTACCAATGGATTGTCATGCACCTCTTCTCCTTCGGGAATTTCTTCTGCAAAAAAATGATCTGTTTCTGCCATTCCTCTAGTGGCGAGATTTTCGCAATATTCATAATTTCTCTTCCATTATTATCTCTTGCGAACACTCTACTCAAAACATTATCATGAAAATCTTCAATTGTCTTATATGAATGTACGATAGAGTGACAGAATAGATTTTTTGCTTTTGCACCAACTTCTATGAAGAATGTTTCTTTCTTTTTCATCGTATTCACTTTGTGATATTCTGGCGGTGGTGGTAATTGTTGAGATTACGGATGCCCTACCAGAAAGTCATTTAGTTTTCCTTGATCTATCATTCTTAAAATAATTCTCTTTACATTTCTGCAATCGTTTGTGGTATGTCCATGAAAATGATGATAAGAACAAAATTCATGACTTTTGTGGTTTGGAGGTGGTTCCGTTCCCATGTTCCATGGTGTTGGTATATTCTCCATCAAAATTATAGCTTCCCATATCTTCTCCACACTTGCATTTAGAGGTGGCATCTTGATTTCTTCCCATATTACCTTGTGACCTCCTTGTCCTCTATTAAAGTTTGGTCTTTGACCTCCATAAGTTTCTTGCGGTTGATCGAGTCTTTGAATCTTTTTATTTCCTCCACGATTGTAGAAATTTCTTTCTCTTTCATACTCTTCTTGATCTCGGCTCCCCATAGCTACCAATTTCTGCTGATTGTTACTTGTCACCTTTTCTTGTTATACTTGCAAAGTATTCGCCACTGTGTTTATCAGCTTGGGTAATAAGCTTGCATTCGCTGTTTGTGAGCTTGTGTTCGCAACTGGATATGATTCCATTTCATTTTGACTTTCCTCTAAAGCAATGTATTCTTCTTGAAGTTCTCGCAATTCAGTCATTGTAATCGTATTCTTGACTCTGAAAATTTGGACATACAATAGGTTTGTTGCAAACATAGCATTGATAAATGATAATATGAGATATCTCTCATCTGCACGGCCAGCCATTTCGCTACACATAGTTCTCCATCTTTTAGTCAAGTGTTTCAAACTTTCGCTAATTCTTTGTTTTAATCCAAACACATCTTCTATACCAGGTCGTGAGGAATTGTTACCTATATATGCCCCCAAGAATGTAGTCTGCAAATGATTGAAGGAGGTTATTGTAATCTTTGGTAAAACTTCAAACCATTTCAACACTTCTCCTGTTAAACTGGATGCGAAATATTTGCACAATACCGCATCATGATTTTACCATTGTAACATGCACCTCACATAGGCTTTAATGTGCTGAATTGCACAAGTTGTTCCATCAAAAATGTTGGTTAATGCGGGCAAATTGCATTTCAGTAGTATTCCTCCTAATTGTACTTCCCTTGTAAATGGAGTTTTCGCAGCTTCTTCTATTGCTTCATCCAATCGTCTTCTACCTACTTCTCCTATGTTATTTAGCATTCCTCTCATTTCTTCTAATTCTTTCAATATTTGTTTATTTACACCTGAATCTTGACCCATGGGTCTCTTTAATTTTGCTTCTCTTCTTCTGCCTTCACGTCTATCTTCTCTTGCGAAATTTTGTATCTCTTCTTCATTATTCTCATCTCGTCTTCTTCTGCGATTCTCTTCCTCATCCCTATCTTGAATTCGCAAATGATGATGTCGTTCATTTTCCCCTCCGTAATTTTGTTCATTTCTTATCAATTCAATTCGCTGTCTTTCAGCCATTCTCTTTACTCTATCATACTCCTCATTGAGATTATCGTTATTCCGGTTTTGTATACGCCTTCTTTCTTGATTGTCATGATTGTTCTGGCGAATTGTCTCCTGAAGATCTTGTTCTTCCATTTCCGCTCTCAATCTTTCACGTTCGCAGATTAAACGTGCTTGTTTAGCATTATGTCTTTCAATTTCTTCTTCAATTATCTGTTGATTTCTTTGAGTTTCTCTCACATGTAAAATTCTTCTTCCTTCCTCTTGACTTCCTTCACCATCTTGGTTATTTTGTCTCTGATTTTGCCCGTTCTCTTGATTTCCTCCAATTTTCCCATCATCAAAAGTTTCATCTTGTGGAATGTAACGATCATCAGTTCTTTATCTATTTTCGCGATATTCTTCATTAGGATTTGATATTTCTTTTTGAATATTGTTTCCATCATTGATTGTAGGTGAATTTCGCCTCATTTCTCTTCTAGTCGATCTTGAATATGATTTTGTAACACTTCTCGATCTTCTATTCTGCAGTCTTATATTCTCCATCCTTAATTCGTGATTTTGCCTTGTTAAATTTGCACGCTCTTCTGCTTCAGCTCTTCTTTCTTAATGTATTCTTCGTCTCAATGTTTCTAACGCTCCAATTTCCTCACCTCCATGAATTATTCCTTCATCTGCTTCTTTATTTCTCTCTTCCTGTCTATAATTTCTGTTTTGTTGCTCTTCTTCTATTTCTTCTACTGAATTTGATCGCCAAGTGTGTATGCTCACCCTGTCATAATATGTATTCCTCTCTTGAACTAGTGTTTGTTGAATTGGCGGTTGACTTTGATTTTCTCTATTATTTCTCATTCTAGTAGATTCTCCCATTTCACTTCTTTCTCTTCCGGCAATTCTTTTGCTTCTTCTAATAGTAGTCGGTTGTTCGGATGTATTTCTTCTTCTAGCCATTACTTTAATGTTGACAATATTGCAAGAAATTATGAAAAATTCTTAATCAATCACTTTAAATTTTCACAAATCTCAATATCAATCTTTAGCTTTTTCTAGAATAATCTTCAACTCGTCCCTGTTTCTAGCGCCATTATGTAGTTGCAGGAAATCCTACACTACACCCCTCGTATGATTTTATTATTAATCAACTCATTTTAGATTTTAAACTCTTTATTTTATTGAACAATCTTTGAGTATTCTTACAAGAAAAGATAAATAAATCAAGAATGATCTCTGTTCTAGACTTTCTCTCTCATATTTACTCGTTTCTTACTCAAAAAAGATCTCTCCCCTTTCTTTACAACTCGAATGACTATTTATAAGAAAATACATAGTGGATGACAGCTAATCTGTCATTTATTTTCGTATATGATCTGTGATATTCTCGCAACCTTACAATTGTTAATTTCGCAAACTCTCTAATCTTCGCAGGACTATCACATCTTTCTCATGATTTTAGATGACGTCATTTATTCTATAATTTCTGAAACTGTTCTGCGACGCTATATACGCTGCGTCATTGATAATTTCGCTGAAACATTATCCTTGGCAGATTCTGATCCTACAAGGGCCAGAAATACTGTGACTCCAGATATACTCTTTGATTGGGAGTTTAATTTGGAGAATTCATAAAGACTTGGCTTCAGTGTAAAGTGGCTTCGTAAGCAAATGAACGCTATCAATGACTCATGTGAGAACAACATATCCTTTCCCAATGATGCTATGATGGATAAAGAAGACAAGATTTCCAGGATGACTGAAGAACTGAACAAGGAGAAGGCAGCATTGCAAGTCTTGAAGGATGCAGAGGAGCAAAAACCCTTTTTTGCTGATTTTCTTTGATTCCTTTTTCATAATATCTTGAACTTCTGAACTTCTGAGAGATGTGAGGTTTTTATTTGGGTTTTGATATTAGCTGGTTTTGGATTGGTAGATGGTTAAGGATTTTCTTTTGGATTTGATAGAGATTTTCTTTTAAGAAATATGAACTGAATTTTGATAAATTGCTGAATTCAAATATCGATTGCAAGTATTGCAAACGTTTTGGAGGAATTGAAATACAATGAAAGAAAATCCTAAATGCCAAATCCAGACGCCATGAATACTTCAAACGCCCAGTACCTCAAATGTCTGATAATTTCAGACAAACGCTTTAAGCCAATTCTCGTGAATTACTGGCAGGGTTCTGCCATCTGTGTTGATCAATTTGTAGTATCCTAAGGTTATGTATTTAGCAACCATAAATGGTCCTTCCCAATTGGAGTTTCTTGCAGAGTGAAGATTGCACTGAACTGCTTTGAGAACCAGGTCCCCTTCACAAAATTTGTTAGGTTTGTTCGTCCGCGCTTTGAATATCTTCTGTAGATTCGAAATTCCTCGTGTGGTGGGATTCCGTGGTTGTGGCACATATGGACACTCGTGCAGGAAAGAATATCCCTCGTAATGTCTGTCATGCTTAGCCACATCTTCAGCAATGAATCTGTTGATAGGATGATCAACTTGAAGAGATTCTGGACCCAACCATTGGGTGAAATATTGCTGAGGCGAGATTATCCACTCATAGCATTTTGCGATTGCTAAATTGTTTGCGGAGTGAATCCCTTGAACCAAATAAGTATATTTGAAAATTGACGATATGGGCACATGAGAAGGAATAAGACTCGCCTGAGTGCAAAATCTCTTGATGAAAGCGTTTGGATGTTCCTCAGGCTTTTGTGTAAGTTTTGTCAAGGCTTTGACCTCCTCCAGATATTTGAATGGTGAAATATCTTCTTTTTCTTCCTCTGAGTCAGATGTTTCTTCAACGGAGAGATGTGTAACTGAAGGTGTCAGTGTCACCTTCCCATCATGAATCCATGTGCGTCCAAGAATCATATCATATCCTGGATATTCTCGGATTATGTAAAACTTGGTCTCAGTGCAGACCAAATTTTCTTTGACTTTGAGTATGACGTAGTCGTACGCGTCTCTGGAAACTCCTTCGTGATCTCTGATTGCCATGGGGGCATGAGTAGCTTCCTGTCGAGTAATTCCAGCGGCTCTGAGAGTTTTCAGAGGGATGATGTTGACGGCAGTGCCGACATCAGCAAATGCTCTCTTGAACTCGTTTCCTTTGATGTGCACTGTGGTGAGCAGTCCCCAGTCATACATTTCTTTGTCCGTTGCTGGAGGCTCAGTGAATGTCTCTTGAATCAAAAGAGGTGCATGACAGGATGTGGTGTAATGTCGAACACATGTCTTTCCTTTGATCCTTTGATAAGTATAGCAATTCGCAGCTATGCTCGATTTATGATTGAACTGCTTCTTTGACGGGAGGTTCAGAGATGGTAAAGGTTTTGACTGGAAGGGGGTTTCTGTGTACTCCTTCAGTCCCCAGGTTGAGTTCTCCCGATTCAACCTTTTCTCTGAATATGTGTTTCAAAGTTTTCCAATCACTTGTGGGGTGACTGACGAACCTATGAAAGCGACAGTACCGAGGATTTCCATGGCCTCTTTAGTTGGTTCCTTCTTGACATATGACAACTTGATTATACCGTCTTGAATCCAGGCGTCCAGTAATTAGATAACTTCTTCAATGGAGCAGGGAAAATCAGGTGCTTCTGGATCTTCCGTGTGTTGAGGAGGAGCTTGCCCATTATATTTCTTTTGCGCCTTTGAAGGGGCCAAGGAAGTATGCTTATGTTGTGGCTCAGCTTTCCGTTTGCTTCCTTACGCGAAAACTTTTGTAGAAGATTGAAGGTTGTATTATTTGTTGATCAAACGTTTGTTGCTACCTCTGTCCTCTCGTGGTTCCTCAGATTTTGCAGTCTTAGTCCTTTATAATAGAGCACGTGCATTAGTTGTCGACCTCTTGGCTGCTTCATGGAGTTCTGAGAAGTTCTGGAACCTGAGATTCTCCAATAAGGATCTGTAGACTGGAATCATTCCGTTGATGCATAAGTCCACAAGTTGCTGCTCTGTGACATTCGGATCATGGCAATCTAACGCTTGAACTCTGAAATTTTTCACATAATCGTTAGGATGTTCGTTGTTCTTTAGAAACATCATTCCGAGATCAGAGAGGGGAACTTGCTCTGAAACGAAGAAATACTTCCTATAGAAAGCATTGACCATTTCTCCCCAACTGTTGATAGTTCCTGGTGCGATGTTGCTGTACCAGGTGTACGCTTTGCCTTTCAAGGATTTTGAAAATTCTTTGAGGCAAATAACATGGTTATGCTCATGTTCACCCAAATCTTCCAGGAACCGAGAAACATGTTCCCGAACATTGCCGGTTCTGTCGTACAAAGTAAAGGTTGGAGAGATATAACCTTTTGGAAGAGGAATCCTCTGCGTAGCAGCAGGGTATGGAGGCTGGTGACGATGGACATGTGGGGTCTTGTCCTTTCCACGGTTCTCCAGAAGGCGTTCTAAATCTTCCTGAGTGATGAAGTTTGATGACTCTTTCGCCGATGGATCGTCCGCAGCTTTGCGAGCTTCATCATCATCAATTGTATGAACTGGAATTACCTCAGGATCAACGTCTGAGGATTTTTCCTTTTCTTTTCCTTTTCCTTAGATCTTCCCTGACATTGTATCAGTGAGAGCCTTCAGTTGAATAAATATCTCCTTCTGTGTTGTAGCCATATCGGTTTGATTCTTTGCAAGAGTCTCTTGCACTTTGATGAGATCAGCAATGGTAGGTGGTAGATTCCCTCTGACTTCCTCAGGGTGTCGGTCGAACAAAGGATGACCATCCGCGTTGACGTGAGGAGGAGTGACATCACCGCCGTCAGTGTTAGAGGCCAGAATCGTTTCCGGGATATCCTCGTTGTTGTTGTTGCTAGTGCTAGCGCCGTTTGCGTTGGAACTTGTGACTACACCCAAACCTAAGGCCGACCATCTTGTGAAATTGTGAGATTGAAACAGAGAGAATGATCTCCCACGGTGGTCGCCAATCTGTAGATGGGGCAAAACAATTTGCTGGTTTTCACGAGATTGGGGAGACGACCGTACGGAGGAGACTCCTTGAACCGAGCGAAATGTTCAACCTCACACAGATGCACTGCAAGAAGGGAGTTCTTTGAATTCGAGAGATCAATCTGTAGTACTCCGGCCTAAACCAAGACAATGGCCGTTCCAGAGTAAATTCGGTCACAAGAGAGGATAGGTTGATCTGTAGGAGGGAAGCTGAGAAATGTGTGGAATCAATGATAATCAAAGATTGTGGGTGTGTTGTGAATTATGAATAAGATAAGTTCTGAATGATTGAACCTCTGTTGAGAGTAATTACTCAGATGTTGAGTTAATCTCGTATTGGCCGTGAGACGTGAGATCGTTGTTCTGTCTTCAATCATGATTCAGAGACTTATTTATATTGCTGGAATTGTAGACACCATGATCCCATGAAGTGTGACAGTTGATGGAATCAAAGAGTGGGGAAGTGGAAATCGTGTTTGAAACCAGTTTCTCATCGTGCGGAGACTTGGTCGATTTTCCATCCACTATTTTGTTAACTCCTTCAACTGATTGCACGACTTGCTCACATTCCATCGTGTGTATGAACACACTTGTCGTAGACCGCTAGACCAAAACCCTAGTTGATATCCCCCCAAGTGACACGATTGATGTCTCGTGAATGTGGAGTCATGGGACGATGAGTCCATGTATTTGCTGAGTTGAACATGATTCTGCAAAATGTTCTGAAACTCATGAATTGAACGTGTCCGTTGAGACAGAGGTGTGATTCTCACGTTGAGGTGAGCAAGTATTGCTCATTCGATGAATTGTTGAATATTGATAGTTGAACCAATATTCCTTGGTTTGAGCAAATATTGCTCATCTGAGCAAGTGTTGCTCGTCTGATGAATTATTGGCAGCGTGACCGAAATAAAACATTAATTAGAATACTGGTAGTTGAACCAATTATAATAAAATGGTGATCATGAGATCGTCGTAAAATTATTAGCGTTCAAATCTGGAATTATGATCCTTGAACTCAGAAACCCTAATTTGATCAATTGATGACCGAGTGATAGTTTATTGAAAATTTAACCATGGAATGAAGGAGGGCCGGATACATGAGACCGTGGGTCGACCATGTAGCTTCCATATGTTCGCGTGAGCAAATACCAAGACCCCTTGAAGAGTTGGTGAAAAGATGATCAAATGTTGGTTCAATCATTTTTCATATAATGCTCGTCTGAGCCTTAGGTGATAAAACCTAATTAATTATGAAGGGGTGAGGGCCCGGCCAAGGGGTCATGAAACCGGCCATGGGTGGTCACGGGATCGACTGACGATCATTCTATGAAATTCCAAAATTATTTGGAAGAGTTTTGGACCTAATACGTGCAATTGCGCAAATTAGGTCAAATCATGAAAATACGTGGGACCGGCTCATTGCGAGCCAAAGAGACAACCCTGGTCGGTCAAGGTAACATGCTCACGTCTGTGCCTCAGTCCTGAGAATCTTGATATTTTCTGGCGTGCGTTTGCGCAACCATTTGAGAAAATATGACAAAATCAGGGTTTTGCTGAAACTGAGGAAACTTTATGAGATGAAGGGAAATAATTATAAAATGAAGGAATATGAGGCGTGGGACCGCTGGAGCCAAGGCATGACCGGACATCCAGTGACCACGGTCCCATGGTGCCTTTTTCTAATTTTATAATATTTTTCATGATTTTATGAAAATATCATGAAATCAAGGAATTTTGTTGAAATTAAGGAGTTTCCTTAAAGTGAAAGAGTTTCCATGGGATCAAGGAAGCAAATAATATTTAAATAATAAAATAAGGGTGTGTGGGGCCGGCTAGGGCATGGCCGACCATCTTGGGCCCGGTCCCACAAGTTTCCCTAATTTTATGGAATTTTTGTGTATTACTTTCCATGATTTGAAGGAATTTTCATAATTTGAAAGAAATACCATGAAATCAAGGAATTTCATGGGATCAAGGAAACCTTAAAATAATAATAATAAAATAAGGGGTGTGTGGGACCGGCTGAGGCATGGCCGGTCGGCTGGGCCCGGTCCCACGAGTTTCCCTAATTTTATATTATATTTTCATGGTTTTTTGAAAATACCATGAGATTAAGGAGTTTTCATGAGATTAGGGAAATAATAATAAAATAATGAGGAACCATGAGGTGTGGGGCCGGCCGGGATCAAGGCATGGCCGGTTGGCCAATAATCACGGCCCCACAATGTTTTTCCCAATTTTATATTATTTCCTTGGTGCGAAGGAAACACCATGAAACTGAGGATTTTCCATAAAACGAAGGATATTTGTTCAAATGAAAGGATTTTCATAAGGTCAAGGAAAATAACAAAAAATATGATAAAATATAAAACTGGCGTGGGATCGGCCACGGCACGGCCGACCGGCCGGTGAGCCCAATCCCTCAACATCTTGGTCAATATTTAATTATGTATTATTTTCCTTCCTATTTTACATAGGCTTATAGTTTCGTCGTATTTTGAAATACTCGTTCATGCGGTGATTGTTAGTGCATCATCGTTGAGTACACTTACCCCATTTGAGTTGGGGCTTACTCGGAGGTGGCTCAGACGCCCGTGCGTTGAATATTTATTACTAACCCATGGAATTCTGCTGGGAAGAACCATATATTGAAGTAACGAAATATTGTGAAAATATTTGAATATTTTCGGAAATTCAGTGGATGAATCTAAGAATTTAGGAATAATTAACTTATGGCTCTATACTAGCAGAGAAAGCTGTCTAGGAGCATTAATTATTCTGACATGAGCTTGCTGGAGCTTCATATCCTTTATATAGTCAGGGAAAACTGTTGTTTGTATCCTGAAGACGTTATCGCTCTATACTAGCAGAGCACGCTGTCTAGGAGCCTCAAATCTCGTGATTCTATATAAAAATAATTACTGAAGTGTTCAGTATTCATGAGATATGTCGTTGTCCAGCCCAGAGACTACATATCTGCATGTACTCTGAGAGAAAGTATTCTCAGACAAAGATTTGATGAGAGACCCGTGTCTCAATACTCACGTCTGATTGCTGGATCATAAGTTCGTAGAATTATGGGTTTACGATTTTAGCCTTTGTCGAAAATCCACCATCTACACCCGCTTTATTGCTACCACTCTGCCGCTAGCATAAGGACGTGGGAACAAAGATACGAGATAAAAAGGAGAGCAAACCCTTTTATAGGTGTGACACTTTTGGAATTGAATAAGGAAAGGATTTCCTGTTTGAGTTACGGATGGAAAGAGGCAACCAGACCCGCAATGGCAAGTCGCATGGTGCCAAAAGTCCGCGTCCAAGATGAGCAGCGCCAAATGCACACGCCACGCCGAGCCAACGTTCACGCCCAGCCACGACCACGCCCATCCAGCGTCCAAGCCCAAGCCAGCGTCCGCGCCAAGTTTACGCTAACGGCCCCGTTCCAAGCCAGTACTACGCTGGCGGCTCCATTCCGAGCCAATACAATTCCTGCGGCTCCATTCCAAGCCGCACAATACCTACGGCT
The DNA here is from genome assembly GCF_003573695.1 of Papaver somniferum. Taxonomy (NCBI): domain Eukaryota; kingdom Viridiplantae; phylum Streptophyta; class Magnoliopsida; order Ranunculales; family Papaveraceae; genus Papaver; species Papaver somniferum. The sequence goes on from NC_039362.1 coordinate 19,446,424, forward strand.
CTCATTCCAATCCGACCAACGCCAGCGACTTCGTTTCAAGCTGCACCATGCCAACGGCTTGCCAAGCCAAGCTAGCAACGCCAACAGCTCGCTAAGACAACAACTCCGCGTTCCCTAGCCTAGCCAAGATGGAACATGGCCAATCCAAGCTGAAGCCAACTATTTGTATCCCATCCAGCAACCACCTCTACCGCTCTACGTCCTAGCTAGCAGTACCACGAACCGAATTTGCACCAAAGACGCCAACGCAAGAGTCATGGATTCTCTTTATCTCCCGAAAAAGGTTAGTCAGATCTTCTTGACCATCTTTTCATGACTTTCCGTTTCGATTTTGTCCTTGTCTGTCACCATCTTATGCTTACCTCGCAACAATGACCCTGTTCCGAGCTAAGCAGGGGATTTAATGTTGATGGTGGTTTTTTTAGCTTAGGGTTAAAATCGTAAAATCTTAGTCAAACAGTGACATCACTCTGAAAAGAAACAAGACTTGAGTAATAATGTCTCCACTAGCGCATTTATTGATCCCTTCAACATGTCTGTGAGAAATTTACCAGGGTACCTCTTTTTATATATATATGCCATGTTCCACGGCAGAACCCTCAGTATTGACCGACATCATCTCCGCACATGCCAACCACGCATGCTAGCTGATCATGCCAGCTTTGTATGTTGTATATGCTAATTAGGGCTTCGACATACCAAACCCTAATTCCCACGCCATTGTGCCAATGGCATACCAACCATGCTAGCCGCACCACCGTGCCAATGGCATACCATGCCAGCCACATCTTCGTGCCAAAGGCATACCAACCATGCCAGCCGCACCACCGTGCCAATGGCATACCATGCCAGCCACATCTCCGCACCAAAGGCATGCCAACTATGCCAGCGGCACCACCGTGCCAATGGCATACCATGCCATCCACATCTCCGCCCCAAAGGCAATCCAACCATGCCAGACGCACCACCGTGCCAATGGCATACCATGCCAGCAACATCTCTGCGCCAAAGGCATGCAAACTATGCCAGCCACACCAACGTGCCAATGACATACCATGCCAGCCACATCTCCGCGCCAAAGGCATGCCAACCATGCCAGCCGACCACCATGCCAATGGCATACCATGCCATCCACATATCCGCGCCAAAGGCATGCCAACCATGCCAGCCGCACCACTATGCCATCCACATCTCCGCGCCAAAGGCATGCCAAACATGCCAGCCACACCACCGTGCCAATGGCATACCATGTCAGCCACATCTCCGCGCCAAAGGCATGCCAACCATGCCAGCCACACCACCGTGCAAATGGCATACCATGCCAGCCACATCTTCGTGCCTAAGGCATGCCAACCATGCCGGCCGCACCACCGTGTCAATGACATGCCATGCCAGCCACATCTCCGTGCCAAAGGCATTCCAACCATACCAGTTGCACCATCGTGCCAAAGGCATGCCATGCCAGCCACATCTCCGCGTCAAAGCCATGCTACCCATGTCTCCATGTCGTTGGCTGCCAAACGAAGGGTTGCAACAATCGACGACTACCCTTCCTTCTGAGATACAAATCTCAGCCGTACAAGTTCTCCACCAAACGCGTGGCAACTTCTGGCCCAAGGCCAACACTACACGGTTTGTACCAAACCCTAACTTTTGACCGCGCCTAAAGCATGCCGGCCACGCCTCCATGCCGCTAGCTTCCAAACGAAGGGTTGCAACAATCTACGGCTACCCTTCCTTCTGAGATGCAAATCTCAGTCGTACAATGTCACCACCAAACGCGTGGAAACTTTTGGCCCAATGCCAAAACTACGCGGTTTGTACCAAACCCTAATTTTTGGCCGCGCCTAAAGCATGCACGAGTATGCCGACCATGATACCATATCACTAGCCGCCAAACTAAAGGTAGCCACGATCAACGACTATCCTTCCTCCTGAGATGCAAGATCTCAGCCGTACAAGTTCGCTACCAAACTTGTGGCAACTTTTTGTCACGGCACCAACTTGGCTACGATGCCAATTCTTTGGTCACGACACCAAACCCTAATTTTGGCCGCGCCCAAGCTATGCCAAAACCATAATTTTGGCCGCGCCTAAACTATGCCAAAATCCTAACTTAGCCGCACCTAAAAACATGCCAAAGCCATGTCGGCCACGCCTCCATGCCACTGGCTGCCAAACGAAGGGTTGCAACAATCAACGACCACCCTTCCTTCTGAGATGCAAATCTCAGCCATACAAGTTCGCCACGAAACGCATGGAAACTTATGGATCGATGCCAAATTCCATGGTTTATGCCAAAACCCTAATTTGGCCGCGCCTAAAACATGCCAAAGCCATGCCGGCCATGCATCCATGCCACTGGCTGCCAAACGGAAGGTTGCAACAATCAGCGGCTACCTTTCCTCTCAAGATGCAAAATCTCGACCGTCGAAGGTCACCACCGAGCCGGCAAGCCTCTCAATCTTAACTTTCCAAACAATAGCAACACGCTACACAAAAACACTCGAGACATCAAAACATGTCACAAACTGGGGGATGCTCATCAGGGTATTGGTCTGACGGTTTACGGCGTGCGGCGTGCAATACGCCCGTTACAAGAAAGTGTCATAAAAGTGAGGCGGTTAGTAATGGCAAGAAATAATGGTGAAACGTATCCTTCATTTTGGAAATATCAATTCCAGGCGTTACCCGTTACCATTTTCCTCCATTACTCAAACCGTTTCAACTTCGTACGAGACCAGGGTACATTTTTTACGACTTGTATAAATAGGTCTCACCTATTTCCACCAAAGAACAAGTTTTGGTCAGGAGCATACAACACTCAGAAATCACTTGTTAGCTTCCCAATCTGCTAGCGTTTCACTTTATGATACAAGTCGTCAAACAACTACTCTTCCAGAATCAACTATTCTGGTCTCAACACTTTCTTCGCTTCCCTCCCTAAGATCATCCCTTCTCCTTCACTTTGTGACCGAAGCAAGTCTGGAACGACCATTTCTTGGTTTAGGCCGGATTTGTACTGATTGATCCCTCGAATCAAAGTACTCCCTCGCAGTACATTGTTTAGGGTTTAGATTCGTTTCTCACCCACACAGCCGAAATTACCAAAATCAGCAGAAACTATTTTCACCCTCAAACAACAATATATTTCCAAATTCGGTTTTCATAATTCCTAGAAATGCTCTGTCCAAAATAACCTAAATATCACTAGAAAATCTCCAATTAGTAAATGCACATTACCAATTTTTATTTTCCAGAGATATGCATTTTAATTGTTGGTAATTAAAAGCATATAAAATTAACAACCTTAATTAAAAGATTCTCAACTTATTTCGGTCTGAGATCTCCTTGAGTTAATAAGGAATATCTTTGAACAATAAAAGATAAGATTTACTGAACATGTTCAAAGTATGTAGACATATTAATTTTTTGTAAATCCTTTTTCATATTTAAAATATTGGAACCTATTATGCCACACTTCCAAACAAGTTTAGAATTGGTTCATCTGACTTCTAAGAACTATGTGATTGATCAAATATCAATACACTAATCATGGGTTTACGGTTCTACCAAACACAAGGATCGGTTCTACCTTAATATGGTTACTGGGACCCATTACATCAATTTCCAGGACCGATTAACATATTCTCATGGTATCACTTGTGATCCGTTACACTAGTCACTAGGATCGATTACACAAATTACCAGGAACGGTTACGCCAATTACAAGGATCGATACACACCTTTTGTGATCGGTCTCACAAATTACTAGGATCAGTTACACCAATTACTAGGATTGGTCACACCAATTACAAATATCGATCATACCATCGAAGGTTTACTTTGGATCGGTTACACTAATAAAAGTCATACCAATACATAAGTCAGGCCTTGTGACTAGTTTTACCAAGATACATAACAAGTTATTATTGGTTCTACTAACTCACACATATTGGTAATCCAAAGATATGAACTGAATAAAAAAACCAATAAGGCTAGCGATTTCCCTTCCGATTCATAAAACAAGTTCATGAATGTACTTCCTTTAAACAAATGTAAATATTGTTTCCTATGATGAAATCTTCACCTTTACCCATACACATAATCAAAATAGAATTCATACAATTATGTCAATGTCTTATATACGAAGTTCAAAAGATAGGCGCTATACTTTGTATTCTAATTTCTTAACACTATGTGTACTAGAGTATAATGATTTACAGCTTCACAGTTATGTTTTCAATATAGCACGACTTGAAATATACGTTAGGAATGAAACAATTCAAGTCACAATATTACTAACCTTAAGAGGAAGGATAATTTCGTCGATGTAGGTCTTTACTTTTTCATATTCTTCAAGTCTTCGAGTAATACTTGTATGTCTCATAATCCTAATCTTTCTAGTTTAACCTGAAGTTGACTCTAGTACATAATCAATCGACTCTTTAACTGAGTTTTGATTCACTAAAGTATGACAATCAAACTTGACATACCAATGCTTGGTGGGTTCAACCGAGTTATGCTCTAATACCCGGTACCTAGTCCACATTTGAACACCATATTGTATTATGCCGCTACAGAGACTAGCTTACTCCAAGTTAACTTCGGACTGGAATTTAGTTGACTCCTAACCAATCTCACACTGATCAAGGTACAGTCGCGTTCCTTACGCTTCTAGAACCACGCCGAATTCTGCGCACTTGATTCCCGTAGCTGATCTCACCCACAACTAAGAGTTTCTACGATCCAAACTCGAAGACTTGATAAACCAATCCTTCTCACACAGAAAAGTCTACTGAATAGATAAATCTGTCTCCCACAGATATACCTATTAGTTTTGTTCCGTCTTTTGATAAATCAAGGTGAACAGGAACTAATTGATATACCGGACTTATATTCCCGAAGAACAGCCTAGAAATATCAATCACCTCACAATAATCTTAATCATATGGTAGCGAAACAAGATATTGTAGAATCACAAACGATGAGACGAAAATGTTTGTGATTATTTTTTTATCTTGCCCATCGGAGATTAAATCTCTAGAAAAATCTTAGAGAATATAGTACTCAATCACGATACTAAACAACAAGATAAGAACACGCAATTACAGAAAAAATAGTTAGGTCTGGCTTGACAATCCCAATGAAGTCTTCAAGCCGCTAACCTACTAGGTTTTATAAAAACCTGAGGTTAAAGGAGAATCGACTCTAGTCGCAACTATTATCACACATAAGGTGTGGGATTAGGTTTCCCAGTTGTTAGAGTTCTCCTTTATGTAGTCTTCAAATCAGGGTTCGCAATCAATGTTACCTTGGTATCAAAGCATTCAATATTCATTGTTATGTGAAAACCTGATTAGACTCAAGCTAATATCTTTCAACCTTTAGATCGAACTTATCTTTTTACACACAAATGAAAAGTGACTTCATTTATATATGAGTAAACGTTCCTAAACGTGTACACCTTTGTTGGCTCAATAATAGTTAACCAAAGTTATCCATATGAACACTTTCATACCAACCATATTCATCTTAACCATAACTTGTTCAAATGACTCAAATGAAACTAAATCTAGAGTTGTTCAATTGTTTATATTCTCATAGAAGTAAACAAGACACACTTTTGAAGCAAAATCGATTTTGATTCACTCGAATCAATTTATGAACATTATATCCACGGTTTGCAAAAGATTGCATTCCTTATTATATAAATGTATTAGTTCATGAACAAACCGATTTTAGACTATAACCTACTCAAGTATGCAAGAGGGTACCTAAGTAGTCGGACTTGGATTGTGTTTGCCAATATGAAAACGGATACGCATACTGTCGCACACTTCCAAGCTTCATTTGAATCCAGTACGCGTACAAGTACGCATATTATAGTAACCGTACTTTACCTGACCTCGCCAGTACGCATGCGGGTATGCATACTACATTCTGGTCTTGGATCAATACATATGCAAGTACGCATACTGTGCTGATAATCCAATTATGGTTAAGTGTTCCCATTTCAATCATTTAAATATTCTTAGAAGACGACAATAGTTGTCTCACACAAACTATTAGCTTCAAAACAATTTTCAAGTGGTCGAATAATTAATACGAAACATTCCGAGTCTACATCAAATGACTGTTTCACACAAATCATGTAAGATGTTACCAGGCGATTTTCACATGATCATCTTTTGACTTTCATCAAGAATATAAGATAAACTTGGTTGAAGCAAAATCTTAACAACACATATTTCGAGAAATATATAAGCGAGTTAAACTCATCTCGAAATATCAAATGTGTATAATTGAAGTCTATATAGCTATACGACTTTTGTCTCAAATAGGAGATATAATAGATAGACTTTTGAGTGATAGATGAGTTCAAGTCTCCACATACCTTTTGTAGATGAAGTTCCACAACCTCCCCTTAGTATTTCTCCGTCTTCAATCGATGGACGCTGTGAAGTCTAATGCTCAACTACACTTTCTATCATAATCCGAGACTTAGATATAAGTAGACTAGAAATCAAGGCTTATAATTTTCGCAACTAAAATGGACAACAATCTTGAGATAACAATGCTTGCGAGTTCGACCGAGCAGCGCTACAATAATCTTCCCCTTTGTCAATTTTAGTGAAAAACTATCAATACATATTGATTACAAAATAAATAAACTTTGTAGCTTCTCATCCAATTGCTTGATTTCCTTGGTTCTTCAACATTACTCAAAATCTTCGTCACTTCCAAGTACTCCAGTGATTTTGAACGTGTTCAACTCAACATCATAGTTTTTGAAGATCCGCACCTTATAACATCGAGAAAACAGTAGCTCTCAATCATTGTTATACAGTGCATAATATTATTACACAATATCAAAGTCTAATTGCATCACAACTTTGACAATAGTACTATGGTGATTTGTATACTCCCCCTTAGTCAATACTTCACCTCACATGAAAACCACTCCCCCTTACATAATGATCCATAAACCATATGTATTTGTAGTGTGAACTATACATTAATTCTCCCACTTTTTGTCAATATAAATTGGCAAAGGTACGAAAACTATTGGGATCCTAATGAAATTTCCATAGAGATAATTCATGACCAAAATTGAATACATCAACTCTGTCTTGATGATTTCACATAGTCGAAACTTAGTGTATTCATCAAGGAGTTTATAAAGATACAAGAAAACTCCTACAATATTCCACAACCGCACTCCCCACAAAGATTTGGAAATTAAGCACAAGTTCAAATAATAACTCTCCCCCATAAAATGTCATTTCTGAAAGAACAACAAGAGCGACCTTACTTTCACAAGAAAATAAGGATTTATTTGGACATTAACAAAATACATGAAAATGAATTTGTATCCAAAATATTCAATTAAATTAACCACAAGAGAGCCCATAATCAATTTAATCGGAAATGCTCAACATAAGAGAACTTATGGAGCCACACAATACTTTCACATTGAAGTGGATCAGGAAAAGACCAATACTGCAGAATATTCAAAGATTCATTCTATTTTTTTTTATCAATATTTGCATAGAGACATGAAATAAACTTAATCTTTGTAAACAAAAGTTCATCCTATCTTCCATCAAAAATGACATAATAGGCTTAATTTTTTCTTTGTCAAAATTTCATTCTATCTTTTATCAATATTCGCATTTAGATATAATTAATTTTTGAGCATGTATGGGACAATCGTAGTTCACGGATGCAAACACACATATCCCATAATAACTTTCAATATATAAAACTATAAAGATTAATAATGCAAAATCATCTTCCAAAATCAAATTTAGAATTTAAATAAATAAATCTAAAAACATTGCAAGATGAAAATTGTTGGAAATAGCTAGGTGTACTCACAATAATGGTTATTCTAAACCCTAGTTATCCTTCTTAAAACACAAGAATGATTTTTCAAAAGAAGTTTACTAGAGAAGAAGAAATATAACTCCTAAGAAGAACGCAACCGAAGATCATTAGACATGACCAACAACCAGAGATCGAAAATAGACAAGTTCATCAGTTGCTTTCTTCAGTTCATTTTTCAGAAATTCAAGATTATTTGTTGCAATTCCGAGTTGTTCACGTACGACTTCAAAATCTTGAAGAAGATTTCCTACCAATTAAGATGACATCTGAACTGGAAGTTTTTTTTCATGATCAACAACATGATAGCAAGTTATGAACCCAGGATTCTCGTAAAACTCAATAACCTTGCCCTTTTCAATTTTGCCTTCCTTTTTGCATCCATCCATTGTGCACACCACAAAAATTCTGGAGAATTTTTGACGTTCCGGAACGTGTATGTATCAGGAGACCAGAAACATGATACATATATATGAGTGCTTCATAGGGAAACCCTTATAGCGTGTTCGTTTCGGGTAATTGGGAGCCCAGGAATTGGATTCCAAGGGAATAGGCCCAATTTCCTTGAACCGAACAACCATAAAATTTCCAGAATTGGATTCCTAAGGAATCCGATTCCCTCCTATCAGCTCTATTCCATTGCAGTGCTGTGTGGGTGGAAAATAATTCGATTCCGGAGAAAACAAGGGGAATTGAGCTTAAATTACCAAACTGTCCATCTGAAAACAAAATCTCGATCTGTTTTTCAATTTTCATTTCTAACCATTTCTTCTTAATCGAGAGAGAAGAAGAATAAAACCACTGAAGAACGATAGATTGAGATCTACGATGATTAGGTTAGGGTTTTAACTTCTGGTATGTATGTCTTTCTTCTTCTATCTGTATGTAATTTCCTTTTCATTTTTAACTACTCATTTAGTTTGTCTTTAGGGTTTTGATTTCTTTTTATTTTGTTGCAGGAGTTATTAATTAAACGACCAATTATCATCTCAATTGGATTTGCGGGTTTGTGATAATCGGTCATCAACTCAGGAACAATAATCTCTTCCATAAGAACTGTAATTTTCATTTTCAACAGTACCAATTTCTTCTTCTCCCGACTCAATCAACTACAGTATTATCAGCTTTTCCCTTTGATTCAATTATTAAGAACCTTCAAGGTATAATTTGTTCACCAATTTCATTTAAATTGATTTCGGTAACTTTTTAGTATGGATTTGAGTGTTGGTTTTATGATAAAATTAGCTTATGCATGTGTATGTGTGTTGGGTTTATGATATAATCCATGAAATCATCTTTTCACTATCTCTTGATTGTGTTGTGTTATGTTAGTAGTAGTACCCTGCATAAATTTGTAGTTGTTGTAATTGGGGTTGTTCCATGTCTTCTTATATGAGTCAGGGAAATGATGTATGACAAAATTTGGTGCAAGAGATAGAAAGCTATTTATAATAGGAAATGCTAAGCAACTGGGTATGTTCTTTGTGGGGGGAACTCATTTTGCTGTTTTCTAGATATCCGATTTCATTTTGTTCTCCGTATTCTGGTTAGCGGATAGTTGGTTTTTGTGATTCCAATTTCTTAAATTTGACTCACCATTCAAACACGGTAACAGCTCGTTGGGGAATGAACTGGTTGATAATTTTAGTGTGAGTTTATACCATTTTGTTAGTACTGAATTTTTGTGAAAACTTTTGAGTTTGGTTGGAACCTTTTCAGTTGGGAAAATAACACTTTCCAGTTCTTTTAACTTTTACCATTTTTATGTGAAAACTAGTATATTTTTTACCTTGTCTTGGAACTTTTCCTTAATCACTTTATTTGGAGAATAACTTCTGAAAATAGGCCTAAGCAAAGTGTGTACGAGAATCCATCTATAAGCTTTGGAGGAATTTGTGTTCATTAAACTGTATCTTGTTTTGGTTTTGATCAGGTGTTGAGGAAGAAGAAACTGTATCTTTGGTGGTGGTTCATTTCGCAGTTGGCTTTAGCTTACACAGAGACTAACTTAGAGGTTTGTTTTTGCATTTTTCTCTCATTATGTGGTTCTGGCATAAATTTTTTTCATGCTATTTGCTTCAGACTATCTTGCTTCAAACTATCAATTTTTTTTTTCCATTGAGGACAATGCTTCCCTACTTGAATGAGAATGATTTTACAATCCACTAATCACTTATAACTTAGATTATGCTTGTTTTGTCCTGAAAAACTTTTGAGATTTGATTTGAGGCCTATATTGAGTCACCTTGTGGCTGTATGATTTTTTATTGTTTCTATTTTTGAGATCTTATGTTTTCAAGTGGTATGATGGGACTTCAATGAATTACTGGGTCCGCAGTAATTTGCAGAATAATAATCTTCTCTAACAGTAACAACTAAGTTAAAAATGGCAACACGTTTAGTTTTATTATCTGTCTCTCTATAATCATGTATGGTTGACCATTTTGTTCTTATGCTTTTCAAATTCAGACCCACTTCCAGTATGACACCTCTAGTCTTGACCAAAAAAAGAAAACTTGAAATGATGACAGACGATATCCGAACAACGTTGGATGCAATAACTTTATTTTACATTTATTTCTATTCATATGTCTCGCGTCAGCACAGCTGTGTGTTGAGAGCCAATGATCGTTTTGAATTAACTATGGTACGATTGTGGGTGATGGAAGATTTGGTATACAAAAGTGACACCAAATGTAAATCCCAACTTCGTCTCGATAGACGCACTTTTATAGTTCTTTGTCATAAGCTGCGCACCACTAGTGGATTAGAAGATAATAGAAATTGTGATGTCGAAGAAATGGTGGCGATATTTTTATATGTAATTGGGCATCACCATAAGAATAGAGTTGTGGGGTTTCAATTCAAGCGATCAGGAGATACGATTAGTAGACATGTGAACACGGTGTTGAAAGGAGTTATTAGGCTTTAAGGAGAGTTGTTAAAAGAACCGGTAGCAGTCGCTACAAGTTCTATTGACCAAAGATGGAATTGCTTTAAGGTATGAGATTATCTCTAATGAAATATTAAAACCTTTTTAACCTTATCTGTAATGAATATTAACGCTTGGTTTTTCGTATCTATAATGAACTATTAACACAACCTTGTTTACCTTTAGAACTGCCTAGGGGCATTAGATGGAACACATATTAGTGTCCACATTGCTATAGCAGACAAGCCTAGGTATCGTACAAGGAAAAGTGCAATTGCTACCAATGTCTTAGGTGTATGTTCTCAAGATTTGGAGGTTATATATGTATATCCTGGATGGGAAGGATCAGCTGCCGATTCTCGTGTTCTTAGGGAAGCCATTTACAAAAAAAATGGCTTAAAAGTTCCACATGGTAGAAAAAATGTCTTAAATTTTTGAATTTGAATATGAATTTTAGTTGTGTATTAGAATTTGGTTGCCAGTTAGATTATGGAGGAGTACTAATCCCATTGTTTGGTTGGAACCTTTTCAGTTGGGAAAATAACACTTTCCAGTTCTTTTAACTTTTACCATTTTTATGTGAAAACTAGTATATTTTTTACCTTGTCTTGGAACTTTTCCTTAATCACTTTATTTGGAGAATAACTTCTGAAAATAGGCCTAAGCAAAGTGTGTACGAGAATCCATCTATAAGCTTTGGAGGAATTTGTGTTCATTAAACTGTATCTTGTTTTGGTTTTGATCAGGTGTTGAGGAAGAAGAAACTGTATCTTTGGTGGTGGTTCATTTCGCAGTTGGCTTTAGCTTACACAGAGACTAACTTAGAGGTTTGTTTTTGCATTTTTCTCTCATTGTGTGGTTCTGGCATAAATTTTTTTCATGCTATTTTCTTCAGACTATCTTGCTTCAAACTATCAAATTTTGTTTTGCCATTGAGGACAATGCTTCCCTACTTGAATGAGAATGATTTTACAATCCACTAATCACTTATAACTTAGATTATGCTTGTTTTGTCCTGAAAAACTTTTGAGATTTGATTTGAGGCCTATATTGAGTCACCTTGTGGCTGTATGATTTTTTTATTGTTTCTATTTTTGAGATCTTGTGTTTTCAAGTGGTATGATGGGACTTCAATGAATTACTGGGTCCGCAGTAATTTGCAGAATAATAATCTTCTCTAACAGTAACAAGTAGGTTAAAAATGGCAACACGTTTAGTTTTATTATCTGTCTCTCTATAATCATGTATGGTTGACCATTTTGTTCTTATGCTTTTCAAATTCAGACCCACTTCCAGTATGACACCTCTAGTCTTGACCAAGAAAAGAAAACTTGAAATGATGACAGACGATATCCGAACAATGTTGGATGCAATAACTTTATTTTACATTTATTTATATTCATACGTCTCGCGTCAGCAAAGCTGTGTGTTGAGAGCCAATGATTGTTTTGAATTAACTATGGTACGATTGTGGGTGATGGAAGATTTGGTATACAAAAGTGACACCAAATGTAAATCCCAACTTCGTCTCGATAGACGCACTTTTAGAGTTCTTTGTCATAAGCTGCGCACCACTAGTGGATTAGAAGATAATAGAAATTGTGACGTCGAAGAAATGGTGGCGATATTTTTATATGTAATTGCGCATCACCATAAGAATAGAGTTGTGGGTTTTCAATTCAAGCGATCAGGAGATACGATTAGTAGACATGTGAACACGGTGTTGAAAGGAGTTATTAGGCTTCAAGGAGAGTTGTTAAAAGAACCGGTAGCAGTCCCTACAAGTTCTATTGACCAAAGATGGAATTGCTTTAAGGTATGAGATTATCTCTAATGAAATATTAAAACCTTGTTAACCTTATCTGTAATGAATATTAACGCTTGGTTTTTCGTATCTATAATGAACTATTAACACAACCTTGTTTACCTTTAGAACTTCCTAGGGGCATTAGATGGAACACATATTAGTGTCCACATTGCTACAGCAGACAAGCCTAGGTATCGTACAAGGAAAAGTGCAATTGCTACCAATGTCTTAGGTGTATGTTCTCAAGATTTGGAGGTTATATATGTATATCCTGGATGGGAAGGATCAGCTGCCGATTCTCGTGTTCTTAGGGAAGCCATTTACAAAAAAAATGGCTTAAAAGTTCCACATGGTAAAAAAAATGGCTTAAATTTTTGAATTTGAATATGTATTTTAGTTGTGTATTAGAATTTGGTTGCCAGTTAGATTGTGGAGGAGTACTAATCCCATTGTTTAAATTTGTTTTGAAATTTTAAATTCTTAAATTTTTGAATTTTAGTCATATATTAAAATTTTCAAGGATATTTAAGTAATATGATAGATTTGGATTACATTGTAATCCAATAACCCCAACCGAACATATTTTCTTATACTAAGGAATCCATTTCCTGGAATCCAATTCTAGGAATTGGATTACCCTATAATCCAATTCCTGAGATTTGAAAAACTTAAAACGAACGAGCCGTTAGGGTTACTCATTCACGTTCGTTAAGGTTCGCGTGCACAAACGCTCACGGTTGTGAACCAGGTCCAAATCCCAGAGAGAAATGGAGCCTAATTTAGAAATATTTTTTGATAAAAAATCAAAGACAAATTCTAAACATATTGACAGACAATCTTAGTTCAAAAGAACATAAGATAATCTCAAGAGTTATTGATAAAAATATTACAATATGTAAATAGTTAATCGGAGCAGGGCTCAACAGTAAGATGATCATTTTATTTCTAAACCAAAAATAGACATAACAAAGACCACTTTCTCAAGAAGAAAAGCTTTTTGAGAATTATGAGCATCCTCCTTTGGTCTCAACGAGGATGCTCACTTGTATGCAGTCAAGTTGTACTTTGACGAGCATATGGCTCATCGAGTGTATTGACATTTTCCCTTTCTCTTTCTTGAAAATCTTCAGAAAATTCAATAGGATTAGTCACAAAAGAATTAACAGGAGGAGGACAAGATATACCTGAAGTTGCTGCCTTCTTAATGCTGCGTTTGAGTCTATTTATACTTGTCTTGAGCTGCGAGACACGATTATTGATGTGAATGTGTTCTGGAGCAGATATGTTATATTCAAGACTTTCTTCAGTGAGAGGCAAAGAGTTTGAACTTTTCTTCTTACTTCGATGACTTTTTCTCTTCACAAAGTAATTTGAAGAGTCAGTTGTCCATATGACATTCTTCCTTTTACATTTGTAAACCGCTTTTGTGTCATAATTACAATCAAGAGTTGGCTCAACAACACACTTTTCTTGATTGCAGACAAGACCTTTTACTTCAGCAAAATGAGAAGCAGGTTTGATTATTTCTTTAGACATTCATAAAATAATGTTAAGAAGTTTTTCATTCTGCAGTCGAAACGACATCTCCTTTCAAGATGACCTTTGTTCCCGCAATAATAACAGTTGTAGGAAATGTTTTTGATTGTTTTCATATGAGTTTTTTTCGAAGGTGGACAATCTTTGTTCATAGAGCTAGCATTGAATCTTTTCAGATTATCTTCCAGTGATTTGAACTTATCAAGAGCAGTAGCAAGATCAGCCTTCAATTGTTTTTCTCTAGCGAGAAGGGTGATTTCTCTGTCGTTAAAACATTTTTGTTGAGAGTCATATCTTGCTTCAGTTTCTGCAAGTCTTTCTTTCAACACAAAGAGATTTCGACGAAGATTATCACATTCAGAATTTTATGAACGCACATCTTCTTCACGATATTTAAGAATAAATTATAAGAGTTTGTAACCACAATCATATCCCTTATAGAGTTTTCACAATTTCCTTTTTTCTTGACAGAGAGGTATCAGATATTCATCCAAGCAAGCTGTTGACTTCTTTTTCTTTATGAGATATTCAAAAATCTTGATATATTGTGAGACTTCCTCATCAATATTTTATCCCTCTTCTAAATCACATTCATCTGAAAGATCATCCAACTGTTCATCTAGGAATTTTTCCCAGTTGAACACATTTTCGGTCAATGGAGAAGATATGAGAGATTTCTTAGGAGACTCAAGACTTTGAACCAAATCAGAGTGCTTCTGAACTGGTGTTGCGTTGTGAGACATACACTATCGTCCATGGAGTCAGATCGCTTACAAACACATAATTATGAGGTCTTAAACATGTTTGCCTGCTCTGATACCAATTGAAAAAGCGGAGGGACTAACAACCACACCCAATATTTCTCTTAACAATCTGTATGGACTAACTCCAATATACTTTTAAGAGAATCAGACTCAATCTTAAGAAAAGCATATCAAAGAGTTATATCTCAATTTATCAATTCAATCCGCGATCAAACAAATAGGAATTTGCGAGCCCGATTGCATATAAGAAATAAATTGGATGGTATCAAAAACCAATATCCAAGTGTCAATCAATTTAATCAACAACCAAAGGTTGGATTCACACTTGATTGAACTTACACATAACCTGTGATATTTCAATTATATAAACAAATATAATGCAGAAAAGAAATAACACAGACACCAGAAGTTTTGTTAACGAGGAAGCCGCAAATGCAGAAAGCCCCAGGGACCTAAGACGCTACAGACACCAGCCTACTCCAAGTTAACTTTGGACTGGAATGTATTTGATCCCTAACCAATTACACATTAATCAAGGTACAACCGCGTTCCTTGCGCCTCTGAATCCCAGAAGGAATCTACGCACTTGATTCCCTTAGCTGATCTCACCCACAACTAAGAGATGCTATGAACCAAGGTCAAAGACTTGATAAACCAATCTGTCTCACACAATAAAGTCTATTGAATAGATAAATCTGTCTCCCACAGATAAACCTATGAGTTTTGTTCTATCTTTTTATAAATCAAGGTGAATAGGAACCAATTGATATACCAGACTTATATTCCCGAAAAACAGACTAGAAATATCAATCACCTCACAATAATCTTAATCATATGGTGGCGAAACAAGATATTGTGGAATCACAAACGATGAGACAAATATGTTTGTGACTACTTGCAAGATCATAACATGTAACTATAGAGAAAATAGTTGGGTATGGCTTCACAATCCCGATGAAGTCTTCAAGTCGTTAGCCTACAGGGTTTTGGAGAAAACCTAAGGTTAAAGGAGAATCGACTCTAGTCGCAACTAGTATCACATAGGAGGTGTGGGGATTAGGTTTCCCAGTTGCTAAAGTTTTCCTTATATAGTCTTCAAATCAGGATTTGCAATCAATGTTACCTTGGTATTAGAGCATTCAATATTTACCGTTAGATGAAAACCTAATTAGACTCAAGCTAATATCTTTCAACCGTTAGATCGAACTTAGCTAGTTACACACAAATGAAAAGTGACTTCATTTAGATATGCGTAACCGTACCTTAACGTGTACACCTTGTTGGATCAACAATAGTTAACCGAAGTTAGCCATATGAACAGTTTCATATCAACCATATCCATCTTAACCATAACTAGTTCAAATGAATCAAATAAAACTAGTTACAAAGTTGTTCAATTGTATTCCCATAGAAGTATACAAGACAAAATTGAAGCAAAATTGATTTTGATTCACATGAATAATTTCATGAACACTATAGCCACGGTTTGCAAAATATTGCATTCCGAAATATATAAATGTATTAGTTCATGAACAAACCGATTTTAGAACATAACCAACTCAAGTATGAGAACAGGTACGCATACATAAGTGGCCGGACTTAGTTTGGGTTTGCCAGTATGCGAACGGGTACGCATACCTTCCAAACTCAGCAGAAATTCCCTGAACTGAACCTGTTGGAAACAAAACAAAAAAAATCACACACAAATAAATCTCAAACAGCTGAGTCGCGGACTAAGTCGCTATCTTTAAGGTGTTTCGCGACTCTGCCTCTTGATTGTGTGCTAGCAGTCAATTCTTGTCGAAACCCTATGGGATAAAACAATTGATACTCTCTTGTTCGGTTTCTCTACACTATGAGAAATTGAACTGACAAATACTCTCTCTAAGACTTTCTCAGAACTAAAAAATAGATGAAAAACGATATGTTCATCTTCTCCAGAAACTTTTCTTTTATAACTCAAACGAAACCAATATGGTTTTAATGAAAATCAATTTCACAATAAGTGCCCACTGAAAATCCTCCATAACAGTCATAAAATGACAACATTATAATTACCAAAAGTTAATAGAATTAATTAGGGAATATTAAGTTGAAAACCGTTTTGGAAATCAAGAGTTAAAAACATCAAAAAAATAAGTTTCCGGATCAGCAGACCCCCAAGGCCCTGCTCTCCCGGATTTTATTAAGTAATATATGAAAAAATAGGGGTCTAACAACAACACCCAATATTTCGCTTAGCAATCTGTATGGACTAACTCCGAAATACTTTGCTAGAGAATCAACTAGACAGTCAGACTCAATCTAGATAAAAGTATCCCAAGGAGTTAATATCTTTCACTTGTTTTGATTTACTCAAGCTAAAACAATAGCGAGTCTAAAATCAAACATAAGGAATAACTTGGATGGTACCAAAGATCAATTTCCAAGGATCAATCAATATCAATCAACAACCAAAGGTTGGATTTCCAATTGATGATCTTAACGCACAACCTGTATTATTTCTATTATATAAAATATAATGCGAAAAAGAAATAACACAGACACCAGAAGTTTTGTTAACGAGGAATCCTTAAATGCAGAAAACCCCAGGACCTAGTCCAGATTGAATACACACTGTATTAAGCCGCTACACACACTAGCCTATTACAAGATAACTTCGGAATGGACTATACTTGAACCCCAATCAGTCTCCCACCGATCCAAGGTACAATTGTACTTATTTCTATTATATAAAATATAATGCGAAAAAGAAATAACACAGACACCAGAAGTTTTGTTAACGAGGAATCCTTAAATGCAGAAAACCCCAGGACCTAGTCCAGATTGAATACACACTGTATTAAGCCGCTACACACACTAGCCTATTACAAGATAACTTCGGAATGGACTATACTTGAACCCCAATCAGTCTCCCACCGATCCAAGGTACAATTGTACTCTTACGCCTCTGATTCCAGAAGGAAACTGCGTACTTGATTCCCTTAGCTGATCTCACCCACCACTAAGAGTTGCTGCAACCCAAAATCACAGACTTGATAATAAACATATCTGTCTCACACAGAAAAGTCTATCAAAAGGATAAATTTGTCTCCTACAGAAAAACCCTAGGTTTTGTTCCGTCTTTAGATATGAAATCAAGGTAACAGGAACCAATTGATAATCGGGTCTTATATTCCCGAAGAACGACCTAGATTAATCAATAACCTCTCAAGAATCCTTCCTGACTACACAAGCGGTTTGTCAAGGAATCACAAACAGTGAGACGAATATGTTTGTGACTTCTTTATCTTGCCTATCGGAGAACTCTCACGTTCTCAAGCCAATCAAAGATTATACTCGTACGACAGAAGATGCAAGATCAGATCACCCAACTACGATAAAAGTAGTATCGGTCTGGCTTCGCAATCCCAATGAAGTCTTTAAGTCGTTAACCTGATTTTAGAGAAGAAAATCAAAGGTTAATGGAGATCGACTCTAGCGAGCGCACTAGTATCACACAACCGTGTGGGGATTAAGTTTGTGCTCAAGCTAGATGTCTCCTATATATAGCCTTCAAATCAGGGTTTTGCCTGATTTACAAAGCAATTCATATTCACCATTAGATGAAAACCTGATTTAGATTCAAGCTAATATTTCTCAACCGTTAGATCGAAAAACAAAGCTTTCCACACACACTTGGGTAAACGTTTACTGGGTTTGTGAAAACCATCCCCAAACGTTTACGTGTATGTTGGTTCAACATAGTAACCCAAAAGGTCAACCATATGAGAATTTCATATTCACCTTGTTCTTCTTCACCATAACTAGTTCAATTGACTCAAATGAACTAGTTAGAGAGTTGTTCAATTGCTATGAGATCTTATGTACTACACAAGACACAATTGAAACAAAGATGATTCGATTCGATGAATCAGCTCATGAACATTACATCCACGGTTTTCATAAATCATTCCTTAGTAAATTAATATTTCATGTTCAGAGAACATCTTTAGATCACAACCTCTTAAGCTCACAAACAAGTTCGCGGACTTAAGCTAATCGGCTGAGTTTTCCAAACTCAGCATAAATTCTCGGAAAGAGAACTTCCGCCAGTTCGAGGATTGTGTTCGCAGACTGAGTTCGCGGACTTAGCACACAAACGAGTTTTGGAAAATCCAGCAAAAAATCTCGGTCGAGAACTTCCGACAGTTCGCGGACTTGGCAAGCCAATTCCACAATCCTACCGATTTCTCTTGATCAACAAAGTTCGAAAACTTCGGTTCAAGGAATACATGGTTATGTGATATAAACTCTCATTTCAATCATTGAGACATTCTCAAAGGACGCTATGTATCCGTTATTCACAGACCGATTCACGTCAGAGCAATTCTCAAAATGATTGAAACTTTTCATGACTTTCGTCACTAGGTGAAGATAAACTTGATCAAAGCGAAACGCTTTACCAACACACGATTTCGAGAAAAAGATAAGAAATGAATGCTCAGCTCGAAATGTCAAATTTGTATGATCTAGTCTATATAGCATATGACTTTTGTCTCATAAGAAATAGGAGATAGATTAGATAGACTTTTGAGTGATAGATAAGTTCAAGTCTCCACATACCTTTTTGTTGATGAAGTTCCACGGTTCCTTGTGTAGATCTCCGTCGTTGTATGATGAATCTCCATGAAGTCCTTGAGCTCAGCTACACTTTTCCTATCCTAGTCCGAGACTTAGCTAATAGGCTAGAAATCAAGACTTATAGTTTTGATCACTAACATTGACAAACATGCTTGATATAACAACGCATGCGAGGTTGAACGAGCTATGCTCTAACAATATATATATATAAATATACCTAGTCAAATGCATGGGGTGAGACTTGAACCCAAGTTTATAGTGCGGGATCCCAAAATAATACCATCATACTATTTCTCTAAGTTTGATACAATATCACAAAACTATGTTTTTAAATATATATCCCAACAATACCCCACTTATATTTTAAAACATTGAGCAAGTTCTATATAGTTGTGCATAAGCAAAGGTGCCTTTCGATTTGAACCTCTACATAGTGTTAAACTTTCTAAGTACTAGGTGACTAGAGTGACGTTTTGAACTCTAAATAATATTAGATTATTTAACACTGTTAGAGTACTGCTCGGTTGAACTCGCATGCGTTGTTATATCAAGCATGTTTGTCAATATTAGTGATCAAAACTATAAGTCTTGATTCTACTCTATTATAGCGAAGTCTCGGACTAAGATAGTAAGTGTAGTTGAGCTCAAGGACTTCATGGCGATTCATCATACAAGTGGAAGAACTACTCAAGGAACCGGTGGAACTTGTCGACAAAAAGGTATGTGAAGACTTGAAATTATCTGTCACTCAAAAGTCTATCTATTCTATCTCCTACTTCTTGAGACAAAAGTCGTATGTTATATATATAGACTTAGATTATACAAATTTGGTATTTCGAGCCGAGTATACCTCGCCTATCTATATCTCGAAATATGAGTTGGTAAGCGTTTCTCTTTGACCATGTTTTCTTTACCTAGTGACGCAAGTCATGATATGTTTCAATCACTTTGAAAATTTATTTGACGAGAAATAGTGTAGCAACTATATAACGTCCTCTAAGAATGTTTCAATGATTGGAATGAGAGTTTAGATTACATAACCAATAATGGATATAGGTATGTTGTGGAAACACATATGTGCATAAGTCATATACTGGAAGAATGCCTAGTAGCCAAGTCCGCGAACTCAGTCCGCGAACTGCCGAAGTTCTCAAACCCGAGAATTTTTGTTGAGTTAACAAACTGCTTGCGTGAGCCAAGTCCACGAACCGGCGAAGTTCTCAAACCTGAGAATTTCTGCTGGAGTTTGTAATCTCTTTCCAGTACCTCAAGTCCGCGAACTTAGTCTGCGAACTTGCGAAGGTTATATATCTGAAGATGAACTTAAACTTATAAAGACTAAGGAATGCTTTTTCAAACCGTGGCTATAAATTTCATGAACCGATTCATGTGAATCAAATTATCTTTACTTCAATTATGTCTTGTGTACTACATAAGATTTCCTTGCAATTGAACAACTCTCTAACTAGTTCATATGAGTCATTTGAACTAGTTATGGTGAAGAAGAAAATGGTTGGTATGAAATGCTCAAATGGCTAACCTTTAGGTTAACTATTGTTGAACCAACAATGCACACGTTTGGGTACGGTTAATAAACCTACAAGTGTGCATTTTATTTGTGTATAACAAGCTAAGATTTCGATCTAACGGTTGAGATATATTAGCTTGAATCTAAATCAGGTTTTCATCTAAATTTTTGTGTTTAATTTGATCTCAATACTATATATTGTTGGCACTCGAGTTTGTACTAATTTTGGTGTTTTATGTGTTTGTAGGCACCTTTGAAAAATAAACATTTTTTGGAAAATTCGGCTCGAAAAGTTGGTAAAAGCCCCGGAGGACACGTGTTATTCGGACTCTCACCGTTGGATAAGGGGCACCTCAATTACTAAGGGTCACCCCAGGTCACCCCAAAAGGCATCTGCTATTCGCACCCCAGTATAGGATTAGGGGGAGGTCATCTTCTCCATTTGAATTTTGTTTTTGGCGGGAAAATGGAGAACACTTATGCAGATTTTTGATCCAATTGTTGAACGTGTTCTAGGGAGATTCAATGGCTGATTTTTGGTATATAGTTGTGATATGGACTATTAAACACACTGTGGGCGTTTGGTTCGACCAAAATTGGCTAGAATCATCTAAACAATTCACGGGTTGAAAACAAGGAAGTTCGTGTATATCACGGGTTTCACGTGATTTGGAGAAGATTCAACGTGTTTTGTGCGTGCACGGAAGACCCTCACAGCCTGTTGGAGCGTGAAGGAGTTAAATATGGTAATTTGGAGGCTTGAAAACGCGTGAGAAGATGAAACAGGAAAGAAAATATTCCCAGAAATATTTTCTTTACTGCCGAGTTAAAGAGAGTTATATGGAGTGAATGAGCGAAATTCGATGGGTCTGTTGGCTATAAATAGGTTGCTGGGTTTGAGTAGAAAGGGCGTCGAGAGTCTGGGGGGCTAAGAATATCCAGAGAAGAAGAAATTCGAGTTTTCCCAAACTCGGTTTCTGCTGCTGCTGCTGCTGATGAACATGAAGAACACGAAGAACGGACCTGCACCAGCAGTCGTTTTTCTACAGTAATAACGACTCACAACTGTGGGTCGTACATCAGGCAGACTTATTTTCTACAGCGTTTGCGACACAGCTGCAGCAGTCTTATTTTGTCACTGAGGGTCGTAGTTCTCTGGCTTGTAACAAATATAATTGTTACAAACCCGTTTTTATTGTATTTCTCATATTCTCATCATTTGTAAACCATTTTTGAGCATCAATGAAATATTTTGAAAGGTTTTCCAACATGATGAGCGGCTAATTCCCTCGTAACCAAGGCAGTGGAGGAAGCTATTCATGCAACATAAATGGGTAACTATTTCATTTAATTATATAATTCACCTAATCGCTGCTTTTGCAGAGTTTTAAATTATTTGAATGATTGTCTTAATTATTTGTTATTCAGTTTGATAGGTTATGCTTGGTTTATTTTGTTGATAATCTATGCTTAAGGTTTACAAATAATGTTTGAGAATCTTTATGATTGATAGTGAATTAAAGATAAAAGAGGACTTAAGAATTGAATAGAGTTTTGAAATATTTATCATTCAATTTTGCATAATAGTGGAATCTAGTGTCTTGGTTACCTCTCGCACCCATTGTTAATATTTTTGTATATATAAATTTATTAAATTTAAAATTCCATTTCCTTCACAAGTCTGAAACGAATCCTATCTACTACAATCACAATCAAAATCTTAAATCACATATCCCAGTCAGTTACATTTCCTCCTTGTATGAGGTTTACCAAAAGATAATTGATACAAGCTTCATCCCATTGGGAAGAGATTCTACTTGTAAGAGAGAGTTCTGCTAATTTGTTTGCAATAAAGTTTTCAGACTCTGGAACTCGACTAAGCTCCTTAAGTTTTCTAATACATAGAATAAAGTTTTTATGTCTTCCTGCGTACATCCTTTGTACATTCTTTTCTGCTTCTCCAAACCGGGTTCTAATAGCTTCAAGGACTTTCACATTGTCACCTTCAATTTCGTCATGCAGATGGTTTAATTGTTGTGCCCACTGGATTGTCATGGAAGCTGTTTCCTCCTCTAGTTCTTTCTCTGAAGTTGCTTCAAAATTTCTGCATCTTGCTTTCGAGATATTTCCTGCATGATCGGATAAGGTTAGACCTATTCCTCCCTATCTGCTATTATTGCTAATTTTTATTGATATATTTATCTTAATAGCCAGTAGGTTAGTAGCTAAGGGTTTTGAATTATCTACAATATGGATGGTATTGTTCCAAGTTTCCTCCCTCATGTTTCTTCTGCTACAACTTATCATAGAGGTAATATTGTTGCCTATTCTCCTTGGGTTAGGTTTTATTTTCCTAAACACTAGATCACACCTGCACTTCCAAATCTCCCAACAAGTAGTTTCCAGCATGCCTGCCCAATCTAAACCACCTAGGTTACCCATTCTGTCACTATGGAACCAATCTTGGATCCAACAATGGAAGTCAGTATGGTTACCAGAAAAATCAGTGGGTGTAATACCCATTTCATACAACATAGTAAAAGTAAACTCACAATTTAGGAAAATGTGGTTTAAAGTTTCCTCCTTTTTGGAAAATCTTATTTATGTAAGGCAGAATTCTTGCCATTCTCTCATTCAGTGGGAGAATATCATGTATGCACTTCCAAATGAAAGTCTTAACCCTTGGGATATCATTCATTGTCCAGATTTTCCTCCAAAAGGATTTCAAAACCATGTCTTCCAGTTGCCCTATGAGCATAATCTTCTTGTACAAAGATTTAACAGTGAAATCTCCATTGTGTTCTAGTTTCCATCTCAGCTCATCTCTTTTGTTTCTATTTATCTTGATCTTCTTGATCTTCTGCCTGACTTGTGGGTCAAAGTATTCTGTCAACTTCGACTCATTCCAAACCCACTTATCCCCTTGTTGTATCATTAATTCCTCCACCAAAGTGACTTTGCGAGTTTGTTGTAGTGGCTCATATAGCTGTTGATGCTGCTCTGGGTACCACAACTCCTCCCATATCCTGATTGTTTTTCCATCCCCCACTCTCCATTTAGTATTCTATTTTATTTTTCCTACTTCTCTCATCAGGTTCTTCCATACCCACGAGTCCCTGCCAGAGCATTTGTAGTTTGCATTTAACAGGCTGGTCTCTGGGAAAAGTTTTTGTATACTGACCCCCACAACCCATTTGGTTCTTTCAGTAGTCTCCAGATGACCTTAGCTAGCATCGCCGAGTTAAATTCTCTTAGGTTCAGGAAACCCATACCTCCCATGCTTTTCGGTATGCACACACTGATCCAAGCCTTTAAAAACACTCCTTTTTTACCAGTTTCATTTCCCCAAAAAAAAAAAACTCTCTGCATTTTATCAATACTTTCAGTTACTGCAACTGGAACTCTAAAACAGTTCATCTGATACATTGGCACCGTGGAAGAATATGCATGTATCATGACTCCTTTTCCAACACAGTAAAGGTGATTTTCCTTTCCACTCCTTCAAATTTCCTCCCACTCTATCCAGCAAAAACTGACAGGAATGAACTTTAGAGGTGTGCATAAACAGCGGTGACCCTAGATATTTATCGTTGAGAGCTAATCTTTTCGCACCTAAGATTGTTATGATCTCATTCATAGTGTTCTGGTGAGAGTTTTTACTGAAAAAACACCAGACTTCTCCATGTTTATAAGCTGGCCAGACGCTAAACTAAAATCGTTCAACACTTTCAAGATGTTCTCACTTTCCGCCTTACTTGCTTTACTGAAAATCAACAAATCGTCAGCAAACAAGAGATGGGATATAGCAGGGGAATTTTGTCCCACTTTTATCCCATGGATGAGGTCTGAGTCTTCGGCTTTAGAGATAGCTCTAGATAGCATATCCATGCATATGATGAAGGTAGGGAGATAAAGGATCTCCCTGCCTCAGTCCTCTAGAAGGACTAAACTGCTCACAAGGGACTCCATTAAGCAGGACTGACGCAGACACCGTGCTAATACATTGTTATACTAGGTTGCACCACTGACTATTGAAACCTAACTTGGACAATATCTTTCCTAGGAATTTCCACTTTACTCTGTCGAATGCTTTCGACATATCGATTTTGAGCCCCATAAGAAACTCACTGCCCCTTTGAGCCCTCATGGTATGGATCATCTCATGGGCAATGGACACATTGTCTGAGATCTGCCTCCCTTGAATGAAAGCTTCCTGATAGGGTGAGATGATGTGTGGTATAAGTTTTTTTCAGTCTATTTGCTAAGACTTTTGACATGATTTTGTATATGATATTGCTCAAGCTGAATGGTCTATAGTCTCTAGCAGCTTGGGGGTACTCTATCTTAGGAATTAGAGTGATAAACGTGGTGTTAATCTCTCTTATCATGAACCCGGAGGTGAAAAAACTTTCAATCATGTTAAACACTTCTAGCTGAACTACTTACCAGTTCATCAGGAAGAAACGCGAGGTGAAACTATCTGTGCCTGGTGCCGAGTCAGGCTCCATTGAAAAAACAACATACTTAACTTCCTCCATTATTGGGGTCTTAGTCAGCATCTCATTGTCCTCCTCCGTAATAATTGGTTGCACATTATCCAGGTAGTTGTTCTCAACATCAGGGTTAGAGGTGGTGGCTACTTCTTTGAAATGATCTGTGATGATTTCAGCTACTTTTTCTTTTCCCTCTACCCACTGACCTGCCCTATCCTTAATAGCCTCTATTCTATTCCTCATATATCTATTTACGGCCTTCCTATGAAAGTAAGCAGTATTTCTATCTCCTAGCTTTATTTCTTGTTCACAACTCTTGTCCTTCCAGAAATTTTCCTTAATCCTATACCAATGCTCTACTTCTTTTTCACATTTTCTAATCTCACTACTCCTATTCCTAAGGTTAATGTTGGAGCTGGCTATTTTAAGACTATTCTTGGCTCTTATCAGGTTAGTATTGATATCTCCAAAGAAGTTCTTATTCCATCTAAATATCTCATTTTTGGTCCTCTTGAGCTTGTGGACAAGTTTGTAAGCTCTGCTGCCTGTAGTTTTCTTACTCCAGCTTTCTTTTATCACCTTCCTGCATCCTGGTTCTTTCATCCATATTCCCATTACCCTGAAATGTTTGTTTTCCCCATTGGGAACAATTTTAGAATTGAGCGTAATTGGGATGTGGTCAGATCCCATCCCCATCATGTGGTTAACCACAGCATTGTTGTTTCCCCCCACAATTTTTCATTGGCCAACACCCTATCTAGTCTGGCTTTAGTTAAAGATTCATCTTTCCTCTTGTTACTCCAAGTATACGGGTATCCCACAAAACCAAGATCACTCAAATCTTCCATCTCCAGGCAGTACATGATTTTATCCGCCTCAGTCTTGTTGAAGCTTCCATTACCTTTCTTGTCTTGTTCAATCAAAGTGAGATTCAGGTCCCCTAACATCAACCACTCGTGGTTTATCGACCCAACCATTTGTGCTATGTATTTCCAAAAGGTATACTTGTCATTCCACTCCGAAGGGACATACACACAAGATAGAATGCTTTCCTCTCCAGTAACCGTGCTTTTGATATGGCAGTTTATTAGGTTTTTGGAGAATACTCCTACCCTGAGGTTGGTTCCTATTTTCCACGCCACCACAAGCCCTCCTGCTGCACCAATTGGGTCTACCATGAAACAATTCCTATATCCTAGTTTAGTGATTATTGGGTTCACAATGTCTCTGATATTTTTTGTCTCACACAAAAAGAGGATGTCTGGGTTTTTTTCATGGATTATGTCATTGAGATACTGTTGTGTAAATGGGTTGTCTATTCCCTGACAATTCCAGGAGATTATTCTAATATTTCCAGCATGATGCATATAGTGGTTGTTGAAAGTATGAAATTTAAAAGCCTCAATTAGGTAGTTCCATCCATACTTTCCTAGTAGCATACACATTTTACTATCATTTCAGTATATGGGATAAAATCTGTGTATTTGTGGTAGACTGATGAGAGGGTTTACCTGGTGTCCAAGACTGGGGAGCGTATCCGAGTTTGCCTGCATGGTTCCTTGTACCCCTCTAGCTGCATCCTCAGTTGCTGGTACAATGTGATGTTCCGTGTGCCGACTGGTGTCACTGATGCTTCTTTCTGTAGAGTCTAGTTTGGTTTTTCCTGGTTTAGTTGGTTGTCTAGGCTTGTTGTTGCTCTTTCCTTGATCCCCCCCCCCCCCCCCCCCCCAATTTGAAAATCAGCTTCATCTTGGAGTGTATGCGACATTCCACCTTTCTTGTCTGGCATTTGCTTTTTATGGCATTCCACCATCTTGTCATCTTCTGTTGAGTAAATCATCCTCTTTGCTAGAGGAGAAACCAAACTAGGTTCATTAACATTTCTTGCTCTCTGTTTAATTGGTATGTAAGTTTTCTGGTTTGCTATGTGGACTTTATTTGGGTTTTGAATTTGTGGTTTTGATGTTGCAGTCTGTTTCAAGGAGTTTTCCTCTTTGCTTATAGTGTTATCTGGACTTGAACTATGGGTATTGGTTGAAATTGTTGTGTTCATTTTTTCAGAGATTTCCCCAATACTTCCTTCGCCTTCAGAACTTTCCCCTCCTACCCCCAAATTCTGAACCATGCTTTTCCCTCCTTGCACATATCCCTCAGCCATTTTTGTATCCATGATTTGTAAATTGTTACCCATGTTCTTCTCCTTTTCCAAAATTGTGTGCACACCTCCTTCCTGTAGAGAAAAGTTCTGTTTTTCCTTCTCCACAGGAGCAATAGCCTCAGCAGTTGTACTACCTCCTGGGATAGAACCCTCTCCCCCATCCATTATCTTCTTGTAAGAAGGGTTGATCCATTGTCTGCTCCCTTCACACTGTAGCTCTAAGTGGTCTATGATATGGCATTTAGTGCAAAGAGTTGAAGGGAGGCATTCATATTCAAAATTTATAACCGTCTTTTCCCCTTCTTCATCAGCAGCCACCATCTGAATTTTACTTTTTTCTTGACCTCCACCTTTACATGGATCATCACATCTTTTTCTAACAGATTGTTGCCCATCAGTATGACATGTTTTTGGTATACTCCCGTATTTTCTACCACTTTCTTAACCTAGGTTGGATTTTTCGAAACCTAGGTAAAACACATATCAGTTGCACCTTACACGTGTATAAAGAATTCCTTAATATTCGGTCTTAAGGAATTCTTAAACCATAGTCAACGGCAACATTCCACTAACCCGTATTATCCGTTACAACTACCATATTTTTTCATCCATATTTGTAGTTCAGGCCCATTGAAATCCATTCAAGTCCAACAGTCATCCCATTACCCGTGAAGCCCAACAGTCAAACCAGTATGTCTTGGTCCAGTAAATAAGCAGATTTACTGGAGTATACCTAAAACGGGAGGGTGCTCTTCCTAAAGTGTTCGTATCCGATCAAGATGCATCGTTGATATATGCTACTAATAATGTATTTCCGGATGCATTCAACTTTATTTGTACGTTTCATATATGGTGCAATGTAAGGAAAAAATGCCAACCAATAATCAACCACTTAAGATGAAAGAACTAGAGGATATTGTTAAGCTACCGGAGGAAAAACGAGTAAAAAAAAAGAGGGAACTCATGAAATAATATGACAAGAATGAGAGGTTGTGGGCTTATTTCCAAGGCGAGTGGGAATCTTTGATATGGTCAATCATGAGGAAGTCTACAAAGAAAAGGTTCAAATGCTTATTGATCATTGGAGGACCAACTACCCCGACGTCATTAAATATTTGCTCAAAGATGTGTTGGAACCTAATAAAGAAAGGTTTATGGCTTGTTTCACAAATCGACACAAACATTTCGACAACCAAGCTACAAGTATGGTATAGTCGAATCATATTCGGTTCAAGAAGAACCTTTTGGGTTGCGTTGACACGTTTGTTACGGTATTCGATGCAATTGATGAATATTTCAAAAGTGATGTTGTGAGAATTAAAGAGGATTTCGAACATAACCTTATGTTCAAACACAAAGATTATGATAGTTAATGGCTATAGGGATTAACTTATAGAGTTTCTCATCTATGCATTGACTTATTGATGAAAGAAGTGGAGTTGATTGAGAAATTATCCCCTAACTTGGAGGAAGAGTGTGTTTGTAAAATGAAGACATATATGGTGAAAAGGCGGGGGTCTAACAACCACACCCAATAGTTCTCTTAGGCAATATGTATGGACAAACTCCAATATATTTGCAAGAGAATCAACTAGACAGTCAGGCTCAATCAAGGAAAATACATCCAAGAGTTATATCTCAATTTCTCAAATCAATCTGCAATCGGACAAATAGAAATCTGTGAGCCGGATTAATATGAGAAATAACTTGGATGGTACCAAAGACCAATATCCAAGCGTCAATCAATTTCAATCAACAACCAAAGGTTGGATTCACCAATTGATTGAACTACGCACAACCTGTGATATTTCAATTATATAGAAAATATAATGCGGAAAATAAATAACATAGACGCCAGAAATTTTGTTAAAGAGGAAACCGCAAATCCAGAAAAACCCCGGGACCTAGTACAGATTTGAACACCACACTGTATTAAGCCGCTAAAGACTCTATCCTACTACAAGTTAACTTCGGACTAGAATGTAGTTGAGCCCTAACCAATCTCACACTGATTAAGGTACAGTCGCGTTCCTTACGCCTCTGAATCCCAACAGGATTCTACGCACTTGATTACCTTAGTTGATCTCACCCACAACTAAGAGTTGCTACGACCCAAAGTCGAAGACTTGATAAGCAAATATGTCTCACACAGAAAAGTCTATTGAATACACAAATCTATCTCCCACAGAAATACCTACGAGTTTTTGTTCCGTCTTTTGATAAATCAAGGTGAACAGAAACCAATTGATACACCAGACTTATATTCCCGAAGAACATCCTAGTAATATCAATCACCTCACAATGATCTTAACCGTATGGTAGCGGAACAAGATATTGTGAAATCACAAACGATGAGACGAAGATGTTTGTGACTAATTTTTATTTTACCTATCGGAGATTGAATCTCGAACAAATGTTAGAGAAGATAGTACTCAATACGATAGAACAAAGTAAGACCAGAACACGCAAAAACAGAAAAAATAGCTGGGTCTGGCTTCATAATCCCAATGAAGTCATTAAGTTGTTAACCTATAATGGGGTTTTAGAAAAACAACCTAGGTTAAAGGATAATCGACTCTAATCGCAACTAGTATTACACAAGAGGTGTGAGGATTAGGTTTCCCAGTTGCCAGAGTTCTCCTTTATATAGTCTTCAAATCAGGGTTTGCAATCAATGCTACCTTGGTAACAAAGCATTCAATATTCACCGTTAGATGAAAACCTGATTAGATTCAAGCTAATATCTTCCAACCGTTAGATTGAACTTAGCTTGTTATACACAAATGAAATGTGCCCTCATTTAGATATGGGTAACCGTACCTAAACGTGTACACTTGCTTGGCTCAACAATAGTTAACCGAAGTTAGCCATATGAACACTTTCATATCAAACTTGTTCATCTTTATCACAACTAGTTCAAATGACTCAAATGAGACTAGTTATAGAGTCGTTCATTTGTTTATATTCTCATAGAAGTATACAAGACACAATTGAAGCAAAATCGATTTTGATTCACTCGAATCGATTCATGAACATTATAGCCACAGTTTGCAAAAGATTATGTTCCTTATTATATAAATATATTTGTTCACGAATAAACTGATTTTAGAAATTAACCCACTCAAGTATGCAAACGGGTCGCATACTTAGAGTTCCGGACTTGGTATGTCCGCCAGTATGCGAACGGGTACGCATATTATCGTTCACGACTAAACTCAGTTGAAATATCAAATGTGCATAATGTAAAAGTCTATATAGCTACACGACTTAGTCTCAATAGGAGATAGAATATAACAGACTTCTGAGTGATAGATAAGTTTTATTCTCCACATACCTTTTGTTGATGAAGTTCCTCCAAGCTCTCCTCAGTGGATCTTTATTTTCAATCGATGAACACCGTGAAGTCTAAAGCTCAACTACACATTCTATCCAAATCCGCGACATAGCTATAAGTAGACTAGAAATCAAGACTTATAATTTTGATCACCTAAATTTGACAAACAAACTTGAGATAGAAATGCTTGCAAGTTTGACCGAGCAGTGCTCTAACAATCTCCCCCTTTGTCAATTTTAGTGACAAAACTATCAATACATATGGATTACAAAATAAATAAACTTTGTAGCTTCTCATCCAAATGCTTGGTTTCCTTGGTTCTTCAACATTACTCGAAATCTTCGTCACTTCCAAGTACTCTGGTGATTCCGACAATTTTCAACTCAGCATTATAGTTGTTGAAGATTCGTAGCCATAACAATAAGAAAACAATTGTTCTCAATTATTGTTATACAGTGTCATAGTATTATTACACATCATCAAAGTTCAATTGTATCACAACCTTGACAATAATACTATGGTGATATGTATCACTCCCCCTTAGTCAATATTTTATCTCACAATGAAAACTACTCCTCCTTACATAATGATCCGTAAACCATATGTATTTGTAGTGTGAACTACACAATAATTCTCTCTCTTTTTTCCAATATAAATTGGCAAAGGTACGAAAACTAGCGGGATCATAATGAAATTCTCATAGAGATACTTCATGACTAAAAGAGAACATGTCAACTTTGTTTCGATGATTTCACATAGTCGAAACTTAGTGTATTCATCAAGAAGTTTATAAAGATACAAGAAAACTCCTACAATTCCACATCCGCACTCCCCACATAGATTTGGCAATTAAGCACAAGTTCAATTAAGAACTCTCCCCCGTAAAATGTCATTCCCGAAAGAACAACAAGAGCGACCTTACTTTTATAAGAAAAGAAGGATTTCTTTGGACATTAACAAATTACACGAAACATGAATTTGTATCCAGAAAACTCAATTAAATTAACCACAAGAGATCCCATGATTAATTTAATCGGAAATGCTCAACATAAGAGAACTTATGGAGCCATACAGTACTTTCACATAGAAGTGGATCAGGGAAAGATCAATACTTCGGAATATACAAAGATTCATTCTATTTTTCATCAATATTTTCATAATGATATCATATACTTAATCTTTGTCATCAAAAGTTCATTGTATTCTCCGTCAATATTTGCATAATGACATAATAAACTTAACTTTTGACATATATGGGACAATCATAGTTCACAGACGCAAACACACATATCCCATAACATTATTTGCAATACATAAAACCAATAAAGATTAATAATGCAAAATCATCTTCCAAATAAACTTTAGAGTTTAAATAAATAAATCTAAAAACATTGCAAGATGAAAATCGTTGGCAATAGCAATGTGTAATCACAATATAGGCTATTCCAAACCTTAGTTATCCTTCTTAAAATACAAGAATAAATTCTCATAAGAAGTTTCCTAGACATTAAGACCTCTGAAAAAATGTATATCGTCCCCGAACTCCTTGTCGTCAACAGTCATTGGAACATAAGGTTCATGAAGAAAGGAGTCAATTTCGACAAACCTTCTTGACTGTTGTCGAACCAGGGCCTTCTGAATTTCAAGAGTCCTTAAAACAATATCCTTTATTTGCTGAATCTCCTTCCTTGTTTCCTTCAACTCTTCAAGAACACCAGAAAACATCTGAAGATTAGAGGGGATATCCCTTGGTTTCTTCATATTATTCCTTTTTATCTTCAAAGTTGTAGAGGAAGGAACACTTATATTTTTCCTTCGTGATTGATGGCTTAACAATCATATTAACATCTTTTCCATCAGAAGACATGATGCTTGGAGTCTCCATACAAGTATCGAATTGTGAAAGAAATACACATAAAGCTCAACAAGGAATCTTGTGATAAAAAGAGTTTTTCAGGGAAGGAAAAAGGAATGTTGGGTTACAGAACCTATTATACAAAGTAGGATTCACGTACGACCAATTCATAACCTTAAAGAAGGTAGAATTGTCGATTTTAACCCTCTTTTAATGAAAAAGGAGATTATTTTCAATACCAATTTATGATATGAAAAGATCAACAGAATTCCATAAAATACCAACCAAAAAAGAAAAAAATTCTTTTCCTAAAGCCTGAACTGTGCAAACTCTTGTGTCTTTGGGATCAGACACATGATACAACGTATACCCATGATTGAAAATCACGTGCTTGAATAAAAGCTCGCATAGAAATTTTCCACCATAAGTAATTAGAGACATCGAAGACTGGTGGTACGTTAATAGAGATAACACCTATGTCCATAGAGTCAGATCGCTAGAAACACAGACTTGTAAGGTCTTAAAAGTGTTTGACTGCTATGATACCAATTGAAAAAGCGGGGGTCTAACAACACCATCCAATATTTCGCTTAGCAATCTGTATGAACAAACTCGAATATACTTTTAAGAGAATCAACAAGACTCAATCAATTAAAAGTATATCAACAAGTTTATATCTCTCTCTTGATTTGATTTCCTCAAACAGAAACTGCGAGTACTAATCAAATACAAGGAACAACTTGGATGGTGCCAAAGACCAATATCCAAGTGTCAATCAACAACCGTTAGGTCGGATTCTCCAATTGATTTATCTAACGCACAACCTCTATTATTTAAATTATAAAGATAAAACAATATAATGTGGAAATTGAAATAACACAAACACCAGAAATTTTGTTAACGAGGAAACCGCAAATGCAGAAAAACCCCGGGACCTAGTCCAGATTGAACACACACTGTATTAAGCCGCTACAGACACTAGCACACTCCAAGCTAACTTCGGACTGGACTGTAGTTGAACCCCAATCAGTCTCCCACTGATCCAAGGTACAATTGTACTCCCTACGCCTCTGATCCCAGCAGGATACTGCGTACTTGATTCCCTTAGTTGATCTCACCCACAACTAAGAGTTGCTACGACCCAAAATCGTAGGCTTTGAAAATAAACAAATTTGTCTCACACAGACAAGTCTATCAAATGATCAATCTGTCTCCCACAGAAAAATCCTAAAGTTTTTTGTTTCGTCTTTTGATAATAATCAAGGTGAATAGGAACCAATTGATAATCCGGTCTTATATTTCCGAAGAACAGCTAAGATTAATCAATCACCTCACAATAATCTTAATCGTATGGTAGCGAAACAAGATGTTGTGGAATCACAAACAATGAGACAAAGATGTTTGTGATTACTTTTTATATCTTGCCTATCGGAGATATCAAATCTCAAGCCAGTCAATTTGATTGTACTCGTACGATAGAAAATGCAAGATCAGATCACACTAGCTTCACAATCCCAATGAAGTCTTTAAGTCGATAACCTGGTTTTAGAAGAAGAAAACCAAAGGTTAAAGGAGAACCGACTCTAGTACGCAAACTAGTATTACACGTAAGGTGTGGGGATTAGTTTTGCACAATACTATATGTCTCCTTTATATAGTCTTTCAAATCAGGGTTTTTCCTTGGTAACAAACCAATCAATATTCACCGTTAGATGAAAACCTGATTTAGATTCAAGCTAATATTTCTGAACTGTTAGATCGAAAACTTAGCTTGTTATACACAAATGAACTGCACGCTTCTAGGTTTGTTAACCGTACCCAAACGTGTACATTGTTGGTTCAACAATAGTTAACCAAAAGGTTAGCCATACGAGCATTCCATATCAACCATGTTCTTCTTCACCATAACTAGTTCAAATGACTCAAATGAACTAGTTAGAGAGTTGTTCAATTGCAAGGAAATCTTATGTAACTACACAAGACACAATTGAAGCAAAGATGATTTGATTCACTTGAATCGGTTCATGAACTTTTATAGCCACGGTTTGGAAACTGCATTCCTTAGTCTTTTTAAAGTTTAAGTTCAGAAATCATCTTCAGATATATAACCATCTTAAGTTCGCACACTAGGTTCGCGGACTTAAGCAACCGGCAGAGTTTACAAACTTCAGCAGAAAATCTCGGCAAGAGACCTTCCGTCGGTTCGCGGACTGGTACTCACGCAACTAGTTTGTCAACTCCAGCAGAATTTCTCGGGATGAGAAGTTCGGCAGTTCGCGGACTTGGCAACAAGTCATTCTTCTGGTTTCTCTTGATCAACAAAGTTCGCAAACTTTGGTTCAAGGAATAGGACTTATACATAAATATGTTTCCACAACAATGCTTGTGTCCATCGTTTGTTATGTAATCTAAACTCTCATTTCAATCATTGAAACATTCTCAAAGGATGTTATACAGTTGTTACACCATTTATCGTCAAAGCAATTTTCAAGATGATTGAAATATATCATGACTTTCGTCACTAGGTAAAGATAAACTTGGTCGAAGCGAAAAGCTTACCAACACATATTTCGAGATATAGATAGGCGAGGTATACTCGGCTCGAAATACCAAATGTGTATAATCTAAGTCTATACATATAGCATACGACTTTTTGTCTCAAGAAGTAGGAGATAAAGTAGATAGACTTTTGAATGACATATAAGTTCAAGTCTTCACATACCTTTTTGTCGAGAAGTTCCACTGGTTCGTTGAGTAGTTCTTCTACTTGTATGATGAATCATCATGAAGTCCTTGAGCTCAACTACACTTTCTATCCTAGTCCGAGGCTTATCTATAATAGACTAGAAATCAAGACTTATAGTTTTGATCACTAACATTGACAAACATGCTTGAGATAGCAACGCATGCGAGTTCGACCGAGCAATGCTTTAACAATGAAAATGCGGGGGTCTAACAACCTCACCCAATATTTCGATTAGAAATCTGTATGGACTAACTCTAATATACTTTTAAGAGAATCAACTAGACAGTCAGACTCAATCTTAATAAAAAGTATATCAAGGAGTTAATATCTATATCTCTTGATTTTAATCTTACTCAAGCAATCTGCGAGTCTCGATTAAATACAAGAGAGATAAACTTGGATGGTACCAAAGACCAATATCCAAGGATCAACCAATTATCCAATCAACAACCAAAGGTTGGATTTCACAATTGATCGATACAACGCACAACCTGTGATATTTCAATTATATAACAAAATATAATGCGGAATAGAAATAACATAGACACCAGAATTTTATTAACGAGGAAACTGCAAATGCAGAAAAACCCCGGGGCCTAGTCCATATTGAACACCACACTGTATTAAGCCGCTACAGACACTATCCTACTACAAACTAACTTCGGTCTGGACTATAGTTGAATCTGTTGATGGTGGATTTTCAACAAAGGATAAAACCGTAAAACCATGATACTGCATGTCGACTTCAGGCATGTGACGATTCATATTTTATGAAGCCATGATGAACATGTTCTCGAAAGGCCTCCACTAGCTGAGCGTTCGACACCTGGCATTTCATCATGACCTCTATGTAGAATAACATAATTGGGCGGTTCTCCGTAAGATTGAGAGCAATAACGCCTTCAGGACGTCGGTGACACTCACTGTTCCCTGACTACATGAGAGAGACCCACCTCTACATAGAAGAACGATTGGGCGGTTCTCCGTAAGATTGAGAGCAATAACGCCTTCAGGACGTTGGTGACACTCATTGTTCCCTGACTATGTAGAGAGACCGTGTATAGATCCAGACGGTTCTCCGTAGATTGAGAGCAATAACGTCCTCAGGACTTCGGCAACACTCGCTGTCTCCAGACTATGCACCTTCAGAACGGATATGACGCTTTAACTGGATAATATCCCTTCTGTAATAGATTAATTCCACCGTGACATTCACCACTGAATTCCTAGAAGATAATCTACTTTATCTCATTACTCCGATTTCATGATCGAATCCACGGCTGATCTCATGGAATGGTAATGGATAATCTCATTACTCCGATTTCATGATCGAATCCACGGCTGATCTCATGAAATAGTAATAATCTTATTACTCCGATTTCATGATCGAATCCACGGCTGATCTCATGGAATGGTAATATTTAATTACTGTGATTCTATGGTCGAATCCACGATCCCATGGAATGGTAATATTCCACTTTATTATTCCGAATTCATGGTCGAATCCACGGCTGATCCTATGGATTGATAATAAACAACTACTCACTTTTATTACTCAGTTTCATGAATCATTCTCTACTGAATTTCATAAATTAGTAATAAATACTCAACAATCGGGCATCTGGATCATCACTGAGTAAGCCCCACAGAAATGGTGCAAGTGTACTCGACAATGATGCACGACCGAGCACCTGGATGCACAAAAGAGCATTCAAAAATATGGACATATGAGGAATCCTACGCAAAACAGGAGAAAACAATAAATAATAATAAAATAATAAGAGGCGTCATGGGTCGGGCCCACCGGCTGGCCGGCCGTGCCCTAGCCGTGGCCGGTCCCATGCCTCTTCCATTATATTTCCCTATTTTTGTTATTTTCATGAACTCATGAAAACTCCTTGATTTTAGCAACTTTCCTTGTTTGAGCAAAACTCATGGATTCTCCATAATATCACGGTTTCATGAAAAGTAATAATATAAAATTAGGGAAAGTGTTGTGGGACCGGGAAACATAGCCGGCCGGCCATGCCCTAGCCGTGGCCGGTCCCACACCTTGCAATCCCTGGTCTTTTATAATTATTATCGTCCTCAATTCATGAAACTTCTTGGTTTGAGCAAAAATCATGATTTCATCATAATTTCTCAAATTTTGCTCGAATAATGAAAAACCAAAAGCCAACATGGTCACGTGACCGGCTAGTTTGTCACGACAATATTGAATGTTAAAATATCCTTATTCTAATGTTTACAAAATATTGACCAATTGAGCATACATGCTCATTCCTGCAAAAATCAAGAATTTCAGTCAAGATGAAACTCTTCTGAAAATTCACAATGTTGCTCAAACGCACATCAGAAAATATTGAAACTCTCAGTACGGAAACACGGACACCATGGTAACACGTGCATGCCTGCTTGACCGACCAGGGTCATCCCTAGGGCTTGCACAAAGCCGGTCCCACACGTTTTCATAATTCTGACCTAATTTGCTCAATTGCTCATATTGGGCCCAAATTCTCTCCAACCAACCTGGGGATTGCTCAAACGACCAACAGCTGGTCCCGTGACCACCAAGAACCAGTTTCATGCCCTCTTGGTCGGTCCCCATCTTCCATACTTAGATATTATCACCTAATGCTGAATCCAGCAATATTTCAATAAACGATGAAACCGGCATTTAATCATCATTCTTTCACCAATCCTCCAACTGAGGACCCTGGTGCATGCTCACTCGAGCATTTGGCACCACATGGACGCCCATCATTCCATGTGGTCGATCCCTCTATTACTCATGACCTATTTTCAGCGATTCATCAATTAACAAATAATTGATCTGAAATTAGGGTTTCGAATAAATGCTCCACGAATCATCATTTTGAGCAAGATTCAAACACTAATGAATTTATGTTGATTCGGCAATCAACATCTGAATTAATCATATAATATTTGGTAATCTACCAATATTTTAACATTTTATTGGGTCACGTCACCAATAAATAATTCGTCGAATTGAGCAATACTTGCTCAGTTGCTCAAATATTGATCCAGCTATCAATATTTAGTAATTTATCAGTAATTCGTCGAATTGAGCAATACTTGCTCAGTTGCTCGAATATTGATCCAACTATCAATATTTAGTAATTTATCAGTAATTTCTCGAATTGAGCAATACTTGCTCAATTGCACGTCAAATTATCAATACTCATTAATTTGTCGAATTGAGCAATACTTGCTCAGTTGCTCGTCAAATTCTCAATATTCAGTAATTCGCCGAATTGAGCAATACTTGCTCAGTCGCTCAAATACTGGTCAATAATTCATCACTGAATCTACAATATTGACATCATTTCAGAGAACTACATGTTCGATCCATGAATCGCTGAGCATTCATCACTCATGCTCGATTCAACAAAACCTAGACTCACTGTCTAATCAGTCAACAACTGACTAATTAATACACGCCTGTCATGCAGACTCCACGATTCGTGAGACATCAATCACGTCAAATTGGGGGATATCAATTAGGGTTTTGGTCTGGCGCCTACAACACGTGGATTCATCCACAACGAGAAATGTGAGTAAGTCGTGTCAACGGTTGAAGGAGTTAGAAAAGTAGTGGGTAAACGATCAAGCAAGTCTACGCACAATCTGGAACTGGTTTCACCACGATCTCCCACTTTACCACTCTTTCACTCAAGAAACCGTCACACTTACAGGGATCAAGGCGTTCACGACTCTGACAATATAAATAAGTCTCCGAATCCATGATTGAATACAACGAATGATCACTAGCTATCAGCAATTGTCTAATTTCTCGAGTAACTACTCTCAAGATTTCATCAACCTATCAGAATTTATTCGAACTCATCAGTTCACCAAAAATTGCAGAAACCTTCAACACATCCACAATCCTTGATCATCACTAATCCCACACAATTCTCAACTTCCCTCCTAAAGATAAACCCATCTCCCTCTTTGCGACCGAATTGACTCTTGAACGACTATTGACTTGGTTTAGGCCAGAGTCCTACGGATTGATCTCTCGAATCTAAGCACTCCCTTTGCAGTGCATCTGTGTGAGGTTAAGCAGTTTGCTCGGTTGAGGAGTCTCGGCAACACGCTCGTCTCTTCACTTCCCTAGAAAACCAGTAAACCGTTTATTCCCCATCCACAGAATCCTAATCAATCTCACACTGATTCAAGGTACAGTTCCGCTCCTTACGTCTCTAATCCCAGCAGGATACTACGCACTTGATTCCCTTAGCTGATCTCACCCACAACCAAGAGTTGCTACGACCCAAAGTCGAAGACTTTAGTAAACAAATCTGTATCACACAGAAAAGTCTACAAGGATAGATAAATCTGTCTCCCATAGATAAACCTAAAAATTTTGTTCTGTCTTTTGATAAAAATCAAGGTGAACAAGAACCAATTGATAAACCGGACTTATATTCTCGAAGAACAGCCTAGTATTATCAATCACCTCACAATAGTCTAAATCGTATGATAGCGAAACTAGATATTGCAGAATCACAAATGATGAGACGAAGATGTTTGTGGTTTCTTTTTATATTGCCCTATCGGAGATATAATCTCAAGTCAATTATTCAATTGAACTCGGACGATAGAAAATGGCAAGATCAGATTGCTCAACTACAAGAGAAGTAGTTTCGTCTAGCTTCACAATCCCAATGAAGTCTTTAAGTCGTTAATCGAAAGGGTCTCGAGAAGAAACATATGATTAAAGGAGAATCGACTCTAGCAAACCAACTAGTATCACACATGAGGTGTGGGGATTAGTTTTGCACAGTTGTTAGACGTCTCCTTATATAGTTTTCAAATCAGGGTTTGCAATCTAAGTTACCTTGATAACAAAACATTCAATATTCACAGTTAGATGAAAAACCTGATTTGTCCAAGCTAATATCTTTCAACCGTTAGATCGAAACTTAGCTTGTCACACACAAATGAAATGTATTCATTTAGGTTTGAGTAACCGTACCTAAACGTGTACATTGGTTGTTTCACAAATGGTTGACCAATGGTTAGCCATATGAGTGCTTTATATTAACCGTATTCATCTTTCTCATAACTAGTTCAAATGACTCATAAGAACTAGTTCAATAGTTGTTCAATTGCTTAGGCATTTATACATAGACACAATTGAAACAAATTCGGTTTGATTCATTTGAATCAATTCATGAACAATATACCCACGGTTTGCAAACATTGCATTCCTTATAATTTATTGTTTTAAGTCCATGAACTACCGATTTGAGAAATAACTAGCTTGGGTACACGTATGGGTATGCTCACCTTAGCTACCGGATTTGAGTTGGTTTTAGTTTCTAAACTAAGCAGACTTTTTCGGGTGAAAAAGTTTCGCCAGTACGCGTACCTAAGGTGACTGGTTTTTGAGTTCGTAAACTTCAAACTCAGCAGAATTTCACGGACGTAAACTTCCGCCAGTACGCGTACCCAACCTATCTCCTTCACCAATGTCGCATCCACACATACGCATGCACTTGGTTTCCGGCACATGGATTTATACGCTAATGTGCGAACACACTATATGCTTACATCCATAGGTGGTTAAATATTCACAACTCTACATTTCAATTATTGAAACATTCTTCTATAATGTTATAACAGTCGTTAGACATAAAGAATCGACTATCGTCATTAAAGCTATTTTCAAGAATGAAACTTCATCATGACTTTTGTCACGGGTAAAGATGAAAATGGTTAAAGCAAAATCTTACCAACACTTTATTTCGAGAAAAAGATAGGCGAGTAAAATCGGCTCGAAATATCAAATATGTATGTTTGAAAACTATCATACTTATACGACTTTTGTCTCAAGAGTAGGAGATAGAGTAGATAGACTTTTGAGTGACAAGATGAGTTCAAGTCTCCACATACCTTTTGGTCGGATGAATTTCCACCGGTTCCTTGAGTAGTTCTTAGTCTTTGCAAGATAATCGCCATGGAGTCTGAAGCTCAACTATTCCTAACTATCCTAGACCGAGACTTAGTCATAAGTATACTAGAAATCAAGACATATAGTTTTGATCACTAACATTGACAAACATGCTTGAGATAGCAACGCATGCGAGTTCGACCGAGCAATGCTCTAACAATCTCCCTCTTTGTCAATTTTAGTGACAAAACTATCAATACATATGGATTACAAAATAAATAACACTTTGTAGCTTCTCGTCCACATGCTTGATCTCCTTGGTGCTTCAACGTTACTTGAAAACTTCGTATTTTCCAAGTACTCCCATGATTCCATAGATGTTCAATTCAGCATCATATTTGTTGAAGTTCCATAGCCATAACAATGAGAAAACAAAAGCTCTCGATCATTGTTATACAGTGTCATAGTATTATTACACAACATCAAAGTTCTCATATCACAACTTCGACAACAATACTATGGTGATATGTATCACTCCCCCTTAGTCAATACTTTCGTCTCAACATGACAACCACTCCCCCATACATAATGACCCGTAAATGTTAGAGCATAGCTCGGTCGACCTCGCATGCGTTGCTATCTCAAGCATGTTTGTCAATGTTAGTGATCAAAACTATAAGTCTTGATTTCTAGCCTACATAGATAAGTCTCGGACTAAGATAGAAAAGTGTAGTTGAGCTCAAGGACTTCATGGAGATTCATCATACAACGACGAAGATCTATACAAGGAACCGTGGAACTTCATCAACAAAAAGGTATGTGGAGACTTGAACTTATCTATCACTCAAAAGTCTATCTA
Organism: Papaver somniferum; assembly: GCF_003573695.1. Taxonomy (NCBI): domain Eukaryota; kingdom Viridiplantae; phylum Streptophyta; class Magnoliopsida; order Ranunculales; family Papaveraceae; genus Papaver; species Papaver somniferum. The sequence continues at coordinate 19,488,866 of NC_039362.1, forward strand.
TTTTATCTCCTACTTCTTATGAAACAAAAGTTGTATTCTATATAAACTAGACCATACACATTTAACATTTCGAGTTGAGCATTCATTGCTTATCTTTTATCTCGAAATCGTGTGTTGGTAAAGCGTTTCGCTTTGATCAAGTTTATCTTCACCTAGTGACGAAAGTCAAGAAAAGTTTCAATCACCTTGAGAATTGCTCTGACGTGAACTGCTCTGTGAATAACGGCTACATAGCATCCTCTGAGAATGTCTCAATGATTGAAATGAGAGTTTAGATTACATAACCATGTATTCCTTGAACCGAAGTTTTCGAACTTTGTTGATCAAGAGAAATCAGGAGGATTATGGAATTGGCTTGCCCAGTCCGCGAACTGTCGGAAGTTCTCGACCGAGAATTTCTGCCGGATTTTCCAAAACTCGTTCGTGTGCTAAGTCCGCGAACCGGCGGAAGTTCTCTTTCCGAGAATTTCTGCTGAGTTTGGAAAACTCAACCGATTAACTTAAGTCCGCGAACTTGTTTGTGAACTTAAGAGGTTATGATCTAAAGATGTGCTCTGAACATGAAACATTAAATTACTAAGGAATGTTTTATGCAAACCGTGGCTATAATGTTCATGAGCCGATTCAATCGAATCGAATCATCTTTGTTTCAATTGTGTCTTGTGTAGTTATATATGATCTCATAGCAAGTGAACAACTCTTTAACTAGTTCATTTGAGTCAATTGAACTAGTTATGGTGAAGAAGAACAAGGTTGATATGAAATGCTCATATGGTTAACCTTTTTGGGTTCTTATGTTGAACCAACATACACGTACACGTTTGGGCATGGTTTTCACAAACCCAGTAAACGTCTACCCAAGTGTGTGTGACAAGCTAAGTTTTCGATCTAACGGTTGAGAAATATTAGCTTGAATCTAAATCAGGTTTTCATCTAACGGTGAAGGATTGCTTTGTACCTAAGGCAAAACCCTGATTTGAAGGCTATATAAAGGAGACATATAGCATTGTGCAAAACTAATCCCCACACGTCTTTGTGCTACTAGTGCGCCCGCTAGAGTCGATCTCCATTAACCTTTGATTTTCTTCTCTAAAATCAGGCTAACGACTTAAAGACTTCATTGGGATTGTGAAGCCAGGCCGATACTACTTTATCGTAGTTGTGTGATCTGATCTTGCATCTTCTATCATACGAGTACAATCGATTGATTGGATTGAGATCGTGAGAGTTCTCCGATAAGCAAGATAAAGAAGTCACAAACATCTTTGTCTCACTGTTTGTGATTCCTCGAAAAACCGCCTGTGTAGTCAGGAAGGATTGTAGAGAGGTGATTGATTAATCTAGGCTGTTCTTCGGGAATATAAGATCGGATTATCAATTGGTTCATGTTCACCTTGATTTTATATCTTAAGACGGAACAAAACTTAGGGTTTATTTGTGGGAGACATATTTATCCTTTGATAGACTTTTCTGTGTGAGACAGATTTGTTTATTATCACGCCTGTGATTTTGGGTTGCAGCAACTCTTGGTTGTCAGTGAGATCAGCTAAGGGAATCAAGTGCGTAGTATCCTGCTGGGATCAGAGGCGTAGGAGTACAAATGTACCTTGAATCGGTGGGAGATTGATTGGGGTTCAACTGTAGTCCAGTCTGAAGTTAGTTTGCAGTAGGATAGTGTCTATAGCGGCTTAATACAATGTGTATTCAATCTGGACTAGGTCCCGGGGTTTTTCTGCATTTGCGGTTTCCTCGTTAACAAAATTTCTGGTGTCTGTGTTATTTCTTTTCCGCATTATATTTTATATAATTGAAATGATACAGGTTGTGCGTTCGTGATCATCAATTGGAAATCCAACCTTTGGTTGTTGACTGATATTGATTGATCCTTGGACATTGGTCTTTGGTACCGTCCAAGTATTCCTTGTATTTGATAAAGACTCGCTATTGTTTTTAGCTTGAGTAAAAATCAAATCAAGAGAGAGATATTAACTCCTTGAGATAATTTTATCTAGATTGAGTCTGACTGTCTAGTTGATTCTCTAGCAAAGTATTTCGGAGTTAGTTCATACAGATTGCTAAGCAAAATATTGGGTGGTGTTGTTTGACCCCCGCTTTTTCAATTGGTACTAGAGAAGGCAAACACGTTAAAGACCTCAAAAGTCTGTGTTTGTGGCAATTTGACTATATGGACGGTAAAGTCTCAATTGATGCCTCACTAGGTTTAAAAAATAACCGTAGGAAAAGGTCTGATAAACTGGTTAATCTTCAAAAGAGATTTGAAGAACAAATCCGGATCTATTCTGGTCTTGTTGTAGAAATTGCAACTCTTAAGGATTTGATATCAAGTAAAAATCTCTTGTTGAATCTGAGAGAATCCAGTTGTTCCTTTCTAAAGAAATGTCATCTTTCAGATAATGCTCAACGATCATTTGTTGAGAAAACTGATGTGACTAAGAACCATTCAGGCAAATGCTAAGGGTCTGACTTTTATGGATGCTCATCCGATCATCCTCGACGACCCTGTACGTCGTATTTAAAGAGTCTGAAGGCTGCAAGTAATCCTTGTAAGAATATTGTGCACCCTTATGTTACTCAAAACGGACGTACAATACTATCAGGGAATTCTGTACAGAAAAGTACATATGGTATAGGCAGCCTCACTCCTTGTCCTACTTCTCCTCTTCCATGGTGTAGTAACAGTCGTTGTTGGCCTTCTCTACATGTGTTAGGCGATTCCTCCGTGTGTGTATCTTCTATCGTCTCCAAACGTGAAAAAGACTCTATAACCAAGACAGAAGGACTTCTTTCAACTGGTTGGTATTCATCTCATTTAGAACCAGGAAACATTGATGTAACTCTGAGCAACTTCTCTTTGAAAAAAAATCAATGAATGATGAGTTAGATCAACTTCATAGACAAGTCGTGTGGAACCTTGTGTCATGCAAGTCCAATGTCTATAATGAAGGGTCTAAATGGGTATCCAGGAATGAGGGAGATTGTTTAAACACCTTCAGAAATAATCTCAGGCTCATTTCTCAAGGACACTCACGTGTTGAAGAATTTGAACCTAAGGAAACGATTGTTCCTATGGAATGCCTTTTAGCTTTTCGGCCTACACATTGTCGCAGGTCCTACGTGACAAGTGCTTCAGAGAACAAAAGAAGAAGAATCTCAGGACATGTGCCTTATCTTAGAAAGTCACTATGGGATAAACAAGGGGAGCTTTTTGATCCCATCATGTCTTCCTAACCTTAGACGTTCGCGTCCCCATGTTTGTCTTGAGATAATGGGGATTTGCAAATTTTTAATCAAGAAGTGTATTTTTGGTTATTTTTGTTTTTACCTATATAAATCACTAAAAAATACAAAAGCTTGTGCTTGTCCAAGGTTTCAGCTGTTCACGGACGGTGTATCTCAAAAGCTTTTGTTCCATGGCACCCATTACTAGATGCAGCACAAGCAAGAATGCAACCCTGGAAGCTAACGTACGTCGGTGTACTGGGATCCCCTCCACAGGTTTGAAGAAAGTGAAGGCTACAATTAATGGTAAAAATCCTTCCTTAAACTGGTTCTTGTCGTCGTATCAAAGTGATGAAAATTTCAGGAACCTGGTAAAAGATTTCATCAACAAAAAAAAACAGCTTAAAATCTCGGATTTCTGCATCCTTAGAAGATATTGTTCACTATGAACGAATGTTGTCTCAATCTACAAACACTGTATGAAAACTAGAAAAAGAACTCAGTAAGTTGACAGTGTTCTCGAAAGATTTGGAGGAGTTGAATGATCCCTTTGTTAATGAACTCTTCAATAATGAGAAGGAGTTCTCTGAAGAAACTTTGGAAAAGTTCATGAATGCCTAGGATGTCTTCCTTTTGGATTAGTTGGAAGAATAACTAGTGCTTTGAATACTGATGATTGTGACTGCACATAACTATTTTTGTTTTCATCTTCTTATGTTTATTTTTTAGGTTTATTGGTATTAAATTAGAAAAATATTTAGAGGATGATGTTTATTGCAGTATTTTAATGGTTTGTGATATTGCAATATTTAATCTGATATGTATTGTTTGTGTCTGTGAACTTGAAGATCACATATTGCGGTCAAAAGTAAAGTCGTTTATGAATCGGTATTCATATTGATGAAAGGACGAATGAACTTTTGACATATACAAAATTTATGCCTATGCAGTCATGTATTTGATGGAAAATAGGATGATATCTTTTGTTTGAAAAGGATCAAGTCTATTATATCGTTATGATGGAAAATAGAATAGATCCTTGTATGTTATCCACGGTATTGATCTTCATTGATCCATCTTGTTATGTCTTACCGTGAAGGCTCCATTGAGTGTCTTATGTTGAGCACGATACAACTAAGTCGATTATTCTTATTGGCTTGTTGGTTGTTCCATAAGATGCTATATGTCGAGCATTAGGAACTAAATTAATCAACCAGTTTGGTTATTTCGTTTGTACTCCATAAGGTTTCTTTCTTATGTCGAGTACATGTACGGTTAAGGTTGTCATATTCTATGATGAACTTAGTCGGGGTTCCATAAGTTCTCTTATGTTGAACCGAAAATAATTAAATTGATTACTTCGGTGATTAGTTTGGTTGTTTGTATTCCAATTAGATTAATTATAGGTTCTCCTGTAATTAATCTAGTTGAGTTTTTATATATTACACAAATTCTTGTGTTGAGTATATGAACGGCTATACTAATCATGTTCTATTGGTTAATATAGTCATATATTCCGTAAGGTTTTCCTTATGTTGAGTATGTGAACGATTAAGTTAGTCATCTCCGTATGATTACCTTAGTCGTAGCTCCGTAAGTTTATTTATGTTGAGCACTTTCAATTAAATTGATCACTTTTGTGGTTTGATTTAGTTGTGTTTTCAATTGAATTAATCATGGGTTTACTTGTGATTAATTTGGTTGAGCTTTGGATATAGAAAATCATTCCTATGGTTTTTGGTGTCCAATTAAAAAATCCTTCTTTTCTTTCGAAATTAAGGTCGATCTTGTTGTTCTCTCGGGAATAACATCAAATGGGGGAGAGTTCTTTTGAACTTGTGCTTAATGGTAATATCTTGCAGGGTGTGCGGCTGTGGAATTTTATAGGGGTTATCTTGTATCTTAAAACTCCTTGATGAATACATTTAGCTTCGGCTTTATGATTGCATCTAAATTAAGTTGGTATGTATTTTTGTTTTAGTCTATGAAATGTCTCTTGTGGAAATTTCATTATGATCCCGTTCTTGTACCTTTGCCAATTTTATTGACAAAAAGGGGGAGAAATAATGTAGTTCACACTACAAATACATATGGTTTTCGGATCATTGTGTAAGGGGGAGTGGTTTCCATGATCGAGATGGAGTATTGACTAAGGGGGAGTGATACATATCACCGTAAATTGTTAAAGTCGTGATACAATTGGACTTTGATATTACATAATAATACTATGACATTGTATAATAATGATCGAGAATCTCGATTTCTCTCATTGTTATAGCTACGGATCCTCAACAACGGTGATGCTAAACTTACAACCTTTGGGATCATTGGAGTACTTGGAAGGACGAAGATTTCAGGGAACGTTGAAGATTAGACTATGGAATGGGAGCCACTAAATTTTATCTTTTTTGTATTCCATATGTATTAATAGTTTTGTCACTAAAATTGACAAAGGGGGATATTTTTAGAGCATAGCTCGGTCGACCTCGCATGTGTTGCTATCTCAAGCATGTTTGTTAATGTTAGTGATCAAAACTATAAGTCTTGATTTCTAGCCTACATAGCTAAGTCTCGGACTAGGATAGAAAGGTGTAGTTGAGCTCATGGAATTCATGGCGATTCATCATACAACGACGAAGATCTATACAAGGAACCGTGGAACTTCATCAACAAAAAGGTATGTGGAGACTTGAACTTATCTATCACTCAAAAGTCTATCTATTATATCTCCTACTTCTTATGAGACAAAATTCGTATGCTATATAGACTAGATCATACACATCTGACAATTCGAGATGAGCATTCATTGCTTATCTTTTATCTCGAAATCGTGTGTTGGTAAAGCGTTTCGCTTTGATCAAGTTTATCTTCACCTAGTGACGAAAGTCATGAAAAGTTTCAATCACCTTGAGAATTGCTCTGACGTGAATCGGTCTGTGAATAACGGCTACATAGCGTCCTCTGAGAATGTCTCAATGATTGAAATGAGAGTTTAGATTACATAACCATGTATTCCTTGAACTGAAGTTTTCGAACTTTGTAGATCAAGAGAAATCGGGAGGATTGTGGAATTGGCTTTCCAAGTCCGCGAATTGTCGGAAGTTCTCGACCGATAATTTCTGCTGGATTTTCCAAAACTCGTTTGTGTGCTAAGTCCACGAACTGGCGGAAGTTCTCTTTCCGAGAACTTCTGCTGAGTTTGGAAATTTCAACCGATTAACTTAAGTCCGCGAACTTGTTTGTGAACTTAAGAGGTTATGATCTAAAGATGTGCTCTTAACATGAAACATTAAATTACTAAGGAATGCTTTATGCAAACCGTGGCTATAATGTTCATGAGCCGATTCAATCAAATCAAATCATCTTTGTTTAAATTGTGTCTTGTGTAGTTACATAAGATCTCATAGCAATTGAACAACTCTTTAACTAGTTCATTTGAGTCAATTGAACTAGTTATGGTGAAGAAGAACAAGGTTGATATGAAATGTTCATATGGTTAACCTTTTTGGGTTACTATGTTGAACCAACATACACGTACACGTTTGGGCATGGTTTTCACAAACACAGTAAACGTCTACCCAAGTGTGTGTGATAAGATAAGTTTTCGATCTAACGGTTGAGAAATATTAGCTTGAATCTAAATCAGGTTTTCATCTAACGGTGAATAAGGATTTCTTTGTACCTAAGGCAAAACCCTGATTTGAAGCCTATATAAAGGAGACATCTAGCATTGTGCAAAACTAATCCCCACACGTCTGTGTGCTACTAGTGCGCCCGCTAGAGTCGATCTTCATTAACCTTTGATTTTCTTCTCTAAAATCAGGCTAACGACTTAAAGACTTCATTGGGATTGTGAAGCCAGGCCGATACTACTTTATCGTAGTTGTGTGATCTGATCTTGCATCTTCTATCATACGAGTACAATCAATTGATTGGATTGAGATCGTGAGAGTTCTCCGATAAGCAAGATAAAGAAGTCACAAACATCTTTGTCTCACTGTTTGTGATTCCTCGAAAAACCGCCTGTGTAGTCAGGAAGGATTGTAGAGAGGTGATTGATTAATCTAGGCTGTTCTTCGGGAATATAAGACCGGATTATCAATTCATTCATGTTCACCTTGATTTTATATCTTAAGACGGAACAAAACCTAGGGTTTATCTGTGGGAGACAGATTTATCCTTTGATAGACTTTTCTGTGTGAGACAGATCTGTTTATTATCAAGTCTGTGATTTTGGGTTGCAGCAACTCTTGGTTGTGGGTGAGATCAGCTAAGGGAATCAAGTGTGCAGTATCCTGCTAGGATCAGAGGCGTAGGAGTACAACTGTACCTTGGATCGGTGGGAGATTGATTGGGGTTCAACTATAGTCCAGTCCGAAGTTAGTTTGAAGTAGGATAGTGTCTGTAGCGGCTCAATACAGTGTTTATTCAATCTGGACTAGGTCCCGGGGTTTTTCTGCATTTGCGGTTTCCTCGTTAACAAATTTTTTGGTGTCTGTGTTATTTCTTTTCCGCATTATATTTTATATAATTGAAATAATACAGGTTGTGTGTTCGTGATCATCAATTGGAAATCCAACCTTTGTTTGTTGACTGATATTGATTGATCCTTGGACATTGGTCTTTGGTACCGTCCAAGTATTCCTTGTATTTGATAAAGCCTCGCTATTATTTTTAGCTTGAGTAAAAATCAAATCAAGAGAGAGATATTAACTCCTTGAGATACTTTTATCTAGATTGAGTCTGACTGTCTAGTTGATTCTCTAGCAAAGTATTTCGGAGTTAGTCCATACAGATTGCTAAGCGAAATATTGGGTGGTGTTGTTAGACCCCGCTTTTTGAGTAAAGCACGTAAATCATATGTATTTGTAGTGTGAACTACACATTAATTCTCCCCCTTTTTGTCAATAAAATTGGCAAAGGTACGAAAACTGGATCCTAATGAAATTTTCACGAAGACGCTTCAAGACCAAAGAAAAGTACATATCAACTTGTTTAGATGCAATCATAAAGCGGAGGCTAAATGCATTAGGAGTTTATAAATATACAAGATAACCCTTAAATAATTCAACAGCCGCACTCCCCACAAAGATATGGAAATTAAGCGCAAGTTCAAAAGAACTCTCCCGTATTTGATGTCATTCCCAAGAGAACAACAAGAGCGACCTTACTTTTACAAGAAAAGAAGGATTTTATTGGACACCAAAAACCATAAAGAAATGATTTTCTATATCCAAAATTCTCAATTAAACTAACCACAAGAGAACCCATGATTAATTTAAGCGGAATACACAACCAAAATAACCACAAACGAATCTATGATTAATCTAGTTGGAAATGCTCGACATAAGAGAGCTTACGGAGCTACGACTAAGCTCACCATAAAAGAATGATTAACTCAATCGTCTTATGCTCAACACAAGAAAAACTTATGGAGCATTGCAGTATATACATAAAATATGGATCAGGGAATGATCAATACTGCGGCATATACAAGGATTCATTCTGTTTTCCATCACTATTTGCATAATGACATACAATAGACATAATCCTTGTAAACAAAAGAATAACCTATCTTCCATCCATAATTTACATAATTGGATTAACTTTTGTTTGTCAAAAGTTCATTGATCTTGTATCAATACATGCATATCGACATATAAAAGAGATAACTTTTGACATCATATGGGACAATAATAGTTCACGGACGCAAACACACATATCCCATAACATATTGCAATATATAAAGCATAAAGATTAATACTGCAAAAATCATCTTCCAAACAATTTTTAGAATTTAAATAAATAATCCTAAAAAAATAAAGATGAAAAAACGTTGGACATAGCTATGTGTACTCACAATAATGGCTATTCCAAATTCTAGTTATTCTTCCTAAAACATAAGAAATAAATTCTCATAAGAAGACTTTATAGACATTATAGAGCTTTCTCAGAGCATCTACTGAGAATTCCTTCTCATAATTGAAGAACCCATTGATTATGGGATCGTTCAATTCCTCTAAATCTTTAGAAATATCTGTCAACTCACTAAGTTCTCTTTTTAGTTCACGCACGGTGATCGTTGTTAGAGACAACATTCGTTCATAGTGAATTAACTCTTCTAAAGACGAAACAATTTGAGACTTTAAACTGTTTCTTTTGTTGATAAATTCTTTCACCAAGCCTCTGAAATTATCGTCAAGATGATAAAAAGACACGAACCAATTAGAGGAAGAACCAACTCCATTATTTGTAGCCTTCACTTGCTTCACTTTTGAGGAAGAAGTTACTTTACAAAGATACTCGTTAGCTGCTTCGACTACATCCCTGCTTGTTGATCCTCTAGTTACAGGAGCCATGAAACTGTATCTTTTTAGAGAAGAAGGAAGTCTACAAACGATTTTATAAAAAGACTAATGAACGTCAAAACCCTAGAGGAACAGGTCTTCTATAGCTTGATGATCCGTTATCTATATAGATAGGAGATAACAAGTACAATACTTGAGCCAAGAGACCATTCGAATACCCATCGGATGGGAGGTCCACAAAGACCCAGCCAAAACGGTTATTTCTGACTGCACAATACTCATGCATGTTACCTTTAGGGACTCAAGCAACGAAGAAGAAAAATGAAAACGATAGAACATGTATATAAAGGAAATACTCATGTAAGAGTGTTTGACCGACAATCCATCTAATAATGATAAGAAATTAGCTAGATAATCAGAGACACTTTGCCACAAGTATACCTATTCAATTCTCACACTTCTAGGATTTTTGTAGGTGAGACTTCAGCCTTGTGATTAATTTACACAAGTATGAGCCTTCGGCTCATTAAATGAACGTTTTTTTTGTTTTTCCTTCTTTCTTCGATTGACACTCACTTCGGATGAGTAAGACACAACTCGTTTAGCATATCCGTCAGAGGTCCCTTTTTGAGGACTAAATATAGAACCTCTTGCAACTGGTTTAAGAGGATCAGGATAGAGAGGGATCCATTTTTTAAATTTACCAGAAAAAGTCTTATAAACACAGGGAATGCTTTTATCAGTAGCACGAGAGTTTTTACCACTAGAAAGCACGAGATCATATTTATAAGGTTTCTGGTTTTCTGTGGACATGTGATTCACTGCAATAGTCGACTGACTATTTGTTCCATTGACAGTGGAAAGGAGAAAATTGTGAAGTTTAGAAATTTGATTCTTCCTAGCAAAACAATGGATATCATAGTGATTCTTTTTCCCACATAATGTACAGGTTCGTGGAAGAGAATTGTTGAAAGGAATCTGTTTCAAACCCATGTCCCATTTGGAAGTTTGTCGAATATATTTTGTACGAACTTCCTTTGGTGAGTTTTTTTTCATGTCGGGTGACTTATATTGAGACTCAGCACGTGACACAGAAAAAATTCTCATTATAGTGTTTTCCTTAGTCAAGGAGGAAGACTGTTTTTGGGCTAGGTGAATAGATGCAACAATATTCTCTGTTTTAACACGAAGGTTGTTCAAATAAGAGAAGTGTGTCTCAATTAAACGTTTTTTCACTAATTGTTCCTTCTTTAACAATATTCTAAAGAGTACTAATCTTTTCTTGTTGTAGCATATTTTCTTGAGTGAGTCTTTTAATATTGTTTGAGAAGGATTCAATGATCTTATAGAGTTCACGTTCTCGACTAAGAGACTTCTCAAATTCATCCAAGAGTTGAGAATGATTGTGAAGATCAATCGTCTCAGTTGGATTTTTTTTTGGTTCTGGTGGTATTCCCTTCTACCTCTGACATCCTGTCAATTGTCTCATTTCTTTCTCTGGATTCGGAAGAATCAGCTAAGGAATTATCCTTTGAGGAAAAAGCAAGACACTTGACATAGTCAAAAGTATGGGAAGCCATAGTCTATGCGTAGATAAGAGATACAACTTTGTCCACAGAATCAAGTTGCTACAAACATACACTTGTAAGGTATTTTAAATGTGTTTGTCTGCTCTGATACCAATTGAAAATGCGGGGGTCTAACAACCTCACCCAATATTTCGATTAGCAATCTGTATGGACTAACTCTAATATACTTTTAAGAGAATCAACTAGACATTCAGACTCAATCTTGATAAAAAGTATATCAAGGAGTTAATATCCATATCTCTTGATTTAAATCTTACTAAAGCAATCTGCGAGTCTCGATTAAATACAAGAGAGATAAACTTGGATGGTACCAAAGACCAATATCCAAGGATCAATCAATTATCCAATCAACAACCAAAGGTTGGATTTGACAATTGATTGATACAATGCACAACCTGTGATATTTCAATTATACAACAAAATATAATGCGGAATATAAATAACACAGACACCAGAAGTTTTGTTAACGAGAAAACTGCAAATGCAGAAAAACCCCGGGACCTAGTCCAGATTGAACACCACACTGTATTAAGCTGCTACAGACAATAGCCTACTACAAACTAACTTCGGTCTGGACTGTAGTTGAACCCTAATCAATCTCACACTCATTCAAGGTACAGTTTCGCTCCTTACGTCTCTGATCCCATCAGGACACTACGCACTTGATTCCCTTAGCTGGTCTCACCCACAACCACGAGTTGCTACGACCCAAAGTCGAAGACTTTAGTAAACAAATCTGTATCACACAGAAAAGTCTACAAAGATAGATAAATCTGTCTCCCACAGATAAACCTAAAAGTTTTGTTCTGTCTTTTGATAAAAATCAAGGTGAACAAGAACCAATTGATAAACCAGACTTATATTCCCGAAGAACAACCTAGTATTTTCAATCACCTCACAACAATCTAAATCGTATGGTAGCGAAACTAGATATTGCGGAATCACAAACGATGAAACGAAGATGTTTGTAATTTCTTTTTATCTTGCCCTATCAGAGATATAATCTCAAGTCAATTATTCAATTGAACTCGTACGATAGAAAATGGCAAGATCAGATCGCTGAACTACAAGAGAAGTAGTTTCGTCTGGCTACACAATCCCAATGAAGTCTTTAAGTCGTTAATCGACAGGGTCTCGAGAAGAAACCTACGATTAAAGGAGAATTGACTCTAGCAAACCAACTAGTATCACACAGGAGGTGTGAGGATTAGTTTTGCACAGTTGCTAGACGTCTCCTTATATAGTTTTCAAATCAGGTTTTGCAATCTAAGTTACCTTGGTAACAAAGCACTCAATATTCACCGTAGATGAAAAACCTGATTTATCCAAGCTAATATATTTCAACCGTTAGATCGAAACTTAGCTTGTCACACACAAATGAAATGTATTCATTTAGGTTTGAGTAACCGTATACATTGGTTGTTTCACAAATGGTTGACCAATGGTTAGCCATATGAGTGCTTTCATATTAACCGTATTCATCTTTCTCATTACTAATTCAAATGACTCATAAGAACTAGTGTTGATGGTGGATTTTCGTTTAAGGATAAAATTGTAAAAACCGAAATTATGCGCTAACATCCTGCAAAGGATAAAGCCACTGATAAACTAGAGAATACTTCTCCATTGAAAACTTATAACATTATCAATTAATGCATAACCAGCCTTGTATTTCATGTACTGCTTCACTCTTATCATTATTGGTGCGGCATGACGACTGAGTGTTGCTCTCAGCAGAGCAACACGAATCTCCAAGCATTAAATAAGGAGGCATGTACGAAATACCCGTACAGGCTATAACTCTCGGAGTGTTATACTAGCCCGATCGAGCATCTGGACTGTCCGTATCAGTCTCAGAAACGATCACGACCATCCAACTTCACCAGCATGTTTGGATGGCTTAGATCGGATCCATAACCCCCAGGCAGGTGTTGGAGTATTCACCACAGACCCAATGTGGGCCCCGCATGGTCGGCCTCCCCAAAATGGTAGCATAGCTTGCTAATACGTCCAGCCAAAGAAGCGTGGACGTGAAACCCTAAATTAGGGTTTGCGGCACATTACATGTGTCGCAAATCGGTCTCAACCATCCATCTTCTCAGGCATAGATGGAGGGAGTATATATAGATTCAAAGGGCCCAGAGCATGTCAACACAAACACCGTGGGCCCGCCTACATACATGATCAATCGGTCAGGACTAACTATGGTTGATCTTCCCAATTCGTGCTCCCAAACAAGGCATGACGCACAGCCGGCAAAACCCTAATTAGGGCTTGTGTTGCAATCACGAGCGTCCATCTTCTCCTGCTCGGATGAAGGGTTTAGGAGTAGACTAAGCAGGTCCGGTGAGCATCAACATGATCACTGTGGACCCATCTATCTCCATACCCGATGGGCCAAATCTTATCATGCCTGGTTGCCTCGATTCGTACGCCCAAACTAGGCGTGGTCACACCTCCCAATTGCAAACTAATCTCGACCACTCAACTTTGCCGGACAAATTGAGTGGCTTAGATCAAGTTTCTATGGGATAGTAAAGTATAGGCGTGTACACCAGCCCGCCGTCTGCACGCCGGACTGATCGGCCAAGACCGACCAAGCTTGGTCATCTCGAAACGCGCGCCCGAAGTAGGATTGTCGCTCAGCATTTGCGGCACAAATTTTTTGTCACAAATCGATCCTAGACGCTCCTCTTTACCGGACAGATTGAGCGGTCCAGATCACGCATTCATGGGGCAGCAAGGTATAGGCGCCTATACCGGCATGCCATTTACACGCATGCACAATCAGCCTGGCCAAAATTGCATCCCGAGCTTGGTTTCGACCAAGCTGAAGAGTGATGCTTGCACACCTCTTCACAAACCCTAATTCTACTAACGGTCACAGATGAGTGTCTCAAAGATCATATCGTACGTTCAACTTCACCTGCTTGGTTATACAACCCTGGTCAGGAGTTAACTTGTCAATGAGTTGTTGTGGTGATTACCATCCGCCACTCTACCACACCAAGTGATCGGTCAAGTCAGGACTTACCTGTACATACCCAAACGATCACTGGAAGATGGCTAGACACGCATCTATTTTAAGACGCATAATCGTGACTTACTCCATTAAGCTTTAAAACAGCGATGCTTCATACATGCTGAATATATTCGATGCATTACATGCATAGAATTCACTTGATATTTTACAAGTATCAAATTTCAAATAACTTAGTTATTTAACCTAGCATTACATGCTACTTTCTGTGGGTCCCACGATCCACACACTCGAGACATCAATCATGTCACAAACTGGGGGATACATATTGGGGTATTGGTCTGGCGGTTTACAGCTGCATCGCACAACGTGCCATCACAAGAACGTGTCAGGAAGTCATGGACGGATAGTGATGATGGGAGAAGTGGGCAAGACTGATCGTGTAACACTAACACACGCAACTCCACTACTCCATCACTCCACTTTCTCCACTTCCCATGAGAGACGTGGGTTAGGCTCAATGACTTGTATAAATAGGTTCTCCTCCCTATTTTCAAACAGGACAAGACAACAGAAACCAAGTGTTGATACAATCGTATTCCAATACCATAACTGATAGCTTTCATTCTATAAGCCAGTTCAGCTTTCTGATACAAGTCATACATAGCCAACACCTTCACAATCTCAACACCTTCTTCGTTTTCCTCCCTAAGATCAACCCCATCTCCTTCACTTTGTGACCGAAGCAAGTCTGGAACGACCATTTCTTGGTTTAGGCCAGAATTGTACAGATTGATTTCTCGAATCACAAAGCACTCCCGTGCAGTGCATTTGTTTAGGGTTTAGATTCATTCCTCATACACACACCCCAAATTACCAAATTCGCCAGAAATAGTTTTCACCCATAAACAGTTGGCGACCACGGTGGGAGGTTAATCTCTCGGTTGTAAAGTCAATTTATTCAAAATCCGATTCAAATTCATCAATTTCGAAGGGGTAGATCTTAGATTCAATTTAATCGTCAACCTGTTTCAAGATGGTAGAACTTAGGTCGGGATCAACAATCAATCCTGATAGAGCTAGTGCAGATAACACTCTTGGTATCGATGTACCTGTCAGTGGATCTACTGTGGTCAATACATCTCGTGGAACCGTCCGCGAACCCTGGCATCTATTCAAGTGTAACACCTCCGGCGATCACCAGAACAACAAATTTAATTCCTTCATCAGGACGGGGAGCCAGAGGAGCAAGAGGAGGACCATCTCCAATTACCATCGCAGACTTGATGGAGAGGCATAAAGCTCTTGCTAAGACTCAAACGGATATGGATGCAACTCAGAAAGAGGTACTCACTTTCCTCAAAACCTTAACTGAATGATTGCCACAAGACTCACGGCAACTCTTGGAGCCAACAAGGGATGCCTTTACGCCCAGAACAGACGTTTCCACTCAGACCCACATGAATGAAGAAACTCGTGTTGTTCCTGAACGCCCAAGAGAGATGGACCGGTCTCCCAACTTCATCACACGTGAAGACCTTGAACGACTTCTCCAAAACTGAGGAAAAAGAAGCGTGATGGAGGTGCACCAACATCAGCCGTCGTACCCTCAAGATGTACAACGAATTCCTCTCCCAAGAGGATATACCTCTCCTCATTTCTCTCTCTATGATGGTACTGGTAACGCTCATGAACACATCTCTCGATTTTTGGAATCATTAGGAGAACATGAATACAATCGTGTTCTCCACCTGAAAGAATTCTCCAAGTCACTTACGGGAAGGGCGTACACCTGGTATACCAACATTGCACCTAACAACATATCCAATTGGGACGCGATGGTCAGTGCTTTCTATAAAAAGTACTTCTTCGTTTCCGAGCAGATCACCTTTTCAGACCTGGGGAGAATCTCTCAGCGGAACAACGAACATCCGAACGATTTCGTTAAAAAGTTCAGAACTCAAGCACTAGATTGTCATGATCCGAATATCACTGAACGACAGTTGATGGAGTTGTGCATCAACGGGATGATACCTATATACCGCGTCCTATTGGAGAATCTGGGCTTTCAGACGTTCTCTGAACTCCATGAAGCTGCCAAGCGTTCAGCCACAACTGCCCCAGCGTTACTAGAGAGAACCAGGGTTGCTCGAAACGAAGACCTACGTGAGAGCCGAGGAAGCAAGCGCCTCACCAACAAACAATACAACACTGGTCTTTCTGTGAGCATGGTAGGCGAAAGAGGAAAAAGGAAAGCTTCAGCAACGGAACGACAACCCAAGCGTGCGGCTCCGGCACAGACGAACTCGTCTCAAAAGGGAGTAGGCAAGACTCCTGCACAAGACACCGAAGATGCAGGCTTCCCATTCCCCATGAGTGAAGTGATAGAACTCTTGGAGGCATGGATTCAAGATGACGCTATCAAGTTTCATCCTATCAGAAGCCCGCCAACCGAGAAAGATATGGAGGATCCCAAGTACTGCCGCTACCATAGGTTTGTCCATCATCTGACTAAAGACTGCAACATACTGAAGCAAATCTTCAAATAAAAGATAGAGGCAGGAGAACTCCATCTTGGAAACTAAGGTGTTCATAGAGATCCTCTCCCTGTCAGGAACTGCATGATTTCCGGGGATTCTGTTCGCAGGACTGTACAATCTATGATGGAACATTTATGCGAGATATTGTACTTCTCCAAAGCACAATGTCAGGACATATTTTCAGGCCTCAACCGCGTTTTCTCAGACAGGCGCTTGTATCTGGAAAAGGAAGCGGTCTCGAAACCTCAATCCTTACTGGAAGATGCAAGCCAGGGAAACTGTGGACTCTTAACCGTTGCTCGTTTGAGGGATGTCGAGTTCGATAGCACATTGATCGATACAACCTCTGAATTCAACATCATCACTCTTCAGACCTTGAAAGCAGCAAACATTTCAAAGCAGGAAGCTACTCACAACCCAACTGTGATTAAGACTCCATAAGGAGAACTTGAAGACGCATATGGATACATCGATCTTGAAGTTAAATTGGGTGTCGTCCTAACGCAAGAAAAGTTATACATATTCAAGGAACATCCTAATTACGACATGATCCCAGGACACTCTTGGATACACGATAACAAGGCAACACTGGAAGTTTTTCCTCTACCGGATTCGGTACCCGAAAGGATATCCAACAAGCCGTCTGGACCTGGGGACTGTCTGTTGCCGCACTACCTACAACTTGACAACGTGATACAACTTCCTGGAGAGAGCCCGTCAGCGTACATTAAAAGGTGCCGAGCCCAAGTAAGTCTCATCACACAATCCTTTTTGAAAACAATCACTCCTCACTCTGACAAGCACTGGGGACTGGTTCCGACTAACAAACCAACCCCTGCTAAGAGATGTGAATGGGAGGCCGGCCCCTTCAAGCGTTTTATCAAGAGCTTAGAGGTTGTTTCGGTCAAAGACGATAAAGCCAAGGTCCAGGCATCTGCACGACCAAACCCATTTGGAATTGGAGATCTGGTGACGAAGACGACTAAGGTTGGGAGCATGACGGTGAAAGTAACCAATCCACCTGGCTCACCCACTGAAAGAGAGGATGAACCATACCTAGTAGCAGACGTTATCCTAGGAGGCTACTGCAAGCTCATCAACGATGACAAACTGGAAGGCGTAACGATTCACTCGCGATGGCTCAAACCCTACCGTACTTAAGACGTTGTGCTACCACTTTCCAGCGTCCTCCACACTTTAAAACGCTGTGCTGTTTTCTCCAGCGTGTCTTTTTACAATTACCTTCTCATGTCATATTTGTAATTCCTCTAGAAAATGATTGCAATACTTGCATTCATAATTAGGGTTTCAATTTTAAATTTCAAATTAATTGAAGTATTATTTCCATTCAAGAACTTCTTTACCCCTAAAGGAAGACACAAAGTCCTGAGTCATCCTAAACCCATTAGAGAAAAACAGAGAAGGAAACCCTAAGCAAACATTTCGTAAGAAGTCAAAGAAATAGAATATGATCGGAAAAGGAAGATGCTTTGATCCATTCACCCAGCAAGACCAGGGAGATCTCACGTCAGAAGCACATGAAGGTTCGTGGTATTCCATTATGACATTATTTCTTTTATCATAAAGAATCACATACATATGAAGGCACACCATTGCTCCTGAAAAGGTTCAGATGTAATCTTAACAAAGGATTATAACATAAAAAACCTTTATTCAAGCAAGCAAACAAAAGATCCTGGACTCAGCCGCCACTGAGTACAAGGAAGATGTTTATGAATTACGGGAATGTATTTAAAGAGAAAGAAAAACAAAATCCTATCCGTCAACAAGGTCGACCGCGTCAGCACCACTACTAGGTCCTGCTTCAACACCATCACCATCGTGAGCCGTTACTGCTTTTTCCTTCGGATCTGCCTCAGCTTCCGCTTCAGATGTTTCTACAACAGCACTCTCCACCTCAACATCGTTAGCAGGAACAACTTCCATGTCTTCCTCAAAGGCCACATCAACGTTAGGGATTGTATTGACTGCTTTCAGATGCTCAGGTTCATCTGTGTCAGAATCAAGGATTATCACACCGTCGTGGATTGGATAATCACATTTATCTTCACCAATAGGTCGTTTGTGTTCAACCCTCCGCCTCTTTAACCGTGATGCAAACCTCTCTGCCCTTGCGCTCACTGAGGCTTTCAACGCTTCATCACGCCTCCATTGCTCCTCCATGTCGATTGCAGCTGAAAGGGAACAGATACGTCCCTGACAATACGCAGGTGCAGAATGGACATCCCCTGTATAGCACGACCAACTTCACGAAGTGGGAGATCAATTTTAGCCATTACTTCTTCGTGTGCATCAGCTCCGGGCTTGTCGACTTCGAAACTTTTTTCTGGAGAAGTTACAGAATGGTCATCACCCACCGCTTCCATGATAAGCTGCAAAGACAAGAAGTTATGAGCACATAAAAAATGTGTATATCATCATCAATCAATCATAAGATCAGATAAGTGCGGAGAAGTACCTGGATATACGACTATGGATGAGAAGAATCCTTGGAATTTATATCTTGCAAGTCAACATAATCCCAGGAGAAAAGAAGTCTTTACTGGCTACCTATGAAGGCTACTGATTCGAGATAATGATCAACGAGGCTTATCGGATATATCTCGGAAAAGCTGCCGTGCAATGGAGGAGAGTACACCCAGTTCAAGAAGTGGGCCAAGCTTTGTCCAGATGTACATGGAGGAAACCAAAAGCGACTCGCCTAACCAAGTCCTGCCTCCTTCATGACCCTAATCAAGACTTCCAGGACATCACCTGACGATCTATGCGGTAAATACGTATTTACTTTACTTTAGCTTAATTGTTTCAGCATACAAAATCGTCACCATCTCATGCCTACCCCACAATAGTGTAACCACTACGTGCTAGGCAGGGGACTTAATGTTGATGGTGGATTTTCGTTTAAGGCTAAAATTATAAAGCCGAAATTATGCGCTAACATCCTGCAAAGGATAAAGCCACGGATAAAATAGAGAATACTTCTCCATTGAAAACTTATAGCATTATCAATTAATGCATCACCAACCTTGTATTTCCTGTACTGCTTCACTCTTATCATTATTGGTGCAGCATGACGACTGAGTGTTGCTCTAAGCAGAGCAACACAAATCTCCAAGCATTAAATAAGGAGGCATGTACGAAATACCCATACAGGCTATAACTCTCGGATTGTTATACTAGCCCGATCGAGCATCTGGACTGTCCTTATCAGTCTCAGAAACGATCACGACCATCCAACTTCACCAGCATGATTGGATGGCTTAGATCGGATCCATAACCCCCAGTCAGGTGTTGGAGTATTCACCACCGACCCAATGCGGCCCCCGCGTGGTCGGCCTCCCAAAAAGGGTAGCATAGCTTGCTAATACGGCCAACCAAAGCAGAGCGTACGTGAAACCCTAAATTAGGGTTTGCGGCACATTACATGTGTCGCAAATCGGTCTCAACCATCCATCTTCGCAGGCATAGATGGAGGGTGTAGATATAGATTCAAAAGGCCCAGAGCATGTATAAACAAACACCGTGGGCCTGCCTACATACATGATCAATCGGTCAGGACCAACTATGGTTGGTCGTCCCAATTCGTGCGCCCAAACAAGGCATGATGCACAACCGGCAAAACCCTAATTAGGGCTTGTGTTGCGATCACGAGCGTCCATCTTCTCCTGCTCGGATGAAGGGTTTAGGAGTAGACTAAGAAGGTCCGTTGAGCATCAACATGATCACTGTGGACCCATCTATCTCCACACCATATCGGCCAAAGCTTATCATGCCTGGTTGCCTCGATTCGCATGCCCAAACTAGGCGTGGTCACACCTCCCAATTGCAAACTAATCTCGACCACTCAACTTTGCCGAACAAATTGAGTGGCTTAGATCACGTTTCTATGAGATAGTAAAGTATAGGCGTGTACACCAGCCTGCCGTCTGCACCCCGGACTGATCGGCCAAGACCGACCAAGCTTGGTCATCTCGAAACGCGCCCCCGAAGTAGGCTTGTCGCGCGGCCTTTGCGGCACAAAGTTTCTGTCACAAATCTATCCTAGCCGCTCCTCTTTATCGGACAGATTGAGTGGTCCATATCACGCATCCATGGGGCAACAAGGTATATGCGCCTATACCGGCATGCCGTTTACACACATGCAAAATCGGCCTGGCCAAAATTGCGTCCCGAGCTTGGTTTCGACCAGATGAAGAGTGGTGCTTGCGCACCTCTTCACAAACCCTAATTCCACCAACGGTCGCAGATGAGTGTCTCAAAGATCATCTCGTCCGTTCAACTTCACCTGCTTGGTTATACAACCTTGGTCAGGAGTTAACTGGTCAATGAGGTGTTGTGGTGATTACCATCCACCACTCTACCACACCAAGTGATCGGTCAAGTCAGGACTTACCTGTACAACCCCAAACGATCACTAGAAGATTGCTAGACACGCATATATTTTAAGACGCTTAATCGTGACTTACTCCATTAAGCCTTAAAACAGCGATGCTTCATACATGCTGAATATATTCGATGCATTACATGCATAGAATTCACGTGATATTTTACAAGTATCAAATTCCAAATAACTTAGTTATTTAACCTAGCATTACATGCTACTTTCTGTGGGTCCCACGATCCACACACTCGAGACATCAATCATGTCACAAACTGGGGTATACATACTGGGGTATTGGTCTGGCGGTTTACAGTGTGCAACGCACAACGCGCCATCACAAGAACGTGTCAGGAAGTCATGGACGGATAGTGATATTAGGAGAAGTGGGCAAGACTGATCGTGTAACACTAACACACGCAACTCCACTACTCCATCACTCCACTTTCTCCACTTCCCATGAGAGACGTGGTTTAGGCTCAATGACTTGTATAAATAGGTTCTCCTCCCTATTTTCAAACAGGACAAGACAACAGAAACCAAGTGTTGATACAATCGTATTCCAATACCATAACTGATAGCTTTCATTCTATAAGCCAGTTCAGCTTTCTGATACAAGTCATACATAGCCAACACCTTCACAATCTCAACACCTTCTTCGCTTCCCTCCCTAAGATCAACCCCATCTCCTTCACTTTGTGTCCGAAGCAAGTATGGAACGGCCATTTCTTGGTTTAGGCCAGAATTGTACAGATTGATTTCTCGAATCACAAAGCACTCCCGTGCAGTGCATTTGTTTAGGGTTTAGATTCATTCCTCATCCACACACCCTAAATTACCAAATTCGGCAGGAATAGTTTTCACCCATAAACAACTAGTTCAAGAGTTGTTCAATTGCTTAGGTTTTTATACATAGACACAATTGAAACAAAATCGGTTTGGTTCATTTGAATCAATTCATGAAAAATATACCCACGGTTTGCAAAGATTGCATTCCTTATAATTTATTGTTTTAAGTCCATGAACTACCGATTTGAGAAATAACTAGCTTGGGTATGCGTACCTTAGCTACCGGATTTGAGTTGGTTTTAGTTTCGAAACTCAGCAGACTTTTTCGGGTGAAAAAGTTCCGCCAGTACGCGTACCTAAGGTGACTGGTTTTTGAGTTCGTAAACTTCAAACTCAGCAGAATTTCACGGACGTGAACTTCCGCCTGTACGCGTACCCAACCCGTCTCCTTCACCAATACCGCATGCACACATATGCACGTACTTGGTTTCCGGCACATGGATTTATACACTAATGTGCGAACACACTATATGCTTACATCCATAGGTGGTTACATATTCTCAACTCTGCATTTCAATCATTGAAACATTCTTCTATAATGTTATAACAGTCGTTAGACATAAAGAATCGACTATCGCCATCAAAGCTATTTTCAATATTGAAACGTCATCATGAATTTCGTCACGGATAAAGATAAAAATGGTTAAAGGAAAAGCTTACCAACACTTTATTTCGAGAAAAAGATAGGCGAGTAAACTCGGCTCGAAATAGCAAATGTGTATGTATGAAAACTATCATACTTATACGACTTTTGTCTCAAGAGTAGGAGATAGAGTAGATGGACTTTTGAGTGACAAGATGAGTTCAAGTCTCCACATACCTTTTGGTTGGATGAAGTTCCACCGATTCCTTGAGTAGTTATTCGTCTTTGCAAGATAATCGTCATGAAGTCTGGATCTCAACTATTCCTAACTATCCTAGACCGAGACTTAGTCATAAGTATACTAGAAATAAAGACATATAGTTTTGATCACTAACATTGACAAACATGCTTGAGATAGCAACGCATGCGAGTTCGACCGAGCAATGCTCTAACAAAAATTCCAATAAGAACATGTCAATGTGAAGGACGGTTTAGACACCATAGCTGAGCATGTTGCTAAACAAATTGAGGTACCTGAAACATGTGAAATAGAATTTTCAGTAGACATGGAAAAGTTCATTTTATCCTCCATAGTGGTTGACGACGTTTCTCCAGGGAGAATATCAAGATTGATGTACGTATTGCTACAATTATCAAAATCAATATTTTCACCAAGGAGTGCAATACTTGACTTTTCATCTTCATCTGAATCATAGTGATGAGACATCTCATCAAGAGTTGCAGCAAGACCTTTGTTCCTAGTGTATTTTCTACGATTTGGACACTCATTAGAAAAATGACCAAAACCTTTACACTTGAAGCACTGTGGCATATCGTCATCATCAGTATAGACTGTGTCCCTGTTTTTAGGAGGAGCACGGTCATGAGGTTTGACTGATGACCTGGGTTTTTCTATGATGAACCGTTTACTTCTCTTCAAAAGTAGATCTCTAAACTGTATTGTGATCAGTGAAACTGAGTTATCAAGATCTTCATCTGATGAATTAGTCTCAATAGGATCAACAACAGAGTTGCCAACACTTTTACTTTTGTCAAGCAATTTAGTGTCTTTTGTGCTTTGAAAGTAATATGCTTCCCAGATTTGGATATATGCTCATGATCAAAGATCTTTAACTTCCTAAAAAGAGTATTTCTGGATAAATTATTAAATTTATTTCCTTCAACGATGGCATGCTTCTTAGAATCGTATTTGGCTCGCAATAATCTGAGAATTTTCATCACAATGTACTTTTCAGGAATAGTCTTACCCAATGCAAAAGATGCATTAACAATTTCAGACATTTTGTGATTAAACTCACAAATGAATCTTCATCAGCCATACGAAGGTTTTCCCAATCAGAATTTAGGTTTTGTAGCCTAGCTTCTTTCTTAGAGGAATTTCCTTCGAATACAGTTTCTAAGATATCCCATGCTTCTTTAGACTTAGTGCACGTAGTCACATGGTGCTGAAGATCAGGGTAATGTCATGGATGATAGCATTTAATACGTCATAATTTTACTTTACAGCGAGAATCTCGGTAGGATCATATGCACCAATATCCTTTGGAACAGTTACATCGCCTTCTGTAACAACCAGAGGATCATAGCCATTAACTACAAGAACCCATGATTGAAAATCACGCGCTTGAAGAAAGGCATGCATAACAATTTTCCACCATAGGAAATTCGAGTCATAGAAGACTGGTGGTACATTTATAGAGATAACGTCCTCTCCATAGAGTCAGATTGCTACTGAAAAAGCGAGGGTCTACCAACTACACCAAATATTTCGCTTAGCAATTTGTATGGACAAACTCCAATATAAGTCCAAGAGAATCAACTAGGAAGTCAAACTCAATCAATGGAAATATATCTAAGAGTTATATCTCAATTTCTCAATTCAATCTGCAATCAAACAAATAGGAATTTATGAGCCCGATTGAATATAAGAAATAACTTGGATGGTATCAAAAACCAATATCCAAGTGTCAATCAATTTAATCAAAATCAAAGGTTGGATTCCCAATTGATTGAACTTATGAAAAACCTATGATATTTCAATTATATAAACAAATATAATGCGGAAAAGAAATAACACATACACCAGAAATTTTGTTAACGAGGAAACTGCAAATGCAGAAAAATCTCGGGACCTAATCCAGATTTGAACACCACACTGTATTAAGCCGCTATAGACACTAGCCTAGTCCAAGTTAACTTCGGACTGGAATGTAGTTGAATCCTAACCAATATCACACTGATTAAGGTACATTCGCGTTTCTTACGCCTCTGAATCCCAGCAGGACTCTGCGCACTTGATTCCCTTAGCTGATCTCACCCACAACTAAGAGTTGCTACGACCCAAAGTCGAAGACTTGATAAACCAATATATCTCACACAGAAAAGTCTATTGAATAGATAAATCTGTCTCCCACGTACAGATATACCTATGAGTTTTGTTCCGTCTTTTGATAAATCAAGATGAACAAGAACCAATTGATATACCGGACTTATATTCTCGAAGAACAGCCTAGAAATATCAATAACCTCACAATAACCTTAGTCGTATGGTAGCGAAACAAGATATTGTGGAATCACAAACGATGAGATGAACATGTTTGTGACTATTTTTTATCTTGCCTATCGGAGATTAATTCTCGAGCAAATCTTAGAGAAGATAGTACTCAATACGATATAAAACAGTAAGATCAGAACACGCAACTACAGAGAAAATAGTTGGGTCTGGCTTCACAATCCCAATGAAGAATTCAATTCGTTAACCTACAGGGTTTTGGAAAAATCTAAGGTTAAAGGAGAATCGACTCTAGTCGCAACTAGTATCACACAGGAGGTGTGGGTATTAGGTTTCCCAGTTGTTAGAGTTCTCCCTTATATAGTCTTCAAATCAGGGTTTGCAATCAATGTTACCTTGGTAAGAAAGCATTCAATATTCGCCGTTAGATGAAAACCTAATTAGACTCAAGCTAATATCTTTCAACCGTTAGATCGAACTTAGCTTGTTAAACACAAATGAAAAGTGACTTCATTTAGTTATGAGTAACCGTACCTAAACATGTGCACCTTTGTTGTCTCAACAATAGTTAATCGAAGTTAGCCATATGAACACTTTCATATTAACCATATTCATTTTAACCATAACTAGTTCAAATGACTCAAATGAAACTAGTTCTAGAGTTGTTCAATTGTTTATTCTCATAGAAGTATACAAGACACAATTGAAGCAAAATCGATTTTGATTCACATGAATCAATTCATGAACATTATATCCACGGTTTGCAAAAGATTGCATTCCTTATTATATAAATGTATTAGTTCATGAACAAACCGATTTTAGAACATAACCTACTCAAGTATGAAAACGGGTACGCATACCTAAGTGGTCGGACTAAGTTTGGGTTCGCCAGTATGCGAACGGGTATGCATACCTCCAAACTCAGATGAATTTCCGGGACTTGAACCTCACGCCAGTGCGCATACCGATATGCATACTAAGTTCCCGGACTTTTACTAAACCAAACAGTACGCATACGGGTATGCATACCATGGTTCCTGGACTTGGACTACATATATGCAAGTACACATACTATGCTTTATCCAATCATGGTTAACAATACGAGGGTACCCAAATATACCACAATCTTAAACTTTTCCATCTATAAGTCCTCTTACCGAAAGTGATTGTCTATGGACTGAGTCGAGACAATACAACGAATCGGTATTCACACTTTGTGTGATCATATATGGATAAGAGATCGAGACAATACAACAATCAAAGTGTGATTACTTGATTATAGGTTCGTACTTAACCAAACTCTATAGGATCACTATCAAGTAATACGGAGTTAACGTTTATGTAATTTACTTTAAATTATAATAACAATAGTTATAATTGCGGAAAACAAAAGTAAATTACACAACAGGATTTTGTTAACGAGGAAACCGCAAATGCAGAAAAACCTCGGGACCTAGTCCAGAATTGAATACTCTCATAATTAAGCCGTTATACAAAATCACACCAACTTCGTATAGTTAAGACCAAGCAACTAAACCTATAGTTCACCTAGTTTCTTCAGTATCCATGCGCTTCCGACATTCAATAAGTGCACGCACTGGAACAATTCCTTTGGTTCGTATTCCAAACAGTAAAGGAACAACAAATCTGTTCGGTAACAACTCTATTCAATCTCAGTGATATGAGTTAGACAAAGGCTCTTCTGTTTAATCCAATAAACTCCTTTATCGGGTTTAGATCAATCTATCCAACAACTACCAAAGTAGCAGAGTTTAGATTATGCAATCATCAATAGAATCTATCAGGATGCTAAATACTGATGCCGATCTACGCAACTAATCTATCAAAAATAAACCGATTATAGTTGTATCCCAACCGATCAAGTTTTGTGTACACCAAATATTATGAACCCAAATCAGAAATCTTCTTCGTCTTCAAATCTTCTTAAATCTCTAATAAACACCTGCACACCACAACTTGAATCTCTTGTGATCAATCACGCACAGAACGGAGTCTGTTAACAATGGATTATCACAAGACGTCTTTAGATCAATAAACAGTTCTAAAGATCCCGTCTACACTTCGATCTAGTTTGAGTGAATCTTATATCAGAAGAGAAGATTCTCAACAATAAACAAACTAGGTGAAATCAAAGTTCAACTACCGTTAGTCAATTAAATCAAATCGAAAACTAATAATACTACAATTATCTAGTTTCCCACCAACGGTACTCGTAGATCTTCTTGCTCCACAGAAGTCTTTAAACGAGCGGTCGTAAGAGATTTCGCCTAAGTAGGGTACTTTCCTCTCCGAATAGACGGCTCCACCACTAACAACACAACAAGGTAGTTTTGCTAGCTTTTAGGATAGTTTGATCGAAATGCAAACTTGGGTATTTATAGACCAATGAAGTTTGGACACCAAGGAATTTCCAAAACCGAAAATATTCTCAAGATATGCAATATATATTTCCAAATTCGGTTTTCATAATTCCTAGAAATGCTCTGTCCAAAATTAACCGAAATCCTACTAGAAAATCTCCAATTAGTAAATGCACATTACCAATTTTTATTTTCCAGAGATATGCATTTTAATCACTGGTAATTAAAAGCATATAAAATTAAAAACCTTAATTAAAAGATTCTCAACTTATTTCGGTCCGGGATCTCCTTGAGTTATTAAGGAATATCTTTGAACAATAAAATATAAGAGTTACTGAACATGTTCAAAGTATGTCGACATCTTATTTCTTTGTAAATCCTCTTTCATATTTACAATCTTGGAACCGATTATACCACACTTCCAAACAAGTTTAGATTTGGTTCATCTGATTTCCAAGAACTATGTGATTGATCAAATCAACATACTAGTCATGGTACCAAACACAAGGATCGGTTCTACCTTAATATGGTTACTGGGACCGGTTACATCAGTTACCAAATTGGTTACATCAATTACCAGGATCGGTTACCATATTTTCATAATATTACTTGTGATCGGTCACACCAGTTACCAGGATCGGTTACACCAATTACCAGGACCGGTTACACCAATTACAAGGATCGATTACACATCTTTTGTGATCGGTGACACCAATTACTAGGATCGGTTACACCAATTACAAATATCGATCATACCATCTTAGGTGATTACTTAGGATCGGTTACACTAATAAAATTCATACCAATACATAAGTCAGGCACTGTGAATAGTTTTACCAAGATATATTATACATTATGATCGGTTGTACTAATCACACATATTGGTAATCCAAAGATATGCAATGAATAACAATACCAATAAGCCTAGCGATTTCCCTTTGGATTCACAAAACAAGTTCATGAATGAACTTCCTTTAAACGAATGTAAACATCGTTTCCTACGACGAAATCTTCACCCATACTCATACACATAATCAAAATAGCATTCATACGATTATGTCGATGTCTTATATACGAAGTTCAAAATTTAAGCATTATACTTCGTATTGTAATTCCTTAACACTATGTCTACTAGAGTATAATCATTCACAGCTTCGCAGTTATGTTTTCAATATAGCACGACTTGAAAGATGCGTTGGGAATGAAACAGTTCAAGTCAAAATATTACAAACCTCAAGAGGAAGGATGATGTCGTCGATGTAGCTTTCTTCTTCACATTCTTCAATTCTTCGAGTAATACTTGTATGTCACATTATCCTAATCTTTCTAGCCTAACCTATACGAAGTTGTCTCTAATATATAATCAAGCGACTCGTAAATTGAGTTTTGATTCACTAAAATATGAGAACCAAAATTGACATACCAACTCTTGGTGGGTTCAACCGAGCTATGCTCTAACAATCTCACCCTTTGTCAATTTTAGTGACAAAACTCTTACAATCATATGGATAAACAAATTACAAAAATTCATTATACATATGCTTGATTCCAAGTTTCAACGACACAATACCCTGCATATATTCAATCCATAAATGTCACTGAAGACATTTAAATAACAAAGCTAATACCCCCACTAAAGGTGAGATAGGTAGGTTTTCAATCAGCACATCTTTGTTGTTTCCAATTGTAATCCAAATAACTACAATCATCATATGATATGTTTCTCCCCCTTAGTCAATGGTTTACTCTTTTGTCAGATATAACGCTTAAGCACAATTGTCGTTTCCTAAGTGATTACAAATCACTTTTTTACTCCATATATTTCTCCCCCTTTTTTTTACAAAATGACAAAGGTACGAGCAAATACCAAAAACCGAAAGGATCTTACAATCTAAAAGAATTGTACAACCTATAAGAGTTAATCACGAAGGTTTCACATATCACTTTAGATAACCAATATCAAAAACCGAAACTACAAGTAATTTGGTTTTAATATGTTATCAAGGAAACAATTGCCCGAAGCAATTTTCCCTAATAGCTTAACAAATTGACTAAGCAAAACTTAGTTCCCTTGCTAAACCGATTGTACAAGTGCAATCGCTTGTTTCGATAAGACCAAAATAAAGATCAGAATTAACTTTATTTTTCTTATAAGGTACTAATTATTCAGGCAATAACTTAGACCTTTCACTTTAGACAAGACAAATACTAGGTTAGTTAACTAATATTTCTTGTCAAGGCATTCGATTAGACTTGAATAACCGAATCCTTTGCTTTTGATAAGTCTAACTAAGATCAGAATTAACTTAGTTTCTCTTATCCGGAATCAAATTGGACTAAACAAATGATCCCGTATTTTTTTAAGCCATAAACAATACATACAAACCAAATAAATTGACTTGCACAATTATTTTTCTTAATCGGAAGCAATTGAACTAAACATAGACATTAAAGCACCGCAATTGCACCGAAATTTCGTTAAGTCTAAAACCATTGATACCAAACAACAAAGAAAAATATCAAACCAGTTTTTCTTAACCGGAAACAATTGAATCACACACACACATCCATCCATACATACATACACATAATGGAATAAATATCAATTGTACTGAATTTTGTTAAGAAAAATCAAAATATATGTAATAAACTCATGCTTTTCTTAAACATGAAAACGATTAACTAACAAATTCGTTACCTCAAATTCCGAATCCTCTTCTCTCGTCAAAGATATATCATTAAGCGCAAGTTCAAGTTAGAACTCTCCCCCATTGTGTTGTCATCCTCTCGCAAGAACAAAAGAACAACAACATCAACAACCTTAACCAGAGAAAGGTTGAATCTGTTTTAACTAATGCAAATAGAAAAAGTTGAAAATCCGAAACACATATGCTTTTATGTTAAACAAAAATTCAATATATTGTGACTTTTTCACATATGAGTTTCAATCGAAACACCTTATGATCCTTTGATAAAGCCTACCAACATAGGCTAGAACTTAATCCCGCTAAATCAAAAAGCCACACAAACCATAAGGGTTCACACATCATATGATATCGAATATCAAGGTTATAAAAACCGAAATCAAACATCTCATAACACATAGCAATAATATAAAGCATTTAAGCACAGGCTATGTAATCGAAAAACTATCACAAGAAAAATTATAAAATAATAATTTTATTCATAAATAGATAGTTTTATTCATAATAGACCTTACACAATAATTGAAAGAAATCAAAAATTGATGTCTATTTTGTTTGGATTAAGTATTGCAGTATGTAACTTAATCTCTAATGGTGCTTTTATTGTTCACTGAAGTTTCTTCAGTGTTCAAACTCTTGAAGCATGTCTCCAGGGACTTGTCTGCAACCACTTCTTGTTTCTCAAGTTTTTCAACTTGAACCTTCATACCCGCAAGATCAGCTTTTGTTTCTTCAATTCTATCCTTGAGCGAATCTTGATGACGAATCGTCGTTATGAGGTTGGTTCTTAGTTCTTCAAAGCCTTGGATATAGTCAGTCATACTATAGAACGTATCCACTTGGTTTTTGTTGGATCTTGAAGGTTGTAAGCCAACAAACATGACTCATCTTGAGATCCAACAGAACTATCAGAATCATAATCAGACATGATTTTTTATATGAGTTTCTTCTTCCTTTCTATATTGATTCCTTGACCTTTTGAGCTTCCTCCTTATTGACCTTTGTAATACTGCGAGTTATTGGAGGCATGCTAGGTATTTAAATAAGAATTGATCAGGGTTTCTTAATACAGGCAATAGATTGTATCTCTTAAGAATAGACAATACTCGGACCGAAAGTATTAGGGAAATTTCGAAAATATATACAAAATATATTTTATTTCCTTTGTCCGAACATCTCATGTTGGAAGGTTTATTAAAATTTGATAATTTCCAATAGAGCCTAATTTTGGAAAATCATGATAAACATGAACATGAGCCTAAGTGGATTCGCAGTTATCCAATGTTCATCACACAAGTTTTGATACAAACTATACAAAAAATATGCTCTTATTTTTATGTGCTTCTCATCTCAAAAGTATGAGCATGGACAAGGATGAGAGTGCACAGTCTCCATACAATTAGGTTGCATCAGAGTAAGCTTTTTCTTGTTTACACTAAGTATCAGAAACATAGTTCATGTTCCTCTTTGGAAATTTCTGCCCAAAGTATTTTCTCCCAAGAAGATGATCCTTCCTTGATCTAAACTTATGATCATGTGGAGAAATAGTACTGATGTGAGAATTTTCAGAGATAGACAAATCTCTCTTAATTCTTTCAATGAGATTTTCATAAGATTTTCTCATTCTAAGGATTTCCTTATGATGCATATCAGCATGATTACTTGAAACAATTATTGGAAATGCCTGATTATTTCCTTCGGCAGAGATTCTCTCTTTCCGTTTCTGCTGGAATTGTTCTTCATGTAAACAGGGACTGTTTCGACATGATTGGGGGGAACCTTTTTCCAGAAGCGATTATCAACTCTTACAACAGATTTTTTTGAGTTGACTTTGTTGGATTGAGATGTATTCTGTCTTTCTACTGAGGGATGATCTTTCAGTTTTTTAAGACAAAAAACTTCTTTCAATATTTTTACCACTGTATTTTGAAGAAGAATAAGTTTCCTATCATCCTTAAGATTTCTTTCATGAAATCGGTTCAAAGTTTCCTTTGGACAAGATTTTATTTGATTATCAGTAGATATAGAGGTTGGTTTCTCACCCTCTTCCGACTTGATGTAGTTAGGAAGACTACCATCATCATGATCTGTTTCAGACGTAACTAAACCGGTTTTATCACAGTCTGTAAAAGTCGAACAAGGACTCTTAGTTTCTTCATTATCAGAAGAAATTAAAACAACATCATCACTCAAAGTCACGGGATGAGTCTCTTGATCTTGAGTAAGATATTTACCAACGACTTCTAGTTTGACAGTGAGATCCATATTCTCTTTGGCTAGAATATTTAGTTGAATGTCCTTTTCTCTGATCTCATTCTTAAGAAGATTAGATTCTGTCTTTAGTATTAACATTCGTGTAGACATAGATATTTTTGGTTTTAGGAGTTTTACCAACTCTCTATCAGAATCTTCCTTTCCATCAAAGATAGACTCAGATGTTTTCGTAACTCCTGGATCATGAGTTAATGAAGTTGTAACATCTTCAACATTTGAGTATTCATACTCTTGCATAACGTTAACCGAATCAGTCATAGATTCAATTCTTATAGGTTGGATCGCACAAAACACAGATTGTTAGATCTTTTCGTGTTTGCCTGCTCTGATACCAATTGAAAAGACGAGGGCACCCAAATATACCACAATCTTAAACTTTTCCACCTATAAGTCCTCTTACCAAAAGTGATTGTCTATGGACTGATTCGAGACAATACAACGAATCGGTATCCACACTTTGTATGATCGTCTATGGATACGAGATCGAGACAATACAACAATCAAAGTGTGATTACTCGATAATAGGTACGGACTTAACCAAACTATATAGGATCACTATCAAGTAATACGGAGTTAACGTTTGTGTAATTTTACTTTAAATTATAATAACAACAATTATAATTGCGGAAAACAAAAATAAATGACATAGCAAGATTTTGTTAACGAGGAAACCGCAAATGAAGAAAAACCCCGGGACCCAGTCCAGAATTGAATACTCTCATAATTAAGCCGCTATACAAAATCACACCAACTTCGTATAGTTGAGGCCAAGCAACTAAACCTATAGTTCACCTAGTTTCTTCGGTATCCCTGCGTTTCCGACATTCAATAAGTGCACGCACTGGAACAATTCTGTTGGTTCGTATTCCAAACAGTAAAGGAACAACAAATCTTTTCGGTAACAACTCTATTCAATATGAGTTAGACAAAAGCTCTTCTGTTTAATCCAATAAACTCTTTTGTCGGGTTTAGGTCAATCTATCCAACAACTACCAAAGTAGCAGAGTTTAGATTATGAAATCAATAATAGAATATATCAAGATGCTAAATACTGATTCCGATCAACGCAACTAATCAATCAAATCTATCAAAGATAAACCGATTATAGTTGGATCCCAACCGATCAAGTTTTGTGCAAACCAGAGATTATGAACCCAAATCAGAAATCTTCCTCGTCTTCAAATCTTCAATAAACACCTGCACACCACACGCACAAAACAAAGTCTGTTAACAATGGATTATCACAAGACGTCTTTAGATCTACAAATAGTTCTAAAGATCCCGTCGACACTTCGATCTAGTTTGAGTGAATCTTATATCATAAGAGAAGATTCTCAAGAATAAACAAACTAGGTGCAATCAAAGTTCAACAACCGTTAGTCAATCAAATCAAAACGAAAACTAATAATACTGTAATTATCTAGTTTCCCACCAACGGTACTCATAGATCTTCTTGATCCCACATAAGTCTTTAAACGAGCGGTTGTAAGAGATTTCGTCCAATTAGGGTACTTTCCTCTCCGAATAGACGGCTCCACCAGTAACAACACAACAGGGTAGTTTTGCTGGCTCTTAGGATAGTTTGCTAGAAATGCAAACTTGGGTATTTATAGACCAAGGAAGTTTGGACACCAAGGAATTTCCAAAACCGAAAATATTCTCAAGATATGCATATATTTCCAAATTCGGTTTTTTTAATTCCTAGAAATGCTCTGTCCAAAATTAACTGAAATCCTACTAGAAAATCTCCAATTAGTAAATGCACATTACCAATTTTTATTTTCCAGAGATATGCATTTTAATTGCTGGTAATTAAAAGCATATAAAATTAACAACCTTAATTAAAAGATTCTCAACTTATTTCGGTCCGGGATCTCCTTGAGTTATTAAGGAATATATTTGAACAATAAAAGATAAGAGTTACTAAACATGTTCAAATTATGTCGACATCTTATTTCTTTGTAAATCCTCTTTCATATTTACAATCTTGGACCCGATTATACCACACTTCCAAACAAGTTTAGAACTGGTTCATCTGATTACCAAGAACTACGTGATTGATCAAATCAACACAGTAATCATGGGTTTACGGTTCTACCAAACACAAGGATCGGGTCTACCTTAATATGGTTACTGGGACCGGTTGCATCAGTTACCAAATTGGTTACGTCAATTACCAGGACCGGTTACCATATTCTCATGGTATTACTTGTGATCGGACATACCAGTTACCAGGATCGGTTACACCAATTACCAGGACCGGTTACACCAATTACAAGGATCGATTACACATATTTTGTGATCGTTCACACCAATTACTAGGATCGGTTACACCAATTATAAATATCGATCAAACCATCTTAGGTGATTACGTAGGATCGGTTACACTAATAAAAGTCGTACCAATATATAAGTCAGGCACTGTGAATAGTTTTACCAAGATACATAATAAATTATGACCGGTTGTACTAATCACACATATTGGTAATCCAAAGATATGCAGTGAATAACAATATCAATAAGCCTAGCGATTTCCCTTTCGATTCACAAAACAAGTTCATGAATGTACTTCCTTTAAACGAATGTAAACATTGTTTCCTAGGATGAAATCTTTACCCATACCCATACACATAATCACAATAGCATTCATACGATTATGTCGATGTCTTATATACGAAGTTCAAAAGATAAGCGTTATACTTCGTATTGTAATTCCTTAACACTATATCTACTAGAGTATAATCATTCACAGATTCGAAGTTATGTTTTCAATATAGCACGACTTGAAAGATACGTTGGGAATGAAACAATTCAAGTCAAAATATTACTAACCTCAAGAGGAAGGATGATGTCATCGATGTAGCTTGTTACTTCTTCACATTCTTCAAGTCTTCAAGTAATACTTGTGTGTATCATTATCCTAATCTTTCTAGAATAACCTATACGAAGTTGTCTCTAGTATATAATTAAGCGACTCTTAAATTGAGTTTTGATTCACTAAAATATGACAACCAAACTTGACATACCAACGCTTGGTGGGTTCAACCGAGCTATGCTCTAACAATGGTTATTTGTTCTAAACTCTCATTTCAATCATTGGAACATTCTTAGAAGGCGACAATAGCTGTCTCGCCCAAACTATTAGCTTCAAAGCAATTTTCAAGTGATCGAATGATCAATATGAAATATTTCGAGTCTACATCAAATGGATGTCTCACATAAATCATGTAAGATGTTACCAGGCGATTTTCACATGATCATCTTTTGACTTTCGTCAAGAATATAAGATGAACTTGGTTAAAGCGAAAGCTTGCCAATACATATTTCGCGTAATATGTAAGCGAGTTAAACTCAGCTCGAAATATCAAATGTGCATAATTGAAGTCTATATAGCTATACGATTTTTGTCTCAAATAGGAGATAAAGTAGATAGACTTTTGAGTGATAAATGAGTTCAAGTCTCCACATACCTTTTGTTGATGAAGTTCCAGAAGCTTTCCTTAGTAGTTCTTCGTCTTCAATCGATGAACGCCGTGAAGTCTAATGCTCAACTATACTTACTATCCTAATCCGAGACTGAGTTATAAGTAAACTAAAAATCAAGACTTATAGTTTTGGAAACTAAACTTGACAAACAAGTTTGAGATAGCAACGCTTGCGAGTTCGACCGAGCGGTGCTCTAACAGCTACAAACACAGACTTATGAGGTCTTAAACGTGTTTGCCTGCTCTGAAACTATTTAAAAAGCGGGCGTCTAACAACCACAACCAATATTTAGTTTAGGCAATCTGTATGGACTAACTCCAGTATATTTCCAAGAGAATCAACTAGACAATCAAATTCAATAAGGAAAATACATCCAAGAGTTATATCTCTATTTCTGAAATCAATCTGCAATCAAACAGATAGAAATCTCTGAGACGGATTAATATGAGAAATAACTTCGATGGTACCAAAGACCAATATCCAAGCGTCAATCAATTTCAATCAACAACAAAAGGTTGGATTCGCCAATTTATTGAACTACACACAACCTGTGACATTTCAATTATATGAAAAATATAATGCGGAAAAGAAATAACACAGACACTAGAAATTTTGTTAACGAGGAAACCGCAAATGCAGAAAAACCTCCGGACCTAATCCAGATTTGAACACCACACTGTATTAAGCCGCTACAGACTCTATCCTACTACAAGTTAACTTCAGACTGGAATGTAGTTGAGCCTTAACCAATCTCACACTGATTAAGGTACAGTCGCGTTCCTTACGCCTCTGAATCCCAGCAGGACTCTACGCACTTGATTCCCTTAGTTGATCTCACCCACAACTAAGAGTTGCTACGACCCAAAGTCAAAGACTTGATAAGCAAATCTGTCTCACACAGAAAAGCCTATTAAATAGATAAATCTGTCTCCCACAGAAATACCTACGAGTTTTTGTTTCGTCTTTTAATAAGTCAAGGTGAACAGGAAACAATTGATACACCAGACTTATATTCCCAAAGAACGTCGTAGTAATATCAATCTCCTCACAACTACGCTGTTTTTTGGAATCGCAAACGATGAGACGAAGATGTTTGTGACTACTTTTTATCTTACCTATCGGAGATTAAATCTTGAGAAAATCTTAGAGAAGATAGTACTCAATACGATAGAACAAAGTAAGATCAGAACACACAACTACAGAGAAAATAGTTGGTTCTGGCTTCAGAATCCCAATGAAGTCTTTAAGTCGTTAACCTATAATGGGTTTAGAAAAAAAACTAGGTTAAAGGAGAATCGAATCTAGTCGCAACTAGTATCACACAGGAGGTGTAGGGATTAGGTTTCCCAGTTGCTAGAGTTCTCCCTTATATAGTCTTCAAATCAGGGTTTGCAATTAATGTTACCTTAGTAACAAAGCATTCAGTATTCACCGTTAGATGAAAACCTGATTAGATTCAAGCTAATATCTTTCAACCGTTAGATTGAACTTAGCTTCTTATACACAAATGAAATGTGCCTTCATTTAACTGTACTAAACGTGTACACTTGGTTGGCTTAACAATAGTTAACCGAGTTAACCATATGAACACTTTCATATCAAACTTGTTCATCTTTATCACAACTAGTTCAAATGACTCAAATGAAACTAGTTATAGAGTTGTTCAATTGTTTATATTCTCATAGAAGTATACAAGACACAATTGAAGCAAAATAAATTTTGATTCACTCGAATCAACTCATGAACAATATAGCCACGGTTTGCAAAAGATTTCATTCCTTATTATACAAATACGTTTGTTCATGAATAAACCGATTTTAGAACTTAACCCACTCAAGTATGCAAACAGGTATGCATACTTAGAGTTTTGGACTTGGTCCGTCCGCCAGTATGCGTACAGGTGCACATACTGTCGTTCACGACCGAACTCAGCTGAAATAGTATGCAAACGGGTACGCATACTAAATTCCCAGACTTGAACTGTTAAGCCAGTACGTATACGGGTATGCATACTAAGTTCCCGGACTTCAACTGTTAAACTAGTACGCATACGGGTATGCATACTATGGTTCCCAGACTTGGAGTAATACGCAACAGTTAGCATACAAGTTCACATACTGTGTTATATCCAATTAATGGTTAATTGTTCTAAACTCCATTTTAATCATTGAAACATTTTTAGAAGACGGGGATAGCTGTCTCACACAAACTATTATCTTCGAATCAATTTTCAAGTAATCAATAGATCAATACGAAACATTCCGTGTCTACAACAAATGACTGTCTCACGCAAATCATGTAAGATGTTACCAGACGATTTTCCCATGATCATCTTTTTAATTTCGTCAAGAATAAAAGATGAAGTTGGTTAAATCGAAAGATTACGAACACATATTTCGAGAAAAATGTAGACGAGTTAACCTCAGCTCGAAATATCAAATGTGTATAAAATAAATTCTATATATCTATACGACTTTTGTCTCAATATGATATAGAATAGAAATAAACTTCTAAGTGATAGATGATTTCAAGTCTACACATACCTTTTTTTGATGAAGTTCTACAAGCTCCCCTTAGTAGTTCTTCGTCTTCAATTGATGAACGACATGAAGTCTAAATCTCAACTACACATTCTATACTAATCCGAGACATAGCTATAAGTAGACTAGAAATCAAGACTTATAGTTTTGGAAACTAAACTTGACAAACATGCTTTAGATAGCAAGGCTTGCGAGTTCGACCGAGCAGTGCTCTAACATATGAGACTTTCATGTCGCCATGACATACTTCGGTACAAGGATGGTATCATACCATTTGAGGATATTGATCATTTTTTGGAAACAATTAAGCTTTGAGCCTCTCTCAACCAAAGATGACGAAGATGATCTAGATATTTAGGACACGACAAATGGAGAAAAGTTGGCGGAAATGTATAGGAAGATGTTCCGATCTCAAAAAAAAATCCTACGGAACAACATGATGTCGGTCTTGTATCCTTTAACCCAAGAGAATATTTTAGAAACGGAGAAGGGGGTCCCGAAAGGTAAGAAGAGTAAGAAAATGAAAGGTTTCCAAACTAGACAAGCCAACAAGGAACTATTGGCAACTCATAAGGATCCATCTGACATTGTGTACCATGATGCAAGGTATGAAAAGGCAAATAAGGAAATTGAGAAGGTGATAGAGGAGGAAGAAGTGAAAGTTCCAAGAACACGTGGTCGTCCGAGTATTCAAAAATCTGAAACAAGTAACAAAGAGGTCAAGGAAAATAAATGTCCTTCAAAAGCAAAGTGTATGATCAGAATCTCGCAACAATAATATCTTAGCGAAATTATCAACAACATAACACAACATCGTCGCAGAACAATTTCAGAAATGATATAATAAATGACGTCAGCTAAAATCATGAGAAAGATGTGATGGTCCTGCGAAAATTAGAGAGTTTGCGAGATTAAGATTTGTAAGGTTGCGAGAATATCACAAGTCATTTCCGAAAATAAAGGACAGGTTAGCTGTCATCCACTATGTATTTCCCTATAAATAGTCGTTCAGGTTGTAAAGAAAAGAGAGATCTTTTTTGAGTAAGAAACAAGTAAATAGGAGAGAGAAAGTCTAGAGCAGAGATCATTATTGATTCCTTATCTTTTCTTGTAAGAATATTCAAAGATTGATCAATAAAATTAAGAGTGTAAATCTAAAAATGAGTTGAGTAATGATGAAATCATATGAGGGGTGTAGTGTAGGATTTCCTGCAACTACATAATGGGGCTAGAAAAAGGGAAATGAAGATTGAAAGTTGAAGATTGTTGTTGATAATGTTCAAATCAAGAAAGTGATTAAATAAATCAGTGAACCAGTTAAAAGAAAGATGATTAGAATTAATGAAGATGACAAAAGATTGGAGTGTAATATGATAAAAAAACGATGGTTAATGAATTCCATGAAAACATCAAAGGAAGAATACATAAACGAATATTTGAAGGAAGGAAGGTTATGGCGGTATAAAAGACATCACCCTTGAAAGATTGGGAAAAGAGAAGGAGACAACAACAAAATCCAAGGGAGAATGGATATTGAACAA
Organism: Papaver somniferum; assembly: GCF_003573695.1. Classification (NCBI taxonomy): domain Eukaryota; kingdom Viridiplantae; phylum Streptophyta; class Magnoliopsida; order Ranunculales; family Papaveraceae; genus Papaver; species Papaver somniferum. The sequence continues at coordinate 19,528,814 of NC_039362.1, forward strand.
AACTTTAATCGATACATGAAGTTCAGTTGATATAATATTTTATCACGCATTTCGGGGAATGGAATTTAAAGATAAAGAAATGTCCAGTTCAACATATTTTGTTCACGGATTTGGAAAATCCACAACAAAACCAAAAGGATAAATAGTGGTACGAATTCCACTTGGAGAAATCGAAACACACGTAACACTGTGCGTGGTGGATATGGAATCTCCATATAATATGTTATTAGGAAGACCATGGATACATGCGATAAAAGCTGTAGTATCAACGTTGCATCAATGTATTAAATTCCCAACACCAAATGGAATAGGTGAAATCAGAGGAGATGTTGACAATGCGAAATTATGTCATCAAATTGAAGTAAAGCATTATGAAGGACAAGCAAAAAAGAAAAAATTTCGCATAAAGTTGGCAAAGGAAGCAAAGAAAGAAGAAGAATTTAGAGTATATATGATAAGGGCAAAAGAAGGCAGAGGAATACCCAGCGAAATTTCGGAAGAAGGAGAAGGACCTGTGAAAACAATAAAAGAAACAACACCAATGGGAGAACCTAAACCCAGTTACACTGCCGCAGAACCAACAAAAGAAATAAACGTTGGGACTATAGAAGAACCTCTAATATTGAGAATTGGAACCAAAATGGATGTGGAAGAAGAAGAAAGAACTGTTAACCTGTTGCGAGAATATAAAGATGTTTTTGCAGGAAGCATGGATGAGATACCGGTAATATATCCATCAATTGCATGCCACAAGTTGGAGATTAACAAGAATGTGAGACCATTTAAACAGAGAATAAAAAAAATTGCGACAACCTACCATTCCCAAATAGAAGATGAACTACAAAAAATGCTTGATGCGGGAATCATAAGAGAAGCTAAATACCCAGAATGTATAGCGAATATGGTCACTGTCCCAAAGAAAAACAAAGGAATCAGGATTTGCATAGATTTCACTGATTTAAACAAAGCTTGCCCCAAAGATAGTTTTTCATTACCAGATATTCCTCAAATGGTGGAATCCGCAGCGGGAAATGATAGAGTATCGTCTTAGATTGGTACAAAGGGTATAGCCAAATCCCTCTCGCTGAAGAAGATCAAGAACATACTGCTTTCTTCGCCCCTAGAGGTTTATATTGTTACACAAAAATGCCTTTGGTTTGCGAAATGCGGGAGCGACATACCAAAGAATGGTAGAGAAGGTATTCGCAAAATGGATACACAAAACATTAGAAGTGTACGTGGATGACATGTTAGTAAAGAGTAAAGAAGCTAAAGACCATGTACAAGACCTGAGGGAGATTTTTGAACAAATGCGGCAATATAACATTAAATTGAATTCTGAGAAGCGTACTATTGGAGTTGCATCGGGAAATTTTTTAGGCTACATTGTATCAAAGGAAGGAATACAGGTTGATCGAGAAAAAGTGCAAGCAGTTCGTGACATGCCAACACCAGCAACAATAAAAGATGTACAAAAGTTGAATGGGCTTCTAGCTTCGCTGGGGAGATTCATTTCGCGATCATCAGACAAATGCAAATAATTTTTCGATATACTCAAGAAGGGTGCGAAATTTAAATGGACTGATGAATGTGAAAAAGCTTTTCAAGGGATCAAAGAAATCTTATGAATACAACTATTTTACAAAAAGCAGAATCAGGAGAAGAATTATTGATCTATCTTGCGACGACGTCGCATGCATTAAGTGTTGTGTTATTGCGAGTAGACGCAGGAGTGGAGAAACCCATTTATTACATTAGCAAAACTTTTAATACTGCCGAGAAGAATTACTCAAAGATGGAGAAGTTAATCTTAACATTAGTTTATGCATCGTTTAAGCTCCGCATATATTTTCAGGCGCATAAGATAAACGTATTAACAAAAGTACCAATTGAATCAGTGATGAAGAATTCTAAAAGATCAGGAAGAGTGGAGAGATGGAATGCATAAGTAGGCCACTTTGATATTAAATATGAAATTTTGTCTTCACCAAAATCACAAGTTGTTTCAGATTTCTTGGCAGAATTTCCTTTAGAAGAAGATGAAGCAGTAGAAGAAATGATGGATATAGAAGAAGAACACGGAGATCCAAAAGATTTATTAACAGAACCAAATAGATGGGAGATATTGGTAGATGGATCATCAAATGGAGAAGGAAATGGAGTTGGAATTGTTTTAATTTCTCCAGAAGGAATAAAGATGGCTTTTTCATTCATATTGGAATTCGCATCCACTAATAATGAAACGGAATATGAAGACGTGATACATGCCTTAAAATTCGCAATAGAAATGAAACTATAAAATGCCAGGATCACTAGTGATTCACAGCTAGTTATTCTCCAAATAAAGGGAAAGTATACTACAAATGAACTATCCTTGAAGAAATACAAGAAGCTCGTTGAAGAATTGTCAGCGAAAATCCCAAAAATAAAATGGAGGCATATTTCAAGAAAAGATAACAGACTCGCAGACGCTTTTGCTTTCATCTCAAGCATGATGATAGATCCAACTGCGAGATGCATAAAAATACAAACACTTCTGTCACCATCAATCAATAAAGAAGAAGAAGAAGAAGTGGACGTGATGATAATAGAAAATGAAGAAGAAGAAGAACAAACGAACAATATCGCAGACTGGAGAATGGAACTTCATGCATATTTGGCGAAAGGAGAAACACCAAGAAATAGATTGGAAACACACAAGTTAAAAAGCCATGCAACGAATTATGAATTAATAGATGGGTCGATATACCGAAAATCCTTTAATGGACCATCACTCAGATGTTTGACACGAGAGGAAGGAGAAAAAGTGCTAAAAATGTTACATAGTGGGGATGCTGGCAATCATAGCGGGGAAGATCTTTGGCACATAGAGCAAAAATGCAAGGCTATTACTGGCCATACATGCACGAAGATGAAAAACAAATATCAAGACGTTGTGAAGATTGTCAGCGGCATGGAAAGAAAATACATGCACCTGGAGCACCACTATCATCTTCAACCGGTGTGTGGCCTTTTGGAAAGTGGGACTTAGATATTATGGGACTTAGTACAACATATTCGCGACAAAGATATCTTTACATTGATATTCGAAAATATCATTTGCAGATTCGGAATTCCTGCGCAGTTGGTATCTGATAATGGGAAACAGTTTGAAGGACAGAATATAAAAATGCTACTTAATGCATTCAAGATAAAATGTGGAAAGTCTACTCCTTTGTATTCACAAGCTAATGGGCAGGTAGAAGCAACAAACAAAACAATTGCAGATATATTAAAGAAGAAATTGGAAGGACATCACAGAGTATGGTGCGAACAAGTACATAATGCAGTATGGGCTTATAATACAACTAGAAGAGAAGCTACTGGAATGTCACTTTTTTGTTTAACATACAGAGTTGAAGCGGTGTTACCAACAGAAGTTGTTATTCTGACAACAAAAAGAGAAGCTTGGGAGAAAAATATTAATGCGGGTTTGATCTTAGATAAACTTGATGAATTAGAAGAAAGAAGAGAAAAAGCTTTACAACATATGGATAATTATCAGCGAAGATTAACCCAAGAATATAATAAACGTGTCAAAGTACGCGAATTCCAACCAGGAGATTTAGTTCTGCGAGAGACACCAATATATCAGCGAGAAAATGGTGGAAAATTAGCGAAAAAATGGGATTGACCTTACATCATTAAGGAGATAGTTGGAACAGCAGCTTATAGATTAATGGATCCAGAAGGTAGATATGTTGGTCATAGACTTGACATACCATGGAACAGGTTGTACTTAAAAAGATATTATCTGTAAGAAGCTTTGAGAAGTTATGGATTCTGAAAGAATAATTGCAAGAATACTCATATCAAAACAAGATCATGATGTGCGAAATTTTCGCAGAGATAATCACAGAACAATGACATAAAAGAAAGGGGCAAACCTTTATGGCGTACACCCTAGTCCGCGAATAAAATTTCGCAAGAGGCAAATGTAAGACCTAAAGTACGTCATATTAGGGGGTACCTGTTGCATGGCTCATGGAAAGGCTACACCGCCACCGGAACCTGAGTCATGGAGACTTGGGGTCAATAAAGCCCATCCGGGAGAGGCACCTTGGATTCTCAGCTTAAGCATATGACTTGGGTTGGGCGACTAAGGTAATAAGGACTCTCCCAAGGAGTGAAGATCTGGTCAAGGCGCCGAGGTAAACGGTTGAGTCAAGAGTACCAGGGACGTTTGAAGCGTACCTTGCCATTCTTGTCAAGTCTTGGCTTATACAGCACTCAGCCTGAAGAAAACCCCACTTAGGGTGCAGTCTCATAACCATAAGCCCTATAGGTAAAAGGGATAAGAGGCTGCGAAAACAACTGTTGTTGTTAACACTGGATGGGAGGAGCTAACCTTGTATGGTAGAAGTACGCCTCCTTGAAGGGGCAACCAGGGGGAAGATAAGGGCGGCACCCTCCATTAGGGAGCTGATAAGTGTCTTAAGACGCAAATGTCATGTGGCTTTCTATTCACAAGAGTATTAAGGCTTGTCATATTTGTGCAACAATCCTGAAGAGGAAATAATACAAAACGAAAAGATAAGACGAGATCAATGGGTTTTCGCATGAAAGTGCGAAGACGTCCTGCGATTTCGTCGCAAGACGGAAATGTCATGGGGCTTTATTTTCGCAAGAATATTTAGGCCTGTCATATTGTCGCAACATTCTTGAAGAGGCCATAATACAAAAGAAAAAGTTAAGGAAAGATCAATGGGTTTTTGCATGAAAGTGCAAGGACGTCCTGCGATTTTGTCGCAACGACAAGAGGTGGCATAATAAGACCTTTAATTAGGAAGGCAAAATAAGACCACATGATAAAACAAAATATTTATAATTATTTGTAACAGATTATTTTTTGCAAGAAAGATAATGAGAGGCAAGTATGGGAATCAATAAACAAGAAGCATTATCTTTCTCATCAGCAAAATACTAAAAGGAAAAATTGATTCCAAAGTTGGTTGAAGAATATTATTCGCAAAAGTGATAAAAGTAAGACAATTCAAGAAGATAAAACTAGATAAGAAGCTCAAGCTTCGGTATTAATTCCAATAGCAGGAGATAACATACGTTCTTCGCCAATGTTCTCAATATCACAAGCCTCTCCTTCATTTCGGTTCTGATCTTCGCCTTGACTAGCACCTTGATCATCGCCAGCAATTACTTCTTCAGGAGAGATTTCTTTCTCATTTTGATTAACACCAGCAGATGCTTCCTTAGAAGGAACTTCTTCTTCACCTTCCAAGAGATCATCCTCTGCACCACTTTCATAATCATAATCACTATCAGCAGGACGAGGAACTTCATCATCATCTACTTCCAAAGGTTCAATTGATGTAGGAGGAAGAGATTTGGACAATAAAATATCATTTAAAGAACTTCAGCCCGGAGATGAACTTGACGAAGAAGTTCTCTCTGATGATTCCTATCTTGAATATCCTTAAAATAAGCAAGATAATCAAGTCTTCTTTATACTCGGTCGCGAGAATCAGTAAGGGCCTCCAAAACATAAATGGAGGAATGAAGATTCTTCTCAGACTCTGTGAAAGTTAGAATACAAAATTTCAATAAGATGAAGAACTCAGAAAAATATGACAAAGAAAAGATAGTTAAGGAATTCAAACTATTATGACCACCTTCCTTTTGCGAAATAAGGTGTTGAATCAAGGACAGACAACTATTCTCCCAACGGTCCATTGCGTCATCAAATTTATCTCCAACTAAACCTTTAAGTCGAGACTGAAGATTTTTCTCTTTAGAAATAAGAAAGGCATTTTTCTTCGCAAGAGAAGAATAAGATTCTTCTAATTTGGAATATTGTTCTTTAAGCTGATTCACCTTTACACTTAAATTTATTCTACCTTGAATGAGTGTATCTCTTTCAGCGATAGATGACTCTGTTACTTATTTAAGTTCATTTCTCAAAGAGCGAAGAGATTGCTCTTGGTCATCACATATTTTCCAAAGAATGCTAAGTTGTTGCGAAGATATTGCCATCTTGTTTAAACAAGTTCGCTTCTCTTGAGATAAGGTTTTATTCTCATCTGATAAAGTTTTCATCCCTAAATTAGCTTTAGTTAAAGAATAACAAAAGGCGAGATACTTCATTACTTAATCAATCTTGTCTCTGAACTAATTGGGTATTTTCATTGGAAATATTATTTTTATGATCAAGAGAATATGAATAGAGGTTATCTATTTGGTTATATTGATCCATCAAAATTTCTTTATCAACACGGGCTTCTTCAACAGAAGATTCAAATTGATATCTCTCCATTATTCGTTTCTGGTTTAAGGCTTAACATGCGAAAGAGGGATTTCAAAGATAATTAAATATGGGAAGGATAAAACCATTAAAAAGGCAAATTGAAGACACAGATAAGAAAATCATACCTCTCAATTCATCATTCTTCTTGCGAAGATTGTCACGATCCAACAAAACATTCTGAAGCTTTTGATTTTCGAGACGAAGAGCATTACACTCTTTTTCTAAAGATGTCTACGAAGCAGCTCTGTCAGAACCTAAATGCTTGCTCAGAATTTCGCAAACATTAGACTTGATAGGATCAATAGAAGACTTCTTGCTATCATCCAGGACTTCAGATAAAACTTTGAAAGCAATATCTATTCCTTCCACGGTTTCTTTCGAAAGAGGAAGAGACTCAGGTAGAGAACTGGAAGTGATAGAAGGTTGAGAAACATTCTCAATAGGAAGAGAAGAAGTTTCATTCACAGAAGGATCAAAAAGAGGGGTTTCAATCATTGAAAGGTCAGCTAAAGAAATGAAGTCTGAGGAAACTTTTTCGCGAATTGGAGATAAAGGTTTATCTTGCGAGGATGTCGCAGGTGATTTAGAAGAGATGAGTAAGTGGAATGGAACATAAGTTTGAACAGTATTAAGGTGGCGAGATTTCTTGAGAGGTTTATTGACATCCTTGTCACCCTGCGAATTACAATCCAGATAAGAAACATAGGAAACAATATTGTTATTAGAAAAGGAGAGTGTTTCTTACTACGTTCTCATTCGCAGACTTTATTTTATGCGCAACAACCTTATGCTGCGGTTTGGGAATATTAGGGTTCTGAACTGTAAATTTAGTGTTGGAGGCGCTTTTGCTGAAACAACAAGAGTATGGGAATCACATAAAAAACATCAAATAAGGCAATAAACAAGATCAATTTCAGCAAAACCCATAAAGAAGAAAAAAGAAAACTAACCTTGATGAATCCATGGAAAACAGTAGAAGGAATATTATGTTGAAGAAAATTACGAACGATGAAGATCTGCATAAGAAATAGTATGAAGATGAAGAATAACTTAAAATGATTGAAGAAGAAAGAAGAAAAATTGCAATAACGGATTTGCAGAAGAACGATGAAGTTGCAGAGAAAATAAAAAGAAAGAAAAAGAGAGTGAGAAAGAATATATATAGAGGGAATTTTTCCTCGAGAAGATAAACACGATTAATACGGAAAAATACAAACGGTTAAAAAGCAGCGGTTACAAAAGATGTGTCAAGAAATAGATGGAAGAAAGAGTACGTGTGATAAATGCAGAATATGAAGAAATGAACAGCTGCGGCATTTCTTACATCATTCTCTACTTCGCAGAAAAGATATGAGAAGAGGCAAGATGTAGGATCAGAATATCGCAACAATAATATCTTAGGGAAATTATCAACAACACAACACAATAGCGTCGCAAAACAATTTCAGAAATGATATAATAAACGACGTCAGCTAAAATCATGAGAAACATGTGATGGTCCTGCGAAAATTAGAGAGTTTGCGAGATTAAGATTTGTAAGGTTGCGAGAATATCGCAAGTCATTTCTGAAAATAAAGGACAGATTAGCTGTCATCCACTATGTATTTCCCTATAAATAGTCGTTCAGGTTGTAAAGAAAAGAGAGATCTTTTTTGAGTAAGAAACAAGTAAATAGGAGAGAGAAAGTATAGAGCAGAGAACATTCTTGATTCCTTTATCTTTTCTTGTAAGAATATTCAAAGATTGATCAATAAAATTAAGAGTGTAAATCTAAAAATGAGTTGAGTAATAATGAAATCATATGAGGGGTGTAGTGTAGGATTTCCTGCAACTACACAAAGGATAGTAAAGAGGACGTCAAGGGGAATATCAAGATGAAAAAGCGGTGGTCTAACAACCATACCCAATATTTCGTTCAGCAATCTGTATGGACTAACTCCAATATAATTCCTAGAGAAACAACTAGATAGTCAGACTCAATCAAGGAAAAACATCCAAGAGTTATATCACAACTTCTCAATACAATCTGCAATCGAACAGATAGGAATCTGTGAGCCGATTGATATGAGAAATAACTTGAACGGTATCAAAAACCAACGTTCAAGTGTCAATCAATTTCAATCAACAACCAAAGGTTGGATTTACCAATTGATTGAATTACGAACAACATGTGATATTTCAATTATATAGAAAATATAATGCGGAAAAGAAATAACACAGACACTAGAAGTTTTGTTAAAGAGGAAACCGCAAATGCAGAAACCCCCGGAACCTAGTCCAGTTTTGAACACCACACTATATTAAGCCGCTACAGACACTAGCCTACTACAAGTTAACTTAGGACTGGAATGTAATTGAGCCCTAACCAAGTCTCACACCGATTAAGGTACAGTCGCGTTCCTAAGTCTCTGAATCCCAGCAGGACTCTACGCGCTTAATTCCCTTAGATGATCTCACCCACAACTAAGAGTTTCTACGACCCAAAGTCGAAGACTTGATAAACAAATCTCTCTTCCACAGAAAAGTATATTCAGATAGGTAAATTTGTCTCCCACGGAAATACCTACTAAGTTTTTGTTCCGTCTTTTGATAAATCAAGGTGAACAGGAACCAATTGACAATCCGGACTTATATTCCAGAAGAACATCCTAGAAATATCAATCACCTCACAATAACTTAACTATATGGTAGTAGAACAAGTTATTGTGGAATCACAAAAAATGAGACGAAGAGCTTTGTAATTACTTTTTACAACTTATTTATCGGAGATAAATCTCTAGCCAATCTTAGAGAAGATAGTACTCAATACGATAGAACAAATAAGATCAGAACACACAACTACAGAGAAAATAGTTGGGTTTGGCTTCAGAATCCCAATGAAGTCTTCAAGTCGTTAACCTATAATGGTTTTAGGAAAAACCTAGGTTAAAGGAGAATCAACTCTAGTACGCAACTAGTATCACACATGAGGTGTAGGGATTAGGTTTTCCAGTTGCTAGAGTTCTCCCTTATATAATATTCAAATCAGGGTTTGATATCTTTGAAACAAAGAAATAAATATTCAGCGTTAGATGAAATCCTGTTTTAAGATTCAAGCTAAGTTTTCTTAAAACCAAAGCAATATCTCTCCACCATTATATGGTCTTAGCTTGTTACACGCAAATGAAATATACCTTTATTTAGATATGGGTAACCGTACCTAAGCGTGTATATTGAATTGGATTAACAATAGTTAACCGAAGTTAGTCGTATGAATAATTTTCTATTAACCTCATTCATCTAACACTTATAGATCAAATGATAATCAAATGAATCTAATTGTGTTACTCATAGAGTTGTTCAATTGTTTATATTCTCATAGAAGTATACAAGACATTATTGAAGCAAAATCGGATTGATTCAAAAGAATCAGTTCATGAACATTTAGCCACGGTTTGAAAAGATTGCATTCCTTATTATATATATATATATTTTCATGAGTATGAAATCATACTTAACCGATTTTAGAACTTAAAACAACTTAATTTGCAAACGGGTACGCAAACTTAAGTTCCGTACTTTGGTCATGTACGACAGTTTGCAAATGGGTACACAAACTTAGTGAAAAAGCGGGGGTCTAACAACCACACACAATATTTCGCTTAGCAATCTGTATGGACAAACTCAATATACTTATGAGAATCAACTAGACAGTTAGACTCAATCAACGAAAAGTATATCAAAGAGTTTATATCTCAATCTCTCGATTTGATCTTTACTCGAGCAAATAGAAATCTGCGAGTCTTTATCAAAGAGAGATAACTTGGATGGTACCAAAGACCAATGTCCAAGTGTCAATCAATTTAAATCAACAACCAAAAAGGTCGGATATTCTAATTGATTGAACAATGCACAACCTGTATTATTTCAATTATATAAACAAATATAATGCGGAATAGAAATAACACAGACACCAGATTTTGTTAACGAGGAAACCGCAAATGCAGAAAAACCCCGGGACCTAGTCCAGATTGAACACACACTGTATTAAGCCGTTACAGACACTAGCCTACTCCAAACTAACTTCGGTCTGGACTGTAGTTGAACCCCAATCAATCTCACACTGATCCAAGGTACGGTTATGCTCCTACGCCTCTGATCCCAGCAGGATACTGCGCACTTGATTCCCTTAGCTGATCTCACCCACAACTAAGAGTTTCTACGTCCCAAAGTCGAAGAATTTAATAAACAAGTTTGTATCACACTGAAAAGTCTACGGTAATAGATAAATCCGTCTCCCACGAATATACCTACGAGTTTTGTTCCGTCTTTTGATAAATCAAGGTGAACAGGAACCAATCAATAATACCACACTTATATTCCCGAAGAACAACTTAGTATTATCAATCACCTCACAATAATCTTAATCGACGCAGCGAAAAAAGATATTGTGGAATCACAAACGATGAGACAAAGATGTTTCTGACTTCTTTTCTATCTTGCCTATCGGAGATATAAAATCTCGAGCCAATTATTTCAATTATACTCGTAACGATAGAAACAGCAAGATCAGATCACACAACTACGATAAAAGTGGTATCGGTCTGGCTTCACAATCCCAATGAAGTCTTTAAGTCGTTGACATGGTTTAGAAGAAGAAACCAATGGTTAAAGGAGAATCGACTCTAGCTTAGCACAACTAGTATCACAAAAAATGTGTGGGGATTAGGTTTCCCAGTTGCTAGAGTTCTCCCTTATATACACTTTGAAATCAAGGTTTGCAATCAATGTTAGCTTAATAACAAAGCATTCAATATTCACCGTTAGATGAAAACCTGATTAGATTCAAGCTAATATTTCTCAACCGTTAGATCGAAAACTTAGCTTATCACACACAAATGAAATGTCCAATTTTGGGTTTATGAACCGTACCCAAACATTAACATTTTTTGGTTCAACAAGTCAACCAAATGGTTAGCCATATGATTACTCTCATATTAACCTTATTATTATTCACCATAACTAGTTCAAATGACTCAAACAAACTAGTTTGAGAGTTGTTCAATTGCAAGGAAATCTTATGTAACTACACAAGACACAATTGAAGAAAAATCAGTTTGATTCACTCGAATCGGTTCATGAACTTTATAGCCACGGTTTGCAAAATCATTCCTTAGTTTATTTAAACATTAGTTCAAGAACAACCGACTTTAGATATAACCTGCTCAAGTACGCGGACTGGGTTCGCGGACTTAGGCTCATGGAAGGAGTACACAAACTCCAGCAGAAAATCTCGGGCCGAGAAGTTCCGCAAGTTCGCGGACTGAGTTCGCGGACTTGGCTCACGCCACTTCCATTTTTCTTGATCAACAAAGTTCGCAAACTTGGGTTCAAGGAATAAGGACTTATACATATATGTGTTTCTGAAAAAGCGGGGGTCTAACAACACCACCCAATATTTCGTTAGCAATCTGTATGGACAAACTCCAATATACTTTTTATGAGAATCAACTAGACAGTCAGACTCAATCAACAAAAAGATATATCAAAGAGAGATAACTTGGACGGTACCAAAGACCAATATCCAAGGATCAATCAACTACAATCAACGACCAAAAGTTGGTTTAGAGAACTTGATGATCTTAACGCACAACGTGTATTATTTCAATTATATAAAATATAATGCGGAAAAGAAATAACACAGACACCAGAAATTTTGTTAACAAGGAAACCGCAAATGCAGAAAAACCCCGGGACCTAGTCCAGATTGAATACACACTGTATTAAGACGCTACAAACACTAGCCTACTGCAAACTAACTTCGGGCTGGACTATAGTTGAACCATAATCAGTCTCCCACCGATCCAAGGTACAGTTCTACTCCTACGCATCTGATCCTAGCAGGGTACTGCACACTTGATTCCCTTAGCTGATCTCACCCACAACTAAGAGTTGCTGCAACCCAAAATCGCAGACTTGATAATAAACAAATCTGTCTCACACAGAAAAGTCTATCAAAGGATAAATCTGTCTCCCACAGAAAAACCCTAGGTTTTGTTCTGTCTTAAGATATAAAATCAAGGTGAACAGGAACCAATGGATAATCCGATCTTATATTCCCGAAGAACAGCCTAGATTAATCAATCACCTCTCTACAATCCTTCCTGACTACACAAGCGATTGTCGAGGAATCACAAACAGTGAGACGAAGATGTTCGTGACTTATTTATCTTGCCTATCGAGGAACTCTCACGATTTCAAGTCATTCAATCGATTGTACTCGTACGATAGAAGATACAAGAACATATCACACAATTACGATAAAGTAGTATCGGCCTGGCTTCACAATCCCAATGAAGTCTTTAAGTCGTTAACCTGACTTTAGAGAAGAAAATCAAAGGTTAATGGAGATCGACTCTAGCCGGCGCACAAGTAGCACACAGACGTGTGGGGATTAGTTTTGTACAATGCTAGATGTCTCCTTTATATAGCCTTAAAATCAGGGTTTTTCCTTAGTTACAAAGCAATCCTTATTCACCGTTAGATAAATACCTGATTTAGATTCAAGCTAATATTTCTCAACCGTTAGATCGAAAACTTAGCTTGTCACACACACTTGGGTAGACGTTTACTGGGTTTGTGAAAACCATGCACAAACGTGTACATGTATGTTGGTTCAACATAGTAACCCAAAAGGTTAACCATATGAGCATTTTATATTAACCTTGTTCTTCTTCACCATAACTAGTTCAATTGACTCAAATGAACTAGTTAAAGAGTCGTTCAATTGCTATGAGATCTTATGTAACTATACAAGACACAATTGAAACAAAGATGATTCGATTCGATTGAATCGGCTCATGAACATTATAGCCACGGTTTGCATAAAGCATTCCTTAGTAATTTAATGTTTCATGTTCAGAGCACATCTTAGATCATAACCTCTTAAGTTCACAAACAAGTTCGCAGACTTAAGTTAATCGGTTGACTTTTCCAAACTCAGCAGAAATTCTCGGGATAAGAACTTCCGCCAGTTCGCGGACTTAGCACACAAACGAGTTTTGGAAAATCCCAGTAGAAATTCTCGGTCGAGAACTTCCGACAATTCGCGGGCTGAGTCTGCGAACTAGGTTCGCGGAATTGGCAAGCCAATTCCACAATCCTCCCGATTTCTCTTGATCAACAAAGTTCGAAAACTTCGGTTTAAGGAATACATGGTTATGTAATCTAAGATCTCATTTAAATCATTGAGACATTCTCATAGGACGCTATGTAGCCGTTACTTACAGACCGATTCACGTCAGAGCAATTCTCAAAGTGATTGAAACTTTTCACGACTTTCGTCACTAGGTGAAGATAAACTTGATCAAAGCGAAACGCTTTACCAACACACGATTTCTAGATAAAGGATAAGCAATGAATGCTCAGCTCGAAATGTCAAATGTGTATGATCTAGTATATATAGCATACGACTTTTGTCTCATAAGAAGTAGGAGATAGAAGAGATAAACTTTTGAGTGATAGATAAGTTCAAGTCTCCACATACCTTTTTGTTGATGAAGTTCCACGGTTCCTTGTATAGATCTTCATCGTTGTATGATGAATCGCCATGAAGTCCTTGAGCTCAACTACACTTTTCTATCCTAGTCCGAGACTTAGCTATGCAGGCTAGAAATCAAGACTTATAGTTTTGATCACTAACATTGACAAACATGCTTGAGATAGCAACGCATGCGAGGTTGACCGAGCTATGCTCTAACAATCTCCCCCTTTGTCAATTTTAGTGACAAAACTATTAATACATATGGAATACAAAAAAGATAAACTTTAGTGGCTCCTATTCCATAGTTTAATCTTCAACGTTCCTTGAAATCTTCGTCCTTCCAAGTACTCCAATGATCCCAAAGGTTGTAAGTTTAGCACCATCGTTGTTGAAGATCCGTAGCTATAACAATGAGAGAAATCGAGATTCTCGATCATTATTATACAATGTCATAGTATTATTACATAACATCAAAGTCCAATTGTATCACGACTGTAGGATCCAAATATCGCACAAGTATTTGTAAGTGTGCGAGATTCATAAAAGGCTGTGCAATAATGTCGCACGGAGAATAGGAAATAAAAGGAAATAGGAAATAAAAGGAAATATGAAATAAAAGGAAATATGAACTGTCATCCACAAGGTAGCATCCTATATAAAGAGAAAGTCAGGAGAGAGAAAAGTAACTTGTATTATTATTATCTTCTTATTCTTCACCAAAAACCAGAGAGAGGGAGAGAGCTCCAAATACTCATTAATGGAGTCTCAATGTAATTGATATTTAATTCAATGATCATAGTGAAACCTAATCCTGTGGATGTAGATCAAATTGATCGAACCACACAAATCTTGTGTCTTATTTTCTATTTTCATTATTTTTATCTTTATTTTCATATCAAATAAGTTTAAATCAAGAAATTATAGTCATGATAATACAAGGGGTGTGTTGTGGGATTTCCTGCAACTACATTTTGGCGCTAGAAACAGGGAAGGATTTATCCTTCCTGTAACTTGTTGGATCAAGAAATTTTCATGAAGATTAGCTACTGTTCATATTTTCGAGATCTACAAAATTTAGGTTCAAAAATGGAAATTTTATGGAAGAAATCACACTTTCAGGGAGTAAACATCATCAACAATTCAAAGACATGAAAATAGTGAGAGAAAAAATTAGTTGTTGTGGTGAAATTTAAGGAAAAAATGGAAGTTTCAGTGGAAGATTTTCATGTTCAGGAGAAGAAGGCAAATGTGAAAGAAGTTAAGGAAGGACGAAGAAAAGATAAGAGGCAGATGCTGCAATTTCTCTCACAAACAGAAATTCGCACAGATGGTTCAAGGCTGAGCGAACAACAAATAGGTCACGGGTTCGAATTCGCAGAGACACATATTTTTGATTTTCTTCTCATTTTCATAGGAGAATAAAAGAATAAGGAAAAAAGTTATGCGTTAATTTCGCAGAGAGGTCCTTGCACAATTGGTCCAGAGAGCAGTATGTGCGTTAGTGGTCGCAAGTTCGAATTCGCCTGCGAACATAGTTTTATTCTTTTTTACAGAAAGCGAAAAAATGAATAATTTCGCAATATTGTTTCATTATTTCGCAAACAAAAGGCAGCACAATTGGTCATGTGCGAAGTTTATGAGCTCATTGTCGCGTGTTCAATTCCCACCTCACGCATGCCTTTTTCGCATATTTATATTTAAGCTATTAAGGGTGAAGATGAGGATAAAGGTTTACAGTTGTTTAGTTATTTCGCACAGTAGAGTTGTCACAGATGGTTCAATGTGATACTTCGCAAGGAGAATGTCATGGGATCAATTCTTGCCACTCGCATATTTGTTTTTGATTATTTCGCATGAGAGAGTTCGCACACTTGGTTCGCACAGAAAAGAGTTGATGATTATTTCGCACAGAAGAGAGTTGATGATAATTTCGCAGAGATATTTCGCAAATAAGAAGCTTGCACAGTTGGTCAGGAGGCATGAATGCAAGCAGCAGGTCGCGGGATCAATTCTTACTTCTCACATGTTTATTTTTGTTACGCGAAATTTATGCAGAAGTGCCTCTCACACGGTTAGAATTTGATTACTTCGCAAGAACTTTGATTATTTCGCAAGAGAGGCTTAGCAAAGTTGGTATGGTGTGAGAAAATCCAAGAAGCAGGTCAAGGGTTCAAGTCTCACTTCTCACACTTCTTTTTGCTGCGTGAAATTCATACATATCAAGGCATTTATTCACTTCTTTGACAGCGACTACATGAAAGATAAGTACCACTTCCTTGAACATTTTACTTTATACTAAGAACGAATAAAAAGATTTTTGATTCGATATACAAAAAGCGATTCAATCACACGATTACAAAGATTTCAAGATTTCAAAGATTATAAAGATTACTAAGATTTCAAGATTACGAAGACTTCAAAATTACAGAGATTCCGAGATTTCAAAATTACAGAAAACTGAGAAAATTCAGTTTATATATTTCTCTAGAATATTTCTTTTGTAGAGAATAAAAAGATTTTTGATTTGATTTACAAAACGCGATAGAATCGCAGAATTACAAAGATTTCACAACTACAAAGATTTCAGAGTTACCATGTATTAGAATTTCTCTTGAATATTTATTTTGATTCAAATGATATGATATTATGAGAATGAAAGAGATGACAGAAATGAAAGAATGAATGAAAGAGATGACAGAAATGAATAGATGAATGAGAGAATAAAGAAACGCGAACATTTTGCAGAAACAAAGAGAAGCGAAAATTTCGAAGAAACGCGAATAAAATTTCACAGATAGGGGCGATCCTTTATGACGTACACCCTAGTTCGCGAATAAAATTTCGCAAGAGGAAAATGTAAGACCTAAAGTACGTTATATAATGGGGGTACTAGTTGCATGGCTCAGGGAAAGGTTACACCGCCCCCGGAACCTGAGTCATGGAGATTTGGGGTCAATAAAGCCCATCCGGGAGAGGCACCTTGGATTCTCAGCTTAAGCATATGACTTAGGTTGGGAGACTAAGGTAATAAGAACTCTCCCAAGGAGTGCAGAATCTGATCAAGGCGCCGAGGTACACGGTTGAGTCAAGAGTGCCAGGGGCGTTTGAAGCGTCCTTGCCATTCTTAACAAGTCTTGGCTTATAATGCACTCGGCCCGAAGAAAACCCCACTTAGGGTGTAGTCTCGTAACCATAAGCCATATAAGTAAAAGGGATAAGAGGCTACGAAAACAACTGGTTGTTGTTAAGAATTGATGGGAGGAGCTAACCTTGTATGGTAGAAGTACGCCTCCTTGAAGGGGCAACCAAGGGGGAGATAAGGGCGGCACCCTCAATTAGGGAGCTGATAAGTGTCTTAAGACGCAAATTTCATGAGGCTTTTTACTCACAAGGGTATTAAGACTTGTCATATTTGTGCGACAATCCTGAAGAGGCAATAATACTAGAGAAAAAGATAAGACGAGATCAATGGGTCATTACATGAAAGTGTGAAGACGTCCTGCGATTTCGTCGCAAGACGGCAATGTCATGGGGCTTTATTTTTGCAAGAATATTTAGGCATGTCATATTATCGCAACAATCCTGAAAAGGAAATAATACAAAAGAAAAAGTTAAGGCAAGATCAATGGGTTTTTGCATGAAAGTGCAAAGACGTCCTGCGATTTTGTCGCAATGACAAGAGGTGGCAAAATAAGACCTTTAACTAGGAAGGAAAATAAAACCACATAAGAAAATGAGTAAGCAAGTAATCTTGCGAGAATGATTATATGTAAGCAAACAAGCTTGCGAATATGTACATGGAAATAAAACTGAGGCAGTGAAAATGCCGTAGACTTGATATTATGATCATACTGTTATGAGATACTAATAGTGCAGGAAAGAGGAAAGATGAAACACAAGTAAGAACTTGTGAAGAACAATAACTACACGAAGATGAATGCATACACTAAAGAAAAAGCCAGAGAAATGAAGAACGGAAGCAATTTAAAGCTACATAAATTTTAGATGGAAAAATGAGCTAAGTAACACAAACCTTAACTATACATTGCAATAGATAAGCATTCTCATCATACAAGCATCACACTCGCATCATCAAAGCATAAGCATTTCATGGCATAAGCATCGCATACACATTTCATAACATAATCATTACATAAGCATTAGATTCACATAAGTATTTTACAAAACTTTACGGAATAATATCGCAGAATTATTCAGAATTTCACAGAACTATTCAGAATTTCGCAGGATTATTCAGAATTTCGCAGGAGTATTCAGAATTTCGCAGGATTATTCAAAATTTCGCAGAACTATTCAGAATTTCGCAGGATTATTCAGAATTTCGCAGGAGTATTCAGAATTTCGCAGGAGTATTCAGAATTTCGCAGGAGTATTCAGAATTTCGTAGGAGTATTCTGAATTTCGCAGGATTATTCAGAATTTCGCAGGATTATTCAGAATTTCGTAGAGTGTGTCCGAATTTTGCAGAATGTGATTATTTCGCAGAATTTGATTATTCCGAACGATATGATTATTTCGCTCAATTATTTCGCACAATTATAAGCAACTTGAAGAGATTATACTATCGCATGAGCACAAAACATGAGACAGAGGCAAGATGAGAATGAAGAAACAATTCACACATTCAACATTTTCTCAAAGATTCTACCCTCATAGATAAAGAACAGAGGCAACTATGGATTACCAAGAAAACATTCTATGTTCTTTATCTCCTCGGAAAGAATCATTTCCAAAGTGGACGTTCACTAATGAACAAAAGAATCCTCACTAAAAATGGAATAATAATTTCGCACGAATAGAGGCAATACTTATTATTCTCATTCAAGGACAGATACTTCTTATATTTCGAGGATTGAGTACTTCTTATACTTCTTCAAGGATACTTCATACTTCACATACTTCAAGGGTTGATACTTCTTATTTACTTCGCAACTCTCTGGAACTTCACAAAAGAATAGAGGCAAGTACGTACTTTTCAAGTCCAGTATTCTTTCGCTCGTTCCTTCATCAACAAAAATCAAAGACTACTCCAACAACACGTATCTCGCTCCAACAACTACAACAATGGATTTTTTCCTGAAGATCGCTCTTCAAGCAATATTCAAGAAATAAGAGGCGAGATGTAGGATCCAAATATCGCACAAGTATTTGTAAGCGTGCGAGATTCATAAAAGGCTGTGCGATAATGTCGCACCGAGGATAGGAAATAAAAGGAAATAGGAAATAAAAGGAAATAAAAGGAAATATGAACTGTCATCCACTAGGTAGCATCTTATATAAAGAGAAAGGTAGGAGAGAGAGAAATAACTTGTATTATTATTATCTTCTTATTCTTCCCCAAAAACCAGAGAGAGAGAGAGAGAGCTCCAAATACTCATTAATGGAGTCTCAATGTAATTCATATGTAATTCAATGATCATAGTGAAACCTAATCCCGTGGATGTAGATCAAATTGATTGAACCACGTAAATCTTGTGTCTTATTTTCTATTTTTATTATTTTTATCTTTATTTTCATATCAAATAAGTTTAGATCTAGAAATTATAGTCATGATAATACAAGGGGTGTGTTGTGGGATTTCCTGCAACTACAACGACTTTAATAATAATACGGTGAATCACTCCCCCTTAGTCAATACTCCATCTCGATCATGGAAACCAGTCCCCCTTACACAATGATCCGAAAATCATATGTATTTGTAGTGTGAACTACAATATTTCTCCCCCCTTTTGTCAATAAAATCATATGGGATCATAATGAAATTTCCACAAGAGATATTTCATGACCAAAATAAAAATACATACCAACTTAATTTAGATGCAATCTAATAGCCGAAGTTAACATCATTCATCAAGGAGTTTTAAGATACAAGATAACCCCTATAAAATTCAGCCGCACTCCCCGCAAGATATTACCATTAAGCACAAGTTCATAAAAACTCTCCTCCATTTTATGTCATTCCCGAGAGAACAACAAGAGCGACCTTAATTTCGAAAGAAAAGAAGGATTTTTTATTGGACACCAAAAACCATATGAATGATTTTCTATATCCAAAGCTCAACCAAATTAATCACAAGTAAACCCATGATTAATTCAATTGGAATACGCAACTAAATCAAACCAAAAAAGTGATCAATTTAATTGAAAGTGCTCAACATAAGTAAACTCACGGAGCTACGACTAAGTCAATCACACGGAGATGACTAACTTAACCGTTCAAATACTCAACATAAGGAAAACCTTACGGATTATATGACTACATTAACCAAAGAACATGATAGTGTAGCCTTTCATATACTCAACACAAGAACTTGTGGAATATATGAAAACTCAACTAGATTAATTACAAGAGGACCTATAATTAATCTAATTGGAATAAAAATAACCAAACTAATCACCAAAGTAATCAATTTAATTATTTTGGGCTCAACATAAAAGAACTTATGGAACCCCGACTAAGTTCATCATAGAATATGACAACCTTAGCCGTACATGTATTCGACTAAGAAAGAAAACTTATGGAGTACAAACTAAATAACCAAACAAGTTGATTAATTTAGTTCTTAATGCTCGACATATATCATCTTATGGAAAAACCAACAAAGCCAAGGTAAATCGACTTAGTTGTAAGGTGCTCAACATAAGACACACAATGGAGCCTTCACGGTAAAACATAATAAAATGGATCAATGAAGATCAATACCGTGGATAATCATACAAGGATCTATTCTATTTTCCATCATAACGACATAATAGACTTTATCCTTGTTTAACAAAAGATTTTATCCTATTTTTCATCAAATTAATGATTACATAGGCATAACTTTTGTATATGTCAAAAATCCATTCGTCCTTTCATCAATACGAATACTAATTCATGAACGACTTTACTTTTGACCGCAATATGGGACCTTCAAGTTCACGGACGCAAACAATACATATCTCATAAAAATATTGCAATATCACAAACCATTAAAATACTGCAATAAACATCATCCTCCAAATATTTTTAGAATTTAAAACCAATAAACCTAAAAAATAACATAAGTAGATGAAAACAAAAATAGATATGTGTAGTCACAATCGATATTCAAAGCACTAGTTATTCTTCCAACTTATCCAAAAAGAAGACATATTAGGCAACAAAAATAGATGACAATCTTAAACGGATTCTGGTGTATCCTCAACAGCGAACATGAACACGGGAGGTTCAAGATCCTCACGAGACATGAAATTAACGAGCTTGTGATCTACAGCCTTCTCTGCATCAACGGAGAGATGATTCTCTTTTCGAAGATCCTTGATTTGAGATTTTATGAGACCAAGGTCAGACACAACCTTTTCCAACTCAGTTTTCACCTTATCAAGACCTTTAAGAGTATCAAAAAGCTGTAGTTTTGCTTCCCCAAAGTACTTAAGAAAGTCATGAACAACTTCAGCAAAAATCATATCATCCTTTTCAGCATCTTCATGAGAATATGCAAAGAAGCATGAGGCATTGGGATGATCTTCATCTATAAAAGTTCTCTTCTTCTTGGAATCAACCTCAACACCTTTGTCAAGAAATCCTTTTCCAAAGCCACCATAGCAGGATGAGGAGGACGACATTCTCCAAAATCCAAAATTACCCGGAATACACGTACGTGACTTGTAACCCTAAGAGGTTGAATATTTATCCTTGGGGACAGCAAATTAGGGTTTCAAAAAAACTGTTGACTCGGGCCAAAACGAAATCCGTTCGAGTACAACGAATACCCAAGAGATAAAGTCCTTCAAACAATTTGAAAACAAGACCTAAAAACGAGTTTTAAGACAGTATGCAACATCTTCTTTTGACTTAACCAATACTTGATCTTAGCGGATCTGTCAACACAAGTTTAGCTATGGAGGATAAGAAAACAACTTAACTTAACAGATGCAAGTAACAAGTATACCTGTTTATAACACAACTTACTCAGCAGGATTTTATATGAGTAAGCTCTCGAACCTTGTGATTAATTAGCACAAGTACGAGGCACAGGCTCATTACGAGGTTTATGTATTTGGTTAAGTTTGTCTTTCCTCTTAGTCTTAGAGAGGTATCCTGTTTGACATGAGAAATTATCATAAAATTTATTGTCATCAAAATAAGAGACATAGTTGGAGTTCTTACCAGAAGTGTTTTGACATGAGGAAGAAGATAATCTGTTGACAAGCTCTTTGTACCTTACAATTATCTCTTTAATATCTTTTCTTGTCTTATCAATCTTCCTATCTTCTGGAATGGCTTTCTCAACAGGAACAATGTTGCTTTTAGAGACAAGGCATTGAACTTCCTTTGGATGATTTTTATTAAGACGTCTATTCTGCCCTTGAACATTGGAGGAACTCACTGTACTGACTTTTCTGGTTGCATACACAGGATAGGTACGAAAACCAATTGATTCAATCATATGAATGTCAGTCACACCTTTGAGAATCAAATCTAGGGTGTGTTGAAGTTGAACTAAGGAATTTCTGTTCAACTTGGAGTTTCTCTTTTGTCTAACAGAACACTTGGTCTCACAAACAAGACATACCTTTTGATCATAAGAATGATTGGAGGACGTAGTCTTAGTGTCATCGTCATAGGAGTTGTCTCTATTACGGAATGTCCCAAATTCATGACTGGAGGAAACATTAGGAACATATGTATTGACTTCTGAGTATAAGGCATCATAAGTTCTTGGTACATTAGACTGCTTTGAATGTCCTTGAATGGAAAGTTTATTCAAGCGGCGTTCAATATCCAAGGCATCCTTTTTGAGGATGGTCTCAAGAGTCAAGCATGAAGACTGATCTTCAGCGTTGCCATGGATTTTGCAATCTTTAACAATACCAAGAAGAACATTGACATGGTGTTTCATTCTAACAGCTTGAATTCTAACAAGATTTAGAATCAGTTTACTCTCTTCAGCTGTATCCCATTCATTAGAGGAGAAGGTCTCTTTCGAAGGGTAATCATGACCACTCATGCAATAGTTTGTATGTCTCGTCGAACCACAAAGTTTTTATATATTCGAGATCGAGCTATTCTCTTTAATAGAGTTAGATGAGAGAGAATCTTTATTACTGGTGACACATTTATCAGAGATAGTACTCTTGTCCATAGAGTCAGATCGCTACAAACACAAACTTGTTAGGTCTTGAACGTGTTTTCCTGCTCTGATACTAATTGAAAAAGCGGGGGTCTAATAACACCATCCAATATTTCGCTTAGCAATATGTATGGATAAACTCCAATATACTTCTTATGAGAATCAACTAGACAGTCATACTCAATCAATAAAAATATATATCAAAGAGTTTATATCTCAATCTCTCGATTTGATCTTTGCTCAAGCAAATAGAAATCTGCGAGTCTTTATCAAAGAGAGATAACTTGGAAGGTACCAAAGACCAATATCCAAGGATCAATAAACTACAATCAATAACCAAAAGTTGGTTTAGAGAAGTTGATAATCTTAACGCACAATCTGTATTATTTCAATTATATAAAATATAATGCGGAAAAGAAATAACACAGACACAAGAAATTTTGTTAACGAGGAAACCGCAAATGCAGAAAAACCCCGGGACCTAGTCCAGATTGAATACACACTGTATTAAGTCGCTACAGACACTAGCCTACTGCAAACTAACTTCGGACTGGACTATAATTGAACCCCAATCAGTCTCCCACCGATCCAAGGTACAGTTGTACTCCTACGCCTCTGATCCCAGCAGGATACTTCGCACTTGATTCCCTTAGCTGATATCACCCAAAACTAAGAGTTGCTGCAACCCAAAATCGCAGACTTGATAATAAACAAATCTATCTCACACAGAAAAGTCTATCAAAGGATAAATCTTTCTCCCACAGAAAACCCTAGGTTTTGTTCCGTCGTAAGATATAAAATCAAGGTAAACAGGAACCAATTGATAATCCAGTCTTATATTCCCGAAGAACAGCCTAGATTAATCAATCACCTCTCTACAATCCTTCCTGACTACACAAGCGGATTGTCGAGGAATCACAAACAGTGAGACGAAGATGTTTGTGACTTCTTTATCTTGCCTATCGGAGAACTCTCACGATCTCAAGTCAATCAATCGATTGTACTCATACGATAGAAGATGCAAGATCAGATCACACAACTACGATAAAGTATTATCGGTCTGGATTCACAATCCCAATGAAGTCTTTAAGTCGTTAACCTGATTCTAGAGAAGAAAATCAAAGGTTAATGGAGGTCGACTCTAACGGGCGCACTAGTAGCACACAGACGTGTGGGGATTAGTTTTGCACAATGCTAGATGTCTCATTTATATAGCCTTAAAATAAGGGTTTTTCCTTAGTTACAAAGCAATCCTTATTCACCGTTAGATAAAAACCTGATTTAGATTCAAGCTAATATTTCTCAACCGTTAGATCGAAAACTTAGCTTGTCACACACACTTGGGTAGACGTTTACTCGGTTCGTGAAAACCATGCCCAAACGTGTACGTGTATGTTGGTTCAACATAGTAACCCAAAAGGTTAACCATATGAGCATTTCATATTAACCTTGTTATTCTTCACCATAACTAGTTCAATTGACTCAAATGAACTAGTTAAAGAGTTGTTCAATTGCTATGATATCTTATGTAACTACACAAGACACAATTGAAACAAAGATGATTCGATTCGATTGAATCGGCTCATGAACTTATAGCCACAGTTTGCATAATGAATTCCTTAGTAATTTAATGTTTCATGTTCAGAGCACATCTTTAGATTATAACCTCTTAAGTTCACAAAAAAGTTCGCGGACTTAAGTTAATCGGTTGAGTTTTCCAAACTCAGCAGAAATTCTCGGGATGAGAACTTCCGCCAGTTCGCGGACTGAGTTCGCGGACTTAGCACACAAACTATTTTTGGAAAATCCCAGCAAAAATTCTCGGTCGAGAACTTCCGACAGTTCGCGGACTGTGTCGGCGAACTAGGTTCGCGGACTTGGCAAGCCAATTCCACAATCCTCCCGATTTCTCTTGATCAACAAAGTTCGAAAACTTCGGTTCAAGGAATACATGGTTATGTAATCTAAACTCTCATTTCAATCATTGAGACATTCTCATAGGACGCTATGTATCCGTTATTCACAGACCGCTTCACGTCAGAGCAATTTTCAAAGTGATTGAAACTTTTCATGACTTTCGTCACTAGGTGAAGATAAACTTGATCAAAGCGAAACGCTTTACCAACACACGATTTCGAGATAAAAGATAAGCAATGAATGCTCATCTCGAAATGTCAAATGTGTATGATTTAGTCTATATAGCATATGACTTTTGTCTCATAAGAAGTAGGAGATATAAGAGATATACTTTTGAGTGATAGATAAGTTCAAGTATCCACATACCTTTTTGTTGATGAAGTTCCACGGTTCCTTGTATAGATCTTCGTCGTTGTATGATGAATCGCCATGAAGTCCTTGAGCTCAACTACACTTTTCTATCCTAGTCCGAGACTTAGATATGTAGGCTAGAAATCAAGACTTATAGTTTTGATCACTAACATTGACAAACATGCTTGAGATAGCAACGCATGCGAGGTTGACCGAGCTATGCTCTAACAGTTTCCCCAATAATGCTTATATCCTATCAATGGTTATGTAATCTAAACTCTCATTTCAATCATTGACACATTCTCAGAGAATGTTATATAGTCGTTATTCACAAACCATTTTTCGTCAGAGAAATTTTCAAAGTGATTGAAACATAACATGACTTTCGTCACTTTGTAAAGATGAATTCGGCTAAAGCGAAAGCTTACCAACACACATTTCGAGAAATAGATAAGCGAGATAAACTCGGCTCGAAATAACAAATGTGTATAATGAAAGTTTATATATCAAAACGACTTTTGTCTCAAGAGTAAGAGATAGGGTAAATAGACTTCTGAGTGACAGATAAGTTCAAGTCTCCACATACCTTTTAGTCGATGAAGATCCACCAGTTCCTTGAGTAGTCCTTCGTCTTGTATGATGATTTCCATGGAGTTTTGAGCTCAACTACACTTTCTATCCTAATCCAAGACCTTAGCTCTAATAGGCTAGTAATCAAGACTTATAGTTTTGATCACTAATATTGACAAACATGCTTGAGATAGGAACGCATGCGAGTTCGACCGAGCAATGCTCTAACAATTAGGTTCCGGACTTTGGTCATGTACGAAAGTTCGCAAACAGGTGCGCATACTATCGTTCCGGACTGAACTCAGGTGAAAACGTTTGTAAACGGGTATGCAAACTTGGTTCTCGGACTTTGACAGTAAAACCCGTTCACATACTTGGTTCCCGGACCTGAATCACACTACAACAGTTTGCATACTGTGCTATATCCAGACAATGGTTAATTTTTCTAAACTCCCATTTCAATCATTGAAACATCCTTAGAAGACGATAATATCTGTCTCACACGAACTATTTGCTTATAAGTAATTTTCAACTGATCGAATGATCAATACGATACATTCTAAGTTTACATCAAATGACTGTCTCACACAAATCATGTAAGATGTTTCAAGGAAATTTTCACATGATCATCTTTTGACTCATTGTTTAGTATCCAACAAATAAATCGTTTCCAACTAAACAATGATTAATGTAATTAAAGCAAAAATATTTCCAACACATATTTCGAGAAAGATGTAAGCGAGTTAAACTCAGCTCGAAATATCAAATATGTAAAATGTAAAGTCTATAATAGCTATACGACTTAGTATCAATAGGAGATAGAATAGAATAAACTTCTGAGTGATAGATAAGTTTTAGTCACCACACACCTTTTGTTGATGAAGTTCCTCAAAGCTCTCCTCAGTAGATCTTCGTCTTCAATCGATAAACGTCGTGAAGTCTAAAGCTCAACTACACATTCTATCCTAGTCCGAGACATAGCTATAAGTAGACTAGAAATCACATACAAGTATGAATTTGAATCCAAAATATTAAATTAACCATAAGAAGTTCATGTTTAGTTTAACCGAAAATGCTCAACACAAGTAAACTTATGGAGACTTAAGAGCGCTCAATTAGATTAATCACAAGTAAAACCATAATTAATCTAATCGAAATACACAATCAAACTAATCATAAAAGTAATCAATTTAATTGGTCATACTCACATAAGAAGGTCTATGGAGCAATGACTAAGTTAATCATGAAAACAATCAACCCAGTCAAGAACGCTCAAATATAAGAAGACTTATGGAGACATAACTAAATAACCAAACAAGATGATTAATTTAGTTGAAAATGCTCGACATAAAGTACCTTACGGAACAACACCATAGCTAATAAAAAATAATCAACTTGGTTGTTTAATACTCAACATAATACACTTTACAGAGCCTCACAATAATACATAAAATATGGATCAGGGAAGATCAATTACTGCGGAATACACAAGGATTCATTCTATTTTCCATCATTATTTGCATAACGACATTTAATAGACATAATCCTTGCGAACAAGATTTTAACATACTTCCATCAAAAATTGACAATATAGGCTTAACTTTTGTATTTGTCAAAAGTCCATTCATTCTTTCATAAATACATGCATATCAATTCATGAACGACTTTACTTTTGACAAGATATGGGATAATCAAGTTCACGGACGCAAACACGCATATCTCATAACAATATTGCAATATATAAAACCATAAAGATTAATACTGCAAAAATCATCTTCCAAACAATTTAGAATTTAAACCAATAAATCTAAAACCATGAAGATGAAAACGTTGGACATAGCTATGTGTAATCACAATAATGGCTATTCCAACCTCTAGTTAATCTTCTAAACAAAAACAGAAATATAGAAGATTTACTAGATAAACAAACTCCTATAAAGCATTTTACTTACTTTGAATACTCTTCTCATAGTCTCTGTATTCATCAAGCTCATCTTCGATCAGATCAATTCTCGACTCCAGATGATCTATCTTTTCTTCAAGTTTCTTGGAAGAAGTTTCGAGTTCACTTTTTAGGGCACGAACTTGTTCCACAACGAGATTCATGGTTAAAGAGAGCTTATCAAAATGAAAAACATAGACGTTCCCGTACAGAGAAGAGCCGTGAAGATCAGGGCTCATTGCATTATCAAAAGAATCAAACTGTATCTTCTTAGATGGAAAGAGAACAATCCAAACATCACTTTCCTTGCTTGAAAGACTTGAAGAGGACATGATGGAAGAGATATATGAAATGTTTATGCAAAGGAGAACAACTTCATTTAAAGAGGAACTGAGGATAAGGGATAAATATCCAAAATAACCTTTGACCAAAACCCTAAAAGATTATCCTCAGAACGAGTCTTAAGAAGCAAAACCGTTTGAGAACAAAACAGTTCTAGGCTAAAACAATAACATAAATAACTTATCACAACCCTCTTAAAGATCATGATTTTTGTCTAAGAGGGATAGACAAGAATCATTTAAACAATATTACAAACTGTAATTGTTCCAATCCTCTGCAGGACTGGGTAACTTCTTTCGAGGGGATGAAGTATTTGATATACTTTATTTCTGTCTTGTTTTTAAGAAAGAAGAGTTATGTACTTCATCCTTTCTTTCTTTTAGCACAGATTTGAATACCTTGATTATTGATTTTCGTTAACTATGTATTCTTTTTGAAATCTCTTTTGCAAAAGATGAGGGTTTTGTACGAGATTTCTTTTTCTTCTTCTGCAAACGACGTTTGACAGAGAAGTAATTTTCATGTTTCAAGGTGTCACAGGTTTTAGGATGATCCTGATGATCACATGAGGAAATCTTGAGATTAGATAAATCCTTTTGATCTTTTGTATGATTCTTGTCGTCAAGGTGACTTAAGAGTGATATAGAATCAGGAGAAATTTGCTGGAAGTACAAGGTCGTATTGTAAGAATCACGATTGTTCATCTCCAATTTTAAATGATACAGTTGGCATTCCAGATTTTCAATCCTTTTAATTAAGACTTCCTTTTCAAGTTGAAGTATTTACGAGGAAGTAAGATTGTTTATCATGGAATAATCAGGATTGTTAGGAGGACACACGTGATTATCAGCAAATAGATTATGAGAACCTTCATAGATTTCATCCTCAGGACAATAGTCAAGAGTAGTCATCCATGCTTTAGTTATCTCGCTTTTCTCCGTATCAGGATGAATAGAAGCATTGTGAACACTTCTACAGCACTTGAAACTAGAATTGTTGACATAGTTTTTCTGAACTTTTTTATTGATTGACTGAGCTTTCTTTTGAGACTTTCTTTTCCTTTGTCTAAGGACTTTCTTAAGCTGTTGTATAAACAGTGACAAAGTCGAGTTAAAGAAATTCTCATTACTTTTATCAGTCAATTTAGAACGTCGAGACTTACGGTCAAATGCAACAACATGATTGCTAAACTGATGACTTTTCCCTCTTTGTTCAAGTTCAAGATCGAAATTTTTTAACTTTCCAACAAGAGTATTTCTGGAAAGTATATCAAGGTTATTTCCCTCAACGATGGCATGCTTCTTAGAGTCGTATCTAGATTCAGCGATCTGAGAATTTTCATCACAATGTCCTTTTCAGGAATAGTCCTACCCAATGAAAAAGATGCATTAACAATTTCAGACACTTTGTGATTAAAATCATCAAATGTTTGTTCATCTGCCATACGAAGGTTTTCCCAATCCGAATTAAGGTTTTGAAGCCTAGCTTCCTCTTCACTAGAGTTACCTTCGAATACGGTTTCCAAGATATCCCAAGCTTCTTGCGACTTAGTGCAATTAATCACATGGTGCTGAAGATTTGGGGTAATGGCATGTATGATCGCATTTAAACCGTCGTAGTTTTTCTTTGCAGCAAGTATCTCAACAGAGCTGTATTCACTAATAGGTTTGGGAACGTTTACATCTCCAACTGCCACAACGGGAGGATCATAGCCATTAACAACATATACCCATGATTGAAAATCACGCGCTTGAAGAAAAGCTCGCATAACAATTTTCCACCATAAGTAATTTGAGCCATCGAAGACTGGTGGTACATTAATTGAGATAACACCTTTGTCCATAGAGTCAGATCACTACAAAGGTCTTGAACGTGTTTGCCTGCTCTGATACCAATTGAAAAAGCGGGGGTCTAACAACCAGACCCAATATTTCGCTTAGCAATCTGTATGGACAAACTCAATATACTTTTATCAGAATCAACTAGACAGTTAGACTCAATCAATGAAAAGTATATCAAAGATTTTATATCTCAATCTCTCGATTTGATATTTACTTCAGAAAATAGAAATCTGCGAGTCTTTATCAAAGAGAGATAACTTGGATGGTACCAAAGACCAATATCCAAGTGTCAATCAATTTAAATCAACAACCAAAAAGGTCGGATATTCTAATTGATTGAACAACGCACAACCTGTATTATTTCAATTATATAAACAAATATAATGCGGAATAGAAATAACACATATACCAGAATTTTGTTAACGAGGAAACCGCAAATGCATAAAAACCCCGGGACCTAGTCCAGATTAAACACACACTGTATTAAGCCGCTATAGACACTAGCCTACTCCAAACTAACTTCGGTATGGACTGTAGTTGAACCCCAATCAATCTCACACTGATCCAAGGTACAATTATGCTCCTACGCCTATGATCCCAGCAGTATACTGCGCACTTGATTCCCTTAGCTGATCTCACCCACAACTAAGAATTGCTATGACCCAAAGTCGAAGACTTTAATAAACAAATCTGTATCACACATAAAAGTCTACAGTAATAGATAAATCCGTCTCGCACGAATATACCTACGAGTTTTGTTCCGTTTTTTGATAAATAAAGGTGAACAGGAACCAATCAATAATACCAGACATATATTCCCGAAGAACATCTTAGTATTATCAACCACCTCACAATAATCTTAATCGACACAGTGAAAGAAGATATTGTGGAATCACAAACAATGAGACGAAGATGTTTGTGACTTATTTTCTATCTTGCCTATCGAAGATATAAAATCTCGAGCCAATTATTTCAATTGTACACGTAACGATAGAAACAGCAAGATCAGCTCACACAACTACGATAAAAGTAGTATCGGTCTGGATTCACAATCCCAATGAAGTCTTTAAGTCATTAACCTAGTTTAGAAGAAGAAACCAAAGGTTAAAGGAGAATCGACTCTAGCTTAGCACAACTAGTATCACACAGAATGTGTGGGGATTAGGTTTCCCAGTTCCTAGGGTTCTCCCTTATATACACTTTCAAATCAGGGTTTGCAATCAATGTTATCTTAGTAACAAAGCATTCAATATTCACCGTTAGATGAAAACCTGATTAGATTCAAGCTAATATTTCTCAACCGTTAGATCGAAAACTTAGCTTGTCACACACAAATGAAATGTCCAATTTTGGGTTTATGAACCGTACCCAAACATTAACATTTGTTGGTTCAACAAGTCAACCAAATGGTTAGCCATATGATTACTCTCATATCAACCTTATTCTTCTTCACCAGAACTAGTTCAAATGACTCAAATGAACTAGTTAGAGAGTTGTTAAATTACAAGTAAATCTTATGTAACTACACAAGACACAATTGAAGCAAAATCGGTATGATTCACTCGAATCGGTTCATGAACTTTATAGCCACGGTTTGCAAAAGCATTCCTTAGTTTATTTAAACATTGGTTCAAGAACAACCGACTTTAGATATAACCTGCTCAAGTTCGCGGACTTCGGCTTATGAAAGGAGTACACAAACTCCAGCAGAAAATCTCGGGCCGAGAAGTTCCGCAAGTTCGCGGACTGAGTTCGCAGGCTGAGTTCGCGGACTTGGCTCACGCCACTTCCATTTCTCTTGATCAACAAAGTTTGCAAACTTTGGTTCAAGGAATAAAGACTTATACATATATGTGTTTCCACAACAATGGTTATATCCTACCAATGGTTATGTAATCTAATCTCTCATTTCAATCATTGAAACATTCTCAGAGAATGTTATATAGCCGTTATTCACAGACCATTTTTCGTCAGGGCAATTTTCAAAGTGATTGAAACATAAGATGACTTTCTTCACTTAGTAAAGATGAATTCGGCTAAAGCGAAAGCTTACCAACACACATTTCGAGAAATAGATAGTAGAGATAAACTCGGTTCGAAATAGCAAATGTGTATAATGAAAGTCTATATATCAAAACGACATTTGTCTCAAGAGTAGGAGATAGAGTAAATAGACTTTTGAGTGACAGATAAGTTCAAGTCTCCACATACTTTTTAGTCGATGAAGATCCACCAGTTCCTTGAGTAGTCCTTCGTCTTGTATGATGATTTCCATGGAGTCTTGAGCTCAACTACACTTTCTATCCTAATCCAAGACCTTAGATCTAATAGGCTAGTAATCAAGACTTATAGTTTTGATCACTAACATTGACAAACATGCTTGCGATAGCAACGCATGCGAGTTCGACCGAGCAATGCTCTAACACTTAGGTTCCGGACTTCGGTCATGTACGACAGTTCGCAAACAGGTGCGCATACTGTCGTTCCGGACCGAACTCAGGTGAAAACGTTTGTAAACGGGTATGCAAACTTGGTTCTCGGACTTTGACAGTAAAACCCATACGCATACTTGGTCCCCGGACCTGAATCACACTACAACAGTTTGCATACTGTGCTATATCCAGACAATGGTTAATTTTTCTAAACTCCCATTTCAATCATTGAAACATCCTTAGAAGACGACAATATCTGTCTCACACAAACTATTTGCTTATAAGTAATTTTCAAGTGATCGAATGATCAATACGATACATTCCGAGTCTACATCAAGTGACTATCTCACACAAATCATGTAAGATGTTTCAAGGAAATTTTCACATGATCATCTTTTGACTCATTGTTTAGTATCCAAAAAATAAATCCTTTCCAACTAAACAATGATGAATGTAGTTAAATCAAAAATCTTTCCAACACATATTTCGAGAAAGATATAAGCGAGTTAAACTCAGCTCGAAATATCAAATATGTAAAATGTAAAGTCTATAATAGCTATACGACTTAGTACCAATAGGAGATAGAATAGAATAGACTTCTGAGTGATAGATAAGTTTTAGTCACCACATACCTTTCGTTGATGAAGTTCCTCAAAGCTCTCTTCAGTAGATCTTCGTCTTCAATCGATAAACGCCGTGAAGTCTAAAGCTCAACTACACATTCTATCCTAGTCCGAGACATAGCTATAAGTAGACTAGAAATCAAGACTTATAGTTTTGATCACCTAAACTTGACAAATAATATTGAGATAGCAACACTTGCGAGTTCGACCGAGCAGTGCTCTAACAATCTCTTCCTTTGTCAATTTTAGTGACAAAACTATCATACATATGGATTAAAAAATAAATAAACTTTGTAGCTTCTCATCCAACATGCTTGATTTCCTTAGTTCTTCAAAATTCCTTGAATTCTTCGTCACTCAAAGTACTCCAGTGATTCTTAACGTGTTCAACTCAACATCATTGTTGTTGAAGATCTGTAGCTATAACAATAACCAACAAGATTGTTTATGTATTGTTATAAAGTGTCATAGTATTATTACACAACATTAAAGTTCAATTGTATTACAACTTTGACAATAATACTATGGTGATATGTATCACTCCCCCTTAGTCAATACTTTATCTTACAATGAAAATCACTCCCCCTTACATAATGATCCGTAAACCATATGTATGTAGTATGAACTACAAAATAATTTGCCCCCTTTTTGTCAATATAAATTGGAAAATGTACGAAAACTAGTGGGATCATATGAAATTCTCATAGAGATACTTCATGACTAAAAGAGAAAATATTTTAACTTGGTTTCGATGATTTCACATAGTCGAAACATAGTGTATTCATCAAGGAGTTTATAAAGATACAAGAAAACTCCTACAATATTCCACAGCCACACTCCCCATAAAGATTTGGCAATTAAGCACAAGTTCAATTAAGAACTCTCCCCCATAAAATGTCATTCCCGAAAGAACAACAAGAGCGACCTTACTTTTACGAGAAAATAAGGATCTCTTTGGACATTAACAAATCACATGAAACATGAATTTGTATCTAGAAAACTCGAATTAGTTAACCACAAGAGAACCTTAATGATTAATTTAATCGAAAATGCTAAACATAAGAAAACTTTCGGAGCCATACAATACTTTCACATAGAAGTGGATCAGGGAAAGATAAATACTGCGGAATATTCAAAAGTTCATTATATCTTTTATCAATATTTTCATAAAGACATAATAGACTTAACTTTTGACATATATGAGATAATCATAGTTCACGGACGTAAACACACATATCCCAAAATATTTTTGCAATATATAAAACCATAAAGATTAATACTGCAAAATCATCTTCCAAATAACTTAGAAATAAATTAAATAAATCTAAGAACATTGCAAGATGAAAATCGTTGGCAATAGCTATGTGTAATCACAATAATTGCTATTCAAAACCCTAGTTATCCTTATTTAAAACACAAGAATAAATTCTCATAAGAAGTTTCCCAGAAAAAATAAAAAATAACTCCTAAAATCCAAAAAGCGAACTCAAACAGGAGCTAACGAACATTTCTGGAACCATCACGGATTTTGAGACCTTTGGGCTTGTGATTGACAACATCCATTGCTTCTTCGGAGAAGATATCCTAATTGAGAAGATCTTTAACATGTGTCTTCATGAGAACAAGGTCGGAGTTAACCTTTTTCAACTCAGTTCGTAACGCATCGAGACCCTTCATAGTATCAACGAGCTGCAGTTTCGCTTCCTCAAAGTCTTTAAGAAAATCATGAACCACTTCGGCTGAAACCATCTCATCATTCTCTACATCTTGATGAGTATAAGCATAGTAACATGAGACATCAGAATAATCATCAAGATTTTGATATTTGATATCATCAACTTCTAGTAGGGTTCTTTTCTTATTCCCTTTGGACCCGAAACCAATACCTTTATCAAGAAAACCTCTTGCAAAATCACAAGCGCAAGAAGGTGATGACATTCTTGAAAAAACGAAAATAACCTAGAGTATTGTACGTGAATCAATAGGTTGGTATTTAAATGGTTTCTTAGGGAATAACTTTAGGGTTTCTAAAAATTATTTCGTGACAAGTCAATGTGGATACCCGTACGAAAACCAACATGGTCCCCAAAACAAAACTTAAACATTATAAAGTACCTCTTTACAAGATAAAAAGAACACAACAAAAATTTTGCTACTTGAAAATTTTCTTTCACAATTTTTAGCTCAATAAATTTTATATTCTCATATGAGAAAAAATTTAAAGCACAACTGTAGCTCACAAATCAAAAATAAAAATACTTTTCCAAAACTTTAAAAAGTAGACACATGAAGTAAAAAAAAATTAGGCGAAGTTGTTCGTAGGAAATAGTCTAGCTATGAATGATAAGAAGATAGCTCAACTAATCAGACAACATTTTACCAGTAAGTACACCCGATTATCAGCACTGCTTACTCAACATGATTTTTCATGAGTAAGGTTTCAATCCTTGTGATTAATTAACACAAGTATGAGCATTATGCTCATCAAATAAAAAATGTTCATGGTTAATCCTCTTTTTCCTTCTAATTTTTGGAGGAAACCCTTTATGATGTGAAAAAGTATCATAAAACTTACTATCATGAAAGTATGAGACTAAGTTTGAATCCTTACCAGAAGAAGATTGTTTGGAGGATTTTGACAGCCTGTTGATAAGATCCTTGTAACCTTCAATTATCAAATTGAGACTCCATTGTTGTTTTCACCTACTGGTAACTTTCTCCCATCATGAACATCATCCTTCTCCTAGGGTTGAGAAGGACCTTTATGAAATATTCTTGAATGATTTGCATTACCACTATAATTAGTCTGAATGTTAGATGAGCAGATTG
The DNA here is from genome assembly GCF_003573695.1 of Papaver somniferum. NCBI lineage: Eukaryota > Viridiplantae > Streptophyta > Magnoliopsida > Ranunculales > Papaveraceae > Papaver > Papaver somniferum. The sequence goes on from NC_039362.1 coordinate 19,564,618, forward strand.
AACTGACATTCCTAGAAGAGTTCACACGGTGAGTACTGAAACCAATTGGTTTAGACATCCGAATGTCAGTTACACCTTTGAGAATTAAATCTAAGGTGTGTTGAAGTCGACCAAAATAGTTGTCATTCAATCTCAATTTGCTCTTCCGTTGAACATGTCCTTTTGAATCACAAAAGAGACATACTTTCTGATCACCAGAGTGATTAGAGTGTGTAATATTAGCAACATCATTAGAATATTTCTTCCTCATGTAGGATGTGGTGTTTCCTTGATCAGTGGAAGAACCAAGCACCTTTTTAGCAATGGGAAGGGTATGCGAATTAGCTTCTGGAACTAGTTTCATCAGAGAAACGCGATTACATGTAGTCACGTTTTCTAACATCACAGTTGAGTCTGAAGCAATTGGTACAGTGAACTTCTCAGAACATCCTTTGTATTGAATAAAGAGTTTACTCAATAGGAGTTCGATTTACAAGGCATCCTCTTTGAGTTTAGCCTCAAGTAAAGTTAATGATGAACAAACTGAGGCGTTTTCTTCAAGAAGAATCCTTAATTGGGAATGACGATCCTTTACCATACCAATGATCATATTGACCTTGTGTTTCAGCCTACTGATTTCAACAACCTGGATTCTAATACGACTTAGAATTGATGCACTTTATTGGGATGCTTCCCTTTCTACTTCAGAGTCAGACTCGTCATTAAGATAATCAGGGTAATACATATCAATACCTGTTTGTTTTGTAGGAACAGAATGTTCATCTATATGAGAGATTGGCAAGTCTTTCTCTTTAACAGATTTCAGAGAAACATAACTTTTATTTCCGGTGATGCTTTTATTAGAGATAACACTTCTGTCCATAGAGTCAGATTGCTACAAACACAGACTTATGAGTCTTTAACGTGTTTGCCTGCTCTGATAACAATTGAAAAGGCGGGGGTCTAACAACCACACCCAATATTTCGTTCGGCAATCTGTATGGACTAACTCCAATATAATTCCAAGAGAATCAACTAGATAGTCAGACTCAATCAAGGAAAAACATCCAAGAGTTATATCACAACTTCTCAATACAATATGCAATCGAACAGATAGGAATATGCAATCGATTGATATGATAAATAACTTGAACGGTATCAAACACCAATGTTCAAGTGTTAATAAATTTCAATCAACAACCAAAGGTTGGATTTACCAATTGATAGAACTACGCACTACCTGTGATATTTCAGTTATATAGAAATTATAATGCGGAAAAGAAATAACACAGACACCAGAAGTTTTGTTAACGAGGAAACCGCAAATGCAGAAAAACCCTGGTACCTAGTCCAGTTTTGAGCACCACACTGTATTAAGCCGCTACAGACACTAGCCTACTACAAGTTAACTTCAAACTGGAATGTAGCAGAGCCCTAACCAAGTCTCACACCGATTAAGGTACAATCGCATTCCTTACACCTCTGAATCTCAGCAAGACTCTCGCACTGGATACCCTTAGCTGATCTCACCCACAACTAAGAGTTGCTACGACCCAAAGTTGAAGACTTGATAAACAAATCTGTCTCCCATAGAAAAGTTTATTCAGATAAATAAATCTGTCTCCCACAGAAATACCTCCGAAGTTTTTGTTTCATCTTTTGATAAATTAAGGTGAACAAGAACCAATTGATAATCCAGTCTTATATTCTCGAAGAACAGCCTAGAAATATCAACCACCTCACAATAACTTAACTATATGGGAGTATAACAAGTTATTGTGGAATCACAAATAATGAGACGAAGAGCTTTGTGATTACTTTTTATATCTTACCCATCGGAGATAAATCTCGAGCCAATCTTAGAGAAGATGGTACTCAATATGATGGAACAAGTAAGATCAGAACACGCAACTACAGAGAAAATAGTTGGGTCTGGCTTCAGAATCCCAATGAAGTCTTCAAGTCGTTAACCTATAATGGTTTCAGGAAAAACCTAGGTTAAAGGAGAATCGACTCTACCACTTAGCTAGTATCACACCGGAGGTATGGGGATTAGGTTTTCCAGTTTCTAGAGTTCTCTCTTATATAGTCTTCAAATCGGGGTTTGACAGCTTTGAAACAAAACAATCAATATTCACAGTTAGGTGAAATCCTGATTTAAGATTCAAGCTAAGTTTGCTTAAAACCCAAGAAATATCTCTCCACCATTAGATGGTCTTAGATTGTTTTACATAAATGAAATATACCTTCATTTACATATGGGTAACCATACCTAAACGTGTATATTGAGTTGGCTTAACAATAGTTAACCGAAGTTAGCCATATGAATACTTTTCTATTAACCTAATTCAACTAACACTTCTATATCAAATGATAATCAAATGAATCTAATTGTGTTACTCATACAGTTTTTCAATTGTTTATATTCTCATAGAAGTATACAAGACACAATTGAAGCAAAATCGGATTGATTCAGAAGAATCAGTTCATGAACATTTAGCCACGATTTGCAAAGATTGCATTCCTTATTTTATATTTATATATATATATATATATTTGTTCATGAGTATGAAATCGATATCATACTTAACCGATTTTAGAAAAAAAACTTAGACCCACTCAGTTTGCAAACGGGTACGCAAACTTAAGTTCCGGACTTTGGTCATGTACGACAGTTTGCAAATGGGTACGCAAACTTGGTTCCGGACCGAACTCAAGTGAAAACGTTCGCAAACAGGTATGCAAACTTGGTTCTCGGACTTTGACAGTAAAAACCGTTCGCATACTGGTATGCATACTTGGTTCCCGGACCTCAATCACACTACAACAGTTTGCATACTAGTATGCATATTGTGCTATATCCAGACAATGGTTAATTGTTCTAAACTCCCATTTCAATCATTGAAACATCCTTAGAAGACGACAATAGCTGTCTCACACAAATTATTAACTTATATGTAATTTTTAAGTGATCGAATGATCAATACGAAATATTCCGAGTCTACATCAAATGACTGTCTCACACAAATCATGTAAGATGTTTCAAGGAAATTTTCACATGATCATATTTTGACTCATTGCTTAGTTTCCAACAAATAAATCATTTCCAACTAAACTCGTGAAGAATAATGATGAATGTAGTTAAATAAAAAATCTTTCCAACACACATTTCGAGAAAGATATAAGCGAGTTAAACTCAGCTCGAAATATCAAATGTGTATGATGTAAAGTATATATATCTAAACGACTTAGTATCAATAGGAGATAGAATAGAATAGACTTCTGAGTGATAGATAAGTTTTAGTCTCCACATACCTTTTGTTGATGAAGTTCCTCCAAGCTCTCCTCAATAGATATTCGTCTTCAATCGATGAACGCCGTGAAGTATAAATATCAACTACACATTCTATCCTAGTCCGAGACATAGCTATAAGTAGACTAGAAATCAAAACTTATAGTTTTGATCACCTAAACTTGACAAATAAGCTTGAGATAACAACGCTTGCGAGTTCGACTGAGCAGTGCTCTAACACAAGATGTATCCTTCACAAACCAAGATAAAGGAAAAAAAGACCGTACATGAAATTGGTAGGATGAGAGGACCCAAAACCGATAAGTCCGGTAACTATTTGCGTCCTATCAATTTTATATACGATAACTATTTGGTAGACCTACCGCCGGTTGGGCCGTTACTACTACCTCTGCTTGTGCTTTCACCAGCTTCTCGATCCCTCTTCTTCGTCAGACTTTTCAAGGGTACCTTAGGTCATTTTCCTTTGGTTATAATAACATCTTACTCGTCGATGAGATAATTCTATTCATCAACCGTCAACGGTGTTTTTCAACTAGCTTTCTTCTTCATTTTCTTCAACATCTCCTTACCCGCCGAAACGTAATTTCATTTATCAAAAACTTCTAATTATGAGTAATTAACTTATATAATTTCTTATTTACGTTATAACAAATTCAATGGTATATATTAATGCAATTGTTACCATTGTCTTGAAAGCCTTCAGTAGTTCTTCATAAGTGGGATATTTGGAGATGATGGTCGCATTTTGCTTCGCCTTCGAATTATCAACTATCTTCTGACTTTCCTTATTGATAATAAAGGGAAGAGAAATTTGGTCATACCAATCCATGTAGCCTGGATCAACTTCACGAGGATCATCATGCGCGAATGCTATCGAATTCGTATTTAATATGTTGTTATCTAATTTCTTCCAATGCTCAATGCTAGGCTCAATATCATACCTTGGAGTCCATGAAGAAGTGGTTCGTTTAGTTCCAGTAGAACCCTTTAGGAAGGGACCTTTTGGACGGCTCCTGATTGACGTTGTACTCACCGAGGATCATAAATTACACAACCACTAGGATAAAACAATGGTCCGAAATACATACCCACCGAAATATCTTCATCTTGAACAACTTCATCGACAAAGACTTCATCCACCTTCTTATATGGATCAAAATCGACGTCATTGACCTCCAAAGAGTCTAACTTTTATCTCAATTTTGCCACCAACTGCTCTTTATTCCTTGCCATCTCCTCTTCAAACTTGTATCGTGCCGCTGTTGGAAGTGTATCAAACCAATCGCCATCCTTTCAAGATCTTTGGCCAATTCAAAAATCGAGAAATGGTCATATACCCACACCTACATCCAAAATTAAAATAGGAAATGATGTGAGAAGATGTGAAAACCTTTAAATCTGTAACACTTGCAGGTTCGGCTTGTAATGTAATTTAAACACAAGCTGAACCTAAATAACTTAAACTCTTAGGAGAGTGTTCGACTTGTAATGTATTTCCCCAACAAGCCGAACCCAAAAATTTTGAACTCTAAGGATAAAGTTCGGCTGAAAAGGCTATCACATATATGTCGAACCCTACACTGAGTAAAGAGATAATTCGCATTGTACAAAGAAAAAAGGAATGGAAATTAGTCTTGAATTACCTAAAACATAGTGAAAATCCCTCCAATGTTTGTACTTGTCAACCTAGAGGTGGTCGCAATTTGGTTGAGAAGGTAAGCTAGAGCAGCGGTACCCCAAGCGTACTGGTTAACGGTAGTAAGATCCTTTACCAATATGAGATAATTGGCATTCACCTTGTTTCCGGTAAGGTATGGGAAGACATCTCTGTCAAGAGTATAAAGAAAATAGGCGGTTGCAGTTTGCTTCACTTTGGTATCATCCATTACCAACTCCCCATTCTTTACTCTCTCAGCTGTATTCTCAAATTCCTTTATCAAATTAGTAAGCTTCACTTTCTTAAGCTTCTTATTTGTCCCACCGTTAAATGTAGTAGAATTTACATCTTTAACGGAACGAAAAAATTCGAGTTTGGTCTTGTAATCATCCCAACCAAGACATTCCTTGTACAACTTATATAGCTCCTCCCAACTCATATCATAATAGTCAGCATCCACGCTTCTACCCCTCACTTTAAGCCATGTAATCTTGTTCGCGTCATCGAGAGTGATTGTCATCTCCCCAACGGGTAACTGAAACGTATAAGTCTCTAGAAAAAATCGCTCGTAGAAGGCGGAGATAGTCACTATGTCACATTCCTTATGTCCATATTCAATCACATTCCATAAAGCAAATGATTGTACATAAGCAATCACCTCGCGAACCTCTTTAGATAATTTCCATTCTGCTGCCCTATGGTATCTCAATATTCGGCCGCATCGTTGTGATCAGGAGTCTCATATATTCTCTTTGCCCAAGATTCGGTGTAACCAATCAACATCCTTTGTCCATCTTCCGGAAAACCATGGAGAAAACCATCATCTCGAGCTGGGATTACATTATCCTCATGAGGAATGTGCAAACCTGTAACCCGAGGTTCAACAACGTTCTTCTCTTTCGGAGGTTTTGGTTGATGTTGAGGTTCTTCATTAACATGACCACCATCACCCTCCCTTCCTTCTTGTTCTTATCTTCGTATTTCTGGAAGTGGTTCACGAATTTCTAATGCTGCGTCTTTGTCAATTCCTCTGCCTCCAGCTCCCAATTTTTTGTTACCTCCTCCTCGAGGATCAGGTGTTTTAGAAGTAGAGGGTGTAACCTCCATCCTCCTCCTCTTTTTAACTTCGTTATTCCTAAAAAAAAGTATAAAACTTTATTAATATATTTATAGTTGGTGAATTAACTCAAGTCTAAGACTGTAAGAGATAGCCAATTACAGGGTTTGTCTACCCTGTAACACCTATTATGAGACGAACCCAATAAATTTCAGTGAAATTTGTAACACAGTGATATGTTCGGCTTGTAATTCAAATATCATAACATGCCGAACCCAAAAGCCTATATACATAGAATAGGGTCCATCTAACCCGAAATACCTAATATGAGCCGAACCCATTAACTCTCATTTGACTATCAATTAAGGATAGAAGTTCGACTTATAATGGAAATATCATAACCAGCTGAAACTATACCTAGGCCATATACACTGCAAACTAGACGAACAGGGTTCGGCTCAAATTCAATATTATCGAATTAGCCGAACACACATTGTAACTCCTAACTGTTTTTGGTTCGGCGTATATTTGGTATAACATTTCAAGCCGAACTGTTCATATACACTTTCACGTTGAAATTATGAAGAACAGTTCGGCTCAAAACGCAATTAAAATTTGTGCCAAACCATGTTCTGTAACCGTCTAAAACCCTAAGTTTTTTGGAATTAACCCTATTGAATCGATGAAAAACAGCAAATACGAGATTGAGTTTGTAGAACTTACTTGCGTATCCTCATTTCCGAAATTGGTGCTTCAATTGGTTGATTTTGTGGTTCAATTTGAGTTTCTACATCTTCACCCTCATTTATTTCTTCTTCTTCTTCAATTGATGGATTAGAACTTTATTTTGAACGTCTTCCCATTGCTTTTTCCTTCTTATGAACCATTATATAGTTGAGTTTAATCGTCGATTAAATTTTCGTAAATCGACGATTAATCACGACGATGAAAAAACATTCTCGTGAGGGAGAGGAAAAGTTCGGCTAGAAGAGGAAGATGAAGATTAGATATATAAACTGATTTTGATTTTTATAAAACTGATTTTAGGTTTTTATATTAAGGGTAAGGATAGATTAGTAATTTAAATGGTTTAAGGGTATATAGGCAATTGAACTACCAACTAGATATCTTTTACAAGGGCACCCTAGATAGAAATATTGGTTTGTATGCTCTATAATTTTCTTGTATGCCCTAAAACAGGGCTCATCAAAATTTATCATGTGGCTTCTTTTCCGGACAAGTGTTTACTAGCGGATAAAATACGTGCAACACTTCTTATAAATGTACCCATTACTTCTTTTTTTTCTTCATTTTCTTACTTTTTTTTTTCTTCATAATATGTCTCTCGTGTTTATGTTTGAAATCACGAAAAGTAGAAATTCTCAAACCGATCACATAGGTCCATTGAGGTGACAATATTTCACCAATCCAGAACATCTCAAGCCAAAAAAAAATCAAAAACTCGGGATCTTTTTTCTCCAAAAACACGAAGAACACTTCAAGAACATGAAGTATACCCAACATAGTTGGAGTTGTAAAAAATCTAATATCCTAAGTCTTAACATTCAAACCAAGACCTAAATCAAACAAAGATGAACATAAACATAGTATCAAGACACAAAGAAATACATGGTTCAACATAATTACATGCGTATCAAGATTACAAGTTGTTACTCTAAGCTATGACTCTTTCAAGATATTTCTCCTCTCTCTCATTTACAGAACAAGAACATTCTACATAGCTTAGCCTGGTAATAAGCAGCTCTATCCATATTAGAAGATAGTGATCAGATGCTGCTATAAATTAGTTGGCCAAGACTAACGAGTTACTTACCGCAAGAAACGTAGAATCTTAAAGATATTGCCATCGGTTGATAATGATGATTGGCTCGTGCAATCAAGAACCCCAGCATTATCCATGTACAACTTGGTACTAAAACCATGGCGACCAACTTTTGAAATGCCTATTTTGAGAGTCAGCATAGTTCCAAGAAGTAAACAAATACTTGGTCCAATTACAAACACGAGGTAACCGTCTTTAACCACACGAAGGAGATAAGGAGAAACAATGGTGTACCCACTACTTGTTTTTCATTCCTAATGTAGATGGAGGAGCTTAGGAAAGGTGATAGGCCCACGTTGTAACAAGAAGATTTAGAGGAAGTTTACAGTAAAGAAGAGAAGAAAACAGATACAAGAATAGAAGAAATAAGAGTTCAGTAGAGAAGAAACAGATACAGGAACATCATATTCATTTCATCCATGATAATCTAATACATCTGTTACATACTTATAGTCAATCTTGTTAACTGTTCACAACCACTTAGACAACTGCTCCTAACTTCCCTAACTTCTTAATACAATCCAGATTAGTAAATAGAGATCCTAATTAAACATAACTCGTACAATTACTAACTACTATCATACTATGCTGACTTATAAACCAGATCCTATCAAAAGGATGGTGTTTTCCGCTCTTAACGTCATAATATAATACTAGCCTACCATCAGAAATTGGCTGCCCTATGAAAAAACACTACCACAACTAGTATTAATAGTACCAACTGAGCTATTATTTACCCTCACTTCCTAACAGTTTCAAACCAAATTGATGAAGCATTCTGAGCATGCATACGGTTTTCAGCTTGTGGAAAGACAATGGAGCTGGGAGCTTCAATGACTCCATTTGTGACCTCGACACCTATTTCTGCTGGCAGGCAGTGCATAAAATACGCTTCTGGTCCTGCTAGCGTCATTAGCTCTTCATTTACCTGCGGGGAGTAATTCCTTAAGGACATGCACAAACGAAATGCAAAGGAACCACCGATGCCAACAAGAGCCACAAACGCACAATGTTGTTTCCATTGTGCGTTTGTGGCGCATCGACAAAAGAGCAATATCAGCATAGTCTAAAATAAAACCGGGATACATGAAGGAATATTTAAAATAAGAAGAATTCAATTCGCTTTGCGAAGGTGTTATTCAATAACAAGAGAGGAATTAAATTACCTTTGTTCCTTCAAGCTGAGCAACATGTTCAATTATAGTGAGTGCGTCGGCCATAATTTGAAACATGATTGTAGTCAGACTAGTGATGACTGGTACAGAAGCGTATTATGCCAAATCAAGAATGTCCTACATTGCTAAAAAAAGCTGTGGTAAATAGAACAAGAAACATAAGTACAACATAAAGAAAAGCACAAACAATGACCAGAATAGCTGATATAAAAAAAACCCTCCTAAGGTTGGAGTCGTGTCCTATTTCAACTTGCTCAGTGGCAGTGGCGAAGCCAAGATCCTTGGTAGGGGAGGGTAAACTTAAAGGGGTTATAAGCGGGAAAAAAAGCCTTAATCGGTTTCCTCATGCAACTTATCCAAATTTTGTCAGCTTGGATGCAAATTTAACAACGGCTAGTAAAAAATATGTGACAGCCAGCAGTAATTGCTAACACTAGATCGAATCAGAGCAATCTTGAGTCAAAATTTTACATACACTGAATTTAAACTGAACAAAGTAAGTTACATTGAATTTACAGCAAGTCATGCCTGAGTTTAAAAATATATAGTTTGAATATCTCCTGAACTTATGCTCAACTACTTGAAGATAACAAAGTTACGAGCTCTCGATATTGCAGAGATGGCATAATATGCAGGATCTAGAAACAGCAAGTCAACCCCAACAGATCCCATTAACAGTAGCTAGGACAAGATGTTTTGGTGAAATGTTCCACACTTGATATTGTGGATTCTCATTCAATATAAAGAGCCGTATATGGCTATTATTACAGAAGATATTGCAAGATTGTATACCAAAAATACAAGATTGACAGACATTAGAATGTCGACATAATATGACAGCTATAGCTTAGAAGGATACAACTGTAGTTACTGCTTTGAATGAGTGAGAATAGATGTATCCTTAACATCCTCCCTCAAGTTGAACATGAGTTGTTGAATGTTCAACTTCTTCCTGAGATAAAGAAACCTTGGTACTGACAAACCCTTAGTGAAGATGTCAGCAACTTGGTCTTTAGTCGAGATGACCCGTACCAGAAGCTGCTTGTTTGCTACTCTTTCATGCACAAAGTGATAATCAATTTCTATGTGCTTCATACGAGCATGAAAAACTGGATTGGCAGTGAGATATGTAGCCCCTAAATTGTCACACCAGATTGATGGAGATCTTACTTCAACACGAAGTTCTTTTAGCAAAGATTGAAGCCAGATTAGTTCAAAAGTTGCTATGGCTATGCCTCTATATTCTGCTTCAGTGCTCGACTTGGAAACAATTTTTTGTTTCCTTGCGCTCCAAGATACAAGATTGTTGCCAAAATAGATGCAGTATCCACTAGTGGATCGGCGATCATCGAGACTTCCAGCCCAATCAGAGTCAGAGTAGGCATGAAGACTGATATCTGAAGATTTTCGCAAAACCAAACCATGTTGAACTGTGTGTTTGAGATACCTGAGTACGCGTTTGATTAACTCCCAATGCTCGATGTAAGGGTCTTGCATGAACTGGCCCACTTTGTTTACTGCGAAAGCAATATCAGGCCGAGTGAGATATAGATACTGCAATGCTCCACAGACACTTCTATAAAGCGTTGGATCCTCAAATCTTTGTGTACCCAATCTGCTGATTTTAGTGTTCACATCCAAGGGAGTAGCAACTGGTTTTGCAGCATCCATATTGGTCCGTTTAAGCAGATCAGTGATGTATTTTTGTTGACTCAACAAAACTGAATCTTTTTGCTTAATAACTTCTATCCCCAAGAAGTAGCTGAGGTCACCTAAATCTTTGATTGCAAAAACAGAATTCAGAGCAGATATTAGGTTTGTAATAAGAGAAGAATTGGAACCTGTGATGATAATGTCATCAACATATATTAATACATAAATTACTCCATCTGAATTCGTCTTGATAAATAGTGAATTGTCTGCAACAGATCCTTTGGAACCCATCTCAACTAGGTACGTGCTAAGCCTTGAAAACCAAGTGCGTGGAGCTTGCTTGAGGCCGTAGATTGACTTGTTCAACTTGCAAACGTGAGTTGGAAATTCAGGATGAATATAACCAACTGGCTGCTTCATATAAACATCTTCTGTCAGAACACCATGCAAGAAAGCATTCTGAACATCTAATTGTCGCAAGGACCAACCATTTGCCACAGCAATGGACAAGACAAGTCTGATAGTGCTTGGTTTAATCACACGACCGAAGGTTTCATCATAATAAAAACCTTCTCTTTGATTGAAGCCTTTAGCTACTAGTCGAGCTTTTGGTCTGTCAATTGTACCATCCTCTTTCTGTTTAACCTTAAAAACCCATTTCGAGCCAATCAAATTCATCCATGGTTCATGTGGTACGTAGCTCCACGTACCATTACGAATATGAGCATTAATCTCATCATCCATGGGAGGTATCCATATTGGATTTTTTGATGCTTCTGTATAAGATGATGGAGTGGTGAGGGATGTCTCTGCAAGTGGATACTTTGTTGCTGTAAGAAAAAGCTTGTTGACTGGTTTTTTGATACCATGTCTGGCTCTAGTGATCATATGATGCTGTGTAGGTGGTGCAGGTGGAGATGGTGGAGCTAATGGAGCCGACTGCAACATAGATGGTTGTGGTGCTACTGAAGTGGTTGTCTCTGCATAAGGGATTGTTGTAGTAGATTCTGGTGCTGCTGTGTTTAAAGTTGACTGCACATTATCCATATTTGGAGATAGAGGTGGTGACTGCAAAATATCCATACCAGGCGACATTGGTGGAATATGTGGCAGAGGAGAGGATGGTTGAGAAACAATATTCTCATGAGATGAAATAGAAAAATTGGGTGATGCAGATATTTTTCTGGATGGCCTGGAAATGGGTTTAGTGATACATACATGTTGCTTGGCAGCAAATGGGAAGCTCGTTTCTACGAACTTGACGTGTCGAGAGATATACAACCTTCCTGTAGGTACATGTCAACATAGATATCCTTTGTGCGCGCCACTGTAACCAATGAATACACACGGTAATGATCTTGGTTCAAGATTATTAGAGACATATGGGCGAATGCATGGGTAACATAGACAACCAAAAACCTTTAGAAAGGAGCAGTCAGGTTTTTTGTTGTATAGGAGTTGGAGTGGATATTTAGCTTCATGTTGGGATGCAGGTAGTCTGTTAATAAGATAACATGTAGTTGAGAAGGCTTCTACCCAGTATGATTTTGGCATGGAGGCATGAAACAAGAGAGCTAATCCAGACTCAGTGATATGTCTAATGCGTCTTTCAGCAATGCCATTTTGAGCAGATGTGTGAGGACATAAAAATCTATGTATAACACTAGAATTATTAAGGAAAGAAGTAAACTTCCTAAAATCTCCACCATTTTCAGATTGAAAAACCTTGAGTTTATGATCTGTTTGATTTTCTATCATCTTTTTGAATTGAATAAAGATGGGAAAGGCATCTGATTTTCTAACTAGTGGATAAATCCAAGTATAGTGTGAGTAAACATCTAGAAGAAGAAGATAATATCTAAAACCATCTTTTGAAACATGTGGTGAAACCCATAAATCAGCAACAATTAAACTCAACGGTTCATCAATAATTGTACTACTAGTAGGAAATGAAAGTTTATGACTCTTGCTCATATGACAAGAGTGACAATAATCAAACTTCTTATTTGAAACAGGAAGGGAAAGATTTTTAATCATCCTAAAAACAGTGTGAAGCATTGGGTGACCCAATCTTTGATGCCATAGAGGTACTGTATTGGATAGTAGAGCAGTTGGTGTTGTATGTTGAATCTCTCGAACAACATCAAAGACATAGAGCCCATTAGAGACCGAAAGTAAGTTGGTCTTTATTTGAGGGACATGGAGAATATTGTTTAACTGAAAGGATCTGTTATTATGAGAAAAGGAAGCATGACCAATATTTTCGACATGGAGAGCCTCACCATTTCCTATGCGCACTTGTTCAGTGCCATCGTACTCATGTCGAATGTTGAGATTGTTGAGATTTGCAGTCAGGTGATGAGTTGCACCTGTATCATTCACCCAGTTGTTATCAGCAGGACCACCAGGGAGCGCCAAGTATGCAGCTGGATGTTTGTTGTTGTTGTTGTCCACTTTGTTACGAAACCAGCAGAATCGAGCATCATGATTCTTGCGTTTGCAGATCTCACAAGGACCTTCACCTTGATACATGTTTCTAGGCTGACGGTTGGATTGATTTTGTGGACGATTGTTTGGATATCTCATTTGATCTTGCTTCTGAAATGGTCTGGAGTTTGATGAGGCAGCAACATTGGCTAGCGGTTGTTGCAATACGGCTAACTATTGTTCAAGACGGAGATCAAATGAAAGCAGATGAGCTTGAAAAGTATCCATGTAGATCTTGTCGACAGTGCTTAAGGCTGTGACAATGGAGTCATAAGCCTGATCTAGTCCAGCTAGAATTGATTCCTGCATATCTTCTTCAGAGAGAGGTTTTTCAGATGATGCAAGTGCATCAAAAAGTTGCTTAGTTTTCGAGAAATAATCTTGCATTGAGTTGTTACCTTTGCGAAGACTGTGTAGTTGTCTTTTCAGGTTCATTTGATGAGCTTTGATTTTTGGTGCATATCTCCTTTGAAGGGCTTCCCATACAGCTTGTGATGTTGAGAGACATGCAACTCGACCTAATACACCTTCAGATAAAGAGGAAAGAATCCACCCTAAGAGTATTTGGTCTTGTTCCTCATATTTTGCATAAGCAGGATTAGGAGTTGGTTGTGCACCTTCTTCAGTAGCAGGTATGGTTTTTCCTGGTTTTTCCATTGTACCATCAACAAAACCTTGTAATTTGTAACCTTTGAGAAGAGGTTTGAATTTTGTCACCCATAGGAGATTGTTGTTGTCATTGAGTTTGACACTGATCAGATGGTTGATGTGTATTTGATGAAGTGTTGAAGTTTCAGCCATGGTGAAAGAAAAGAAGCGTGAGTTTTGGATCTTTAGACTCGATACCAAGCTAGGACAAGATGTTTTGGTGAAATGTTCCACACTTGATATTGTGGATTCTCATTCAATATAAAAAGCCGTATATGGCTATTATTACAGAAGATATTGCAAGATTGTATACCAAAAATACAAGATTGACAGACATTAGAATGTCGACATAATATGACAGCTATAGCTTAGAAGGATACAACTGTAGTTACTGCTTTGAATGAGTGAGAATAGTTGTATCCTTAACAACAGTAAATGTAATAACTACTAGAGTGATAAGCAAAACTCACCGTCATACCTGACGAGCAAACAAACGAGCCACAATATATCATTATAGCCAGAAAGCACGCGAGCAACATCACGTGGTTCCTCCTTTTTACCCATTTGGATATCATCCGGTCCTAAATATATAGCATGTGCATGGTGCACCTATAAAGAAGAACCCTGTCTCGAAAGAAACTCGAGTTCTCATTGACGGCTTTGCCAAGATCATTGCCATTGTCTACCCTTTAAATGGTTGGAATGATCTGTCTCCTGATTTAAGCAACACCTGGACTTCCGATGCACGATCCAGAATCCTAAAGATAACATCTTTATCAAAATCACTGATATGAATAAAGTCCTTAAGCCCCATTTTTGCTGAAAACACATCAAATTTACGAATTCAGCCAAGTATGTTGCAGTATTTGTGGGTTGCTTCATGAATTCAGAACAAGAATTAAGTTTAAGGTACCCTTTGTTTTTGCTAGAAAACAAAGGAAGATTAATTAAATAAACAACATATTTCTAGTATTCAAAAAGAAAAAAAAAAGGTTTAAGCCCAATAACCCGAGTATTACGGGAACTTATTCACACAAGTAACTGATTATTCATTCTAAGAAAAACTTCATAATAGAAGCATCCATTAATGTAATATGGATGCCTTCACTGCATGCGAATTTACTACTAATTATGATCTTGAGAAACTGGGCTATATATCCAAAAAGGTATGTTTTCTGGTCCATATGAACTTGTAGGAATTAGATCTGGGTCAAATGTCCAAAAGAATCTTTTAGTTGAAACTGACCCAATTACCCTTTTCTCTCCACCGTCTCTTTTCCTCTTCCATCTGTGATCCTCCTTCACAACCAGAAACACCAATACCACCATCGACAGACATCTACTTTCTCCACCACCACCACCACCATCGACAGACATTAACTTTCTCCATCGTCTCTTTTCCTCTTCCTTCTAATTTTTTTCAAAGAAACTGGTTTCTCCACTAAGAAATTGGTTTCTCCACCGTGTCTTCAACATCATACTCTATCAAAAAATGGTTTAATCATCTTCTCTTCACCCATAACAGTATCAGAAATTTGGTTTTCATCCACCGTCTCGTCGCCATCAACTAGTTGAAATTGGTTTCTCCACCGTCTGCAAAATATCAACACCCCTACATCAACTTGGTTTCATCAGATTAAAGGTTCCTAGGGTTTCAATCGATCAGTTCAATTTCTTTTAAGAAATTAGGGTTTGAATCGATCAATTCCATGTCTCATAGAAGTCGTAAGTTTTCAAACCCTAACTCTATTTCGAAATTATTTTCAGAATTGAGTGATTTATTTGTTGAATTGGTTGATTTTTTTTCTTCATTTTCACTGGATGTGTGGATGTAATTCGGTTTCATTTGATTGTTATGTGGATAAAATTGTTTTGGATTTATTGAATGATATCAATGAAATTGGTTAAGTTATGTTAGGGATGAATTTGGTTTTCATCTGGGTATATGAATTTTATCAGCAGATTTAAACAACGATGGAACTGGTTTCATCCAGTTTTAATCTGCACTGTATATTGTTTCAGCAGATTAAAACTAGATGAAAACAGTTTCATCCAGGTTTCGTCTGCAGTATACATGTCTAACAGTTTCATCTAGTTGTGTGTGTCGGATTCCATTGCAAATTACTTCGCTATCAGCACTGTGGGGTTAAAAAAGTTGTTAGGATATCTGTAACTTGTTTGCATCTCTTGTTGGTCCTAATTTTAACGAATATGATACTATTATTGTTCGCAAACATGATTTGATTTTTTTTAACCATCCCGAGAGTTTACAAGAAGTTTTGAGGAGTTTTGGTTCAGTATAAGGCGTTATTGACAGTGCGTAGTTCATTTTGAGGGGTTAAATAATCTTACTGTTTATCTTCTTAACCAAAAAGTTTTGTCTTAAAGTTGTTAAATCTACTGATATAAACAATTTTGTTGTAGGTTGAGAAACTGCAACAAGAGCTAGAGGAAGAGATGGAACTGCGCAGTGTCTTAGAAAATGCCGTTGAGCTGAGCGATTTAACATCATCTAATTTATCATGCATCCCAGAACATGTATGTTTCTTTTCAATTACACTTGCAATTAAATTTACGCTCCTGTTAGAGAATCGAAATTAGGTGATTTAGTTGCCAGTAAAGTATTGGATAACATCCAAACAGCGGTATCTACAAAATAACATGTCTATACATTTTACATGTCTAACTGAAATGAAATTAGTATCCATATACACTTTGAAGGATGTAACTGGTTTGATCCTTAGGAATAAAGTGTTGTTGGAGACTATGTATATATGGATTTCTTTTACATATGATTCATATGGCATCTCTACAACTAGGTTATGCATGCATGTATCACTAATCCTAGCAAGTAGAAAACTTTGCTTGGGTTTGGAATGTATATCGACACTTTATGAATCAAATTTAGCTTACTTGGAATGTGAATGAGTTTCTTATGATTGACATAGAAGAAAGCGGTTTCATCTAGTTTTAAATTGGTATTCCCACAGTGATAACATAGGATGTAACTAGTTATATCCAGTGATATCATAAGATGTAACTGGTTTTCATCTAGCTTTAATATATGATGTAAGTGGTTTTTATAAATCTTTAAAAAAGGTTTTTACACAGTGATAACATAGGATGTAACTAGTTTTCATCCAGTGATATCATAAGATGTGACTGGTTTTCACACAGTGATAACATAGGATGTAACTAGTTTTCATCCAGTGATATCATAAGATGTAATTGGTTTTCATCTAACTTTAGTATATGATGTAAGTGGTTTTTATAAATCTTTAAAAAAGGTGGCAACTAGTTTCTATATAAATTGTTGCAGGTTGCAAAAGCAAGAAAGAATGCTGAAGTAAGAGCCAAGAATAGACATGATGTGAACGTGGATGGTGAATCAAGCATAAGGAGTATGAATGATGTTAACGTGGTTGAAAAAATTGATGAAAAAAGTTGGAGAAAAAAGAAACTAAATGAAGTTTATAACATATGCAGTTGCTTGAAGTTGAACGATAACTAAAACCGTTGACATCATTAGGTTGTTTCGCAAATAGGTTACTACAAATCCTATTGATGTAATTTAAACTTAAGTTTTTTGCTTGTAAAACTTTCTTTGAATTTAATAATGAACGCATTTATTATAATTGCAAATCAATTAAATATGCAATGTTTTTACTTAAACTAGCCTATACTTCGAGTTTTCAGTAATTTCACATAATCTTGTCTCAGAATATGCAGGATGAAACCAGGTACATTTGCAGAATATACATGATGATACTGGTTTCATGCTGACAAAAATGTTTTTGCCACTTTGTGCAGGATGGATATGTCCGTTTTTTCTTCAGAATATGAAGGATGAAACCAGTTTCACCCTGGCCAAAATTTTTATTTTCCAGAATATGCAGGATGAAAATAGTTTCATCCAAGTCTAATCTTTGTTATACTCTGAACTTATTCAAGTTTTTACCATAAAAATTGGAAAGAATCTACTTACAATTAAACAACCAACAAAAGTCACTGATATACACCTTTTTTGAATTATCAAAACAAAAAACAAATACTAGTTGCAACACACATTCAGCTTGCAGACCTTCATGTACTTGCCAGAACTCAACCACACTTCCCTGAAATCATATATACAACCCTTGCTTTGAGTCTCTAGCTGCAATTCCACCATAACACACACTTACACCCTCCATTTCCTTCTAAATTTCAGATCAAACCAACTCTATGCTTTTCTTTCTTTTCTCTTCAGCAACAACCACACAATCACCAGACTACAGTTCATACAGTCCTTCCCTGAACTCAATTACTCATGATACAAATCATGTCTTCACTGCACTTGTAGTCCATCCCAACTGCAGCTCATTCCCAACAACATCCAAACCAACTCCAACATGTCCATTCATTCAGTATCACTGCCACTTTATGCAATCATTTCTAGTTTTTTCAGTCCTTACCAGCACATTCTCTTCTTGTCTCAGCTGCAGCAACAACAAAACCAACTTAACTCCCCTAACATTGCACCTGCAACAAATTTCTCAGCTCAAGAATGAGCTTTAACCATTGTTGTTTATCTGCGTCAACTCTTATTCCTCAGCTTCACACTTAATTGCAGTTGCAATACCGCACACAACACCAATATCCAGTCGCCAAATTCAGCACACCCACTTCTTGGTTTCATCAGCGGCATAATCTCAAACCAACACAATACATCCAACCAAAACCAGTTGCACACTACATTCACTTCAGTCAACACCACCAATCTTCTTTCAATTCACAAACTCATCAAAATCACCAACAACAGCTGCAATCAACACCACCATTTCCCTATAACTATTCTCTCAGTTTTTATCTTCTCATCACAAGTCAACAGCTGCACCTCCTCAAAATATCAGAACCCAGTAATTCAATAATTCCAAATTCTCTATCTCTTGTTCACCATAAACCCATCTTAGGCAGTCTCCCTAAGCATATATCTAAACCATACCATTGTAGTTTACCATTCATTCGCCATCTTTGATTCCAACAGTTGCAACTTCAATTTCGAGTCATCTCTCTGCCAAACTCAAGCCACTGAAACCCATGAACATCAACATCAGTACCAGCACATTCGAATCCCTATAATTCCTAACACGCATCTATCAACTGAACTTCACCATCAGAAGAACTTCATCTGAATCGCCACCGTAACAACAGATTAATCTCCAATTCATCGTTTACTCGAATCCATCTTCTCATCCCATCTCAGCACTGAACTTCAAATTCATCGTTTTCTCTCAAATCGACAGCCATCACTTCTTCTTCTAATTCTCTTATCACCGGCACAATGATGTCAATACTTCTCAAACCCTGTATTCTTATTGATTCTTTTTCAACCCCTCTCTATCGATTTCACCATCAACATATTCTTCTTCGATTTAAACACCAACTGGAGCAACTCCTACTTTGCCTGAATCATTTACAGAGAATCCTAATTCAATTTGGGGACAAAAAACCCTAACTCCCATCACAAAATCAAACCAATACTTACGTCTCCTTCCATTTCTCGTAAATTTCAGAAACCCATCGAACTCACCCATGAAAATTAGCAGCAGCTCTATTTCCTCTCCAACTTCTACTGATTCATCAAATTCATACCCTTCTCAGTCATATCCACAGTTCGAACCACCATCATCAGATTATTCAAAGGTTAAGGGTTATTTTAGGTAAGACACACTTTTTTATTTTAATTTTTCTGGGCCAAATATCCAAATTGTCTATATGAACAGAATTTTTCTGATTTTTGGCTATATAAACAATATCAAAAACTAAGAATATAATTCACCCAGGAATCTTCTGTTTTGGTCTTTTCGACCAATTTTGTGTATGATCTTTGGGTATGTATGAACACTGATAGATGTTGCATGTACTACTACTGTATAAGGTCACTAGCAAACTTATAATTCATCAGCTAGATTATACAGTATAATATCTCTAGGATCAATTGCGTCAGTTTTCTTCCTAGTAATCCTAATTCACTCTTCTGAAATGGGCTGGGCCTTTCCTTTGCAAGCGTAGCCCATTGGCTGTGTGCGTTTATTTCACACGAGTTTGGCAAGGTTGTGTCTAATATCTGGTCCGCCCCTGAGCACCGGCATAAATTCAGTGGGTAGGCGGGTGCAATTGTGAGCTAGCGCAGTTGGATAAACCATGTTTCTTGGTTCTCTAGTCAGCACTGATATAGCGTCGTCCTCAGACGTGACCAAGAAACTCTTAATTTCTGTATACCCTAAAAATTTCTTCTTGTTCAAGTCGCGAGCTACCAAAACTTTTTCTTCTTATTTAGATTGAACCGGTGTTGATTCACTAGTCCTTTGTGATTGCAGCGAATGATGGATCACTACGAAGTTCTAGGGTTAAACAGAACCGCAAGTAAGATTGAAATCAGAGAAGCTTTTAAGAAACTAGCATTAAGATATCATCCAGATAAACATTTTAATTCTTCTCAGGAAGTTAGGGATGATGCTACACGCAATTTCAAACAACTTTCTGAAGCGTATACTGCTCTTATGGATGATCGGAAACGAGAGAATCATCGTCATAGAGTGCCTTGTGCCGGTGAACGTGTAAGTCTTGCTACAAATGACTGTGCAAATGGCTATGCCAGTGGGAGGTACGCTTTCAATGTCAACCCACCAAAATACACCAAGAATACTAATAGCGAACCACGAAAAACTTCAGAGAATACTGATCAGAAAACACCCAATTGCAAAGCTTTTGGTACCTTTAAAGGTGTGGAAGTGACTAGCCGTGATGTTATCTATTTTGGTGGCTTTGTCTTTGCTGGGTAAGTTGTTGTTCTCTCTAATTTTACATACAATAATTTGGAAGATTTTTTTTTCTTTTTTTTTTTCCTCCTTCAATTAAGATTTGATTATTGTTGTATTTGTGTAGGGCGTTTGCAGTTGGATCAGCAATTTACGAATTAGCTAATAAGTTAGCAAGCTAGGAGTGTAACGGGATTCAGGGTATGCCATGAAAAGTGCTCCATTTTGTTTCATTATATATATGTAAGCCTCTATTATCATGTTTTGTGTTTGGTAAGTGTAATTGAGCGTTATTTACTAAGAAATCATTTTGGATCCAGCATTGCTTATTCCTTAGGAATCTAGGATTCATAGTTTCCAAATACATATAGTAATTGACTTTAGGTGGAATAATAGGTCTCTTTAAATCTCTTATTCTTGAGGTAGTTATGATGTTGCCTTTGTTTGTCATTTTACTTCACTCATAGAACTCCGTATTTTAAAGAAAATCATTTAATTTGTAGTTTAGGATGAGCAGTACTATATGATATGGAGTATTAACTCAAATTCTGGCATGGGGTTTATTAACAGCTAAAGTTAAAATTAGGTTGATGCAATTACTGTTTGGTCGGGTAGAAAGATCTTGGTTTATACTTGAGATGCAATAAGATTCGAGTCTTATCAATCACTTAAAATCAGGCTCCTTGAGCATGTAGCTGCTTAATATAGGGGACTTCTAACAAAACCTTCTGTGTTTAGTTGTTGAGTTAACCCTTTGTTCATTTGTTCTTTGAAATCCAGTAGTTGCTGTCAAAAGTCCAAAATGCTTTATATTGGGATAAATAACGTGTCCTTAGTGGTTCCGTAAGTTCTTCTTCAAAGAAGAGGATATAATTTGATGATCGCTTATGCAATTATCTTTTATCACTTTGTTTGTGACCAAATCTTCAAGCCCGACATCACTACGTACTTGATATGTACTAAACATCTAACCTGAAGGAAAGTTCGACTAGACAACAGCAAGAACATATAGCTTTAATTATGTGTTGAGTCGTAAAATAGCTACCTGTTTCTTAGATTTTTGGATGTTGATATTAGAGAGATGCAGGTAGCTTATGACCATTAATGGTGGGGGCTAGATTTCAGGCTCCTTAGCTCCTTATGCGTGGAACTTGGACTAACCAGCAAGCACAATCATGTAGAAAATGTAGCTGCTTAACATAGGGACTTCTAGCAAAACCTTTTGGGTTCAGTGTTGATGAGTTTAGCCTTTGTTTATTTGTTCTTGAAATCCACTAGGTGCTGTCTAAAGTCCAAAATGCTCTGCTTTGGCATAAATTGCATTTCCTTGGTGATTCCATAAGTACTAATCCAAGAAGAGGATATAACTACGCTTATGAAATTATGTTTTTATCACTTTGTTTGTGTCCAAATTTTCATGCTTAACATCAGTATGTACTTGGATGTGTATGAAACATCTAACTTAAAGGGAAGTTGGACTGGACAACAGCTAGCAAGAACAGATATGCTTTAGTTATGGTGCTGAGTCGTAAAATAGCTACCATGTTTCTTAGATTTTAGGATGTTTGATATTAGAGAGATGTGCGTAGCTTATGACCGTTAATGGTGGGAAATTTTTGCCAGATGTGAATAACATTGATTACTGACTAATTTGTGTTTGCTCCATTCCGTGCAGAAATTATTTGAAGAAACAATGGAGACCACTGAACAGAACAAAACACAGTAAAAAGAGATGAGCTTCTGGACTTGTTAGTTTACCTTGTAAATAAATGCATTCCTTAACCAAGGATAGGCTAATATAAAAGCTTAATCCTTGGTCAATTATCTTGATTTATATTCTGCTGCTCAATTAGCAATTATAATATCTCACAAAGCGATTCATTTCGTGTTTACTCTTCCCACATCAAAAACTCACCGTTTCTTAAACCCTAGTTTTTTTCTAAAAATTATACTCTGTGAATCTTTGTTTGTTCATCCTGAAGGGGGTCTCGAATCTGATGGAGTATTTCAAGATTCTACCTGAATAGATCAAATTAGAGATTTTAAGTCGAGTCCCAGGACAAGTAAGGTAAATTTTCAGTATTTTGAATATTATGAGAATCATGAATCCGTGGAGAGAATTAGAAAGGTTAGTTTTAATCCTCCTTTTGGGTGGGATACTAGATGTCTTGTTTGATCTGTCTTCATCAAAACATATATTTAGCAGGAAAAACTTATATATGTAACCCCATCACCAGAGAGTACCTTAAGCTTCCAGAAATTAGAGTTGGAATTAAGACCAATGGGTTTGGTTACGTTTTTTCAACCAATGAGTATAAAGTTGTCAGCATAGTGCTTGAGAAGGAGACCGGGTTAATGGAAGTTTTCATATACACTCTAGGGAGTGGCCTTGGATGGAGAAACCTTGGAAAGTCCAATTTCGGAACCAGAGAACGTTGGGGAGAAGGTATCCATGTCAACGGAGCTCTTTATTGGTTGGATCACCATTTAGAAATGATCATTTGCTTTGATTTGGCTGAGGAGAAGATTTGTAAAAATCTGTCACTTCCTTCCCCAATGATGGTTTCTGTCATATAGGGGTTTTGGATGGGTGTTTGTGTTTTGCTATTAATAGAGGTATCAATGAAGCTATATGTTGTGACTTGTGGTTATTGAAGAAGAATGATAATAAAGAGAGAGAAGAACATCAGTCAAGCCGTTGGAGTGGAGAGTTTAGGGTTTTTGACAGCGAACTTTTTGCCGTTACGAAGAGTTACAACAATGATAACGCATTCAGAACGTAGAAACTTCAACCTCGAAAAGCATTGTGGATTTTAAAGAACATTTCGGTGGAGTAGTTCCTCACATAAACACTCTAGTTTCACTTAAAGAATTAGGGGAAGAAGATACGAAGGTGATGGAGTCACTTGAAATTGAGGAGACATATAAAGCTATGATCATCCTTTCAACAGTCTGTAGGAGGATGAGACCCTGGATACCTACTTATAAACTGGTAATCTCATTCATTTTAAAATTGGATAACAAAGTAGTAACCTTTGTGTGAACCTAAATGCTAATCAGTCACATCATCTTACTGACTAATATATGTAGACTACTATTATTGTGTCTTTATATCGTCAATCCAACTCTATGGGAGTGTTTTCTTACTTTCTTGTTTTAGGTTAAGCCATATTACTTTGTTAGTTCTGCATTTTGTTTGTGACTTGACCTTATCTCAGAGGGAGAATATCATTATGCTTTAGTAGCGTATTTCATTTATGCATGGGAGTCGAATAAGTAAATGCTGACACAGTGGAAAGCGAGGGAATATATCTTTTTTTTTTGCATCTAAACAATACTTGATAGATTATGTTAGGTATCCAAATTTATAGTCTATACTCCCTCTGTTCAATTTGACCTATATGCAGTATATATTTTTGACTG
Organism: Papaver somniferum; assembly: GCF_003573695.1. NCBI lineage: Eukaryota > Viridiplantae > Streptophyta > Magnoliopsida > Ranunculales > Papaveraceae > Papaver > Papaver somniferum. Next base: position 19,588,653 of record NC_039362.1, read on the forward strand.
ATACTGTAAGAAAACTACTCTGGAGATTCTCCTTATTCATCAATAAATTTCACAAGACCCTAGAAGCAGAGTTTTCTGTGGTAACATGTTTCCATTCTGTCATTAACTACAAGCAATCTAATTGCTTGTCATCAGTATGATTCCTTTTCATGTCCATGGGAAGGAGCAATAAGTGGTGGGCCTGGAGATGCGTGAAAATTAAGCGAAATGAAACGTGGGCCTACAGTAATACCGCAAGCGTACGGTCGTCGGATGTAGCTCGTGCAAGTACGGGTCGATCCACAGAGACTGGGTGTGTTTTGTAGTGTTTAGCTACTTTGGGCTCTAAATTGCTATTGGGCTTCTAATTGTGCTTAATGGGTTTGTTTGTAATGATGAAGTGCTTTAGGCCTTGGGCCTTTGAATGATGAACTGTGAACTTGGGCTTGGGTTTTTTAAGCCTGGCAGTGAACTAGGCCTTAGGTTTCTAAATTTGGGCTTGGGCTCAGTGTAGTGAACTGTGAATTGGGCTTTAATGTTTCACCTGGGCTTTGATTAAGTCCACAGTGGGCTTTTGTGATGAAACTGGGCTTCAGTTTGTACAAACAATGGACAGTGGGCTTAGAGAGTTTTTGGTCAAGAAGAAAAGAAGTGACCAGGAGAGACAGGTAACAGTGAGCAACAATGGCTCTAGGCCAAAACAGCAAAGATAGAGGAAGAAGGCAGTGAGGCAATAATACAAAGGCAGTTAGCCTAAGGCAAAGACAATGAAGAAAATTAAACAAGACAATGACTAAACAGCAAAGAACTAAACAACAATGCACTAAACAAAGCAGTGACAAAAGATTGTGAAAGTGATGAAGATAGTAGTGAAATAATGAGGCAATGGATGATAAAACAATAAACACAAGGTAATAGTGAAGTAAATGTGACAGTACAATGAAACTACAAGCAGAGAACAATGGAACCAAGGCCTAAGCCAAGGGCAGGGGAGATGGTGAAGGTGAAATGGTGAAGGTGAGCCTAGGCATACTACTAGAGTGGGAAGAGAACTAGTTTTCTCACAGTCACTAGTGAGCACTAGTTTCTCCCCACTGCTCAATCAACACAATGCTCTAAAGGCTTTAGCCTAACATTCACACAAAACAGTAAACATGAGTGATGAACGAACACTAGGATGTTGAATCCACCATTAACCTAGGGGATATTCTACTCACAGCTAAAATAGTTACCAAAGTACTAATTGTCTGATTAAAGTACAACTAGTCTAAGGGCTTAACAACATTGGACAAGAGCTGCACATGATGAAGACTATCTTATTGATTCATGGTTTCATCTAGTCCTAGCATTTGAGGTTTAGAACATACATAACAAGAACATTACAGAACATGATACAAACATTACAGAAACATAACATAACAGAATATGGGAGTGACAGCAAAGAACAAACATAACACAACAGTGGAGTTCATAACAGGAACAACACATAACAACATCACAGTGACATAAAATGGAGAAAATCAAAACATTAAAATGGATAAACAGTGAACAGCAAAATGAACATTTAACAGAACTAAGTTCTGGACGCCGGCTATTCCAGGCATAAAACCTCACACACAAACCCACAGTTCCCTTTTATACCCAATACCCAATTTAGGGTTTATAGAAAAATACCCAAATTCAAACAGTGAAATTAGGTATATGATTTACCTAATTTTTGACAGTACAAATTGAACCCATAACTAATTCATTGCTTCTCCTAACAGAAATTAGGGTTTTCTATAAAAATCCCAAAAATTGAGAAATTAGGGTTTCGTAAAATCTTACTTTGATGGCGCAATTTCTTCAATCAATCGCTGACCCATCCTTCCTCTGACTTCACTGCTCCTTCCCATGCCTTTTCTAGCTTCGATTGATAACATGCAATCATTCTCATCAATTCCACACGTCACTGAAATCGTGTGATGTTGATGAAGTTGATTGAAAGTTACCATGTGCGGTAGGTGGTGGTGATGATAAAGAAGGTGGTGTGGTTGTGGCAGAGTTGGTGGTGGCGGACATGGTGGTGTGGTGGAGCGGCAGTGGAGTTGGTGGTGGTGCGGGTAGAAGGAAGAAGAAAGAAGGAGGAGAAATGATTTGGGTTAGGGTTCTCTCTTTTGGGGTATAGGGTAATTAATGTTTGGGTGTGAGGCAGTTTCATCAAATTTCGATGTGTTGCGATGCTTAGTCGTGGGTGTGGAGATGAAGATTGATATTAACGGATAAAGTGAAGATGCTGGCAGCGACCGTTGGATGCAGATATACAACGAAACTAACGGCGCCAGATGGAGTTAGGTGTTGTAGTGTTAAGCGGAAGTATCTGGGTTTGATGCGCAGGAAAAGAAGCGATCGTTGGATTCAACTACAATCTAATATGAAGGCTTGGAATTTAGGCGCTGTGGTGTTTGTCAGAGACTTCAGATTTTGATGATCTACGAAGGAGCGACCGTAGGATTTCGATGTAATCCCATCTAACGGATGAGAATGTAAGCGGGTATGGATATAGAAAATGGGTTTGGGTAAGGGTTTTGGGCCTTGGGTATGCCAAGCCCATATCTTCTTTAAGAACAATTCTTCCTTCTTGAGCCCATTCCTAGCTTTTTGGACGTGCGCTCCATTCTTTGCGGCTTCCTTGCGTAATTTCTTCCGGCTTTTCACTACTTTTCTGCTCTTTTCCGCTCCGCAAGTCATCCAGACTTTATTTATTACCTAAAAAATGCAAAATTAAGTAAGAAAAATATTTATTCTTGAAAACAATGAAAATACAGAATATGGGATAAAATGTAGAATTACTGCACAAAAGATGAGTTAAATGCCAACAAAAAGGGATAAATATATACAATATTTGGCACTCATCAAATACCCCCAAACCTGAATTTTACTTGTCCTCAAGTAAAACAAAACTAAGGAAATCCTAACTATACCACTGTCGCTGGTCTCTCGAATGCATTTAGCGTATGCACTAAGCCTTTTAAACCACTAAGTGTCCCTAGTGGACGAGTTGAAGTCTCGTGAAGGTTTGCTTAGAACGTACCTACAAAGTTCTAGGTCAAAATATAAGCTCAGATTCCATCAAATGTGACATGTGCAAGTCAGTTAAGCTCACAGCAAAATGGAGATGTCAATCTAGCTATCAAAGGCACAATCCTAGCACTGATAACAAAAAAAGACATGTGATAAGAGTGTAAAGTGTATCTACACATGTGTAAAGAAAGATTTGAAGTTATGACTACTAATCACCAAGAGATAGTTTCTCAGGCTAAGAACCAAGGTCGAAATCTAGCTAGCTGTCCGGACTTTACGAGAATTGTGAATGAGTTGGAGGTATTTCACAATTACTCGCGTTGTACATCAATGGCATACACCCTCCTTGCTTATTACAATAAAACACAAAAGATGACTCTTTACATGACTCTTATTTACATTGACTACTCTCTTTTATTTTTGGAACAAGAGAGGATGGAATTGATAAATACATGATTTTTTTTTTTTGTATTTTTCTGATATTTTTTTTTCTGAATATATACATCGTTTTTTATTTTATTTTTTATTTATTTTTTTTTTTTTTTTTGAATAAGGAAACACTTTTGATACATATACAAAAGGAAACAAAAGATTACATGACACTTTGCAAGAGGTAGCCCTTTTTGATGCACCCAGTTAAATTCGATGGTTGTCTTTCTTAATGTAACCTCCACCTTCTATCCCAACCAACCAAAGAACAAGCTAGTCAAGTTTCGTTCAGTATTCTAAAGTGATTGGCAATCGTGACTTCCTATCAAACACCTTGAAGATCGAGGCTATACATGTATTGGTAGATCGTGCGCGTGCAAATTTCTTATCACTATGTGAATTGTGCTAGAATCAGGGTGCCTAAATATCTAGACTAAGACTCCTAATAATTACATATTTGCACAAGAGTCAACATTTCAAGGTAAATGAGCTCCATTTTTTTATGATTTTTCATTTTTTATTTTTTTTTTTGGAATTTTTCAATTTTTTCAAAAAGATGGAGTTTTGTTTTCAATTATGGCATATTATCGTGGTATCTACTCTATACCCCCAAACCTAAACTAAACATTGTCCTCAATGTTTCAAAATATGGAAAGAATTAAAATGCAACATATGGAAAGGGACATGCTGAGTAGAGTAAAAGGAGAGAGAATACCCGATTTCGGCGAAAGCAGAATTAAAACTCCGTTATCCAAGGCAAAACTCCAACATATTCGGAGTCACAATGGATGAGCACAAAATATATACAAAAGGAAATTGAACTAACACATTATCTACAAGAAAATTTGGTTTTTAATGGGATTGGACTTTTTGGGAAAAATTTGGTTTTAGTGGGAGACATTTTTTTGGTTTTTTAAAATTTTGGGAGCAAGTTTGGTTTTAATGGGTTAAAGAAGAAAAAATTTGGTTGTTAAAATGGGAGCAAGTAAAATTTGGTTTTTGAATGGGAGAAAAGTTTTGGTTTTTTTTGGAATTAGGAGCAAAATTTTGGTTTTTTTTTTTTTTTTTTTTTGAAATTAGGAGCAAATTTTTTTTTTTTTTTTTTTTAAACTTAGCCTAGCATAAATTATCACACCCCACAAAAGAAATAAAAAACACATAAATAATTACAAGCCCATAAAAGAAAAATAAAAGAAAAAAAAGAAAAAGAAAATAAAAATAATTATTACAAGCCCAAATTAAAAAATAAAGAACAACAAAAATTATTACAAGCCCACAAATTAAAAATGGAAGCCCACAGGTTGGGTTCTCTTAATGGGTTTAGGCTTACCTATAAAGCACAGCCCAGCTGTTCGGTTTGGTTGCAAAAGCCCAGTTGGGCTATGGATCGTCCTAAGCTTTGGCTTTTCTATGGCCCAGTTGGGCTTTGGTTCAACTTCTTCACCTTCTGCAGCTTACAGCCCAGTTGGGCTTTGGGTCTTCCTAAGTTTTTGTTGGAGAGGCCCAGTTGGGCTTTGGCTCTCAGCAACAAGCTCAGACCAGCAGGCAGCAGCAGCAGATCAGCAGCAGGACCAGGAGCAGCAGAGGCAACAGGAACAACTTCAGCAACAGCAGCCCAGCAGCTCCAGCAAGGGCAGCTGCAACAACAGCAGGGGCAACAGCTTCAGCAACAGCAGCTGCAAGCAAGAGAAACAGCACCAGTTCAGTGCAGCAACAATGCCTAACAGTAAAAGCCCAACAGGAGTTTCAGCAAGCAGCAAGGCAATGCACCTGTTGGTTTCAGAAGAGAAGAATCAGCAAGCAAGAGCAAAAGCAAAGAAAGAAAAAGCAATTTCGCCGCTACCGAGTCCCCGGCAGCGGCGCCAAAAACTTGGTTGGCCCGGGAAAGCGTATAAAATTAAGCGAAATGAAACGCGGGCCTACAGTAATACTGCAAGTGCACGGTCGTCGGATGTAGCTCGTGCAAGTACGGGTCGATCCACAGAGACTGGGTGTGTTTTGTAGTGTTTAGCTACTTTGGGCTCTAAATTGCTATTGGGCTTCTAATTGTGCTTAATGGGTTTGTTTGTAATGATGAAGTGCTTTAGGCCTTGGGCCTTTGAATGATGAACTGTGAACTTGGGCTTGGGTTTTTTAAGCCTGGCAGTGAACTAGGCCTTAGGTTTCTAAATTTGGGCTTGGGCTCAGTGTAGTGAACTGTGAATTGGGCTTTAATGTTTCACCTGGGCTTTGATTAAGTCCACAGTGGGCTTTTGTGATGAAACTGGGCTTCAGTTTGTACAAACAATGGACAGTGGGCTTAGAGAGTTTTTGGTCAAGAAGAAAAGAAGTGACCAGGAGAGACAGGTAACAGTGAGCAACAATGGCTCTAGGCCAAAACAGCAAAGATAGAGGAAGAAGGCAGTGAGGCAATAATACAAAGGCAGTTAGCCTAAGGCAAAGACAATGAAGAAAATTAAACAAGACAATGACTAAACAGCAAAGAACTAAACAACAATGCACTAAACAAAGCAGTGACAAAAGATTGTGAAAGTGATGAAGATAGTAGTGAAATAATGAGGCAATGGATGATAAAACAATAAACACAAGGTAATAGTGAAGTAAATGTGACAGTACAATGAAACTACAAGCAGAGAACAATGGAACCAAGGCCTAAGCCAAGGGCAGGGGAGATGGTGAAGGTGAAATGGTGAAGGTGAGCCTAGGCATACTACTAGAGTGGGAAGAGAACTAGTTTGCTCACAGTCACTAGTGAGCACTAGTTTCTCCCCACTGCTCAATCAACACAATGCTCTAAAGGCTTTAGCCTAACATTCACACAAAACAGTAAACATGAGTGATGAAAGAACACTAGGATGTTGAATCCACCATTAACCTAGGGGATATTCTACTCACAGCTAAAATAGTTACCAAAGTACTAATTGTCTGATTAAAGTACAACTAGTCTAAGGGCTTAACAACATTGGACATGAGCTGCACATGATGAAGACTATCTTATTGATTCATGGTTTCATCTAGTCCTAGCATTTGAGGTTTAGAACATACATAACAAGAACATTACAGAACATGATACAAACATTACAGAAACATAACATAACAGGAATATGGGAGTGACAGCAAAGAACAAACATAACACAACAGTGGAGTTCATAACAGGAACAACACATAACAACATCACAGTGACATAAAATGGAGAAAATCAAAACATTAAAATGGATAAACAGTGAACAGCAAAATGAACATTTAACAGAACTAAGTTCTGGACGCCGGCTATTCCAGGCATAAAACCTCACACACAAACCCACAGTTCCCTTTTATACCCAATACCCAATTTAGGGTTTATAGAAAAATACCCAAATTCAAACAGTGAAATTAGGTATATGATTTACCTAATTTTTGACAGTACAAATTGAACCCATAACTAATTCATTGCTTCTCCTAACAGAAATTAGGGTTTTCTATAAAAATCCCAAAAATTGAGAAATTAGGGTTTCGTAAAATCTTACTTTGATGGCGCAATTTCTTCAATCAATCGCTGACCCATCCTTCCTCTGACTTCACTGCTCCTTCCCATGCCTTTTCTAGATTCGATTGATAACATGCAATCATTCTCATCAATTCCACACGTCACTGAAATCGTGTGATGTTGATGAAGTTGATTGAAAGTTACCATGTGCGGTAGGTGGTGGTGATGATAAAGAAGGTGGTGTGGTTGTGGCAGAGTTGGTGGTGGCGGACATGGTGGTGTGGTGGAGCGACAGTGGAGTTGGTGGTGGTGCGGGTAGAAGGAAGAAGAAAGAAGGAGGAGAAATGATTTGGGTTAGGGTTCTCTCTTTTGGGGTATAGGGTAATTAATGTTTGGGTGTGAGGCAGTTTCATCAAATTTCGATGTCTTGCGATGCTTAGCCGTGGGGTGTGGAGATGAAGATTGATCTAACGGATAAAAGTGAAGATGCTGGCAGCGACCGTTGGATGCAGATATACAACGAAACTAACGGCGCCAGATGGAGTTAGGTGTTGTAGTGTTAAGCGGAAGTATCTGGGTTTGATGCGCAGGAAAAGAAGCGATCGTTGGATTCAACTACAATCTAATATGAAGGCTTGGAATTTAGGCGCTGTGGTGTTTGTCAGAGACTTCAGATTTTGATGATCTACGAAGGAGCGACCGTAGGATTTCGATGTAATCCCATCTAACGGATGAGAATGTAAGCGGATATGGATATAGAAAATGGGTTTGGGTAAGGGTTTTGGGCCTTGGGTATGCCAAGCCCATATCTTCTTTAAGAACAATTCTTCTTTCTTGAGCGCATTCCTAGCTTTTTGGACGTGCGCTCCATTCTTTGCGGCTTCCTTGTGTAATTTCTTCCGGCTTTTCACTACTTTTCTGCTCTTTTCCGCTCCGCAAGTCATCCAGACTTTATTTATTACCTAAAAAATGCAAAATTAAGTAAGAAAAATATTTATTCTTGAAAACAATGAAAATACAGAATATGGGATAAAATGTAGAATTACTGCACAAAAGATGAATTAAATGCCAACAAAAAGGGATAAATATATACAATATTTGGCACTCATCAATAAGCAAGATGCCTCACAGCCTACTATTTGGATTCAGAACAGTTTCGTTGGTAGCAAGGATTTTGACATCTCCATCCGAATGGATGAGTTTGCACATAAATTATGGGTATCTCTCTTTTTAGTCTACTCCTCTTCCGTTAGGCCCTTTTCAACTCAGATCTTTAGTACATATATCGTATATGCTAGTTGTTGCTCTTTGATCACATTATGACAGTTGTGTTGCAGTGTTGGTTGTTGTTTGCAAATTTGCAAGATGGATTTCCGTGTATATAGATATCACACAAAGACCTCATAATCTCTTTAATTTCATCCTTGATAAGTCTTCTGTGTTGGTGCCTTCACTTTTTTCTAGCATCTTGGCTCTTCTTTTTGGCTTCGTGTTACTCTCTGCAGTAAGTGACTGGTTCCCTTGTTGCACCTCATAACGAAGGTGGAGACCCTGGTTTAATTGGAATTTCTCAAATATTGTCCGCTCCCAAATGTTAATAATTGAGGAGTTGTTTCTGAATACAGAGTAATGAATCATTAAATGTTCTGATAGTGATTAGAATGACTAATTTAGAGTTTTGTTATGATTTGATGTGTGAATGTGTATTAGGCTTGCTTATTGGATAGTGCAAAGATGAGGTTTAATCTTACGAAACTATGGTTTAATTCTAATACTAATTTGATGAATTGGTGCACTTAAGTGATGGAACTCGATCCATATTGCTTTAGTGTCACTTAGCTTTACAGAAGGCACTTATATATATTCTTAGGACTTGAGCCCGACCCCTTTGAAATCTTTATATTTACAATGGTCAACGGGAAATGAGGTCTTTTGAAATCTGGCATAAATTGGGTGATTCGGTAAACAAGTTAATGGAAGTTTAAACCCACAAAAGATTTAACGCAAGCATGAGTTGGTCTGACATATTCCAGAGTGTTATGGTGAAGTTGATTGACAGACTTATCAGTAGTCTCTTATAGTTCGCATCCAGGATGTTTAGTGTTAGCTATTCAGGCTCTCGGTGATCTTTTCCTTTTTGCATCCATTTTAACAGATTTGTGAACTTTGTTCTTGTTATGATGTTCTTGCGCATACATTTTGTTACAACCTGCAGTTGTGATCCATCACATATCGATCTTCCCAGCTTGTAATGTTTGATGATGCATGTGACGCACTTTTCTATCGGTGCCCTTATATTGAGGTATGTGTTTCGTAGTTTCTCAATTTGACGTCTTCACAATTGCAGATGATAAATTTATGCGTTTGGTTTTCAATCCCACCCAGTATCAATCACTTCTTCACATGCATCCCAGTGTTAAAAATGAACTTCTGGTCCACTTTTTATCATGATAAGTTGGAGTTAATTGGACACCAATGTAAATGTTGGCAGGAAATATCTAACTGGGAGGTTCAGTACTGTTTAAGTATGGTAGGATAGGAAATGGTAGTATTACTTGTTTAAGAGCATCCACAGTCATGGAGTCGACCAAATGCCAAATAGCAGACCAAAAGCTAAAAAAAATTGGCATTTTACACTGAGCAACCACAGTCGTGGAAGACTATTTTTAGTCAGGCGGAAGTATAACAAACGCCCCAGTTCAGGCGCACTTTTAATGACCGTCCCAGTTCAGGCGCGCTTTTAATGACCGTCTCATTCAGGCGCATTTTTAATGTCCGCCTCATTCAGGCGCACTTTTAATGACCGTCTGATATCATGCGCATTTTTAATGTGCGCCTGATTCAGGCGCACTTTTAATGTCCGTCTAATTCAGGCGCACTTTTAATGATCGCCTGATTTCAGGCGCACTTTCAATGACCGCCTGATTCAGGCGCACTTTTAATGACCGCCTGATTAGTGAATTTACATAAATATTAGCCACTAATCTTCTTCTAATAACGTATTAGCCCACTAATCTTCTTCTAATAACGTATTAGCCCACTAAACGAGTGAATATACCAACGTCCCATTGGGGCGTACATTAAAGCAACGTCCAATTGGGACGTAAAATATACCAACGTCCCATTGGGGCGTACAATATAACTACGTCTGTGTTGGGGCGTATGTATTACATGCGTTTGGTTAGGCGGAGTTTATAGATGCGCCTGATTCATACGTTAATTATACTTCCGTCAGATTTCATACGGTCACTAAAATCTCGTCTGCTTTCATACGCTATTAATACTTCCGTCCCACTATATTTCGTTTAGTCTGGGTTAACGACCACATTTGGTCTCAAACCCTAATTTTGACGATCAAATTTGGGTTTGGTCCCTTCCGTTGCGGCATATTTTGAGACCAAATTTGAGTTTAGTCCCCAAATTTGGCCGTGACTGTGGTTGCTCTAAAGGAACTAATATTATAGTTCAATTTTTTGCTAGTTCAGTTGAACCATTGTAGCTTGTCCTCTTTATACATCTGATAGCTCATTTAGGAAAACTGTTGAAATGTGTATCGTCATTTCCATGATGCTGACTATTGTGAGTCCAAATTAGTAAGATAAAAGTGGGACGAGGTAGTTGTTACTGTCTTTCAATCTTATTTGAGTTACAAGCACTTGACATATCCAAACAATTACATTGTGATCAACTCTTTATGGTGAGGTGCTTACGTGTACATGTATAGTTGCATCTGCCAGCAACAATAGTTCTTGGTGTTGCATCTGTTTTCAGCCCACTAATTACTGCACTTGGATAAGTTTCTATACTTGCATGTTTGCTAGATTTAACCCCCTGTTACTGCAGTAGATGTGCTATCAGACCCTAGACCTCCGGGGCCAGGGGTGCTATTACAAGAATAATATGTGCTATTAGAGATAATATGGTTCACAAGTATGGTGTGTTTGTAGATTTAGTTCTTGCTTTTGGAAATATGCAACTAATGAATCTGAGTCCCTTTTACAGGATGTGCCGTGAGTAGAAGTGTGTAGACTTGCTTAAAGCTAGAGAAAAAATATCTTTGCTGAGATTTTAAGCTTGATGTTGCAATATTACTGAAGTAACTCATGGCTCTAATTGTGAATATTACAAGTACAGATTTGGGATTTATTGTACGCCTTATTGCACTAAATTTGAAATAACCCATAACCATAATTTTCTTCAAATCACAAAAAAACATCAAAGCTTCATTTTAATCCCTGATTCTGCAGCAACAACTGAATTCCAGGAGACGCATCTATTTTACATATTTTGTCGAACCGACCGATCTATAACTAACACACCACAAGTTGGTATTTGGTTAGTGAATGGGATCTTATTATAAAGAATTCTGCTCGTTCTTGAACTAAACGGTTTTGATAATCTTCCTATTTTAAATCTCTCGCTATTTTTGGTATTCTTCCAAAATACAAATTGCTTTTGAGGAGCTATATATTTGTGTTTTTGCACAAGTTTCATTCTCAAAATTTATTTCTGACTATGGAGGCATCAAGCAAGATCTCTTCTAGTGAGACCTATGTACATATGGTTTGATAATCTCACAACTAAAGAAGTGGAGAAATCCTATTCCAAGGAAAAAGATTTTCTTTTTAAAAGAAAAAGGAAGAACACGAAGAAACCTAAAACAAATTGCTCAAATCAATAAAACTCAAGTTGACCAAGATGGAATTGCAGGGTCTCAAGGACATTCTACAGAAATCTCTGAGATCTTAATAAGTTTTCAAACAACAGCTGAATATGTTTGAAGCAGTTAATACTCTTATTCATAAACCTTGTGTTCAGATGCCAGTAGTTGACAATGAGTTCAGGAATGATGAAGAATTCTTCATGGGTATTTTTATTAGTTAACTTCTTGTAAGAATTTAATTCTTATTGTTTAAGGAGGAGGAACACTAGATTTTGGAATAGTTTTTATGTGTTATGTTAGTTATTACAAATATTATCATGTTACATGTTTAAAGTTTATTCAATTAAATTTTATTGTTGAAGATGACTCGCAATACCTTATTATGTATTGTTTATTTTGTATCATGTTCTGGTGTAGAACATATATCTCAGGTGAAACAATTTTGAGAAATGCAGTATTGATCTCTCCACGATTAAACTTTTGTGAATATACTGCTACAGGATTCCGTAAGATGTTGTCTAAGAATCTGCTTTCCTTTTTGATTGCATAACCGCCAGGGTCTACGACAGTACATGGCTAAGGAAGATATAATTTCTTTTGTTGAGTCATTATCTCATAAATTGCTCTCTCGTTCGTAAATAACCTAGAGAATAGTTTTTGACGGTGATTATTTTTCTCACGAAAATCTTGTATCTTAGTGTCCCTAACATTAAGATCGTTATTTTTAATTTCTTTGTCCGTAACTGGCGAGAAGAGAGAAAAAAATTTAATACAACTATAATTTGTTCGTAACTGGCGAGTAAATTTTTTAATGTCCAAAAAAATCTTTCTCTTGTGAGGTCGCTCATGTTGTTCTTTCGGGAATGACAAATGGGAAAAAAATTCTTTTTAGCTTGTGCTTAAACATCAGATCTTTATGGGGAGAGCGGATGTAGAATTTTTAAGAGATCCTTGTACCTATATATCTCCTTGATGAAAACATCGAGTTTTCTTGGTGTAATCGTCTAAACTAAAAGCTGGTATGTATTCTCTAGTTTTGACACTCTTTTGTTTAACTCATTATTTTCCCTGTTTTTCGCCTTTGCCAATTTTGTTGACAACAAGGAGGAGAATTATTAATTAGTATCTTACTACATCATATGGATTTCAGAGTATTATGTAAATAGGAGTGGATTATGAACTATAGGTTTTAACTGTTTTGCAAAAGGCGTAATTATTGACTAAGGAGGAGAATATATCACTGTAGTATTGCTTCAAAGTTGTGGTGCAATTGAACTTTGAGGAAGACAACAATACTATGTTTTTGTATAACAACTATTGAGTAGAATGATTTTCATTCCGACAAAGCTCTTTTTGGAGTATTCTCTTAAGTTGTTATCGCTACAGATCTTCAACAACGAGGTGCTAAACGAACACATGCAGAACCATAGAAGAACTTGGAGTACTGAAAAGGCGAGCATACCCAAATATACCTCAAGCTAAAACTTTTCCAACTATAAGTCCTTTCTCCGAAAGTGATTGTCTATGGACTGAATCGAGACAATACAACTAATCGGTTCACACTTCGTGTGATCGTCTATGGATACGAGATCGAGACAATACAACAACGAAGTATGTTTACTTGATAAGAGGTCCAGACTTAACCAAACACAATAGGATTACTATCAAGTAAATAGGAATTATCGTTTGTGTAATTTAATTTAAATTATAATAACAACAATTATAATTGCGGAAAATAAAAGTAAATGACACAGCAAGATTTTGTTAACGAGGAAACCGCAAATGCAGAAAAATCCCGGGACCTTGTCCAGAATTGAATACTCCCAGGATTAAGCCGCTATACAAAATCAAACCAACTTCGGATAGTTGAGACCAAGCAACTAAACCTATAGTTCACCTAGTTCCGTCTATATTCCCACGCCTCCGACCTGTAATAAGTCACGTACTTGGAACAATTCCTTTGGTTCGTATTCCAAACAGTAAAGGAACAACAAATCTGTTTGGTAACAACTCTTTTCAACCAAGTGATATGAGTTCGAAAAGGCTCTTCTGTTTATCTCAATAAACTCCTTCGTCAGGTTCTTAGATCTATCTTATTATCAACTACCGAAGTAATTGTTAAGATTTTGCAATCAATACTTTTAATCATCAATAATTGTATTGATGCCGATCTACACAACTAATCAATCTAATCTACCACAAGGATAAACCGATTATAGTTGGATCCTCTTTTACCGAAACAAGTATTGCGCACACCAAATATTATGAACCCCAGATTAGAAATCTTCAATATCTTCTTTGTCTTCAAATCTTCTTAGATCTTCAATAAACGCCTGCACATAACAACTTGAATCTCTTGTGATCAATCACGCACAGAACGAAGTCTGTTAACAATGGATTATTACAAGACGTCTTTAGATCTACAAACTGTATAAAGATCCCTGTCGAAACTTCGATCTAGTTTGAGTGAATCTTATATCAGAAGAGAAAATTCTCAAGCATAAACAAACTAGGTGCAATCAAAGTTTAATCATCGTTAGTCAATCAAATCAATCGAAAACACAAGATAAACCGCAATTATATAGTTTCCCACCAACGGTACTAATAGAGCTTCTCAATCCCAAAGAAGACTTTAAACTGAGGGGTCGTAAGAGAGTTCACCTAATTAGGTTACTCTCCTCTCAGAATAGGCGGCTTCACCAGTAACAACACAACTGAGGAAGTTTGCTGTCACGAAGGATTAGTTTGCCCGAAATGCAAACTTCAAGTATATATAGACAAGGAAGTTTGAACACCAAGGAATTTCCAAGACCGAAAATATTCTCAAGATATGCAATATATTCCAAATTCGGTTTCCATAATTCCTGGAAATGCTCTGTCCAAAATATTGACCGAAAATATTTTTGGAAAATCTCCAACTAGTAAATGCACATTACTAATTCTCATTTTCCTAAAATAAAATTAAAAACCTTAAATAAAAGATTCTTAACTTATTTATGTTTCGGTCCTGGGATTTTCTTCCTTAGATATTAAGGAATAACTTTGAACAATTAAAGATAAGCGTTACTGCACATGTTCAAAGTATGTCGACATCCTTACTTTGTTAGTCCTCTTTCATACTTACAATCTTGAAACCGATTTGCCACACTTCCAAACAAGTTTATAATTGGTTCATCCGACTTTCAAGAACTATGTGATTGACCAAGAACACTCAATTACCAATCATGGGTTTAACGGTTCTACCAAAACAAGTTTCGGTTCTACCTCCATGTGAGTACTGTGCATAGTTACACTAGCTTTCCAAAATTCGGTTGACTAGGTACTAGGATCGGTTCCCCACATATATATGGTATCTAACTTGAATGTGTTGCACATGTCCATAGGATCGGTTCCCCTTTCTTAAAACATGCTGCACCTAACACAAGGATCGATTCCCCTTTGTGATAAGTTGCACCTCTTACTAGGATCGGTTCCCCTTTACCCAAAGTCGGTCTTACCAATAACACAAAATCGATCATACCATCTCAGGTGATTACTTAAGATCGGTTTCACTAATAAAAGTCATACCAATACAAAAGTCAGGCCTTTGTGAATAGTTTTACCAAGAACACAAACAAGTCATCAACGGTTATACTAATCACACATATTGGTAGTTCAAAAGATATGAAATGAATAACAATACCAATGATGTCTGGTGATTTCCTTTTCGATTCACAAAACAAGTTCATGAATTTACTTCTTTAAAACACATGTAAAACATTGTTTCCTAGGATGAAATCCTCACCTCATACCCATACATAATCACAATAGCATTTAAACGATTATGTCGATATCTTATCTACAAAGTTTAATGGTTAAGCAATAAACCTCGTATTGTATTCCTTAATACTATGTCTAACTAGAGTGTTCATGCTTCGCAGTTTTGTTTTCAATATGCACGACCTAAAAGATACGTTAGGGAATGAAACAGTTCAATTCAAATATCATTATCCTCAAGTGGAAGGATGATGTTGTCGTTGTAGCTTCTTACTTCTTCACTTCTTCAAGTCTTCACAATACTTGTAATGTATCATATCCTAATACTTTCAAGCTAACCTATACGAAGTTGACTCTAGTACATAATCAAGCGACTCTTGAAATGAGTTTTGATTCACTAAAACATGACAACCAAACTTGACATACCAACGCTTTCAGGATGGTTGTTGAAGAACCAAGGAAATCAAACATAATGCACTTTGAGTTAAAATATTATTTATTTTGAATCCATATGTGTTGAATAGTTTTGTCAATAAAATTGACAAAAGGGGAGATAGTTTAAGCAATGCTTGGTTGAACCCACAACTTTTTCTATGTCAATCTTGTTGTCAATGTTAGATGAACAAAACTATATCTTGATATCTAGTCTACTAAGTCAAGTCTCGGACTAGGTTAGAATTCGATAGTTGAGTATCAGACATCACCCTCGAAGACTGAAGATCGACGAACATATTTGGAGAACTTCATTAATTACGTACGTGAAGACTGAACCATTTTATTTTACTCACTATCTAACCATTCTATCATATGAGACTATGTCGTATGACTTCCAGTAGATTTATTGCAAAGTAGAAGTTTCTAGTCAAGCTTGTCTTGCTAAACATCTTGAAATATGATTGAAGCATGGATGTTCATAGATCCTTAACAATATTAGTTCGAAAAAAATTTAGTGTTCAAGAATTTTTTGTGGATCATATGAAAATTTCCCAAGCAAATGATTTTATCATTTGAGAATTTTCATACATGAAAAGAGAGAAATTCAGAACTTCTGATATTTTGGCTGGCGAACCACTTCGCAAACCATAGATATTAGAGTTTCAGAAATACCTGGAAGGTTGGAGAACCAGTTTGCAAACCGCAAGTTCATAATGGGACTGTTCACGAACCGTGGTGATTTGAATGTTCATGTTGGTGTAAGAGGCTAACAGTTGGAGAACCCGGTTCACCAACCAGGCCATCTAATTTCTCGAGCCGAGTAGGGTTGCTAGATGCTTAAAAACTTATTTTTTGAATATGTTTAGCATTGCCGACTCTCTTAAACACCTCTAAGGAATCATTATTCACGAAAACACTTGTGTGTGTGTATCATGATTAAATTCTTAAGTGTTTAAATGAACATAAAATTGCTTATAGTCCATAAGGCATATTTTCCAAAAAACGGTCGTTATACACGGTTCCATTAGCAGACCACTGTGTATATTCTTCTATTGTAATTCTCACATGCTTACTTGAAACCCTAGTTAGAGTTTCATCTAAACAGAGAAAGTGTTTGCTTGATTCCCAAGTTATCTTAGCTTGAATTCTAAGCAACCCTCACTCTTGAAAAACTATATATAGAGATGCTTTTTCAACTAGGAAATTTAGTCCCTGACACTTTGTGTCCTAGTTGATAGATAGAGTAGTCCTATATTGACCTAGATTTCCTTTAAAAACATAATTAGGTCTACGACTAAAAGAATTCGCTTTGGGGATTCATGAAGCCAGGTACGACTATCTTTATCTTGATAATTCGTGTATCCTGATCTTGATTTTTTGTTATCGAGATTCTCGTGATCTCTTTCAGGAAAAATATATAGAATTCATAATGTTCTCTTCGTCTAGACTTTATGATTCCTCAATATAGATATCTGAAAACTATTCTTAATTGATAAGTTGAAGATTGTTCTTGAGATGTGGTAAAGAATCCGGGCTTCTCATCCGAGTGAGTATAAGTTGAAAAAGCGGGGGTCTAACAACACCACCCAATATTTCGTTTGGCAATCTGATAGACAAACTCCAATATACTTTCTAGACAATCAACTAGACAGTCAGACTCAATCTAGAGTAAAGTATATCAAATAGTTTAATATCTCTATTTCAACACAATCAAAGTTAAACAGAAACAAGTCCGTAAACCTGATTTTTAGTGTGAAGCTCTTGAAACAAAGTCATTTGTTTTAATCACAACCTATTCAATATCCACCGTGTATAAACCTCTTTAAGAAACAATCACTAAAGGAATACTTAAACACAGTGTCCACTTGAAATAGGGTTAGTCCAGACTGGTCTAACAATGTGAAAATAACAAAATCAATTGTTCAAGATCAATCAAGTCTTATCCAAAAAACAAGGTCGGATTTAACAACTATGATTGACTAACGTACAACCTGTATTATTTCAATTATATAAATAAAATATAATGCGGAAAAGAAATAACACAGACACCAGATTTTGTTAACGAGGAAATCGCAAATGCAGGAAAATCCCGGGACCTAGTCCAGATTAAACACACACTGATTATAAGTTGTTACACCAAATTCCTACTACCTATTCGGACTAGATGTAATACCTTCTTCAGCACTTGTAGAACTCCTAGCAGAATACCGATTCTCTTTAGCAACTCTTCACACAAATCTTCTAGCAGAACCCAAAGTTCTCTTTAGAAGATACACCACAACGATCGATACGATTTGATATTTTGTCTGCACAAAATACCAGTTTGATTTCCCTTTAGATGTGAATCAAGGTTTTGGAAATCTTGTGTTTATTTTGATAAAAACAATTACTAGGTAAAAGTAATATCAAAACAAACTTGTAGATTAGGGTTTTAACTTACAATAAGTATGCGTACACACAAGGAATCTGTAACCTGATTTCCGTAAGTAAATTTGGGTGATTCCAAAGATCAATTTCCAAGTTAAGAAAACCCTAATAAATCTACCACAAGAACAACTAGAATAAATCTAGAGATATCATGTTTAAAACTTCTCAAGGATTTTTACGAGATGTCTCAAAAGAAGTTTTTCTTTCTAGTCTTCGATTTCGACTAACAAGTGTTGGTATACGATCGGAAACTGAAATCTATCAAAACCTAGGGTTTATGATCAACAACTCTTGAATGGTTTTATATCAGAAGAGAAAACCTTAGAATAGACAAGAGGTGAAAAATCTAGATTACAAGTTATATGATCAATCACGAAGATTAAATCCAACTTGGCTTTGTGATCCCTAATACAAAGACTTTTATCTCACTCTCGTTCACGAAGAACGGAAGACGTGGAAAACAACCTGCAGAGCTTACGCCAATTTTCCAAAGGGATGAAAAACTTGTAAACTCACGAACTCCTTATTTATAATGAACAATAGCTTGGAAGCTGAGTCAAAGTTATTTTCCTTTTACAGGACTCTCCTAAATAAGGGAGTCTTTCCTAAGTTAAAACTCTTGCCAAAATAATTAAATAAATAACTTATTTAGCAAAAATTATATTTATGTGAATAAATCACATTTTAACTTAGGCAGGAATCACAAACACTTTAATATGGTAATCAAAAGTGTTTGGACCAATAGGTAACTTGCCTAGATAAGGAAACATCACCAACTTGACCAAAAATTCCTTTTAGTCACGTATTGGGCCCAAGTTCGCGGACCACTCCAAAGCCCATGGAATGTTTCCTACTAATGAATTTAAATCACTCATAACTTTGTCGTTATAACTCGGAATTGAGTGATTCTTGGCTCATTGGATTCACAATCTCATTATCTATAAAATGAGATACTTTATAGGGATAAAGGTTATTATCACCAAAGTCATGAATCAAATAACCTCAAGTATATATACCTAAATGTACATTTACCGTCATCGGAATTGTTCCGTATAGTGAGCATATATCTTGATAGATTAGAAAGGTAGAATAGAACAAAAATCCAAATAAAATCAATCACATAACTTTGATGAAGTATTTGTTGATGTCTTCTTGTAGTCTTCAATCTTCAATCTCCATCCTTTAAGAATAACTTCGATTCAACTTCTTAGACCTAATCTAGTCCGAAACTATCTTTAGTATGCTAAATCAAGAATGCATTTTGGAAACTAAAATTGAAAACTAACTTGACATACCAACGCTGGTTGGTTCAACCGAGCAGTGCTCTAACAATCTCCCCCTTTGTCAATTTTAGTGACAAAACCATTTTACATATGGCTTGTACTTGTTAAAAGTAAAAACGACAATCTTGATTTCCTTGGTTCTTCAAATCTTCATGTGTTCATCTTGTACTTGTTGAAGATCCATCATAGTATTATTACACAGCATCAAAGTTTCATTGTATCACAACTTTGACAATAATACTACGGTGATATGTATCACTCCCCCTTAGTCAATACTCCATCTCACATGGAAACCACTCCCCCTTACACAATGATCCGAAAACCATATGTATATGTAGTAGAACTACACATTAATTCTCCCCCTTTTTGTCAATCAAATTGGCAAAGGTACAAGAACGGGTTCCTAATGAAATTTCCGAGAAGAGACGTTTCATAGACTAAAAGAAAAATACAAACTTAATTTAGATGCAATCATAAAGCCGAAGCTAAATGCATTCATCAAGGAGTTTTAAGATACAAGATAATCCCTATAAAATTCCACATCCGCACACCCCGCAAGATATTACCATTAAGCACAAGTTCAAAAGAACTCTCCCCCATTTGATGTCATTCCCGAAAGAACAACAAAAGCGACCTTACTCCAGAGAGAAGGATTTATAATGGATCTTAGATCCTACAAGGAGATATGATTTAAGAACCAATCATTGAAAGTCTCTCATGAGATCATGTTACTAAAATGTTTAGAACTATCTCATGGTAACAATACACAATATGTGATCATCTTTTCTAAGATACAAACTTTTGTAAACAAGACTTGATATGCTTAGAAGGAAGAATAAACTTTTTCACAAGGATTTACACCAAGAATGGTTACCATAAGAGTATGAAAAAGTTTCTTTGACAATAAAAACCAGCATCCATGGCTTTGTTATATTTAAGAATTTCAATCACAAATCAAGTTAGTTAATTAAGACTCATACATGTGGTATCTAGCCATATGATCACTTCCATATAAATCATATTCTTCTTCACCATAACTAGTTCAATTGACTCAAATGAACTAGTTAGAGAGTTGTTCAATTGCTATGAGATCTTATGTAACTACACAAGACACAATTGAAACAAAGATGATTCGATTCGATGAATCGGCTCATGAACTTTATAGCCACGGTTTGCATAATGCATTCCTTAGTAATTTAAGTTTCATGTTCAGAGCACATCTTTAGATCATAACCTCTTAAGTTTACAAACAAATTCACGGACTTAAGTTAATCGGTTGAGTTTTTCAAACTCAGCAGAAATTCTCGGAAAGAGAACTTCCGCCAGTTCGTGGACTGAGTTCGCGGACTTAGCACACAAACGAGTTTTGAAAAATCCAGCAGAAATTCTCGGTCGAGAACTTCCGACAGTTCGCGGACTGAGTCTGCGGACTGGGTTCGCGGACTTGGCAAGCCAATTCCACAATCCTTCTGATTTCTCTTGATCAACAAAGTTCGAAAAATTCGGTTCAAGGAATACATGGTTATGTAATCTAAACTCTCATTTTAATCATTGATACATTCTCAGAGGACGCTACGTAGCCGTTATTCACAGACCGATTCACGTCAGAGCAATTCTCAAAGTGATTGAAACTTTTCATGACTTTCGTCACTAGGTGAAGATAAACTTGATCAAAGCGAAAGCTTACCAACACATGTTTTGAGGAATATATAAGCGAGTTAAACTCAACTCGAAACAATAAATTGTTCCACATATTCATAAAATTCCCAACTTAATATGTGCGCCCCAATTCTTTTGCAATCCTCACCGCATTTATTAGGGCTTCTTGGCGAGGATGCACTTTCAACACAATCAGGTTGTGTTGAGGTGAGCAAAATCTTGCTCACTACAGGTATTCGAAACAAAATCATGCATGGACTCTAGGAATTTAAAAACTTCCTTGAAACTTTCAATAAATGTTCCATACCTTTTTAAGATGTTATCCCTTGTCAAACTCTTGTCTGAGAGATCCTTCTTAATAGAACTCGTTGCTTTATTGGTCTTCTTTGATACCCATTTCTGAGTAGCTTTTGGAGAAACGTATTTATTTTTCTCCCCAATATAATTGTGAAACTTCTTTGGGGGAATACTGAAAGAATTGATATTATGAGACTCATATTTTC
Source organism: Papaver somniferum (assembly GCF_003573695.1). Classification (NCBI taxonomy): domain Eukaryota; kingdom Viridiplantae; phylum Streptophyta; class Magnoliopsida; order Ranunculales; family Papaveraceae; genus Papaver; species Papaver somniferum. Next base: position 19,610,316 of record NC_039362.1, read on the forward strand.
TCCAGTTTGGAACATCAGATCTTGTTATCCTAACAGAATCATATATGGTTTTATCTCGTTTAAGAAATATGCAATTTCTTTGTAAGTGACCTGGTTTTCCACAATAAAAATAATGTTTAGTATAATGGAAAAAATTATGTTTAGTATTACCTGAATGTGTATGTGCTTGCTTTGGAGCTTGGCAGAATTTCTTATTTTCGCCATCCGTAGTTGGTAGAGATACTTTACTTTTGTCAACCATGGAAGGTTTTGGTTGAGAAGAATATTTAGCTTTGACAAATTTTACCTCTTTACAAATACTAGGAGTGTCTATTCCTTCATAGCCCAATCATCGTGTATCACGATGAATTCTACATGCTCCCAATATCGAGGTTAATTTATCTGAGCTGTTATTTCTAGGAAAACTCTCTTTTAAGCTCAAGTTTTCTTCTTCCAAACTTTTGACCTTCTCAAGCGCAATAACTAGATCATTATTAGATGATTCATATTGAACTTTGAGATCTTCTCATTCTGAATCAAATAACAAGTTCATCTCAATATTCCCCAAGTTATCTAGCTTTGCTTGAAGAGTAACTTCCCGATCTCGACCTTCGGCAATTTCTTCTTTAAGCTTTCGTATTTCGTTGAGATAATCTCTTGCACCAATAGAATCAAGTTCGTCTTGCAAGTCTTTATTTCGACTACGAAGTCTGTCATATTTAACTTTCTCACTGAAAATGGTGCTTTCAGCCTCCGAGAGTTTCCGATGACTTTCTTTAAGAAGATTATTAGCTACTGGATCATCATGGAACACTTCTTCGTCAAAATCAGTATCAGAATGAATTTTTCCAGAAGCTAATGCAACCTCGCCTATGAGATCTTGAGGATTATAATATTCAGGTCCATCATCAAGAGTAGGCAAATCTGCTGAATATGCCGATTGTCTACGACTCCAGCTAGGACATATGAAGACAAGTTCCCGAAACCACGACAGTTATAACATTGTACATCATCCTTAGGAGATGTTACACTTTTAGAAAAACTCAATTTCCTGTCTCTCAAGAATTTTCTAAATTGTCGTGGAGTAACATCTTTAGTATTTGGCGAACCAGATTTATCCTTAGAGGATTCAGAATTGTTTGCAGCTTTAAGAGAAATCACCTCTTTTCTTGCGTGTTCATTGTCAAAGATCTTTAACTTTCTAGCAAGAGTACTTCTGGAGAGTGTAGAAAGATCGTTTCCTTCTTCAATGGCATGTTTCTTATACTCGTATCTTGATGGTAGAGACCTGAGAATTTTGCACACAATATCTTTCTCCGGAATAGTTTTTCCTAATGAAAAAGAGGAGTTAACTATTTGAGAAGGTCTTTGGTTAAACCCATCAAAGGTTTCATCATCAGACATGCGAAGGTTTTCCCAGTCAGAAGCTAGATTTTGAAGCCTTGCTTCTTTCTCAGCGGCATTCCCTTCGAATACGGTTTCTAAGATATCCCAAGCATCTTTAAACTTATTGAACGTAGTCACGTGGTGCTGAAGATCTGGGGTAATGGCATGGATGATAGCATTCAAACCGTCGGAGTTTTGCTTTGCAGCAAGTATCTCGGCAGGACTGTATTCACCAATGTTCTTGGGAACGTTTACATCTCCAACTGCCACAACGGGAGCATCATAGCCATTAACTATATATACTCATGATTGAAAATCACGTGCTTGAAGAAAAGCTCGCATAGCAATTTTCCACCATAAGTAATTAGTGTCATCGAAGGCTGGTGGTACGTTTATAGAGATAACACCTCTGTCCATAGAGTCAGATTGCTACAAACACAGACTTATGAGGTCTTAGCGTGTTTGCCTACTCAGATACCAATTGAAAAAGCGGGGGTCTAACAACACCACTCAATATTTTGTTTGGAAAGCTGAATAGGCAAACTCCAATATACTTTCTAGAGAATCAACTACAAAGTCTTTTGTTTTAATCACAACCTATTCAATATCCACTGTGTATAAACCTCTTTAAGCAACAATCACTAAAGGAATATTTCAACACAGTGTCCACTTGAAATAGGGTTAGTCCAGACTGGTCTAACAATGTGAAAATAACAATATCAATTGTTCAAGATCAATCAAGTCTTATCCAGCAAACAAGGTCGGATTTAACAACTATGATTGACTAACGTACAACCTGTATTATTTCAATTATATAAATAAAATATAATGCGGAAAAGAAATAACACAAACACCAGATTTTGTTAACGAGGAAACCGCAAATGCAGAAAAACCCCGGGACCTAGTCCAGAATAAACACACATTGATTATAAGTTGTTACACCAAATTCCTACTACCTATTCGGACTAGATGTAATACCTTCTTCAGCACTTGTAGAACTCCTAGAAGAATACCGATTCTCTTTAGGAACTCTTCACACAAATATTCTAGCAGAACCCAAAGTTCTCTTTAGAAGATACACCACAACGATCGATACGATTTGATATTTTGTCTGTACAAAACACCAGTTTGATTTCCCTTTAGATGTGAATCAAGGTTTTGGAAATCTTGTGTTTATTTTGATAAAAACAATTACTAGGTAAAAGTAATATCAAAACAAACTTGTAGATTAGAGTTTTAACTTACAATCAGTATGCGTACACACAAGGAGTCCGTGAACCTGATTTCCGTAAGTAAACTTGGGTGATTCCAAAGATCAATTTCCAAGTTAAGAAAACCCTAATAAATCTGCCACAAGAGCAACTAGAATAAATCTAGAGATATCATGTTTAAAACTTCTCAAGGATTTTTACGAGATGTCTCAAAAGAAGTTTTTCTTTCTAGTCTCCGATTTCGACTAACAAGTATTGGTATACGATCGGAAACTGAAATCTATCAAAACCTAGGGTTTATGATCAACAACTCTTGAATGGTTTTATATCAGAAGAGAAAACCTTAGAATAGACAAGAGGTGAAAAACCTAGATTACAAGTTATATGATCAATCACGAAGATTAAATCCAACTTGGCTTTGTGACCCCTAATACAAAGACTTTTATCTCACTCTCGTTCACGAAGAACGGAAAACGTGGAAAACAACCTGCAGAGCTTACGCCAATTTTCCAAAGGGATGAAAAACTTGTAAACTCACGAACTCCTTATTTATAATGAACAATAGCTTGGAAGCTGAGCAAAGTTATTTTCCTTTTACAGGACTCTCCTAAATAAGGGAGTCTTTCCTAAGTTAAAACTCTTGCCAAAATAATCAAATAAATAACTTATTTAGCAAAAATTATTTTTATGTGAATAAATCACATTTTAACTTAGGAAGGAATAACAAACACTTTAATATGGTAATCAAAAGTGTTTGGACCAATAGCTAACTTTCCCATATAAGGAAATATCACCAACTTGACCAAAAATCCCTTTTAGTCACGTATTGGGCCCAAGTTCGCGGACCACTCCAAAGCCCATGGAATGTTTCCTACTAATGAACTTAAATCACTCATAACTTTGTCGTTATAACTCGGAATTGAGCGATTCTTGGCTCATTGGATTTGGAAGCTCATTCACTATAACATGAGATACTTTATAGGGATAAAGGTTATTATCACCAAAGTCATGAATCGAATAACCTCAAGTATATATAAATAAATGTACATTTACCGTCATCGGAATTGTTCCATATAGTGAGCATATATCTTGATAGATTAGAAAGGTAGAATAGAACAAGAATCCAAATGAAATCAGTCACATACCTTTGATGAAGTATTTGTTGATGTCTTCTTATAGTCTTCAATCTTCAATCTTCATCCTTTAAGAATAGCTTCGATTCAACAGTTTATATAGCCTCGGCAGTAAAGAATATCTCCTTGGGAATATTTTATTCCCTTTCTTCTCTTCTCACGCTGTCAAACAGTGCCGAAACTTCCTTACTTAACTCCTTCACGTCTCTGCAGCAACCAAGCACTTTCCAAACATGAGAAACACACGAATTAGAGTCCCAGCAGCACACGAAACTCATAGCAAATCCCGTGAAAAACTCTCCCACGAACCTGTTGCTCTGTTTGTTTCAATACCACGATGCAGCCAACTCTAACCGAAACCATCGACCATACCATCCCCGTTTGGTCCAAACATTCCCAAAGAAACCAAATCCAGTGATCGAGTCTCATTCCAACGTGACCAAAATCTTAACAGAGTTTCCGCAGGAAGAAAACCCAGGAATATTTTCAACCCTTATATCCACCGTTCTAGCCAACTCTGGTATAAACGACGATCATTACTATCTCTATTGGATCAAAATAGACAAACCCAATGAGTTTCAGCCCTTGAATCTCCCTAGAGCACGATCAAAACTTCAACCCTAATTCTGCCTGCGTCTGCACTATCTCACGCCAAATTTGAAATTTGAAATGAAGAAGAAGATGTGCCCTGATCCAAAACACGGGCGCCTTTAACAGCATGGGGGTGCCCTTATCCAAAATGAGGGTGTCTTTAATACTTTTCTCCGGGGGTCCAAATAGCACTTTTTGAGCAACCTTTTCCACACAAATGTATTTCTCCAAAAACACTTATACAAACATAAAAACACCATAATAAGTAGAAAATCAAGTACTAACAATAGAGACAATTAGGACAATTCCGACACAAAAATGTGTCTATCACAGGGACACATAGGCAGATAGTCTTTTTACAGAAAGAAATGATACTTTCTTTTTCCTGGTTGATGGCATGCAGTTGCAGGTAGGGGAATGAGCTGGGGAAACGAATACCCACTTGCAAGTACAGTCGGTGTAAAATTATAAATTGAGTTGCAGAAAGAGATATCCAATAGTACCATAAGACGCGAGACAAGAGAAGAAAAGAGATAGAGAGAAACACGTCAATATCGCCACCACACCAGCAGAAGAGAGTAATTATCTTCAATGACATGGATCTTGGGAGAAACAAAAACAAAATGATTGATTGGGACAAAGTAAAGAATCCACTTTTGGTGGTGTGTAACAACCCGTGAATTCTAGCACTAAAACTGAGTATGGAATCCAGCGGTGCTACTATCGTAGGTCCAGATTTTTTATTTTTAAAATAAGGATAATTTAGTATAGTGAAATAAAATCCAATAAAGGTCATTAAATAGATAAATAATATTACCAAAACACTTTAAATGGTGATAAACCAAAAATTAAAATAATCAAAAAATTGAATTAAATAACTATGTGATATCCTTGTTGAGATTAAGGGAAAACAAATTCAGCAAAAAACTACATCAAGGAAGAGATTTCACTTCTTCCCTGATACTGCAGCGGTAACTCAAGAAAACCCCACGACTAACCCACTTACTTATTCTGATACCTGAAAGGAAAAAATCAACACAAGGTCAGAGCCTTGAATTGCAAGTTCACTCTTGATCCATAATATACACTGATAAGCATATAAGCAACAAAGGTATTAAGTGATAATAAACATCTTAATTATGACAATAGGAAGACCAGGAGTCTAAGTTTCAAAATCAAATAATATAAAATAATATAAGGCTTATCATGAGTTGTTCACCAATCAGAATCACACATACACATACACATTTAAACAATTGCATCTACTTCCCACCGCGACACGTACTATTTGAATAGTGATGTTCCTGAAATCGGAAAACTCAATGACAACCCCTTTTCAGGTGTACACTCACAAGCATGATAGCTATTGTGGCCACACCGGTACTCATAAGCGCGATAGCTATTATGATACCTTGATCTCAACACATAAATTTCAATACATAATATCAACATACACGTCTAATGCTCACCGGTTCTCGCAAGAATGATAGCTTTGCAGACCTGACCACTTAGCAACTAGATAAACAAGAATTAGTATACAAGTATAACAAACCTCCAAATAAAAATTTATATCTCAACAATACTCCAACATATACAAGACCATTCAAATCATCTTGAAACTCAGCACATAGTAAGTTTCAAAGGCATAGACACAACTAGATTCAAACTTCAACTATATTCTAGGTCAATTCAATAATTTACCATTCAAGCACATGTGTATAGCTCTGTTGTACATATCAAATACACCATGTATACTAATCTGATCATAACGAAATTTTCACAATGAAATCAAAATAATCTCAAGGACATTCTGTACGAATTTCAAATAACGGCTAAATATCGAATTATAATATGTTATATTTGCTCAACCTATCTGAATTTTTATAGGTGTAAATACAAAACATCTATTGTTTGGGTACCTCCCAAACTCAAATTTTTACAGCATACTCATTACCTAAATGGGTTGCTCATATTAAAATTTGATCCCATTCTAAATAGTAGAACTATATAAACTTAGGTTTTCAGAACTGTGCGGGTTCATAAATTCTACAGATAAGTACTCTGAATTACAAGTGTTTCTGTGTTGAATCCACGTCCGATCATTCCGAAATTTTCGCAGACACTATATGATAGTGATAGGAACAACAAATCCAAAATTTACAATAAACAATGGTTGGATATTGTTTTACGGTATAAACAGTACTCATTCTTTTAGGTGACAAAAAAACCCTAACTCGAAATTTACCTTAGAAATTCAACTCTTAACCTAGGTTTTCAAGAGGATTAACAATTGAAACTTAATAATACCAATAGTAAATGCTAAAGAAAGAATAAACTTGACTCAACCTTGAGATCAAAACCTAGAGTCCCCTCTGGTTTCAGTAACACTTGTTTTCCTTCTTCCCTTTTGCTTCCAGTTTCTTCCGAATAAACACTAGGTTTCTTATTTTTATTCAACTAAATTTTTTATCTTATATTTGTTATACTAACCTAAGTTATATGTGTTACCCAAACACAGGTTTCTTTTAAGGGCAACCTAATCACTCACATATAAGTAACCGGGTTGTTACATGGTGCTCATCAAAAGTTGGAAGAAGAGATAAAAGATTAGAGATATAATCGGTAATAACAAACCTAATTTAATAATTAAATAATAATAGGTCTCTTTTTTCATAGTATAAATATAAATAATTAAACATATTAAATGCACGAGGTGCTTTCACCACCATCTAATCAATGTAATTGGTCAGAAATTTTTTGGATCATTTTTGGCATGTTCTTGCAAACTGTGGTTCCCCCGGTTGGGTTGGGTACTGACGGTTGATGAGTCAGGCGACTAGCTTTTCTTATTAAAACAACGGAATACCGTGGTGCCAGATTAATTCTTAGATAGGATTATGATCTTGATGTCAGAGTCTTATATTGTAACAGTTAGTCTGACACCACGCCACCAAATTTAGGCGACTCTTAATTAATCTTCTTCGGCTTCTAATATTTGATAACCAAAAAGACCATCAACTCTAGTAAAAAACAAACAAATTAGTGCCATATTTATCTTGTAAGCTACGTTGTTTTGACATTATCACCCCTTTGCGCCACCATTAACACACGATGCTAAGAAGTTCAAGAATTTTATTAATATACAATGCTAAGATAAAGCCCAAGAATTTTAAAGTGAAACCTCCTTCACAAAGAAAAGTATTGCATGTCCATGGTATGAGCAAATTTATCATGTGATACAGATTAATAGTACAGTAAAACCTATGTGTAAGAATATTTTAGGAATCACAAAAAAATATTCTTACATGGAGGCTATTCTTATATGGAGGTCTAACTTGAATGCCCAATGAAAATTTTCATATGTGTATATACTCTTTCCTACTTCATGTCGATGGTTGTTACTTTTATTCTCTATATGTTTTAGAAAAATTGCAAACTTATCCGTCAATTATTTCTATTAATCGTAGATCAAGAAATTGTGGGATATTGTACCTGTCGGACCTGATGATAGATTTCTGAGCAGGAAATATAAAAATGTATCTAAGTATGTACAAACACTATTTAAATGAGGATTTTTTTATATGTTTATGTATATACAAAATTTTTAATTAAACAATTCACATACATCATAATTATCACATTGAAAATTGACAAATGAAATCAAATGAGTACGAATAAATTCGTATTAAGTTGTGCATAAAAAATAAAAATAAAATCCGTTTTGAAACAAAACGAACTTGTAATATGGTTACAAGAATCACTTCATCTTAAATTTTTATGTATGACAAGTGTTATATATTTATATTATAATGTCAATTATTCTTATGTGGAGGTAGATTCCGTAAGACGGGACTAGAAAATATTATGACTTATTCCAATATGGAGTTTATTCTTAAATATAACTGGTCCAAATCGGGATCATAAATTTTTATTCTTATATGGAGTTTATTCTTATATGGAGTATTCCTCCGGAGAGTTTTTACTGTATCTTCGATCACCAGTTGCTTCAGAACCCAATAAACATTCAGATTATGAGATGAATTAAATTTATTGGTACCCGGACGAAAGGATCCAAAGTGCCGCCAAAGAGAGGGCCCTAGCATGGCATCATTCATTGGCATGTATCTGATAATTGGACTAATAATCTTTTACACTTTTAGGACTCTGATATCAACATCATAATTGTACCTTAGAAGTAATCCAGCCATTTTCCGTTGTTTAGGTTATTTATAGTCACCTGACTCACCCACCGTTATCAGTACCCAACCTACTAAAAGAGACCCTCTTCCCAAAAATCAATCTTCTTCATTCCGAAGACTAATTACAGAAAATTTATTTTGCTAACCACGCTTTAAATACTGACATATATTTGTTTATCAGGCTTGATTATTTATAATTATAGTATGGAAAAAGTAATCTATTCTTATTTACTCATTTAATTTTTACCCTTGACATATAGGGAAAAAGTGGAGTGTCTAATTTAATTTAATTAAGTGTCAAACTTTCCCAAAAGTTACCCAATTCAAAAGCTAGTCGTAAAAACTGAAAATGAATGGATTCTCCCAGTTCAATAGACTACTAACAATTAATCACTTGCTAACTAAAAAGCCGTTGGAGTATTATCTTAATTTAAAAGTTGATATAAAAAGCATGGAGTCTCTTTCACTAATGTGTATTGGGTTAGGCTTAATTTTTACTCCTAACTAGTTAACTAATTGTGCATGTCATCATTAGCATGTATCCAAGTATCCTACGCTTGTCATTACATACACACTTTGAATAATTAATTTTTTTGTTTATGACTCCATGCAAAATTAGTTTCCATTTTTTTTATGGTCTCTAAGATTAGTTATGCCATGCAAAAAGAATTTTCTTTTAAGACAATTAATTTGCATTATTATTTTCTTTTATGGTCTCTAAATTTTAATTTGAATCTAGATCATGACTTCTTCTGACTAATGGAAATCCATTCCAGATCTTAATTTTAGATTTTCTTCATGTTTTTAACTCTATGTGTGTGTCAATATTTTGTAATTAATATATGAAAACGCTGGAAATTTCATTATCTCACATGGATCGATGAAATTCTTTAAGAAATATAGTTGGATGTTAACATACCCCATTTGTACAATGTGCGAATAGGCAGTGATTCTGGACAGACCGTCCGAATAGATTGTTTAAATATTGTTTAGACTAACATTCCAATGATCAAAATAACAACAAAGTAAATTTACCAGTGGGTATCAATATGTTTACCATTAATAGATACCAAAATAATTAGAGGTATCTCGTATCTTTCTTTATTCCCGTATTCAAACTCCATAACACACGATCATTGAAAATGAGAGAGTACCAAGTACACCGTCAATTTTTTCGTTCGACAACCTGTATGGACAAAACCTAATAAAATTGCAAGTAGATCAAAATCAAAGACCCTTGAACGATATGTATGTAGAGTTTTTATCTTTCTCTTCCACAATCAATCTGTTTAGACTTCAAAGTCCGTGAACATGATTGTGTAGAGGAGTTCTTAGACGATCTCAAAAATCAATATCCAAGATCAATCTAGTCGTATCCAAATCAATAGGATCCGAATTCTAACAAGTATAAAACTTGCTATTTATCTTTCAAGATATGAATTTAACAAGAATATGTCTTGTGTTTTTTATCTCAATTAATAAGGACTTAAACTATCTAGATTGATTACGTACTAATTTATGTTATTCATATTTGAAAAGGAGAGGGAACCAAGTACACCACCAATTTTTTCGTTCGGCAACCTATATGGACAAAACTTAATACAAATGCAAGTAGACCAACTTAATGATCCTTGACAATATGTATCTAGAGTTTATATCTATATCTCTTCTCAATCAGAACTTATATACTATGGAGTCTGTGAACCTGATTGTTATGAAGAGTACTTGGGCGATCTCAAAAATCAATATCAAAGATCAGTCTAGTCGTATCCAAATAATCAAATTTGAATTCTATCAAGTAATAAATTTGTTTCACGATACAAATTCTACAAAAAACAAGTCTTGTAACATTATATGGACGTATCTACTAAGATTGAATACGTACGACTTGTGTAACTCATATTATAAAGATAAAAAATATAATACGGAAAAGGAAAAACACAAGACACAAGAAGTTTTGTTAACGAGGGAAGCACAACAGAAGAAAAACCATAGACCTCGTTTAGATTTGAACATCAAACAATATTAAGCCACCACAGACACTAGCCTACTAAAAAACTTCAGAGTGGAATGTAGTGGAGACGAATCCACCTTACAAGTGATTCAGTTATAGTCGCGCTCCTTATGTCTCTTGAACCTCGCAAGGCTCTACGCAATTGATTCCCTTAGATGACGTCCTTTACATCCTAAGAGTTGCTTCTACCTAATTAGTGAATACTTTTGATACCAATCTGGCTCTAACAGATAAGCCTATTTTATTTCATTTTAGATCAAATATCAAAGCTTGGAAATATGTTTGCAATAGAAAAATCTAGCAAACCTCACAAATCCGGAATACTTATGTTAGAGCACTGCTCGGTTGAACCCACTAGCGTTGGTATGTCAAGTTAGTTGTCAATTTTAGTTGCCAAAATGCATTCTTGATTTAGCATGCTAAAGATAGTTTCGGACTAGATTAGGTGATGTGAGGCTAAATAAACTGTTGAGGAGCAATAGAAGAAGGGATGGAGAGTTAGGGGAAGAAACAGAGTGTGGAATAGGAAGTTGCAGAGTTTCTCTGATGCTGCATGAAGAAGAAAATACGAAGAAGATTGCACTATCCAAGACAGTCGTAAACCACTGTCGTATTTCCCTTCAATTGCAACAGTTTCTCAGCGACTGCACAACAGTCACTGCTGCACTTTCCTTTCATCGTTCTTAGCAACAATTGATCTGCAACGTTTATTTGCGTTGCAGTTTTATGTTTTATTGTATTTTCACCTCTTGTAAGCACTTTTGAGCAATGAAAAATTCTTTTGAGCGTGTTTCCAACATGAGGAGTTAAACCCCATCACCGGGGTAATGAAGGAAGCCAAATTTCACTAATGCGGTAATTCAATTACTAATTGCACAATATTTATGACTAATTGCACAGTATTTAATTGAATCATGATTATCATTGAATGGTTGTCATTTCAATTGATGGGTTATGCTTGCTTAAATGTTTTGATATCCCATGCTTTAGATTTACATCCATTACTTTCAAAATCTATTTTAGGCAATGAATTAGAGTCAATGAAACTTTATATCATGAGCTATTATTGTTTAGAATTGGTATTTAAATTGCATGAAATTGAAGTCTGGTGGAATTCTGAGTCCCGGTCATATCTTCATCTTGTGACAATATTTTGTATATATATTTTCCTATTTCTTTTATTTTAGTTTATTAATTCTTAAAAACAATCTCATCAAGTCCGAGTGAACGACAACCTTTTACCACTATCAAAATTTTGATCAATTCTTGGCGCCGCCGACGCGGACTTGTGTATAGATTTGTTTTTAGGTTTATTTTTATTTTTATTATTTTTGTTCTTTTTTACGCCTTTTGGTATTTCTTATTTGTTTTCAGATTTGGAGTTGAGCTAAAGAAAAAGGGAGAAAGTGCTGAAAACAAAAGTGAAGCCAAAGAAGGAAAGAAAAGAGGAATCCAAAAGGAGTGAAGAAGAAGATTTTGTATATTATTTTATTTTATTTTTGTATAAACTGTAATTAAGGTTTTTATTTTTGTAATATTTTATTTTTGGACATTTATTTTTTCTTTTCTTTCGGACATTGAACTTTGGGACTTTATTTTTTTAGAAAACCCTACGGAAGGGTAGTTTTAAATATAAACTGTGTGCAGAGAAGGACGACGATTATGATATAGGCCGTCTGGAACGGGAGGTAAGAATTCTAAACACCCGTGAATCCCCTGTCAGCGGGTTTACTGGATGATTTTGTATGCATATATGTTGAGGACCTGAAATCGGATTTAATTTTCTAGTAAAGGGCAAGGCCTGGCCAAATCAAGATAAGGACTCGGATTTCATCACTGTTTCCTTCTTGCCCGCCTTAGGAACACGTAACCTACGCGAACCTAAGCTTAAAATACTGACTAGAACGAGACCGATAGGGTAACGAGCTTAATAGGAAAGTCATTCGAAAAATATTGGTTACTCTTTTAAGCATACTTCAAAGATCATAATGGTTTCTGTGAGTTGAATGTGTGACTGCGCCGCCTTGTAATACCGGCGAGGCCTTGGGTATCAAAGCTCCACCGAGCTTCCCTCGCCTCTATTCAACTTACCTTAACTCAGATTGATTCCAGAGGGGTTTGCTCAGATTGTAACGAATTCCTTTTATAAAGAATAGAAGCTGGTCTAGAAATAATCTAACTAGAGCCATCATGCTTTTTGTTTGATAGATAAAATAGGCTTGTTGTGGTCGAGTCAGCCTTCTTTGTGCTTGTTTAGAATTCCCTTGCAGTTAGGATGTCAAACTGGTATTATAGTAGCCAATACAATGAGTATCCGACTGAGCAGCTTGGACATTATCCTTTTTATGACCATAGTGTGAATAGTGATTGGGAACGCGAAACTTTTGAAGGTTATGGTCCATACCATTGTGAGCCCAATTACTATCCACATACCCACAGGTCATACGAGCAAAACAATCCTTCTATTTCTCTAGAAGAGTCTCTCAAGAGTTTCAATGAGTCAACACAGAAATTCCAATTATTTATGAAAGAGACCTATAATATTCCGCTCCCAGAAGAGTCCGTAGAGTAGTCAACTAAGATGTCTCTAGAAGAGTCCCTCAAGCAATTTACTGAGAGTACAAATAGGATTGTAGAAAAATTTGCTCAAGATAGTCTTAAATACCAATATAGTGTTCCCAATACCACCCTTGAAAATAAGGATAATTTTTATTCACATAATCAAGATGACGAGGTTAGAATTGGTAATACTACTTATTTAGATGGGGTTCGATCATTTTCATGTTATTATAATGATGATATGATGAGGATAGTATTGATGAAGAACATAAAATATGTAGGCATACTGATCAGGAATTTGTTACTCCGATTGAGCTTTATAATGATAGTGTTGTTTCTAGTACAAATCCAAATAATTTTAATAATTATTCACCTATTCAAAAGGATAAGGATTTGACTAGAAATACCCCCGTTTTAGACGATGTAGTATTTCCTTTTCACGAAGCCAATGAAGGTTTAGAGGAACGAGTTTATTTTGAGTCTAGTGATTTAGAAACAATAGTTTTAGACAAAGGAAGTGAACTCGTAGAGATGAGGGATGATGAACCTGACTTAGAAGAATCAATTGACCATTTCCAGGAATCTGATGACCTAGAAATTAGGGAAGTTGTGACTAGTCTTTCTAGAGACACTGAAAACTCTAAGTTTGGGGGTGATTATCATTCTCCACGTGCATTAACTCTTAGAAAGGTCCCTCACTTGGGACTTGATATATGTGCCTCAACCATTGTGCCAGATTATCTTCATACTAGATCTCCCGAACCTAATAATGTCCAGGAAGAAGTTTAGTTATTAGAAACCCTCTGGTTGATGTGGTTTACCCAGGCGATAGTACCCAAATTGACTTTGTTTTCCCACCAAATATTTTTCAACCAATTGTGGGAACGTATAAGTTTCAGATGTGTCAATTATTAAGTTTTGAGACTAAACCTAATTACTTTAGGAGATTAGGGGCGACACATTTTTTTAAGGAAGACCACTACTTTCATCGTGGTCAACTGATTGACTTAAAGGATCCGCAATTATTTAGGTTATTATTATGTGCTTCCAAGTTTTTACTTGAGTTTTTACAGACTCTAATACCTGAATCGTACCTTAGCTACGAGGAAATGCACTCCATAAAAATATTTTATCTAGACCTAGTTATAGAACCTGAACCTGAACCACAGCTAGATGTAGTTGTCTTAAACATGAAACTAGACAAGGGCGTGCTTTATCCGTTAATTTTCTTGGCATGTTGCAGATTCCTTTTACTTGTGATAGCCCTATTTGGTTTTGGTGATCCGCAATTATTCTGGCTATTACTTTATGATTCTATAAGGTGACTTATCCTTTATTAGTCTGGATGAAGACTTTAAACTTAGCACTTCTTGGGAGGTAACCCAATATTCATGCGACACCGGTAATATCTTTCCTTATCTCTTTTGCTTTAATTGAAAACAGTTTCTCCTTGTTCATGCTTTTAATTTCATCTTTAGAACATTGAGGACAATGTTAGATTTATGTTTGGGGGTATGTGAGAAACTTTTTAGTCGCATTTTTTGAAACTTATAGCATCACATAGTATCCGGTTATCTAAGTTTACATATTGTTTCTCACCGAAAAGATAGAAATTGGAATGCTAGAGATAACAATCTTTTGAGACATTAGAGAAAAAGACATTGAGATCTTTGAAATTCAGGATAGAACTTGTTCCTTTTAGAGGGTAAACGTGATGGACCTAACCATCCATGATAGAAAGGCAAGTAGGTCAGAAGGAAATGCCAGAAAGACAAAGCAACCTCACAATGTAGTCTTAGTTACTGGATTACGACTCTCTCTCAGTAGAAACTTATCATCATCAACAAGCGGAGCGACATCAAAATCTATGAAGAAAGTTGAAGACGTCTAAGGTTTAGAAGCAACAATAGAAAAGAATAATTCAAAAATCAAAGTTGAAGACTTATTTACAAGAAGTTATAAGAGCAAATGATATAAGTTGTTGAAGTTCATGATACCAAGACATCACAAGTTGCGAAGATCCAAGTTCTAAAGTCCTTCTCTCATGGCCATTCAAATTTTTGTCTTGTTATTTTTGTGTAAAAAAAAATCATCATTACGTTCTAGTTTTTTGTTCAATAAGGCCATAGGAAGTAGAAATCTATAAGGAGGTTTCAAGAAAGAAATTAAGGAGAAAAGTTAAATTGTCAAGGTTCTACGAGATTCAAGAGTTTATCATCAACAGTTGAAGCCGAAGAAGACATTGTTACTACTGAGCACTATGAGAGAGTCGAGGAGAGATGAATATTGGTTGCTTTGTTAGTCCGCTTTCCATTTGGCACAAGATCTTTCTAGCACTGGTTCAACTCATCACACGTAATTAGTCCAGCTGTGTAGCAGATGTCCCTCTCATCTTTATCTCTCTCCTAATCTTATCCAGCTATAAAACGGATGCATCTTACAATGTTTATCTAGCTGTGTAGCGGATATCTCTTTATCTAGCAGTATTGCGGATGTGTCTCCCATTTTTTTTAGTCATCTTTAGAGCTGGCACCTTTAATTTCTCTGAAAATTCTAGTTACTTGGAGATAGGTTGAGAATATGTATTTCCTCATAGCTCTTTGGATACTTGTGACCAATTATAAGTCTTGGTTTTGTGGGTACACCTCTGGTAAACCCTCCCGAGACTATATCTCGGTCACTAGGGCCACCTAGTGAGTTAAGTTTTTATTTTCTAGATTAGTTTTGCTCGAGGACTAGCAAATAATAAGTTTTGGGGTTCCATGGTTGATCAAATTTTGCATTATTTTTCAAAGCATATAATATTTTTTAATTACAAAATACTAACAACCATATATTTTACTTCTTGCAATATGAAACTCCAAGTGTCCAGTACTATATGCAAACTAGACGGTAAATGGTGTAATATTCTTTTTTTCTTTTCTCAAGTATCACTGCATCATAATATATATATATATATATATATATATATATATATATATATATATATATATATATATATATATATTAGTCACAGAGAGCTCTATTAATTCATAAGAACTACTGAAATAGGATGAGCACCATTTCACTTTGACCGTTTAAACCTTTATTACCCTAATTATGGATAGCTTTGTCAGATCGTTTTCAAAGAAAAATAGTATGACAAATAGAATCACTCTGAATTCAGAAGAAGTTATTATGCATGACATTGAAAAACAATTACAACATTGGAATATTCCTAAATTCTGATTAATGAAGTATATAAGAAAGGAACTTTCCAATTTAGGAGCGACTATGCAATTAAAACAGTGGAGGATTCAAATGATAATTTTGAACTCTTCTCTGCCAGAATGATAGATGACCATAAAAAAAAAGATTTAATTATCTTCATATAGGATTAATCCAAATAGCTGTCAAATCATTGACGAGGAAATGATTGAATAATTTTATGCTCTTATGTGTCAGAGATTGCAAACATAATAAATTTATTGATTCGTTATTAGGAATTATTGAATCATCCTTATGTGAAGGTCCAATTTATTTTAATTGTTTCCCGAATTTTTCTGTATCTCTGTCTGATCCAGGACTCCTTAAAACTCTAACTTTAAATGTTAGAACTCAGGGGTTTGATATGGTCGCAGGGTCATAAAACTTAGCAGTTGTGTATATAATATATTATAAGGTTATGAATACCTTATATCCTAATGCTCAAGTTTATGATATAAAAGGTCATACTATTATTTTTCATACCAATATTGGTAAAGGTCATACAGTTATTCCTAAAACCATAAAGTGGGATCAGGTCACCCTCCCTGAAAAGTGGACATTATGGGTATTAGTTCCAGCAAAGCCTTGCCAAAACCAAAATCTTCAAAAAATTATTGAATATGAAGATGGAGATGTGGAAATACAGTTTACATCTTTTAGGAAAACTAGGCTTAAGATATCAGAAGGTGAGGGAAGTGCACCAAGGCCATATGTAGCATCTTCTTCTTATACAGATCATATTCATAATTTTATAAATGACCCAAATGATATTATTATAGAAGGATTTAAACAACCTTCGCATAAGGTTAATAAACCTTATTATAGAGTAGAAACGCCAAAATCTACGGTTACAAATATTCTGGAACAAGTAGAACCGACATTCTCCGATCTAGAATTTGAGATAAATGTGATCCAAAAACCACTATTAGGTTTACAAGAACTTCGAAAAGAGTATCATAGTTTAGAAAATACATCTAAACGGGCTTGGTTTGAATCCAACTTTAGTTCTAATAGACGAACAAAAATATATAAAACCTATGGTCTATACTTAAGTCATAGTAAAGATCCAAACCCATTCTTCACCTGGTTTGAAGATTTTAGCAAAACTTACAATTTAGATGAATATAAGAGATCGCTTAATATGTTAGAAACTCAGTTTCAATCTTATGCGACAAAAGATGGAAATTTTATTCAGTCAATCCATCCACCAGAAGTAGTCCTTGATATCAAAGGTGCTATAGCAGCCCCATACAAATTAGAACATAAGGGAACTGATTCAGTAGTAAACTAGAAAGATATTGGTCAGTTAATACAACAAAATAAGTGCACCAATTTATATTTACATTTAATAGGAAAACAAACAACAAGAATTGAAGGTTTGTTAAACAGGGATAAAAGCCAAGGTATACAACCTAACGAGCTTAAACTTAATCCGGCACCGACTAGTGGATTATTATTTAAACCAAACCCAATAATAGATCTGAATGTCTTCAATTTTTCCAACCCAGATCATAGATTTGTAGATGCACTAGTATAAAAGCTAGGAAAGTTAAGCTTATCGGCTTCAGGCCCATCTAAAGGATCCAGACATTCAAAAGAATGAATAAATGTTTTGTCCAAACAAGAACCATACAGTGATATAAATATAGAAGAACCGGAAGAAACTTTTCATGCATCAAATTTTGATAATATTAATAAAAATTTTGGTGATATTAATAAAATATATTTTGGGAAAATTAAGTACACACCAACAGCTCCTACCAGAAATTATTACCCTAGACCAACACCAGTAGATTTACAACTGGAAGAGGATTATTATTGGAATCAGACTTCGTTTGATGGAAGATTCATAGTTGAGTGGAACATAGATGGTATGATGGAATACCAACTAATAAATATCATAAAACAAATGTCAATGTATGCTTCTGCATCTAGTCTCATTAAAAACCCAGAAAAACAAATTGTTGAATCCATAGTTACCGGCTTTACTGGCCAACTTAAAGGATGGTGGGATTTCCATATGTCTGACCAAACAAAATATAACATTTAGATGCAAAGAAACCAGTCAAGTTAGGAGGTGGTACTGAATATCCCCAGGAAGATATTGTCAGTACCCTACTTTATACCGTTGGCCTGCACTTCGTAGGAAGTAATAGCCAAAAAATGGAAAGATCTAGGGAGTTACTTATTAATCTTAAATGTCATACCCTCTCTCATTATAGATGGTACAAAGATGTATTTCTCTAAAAAAAAAATTAGTAGGGAAGATTTTTCCTCTAATTCTGACTTTTGGAAGGAGAAATTTGTCTCAGGATTACCTCCTTTGTTTGCTGAAAGGTTAGAAATAGACTAAAATCAAAAAAATATTCAACAACTATTGAGTATGGCGAATATACTTTTGGAAAACTATCTTCAGAAAATTGTATATGAAGGTTTAGCTTTATGCTCAGACATCAAATTACATAGGCAAATACAAAAGAATAAATTATCTAACAAGCAAGAGCTGGGTGATTTTTGCAAGCAATTTGGTTACACTAATACTCCATCCGCATTATTGTCCAGGAGGAAACATAATCGACCACCTTCCTATAACCATCCCAAGACTAATAGGTATCCTTCGAAATCTAAACGACCCAATTTTAGGAAGAACAACAATAAGTCACAACAATTTAATAAAAAGATTGATAAGCCGCTTCCGGTCTGTTATATGTGCGGAAAAGTTGGGCATTATAACAACAAGTATCGTACAAAACAGAAAATAAATGAGTTTAATCTAGATGAGGGTCTCAAACATCAATTAGAACAAGTCCTCTTAATGGATTCTGATATATATCTTAAGAGTATGAATCATCTTCTTCAGAAGATGATTCAGGGACAGTTTCAGGATTGGAGGATGATAAGTGTACAGAAAATTGTTCTTGTAAAAATTGCTTTCATAAAAAAAATATCTAGTCTAGGAATTAATGTTCTCATCAATGAAGAAAATTTCATATTAGAATTAATTGATAAAATTGAAAATCCAGAATCAAAGCGAAAAGCTTTAGAAAAATATATTGAGGTAGCTAAACGAGCACCAAAACAAGAGAAAATCGAAACTTCTTACAAACCTTATAGTTTTAAGGAGATAATGGCAAGAGTAGAAAATCATCACATTAGAAAAGAACCTTCAGTCAATGATCTCAGGGCAGAAGTTAATCAGGTTAAAGAGGAATTAAGAGGTCTTAAACAAAGGGTCCAGATTTTGGAACTTCATAAACCAGTCGACTGTGATTATCACTCGCACAAAGAAAACTCTTTCGATGTAATTTTACAAAACTACCAAGCTCATATTACTACACAAAAATATATAGACAAACCAGAATCACCTACTGATAACCAGGATATCGAAAACATGCAATTTATTAATATAATAAATAAAGTGGTCACTTAAAACTGGTATACCTTAGTCACCCTAATCATAGGAAAAGAATACCGTTTCGAAACTATGAAACTCATAGATTCGGGTGCAGATCTAAACTGCCTAAATAAAGGGTTAGTTCCCACAAAATATTTTAGCAAGACAACCCGAAATCTTAATACTGCAGATGGAAACCAAATTGATAATTAATTACAAATTGTCTGATGTTGCAGTATGCAATAATGGAATGTGTCTAGCAACACCATTTATCATGGTAAAGAATTTATCTCAATCCTGCATATTAGGAACTCCATTCTTAAATATGTTATACACGTTAAGTATTAACAATACGGGCATTGAATCCCTCATTCAGGGACATAAAACAATATTTGAGTTCGTCTCCGAACCTAGACAAAAATTTATTAACCAAGTTCAAGATAAAATCAAACACAAAGAAATTGTTTTGTTCTTCTTAAAAGAGGAGATCTAATATAAGCAAATAGAAGAAAAATTAAACTGCCCGAAACTTCAAAAACAAATCAATGATTTTAATGATCTTCAGGTAAAACAAGTATGTGCAGAAATCTCAAATGCATTCTGGGAAATAAAACAACATATAGTAGAACTACCTTATGAACCAGATTTTTCTGAAAAAAATGATTCCAACAAAAGCCAGACCAATTCAAATGAATAGTAGATTGTTAGAAATATGTAAATCTGAAATTCAAGATTTACTAGATAAAGGCTTGATTAGAAAAAGCTACTCTCCTTGGAGTTGTCCTGCCTTTATGTAGAAAAAACAACGGAATTAGAAATAGGAGTTCCGAGATTAGTCATCAATATAAGCCTTTGAACAAACCATTAGATGGATTAGGTATCCAATTCCTAATAAAAAAACACCTTTTAGATAGATAGCATAATGCTGTCATATTTTCAAAATTTGACTTAAAGTCAGAATTAAACTGCATTAATTCTGATAAGTAATAGCATACAGGGATTAGGGATATTGTGTACCTAGATTCGCTAATCCAAAATCAAGCAGCAATAAGTGTACAACTCCTTCCCTTAATGATGTTGTTCTTCCACAAATTGATGCAGACAACCTTTGGCACTACCAACAACAACCCTAACTTCTTTTAGGAGGAGTAAGAAAAGACTTTATAGGTTGTTACTGACTACCCACAAATTAATTCAATACCACCAACAACTTTGTTTCCTTGACTGGATGATTTGAGTTAAACACCGATAGAAAATCTCTGTGCAAACTTGTAAGGAAGATGAACACTTCTGTTGCTTTTCGAAAGAAAAGCTCGTATAGCTTTTGCTTAGGAAAATAAGACAAAAGACAAGAAAACAATTGTTGTGTAAACCAAAGAAAGACACGTATGGGCTGTGGACTTTCTCACAAAAAACTTAATTGTATAGGGATGGGAAAATAAGAAGGCTTGGCTTTTCTCAGCTTTCGGTGTACTTAGGATTTCGTTTCCTTGTTCTAGTACTACTGCTAGTCCTCGAGCAAACTACCTAAAATACAAAAACTCCATGTCGTCGAGGATATGAATGCACTTAGCTAATACAACATGCCTTTAAACCCCTAGGTGTCCCTAGTGGACGAGTTATAGTCTCGTGAGGGCTTACGGGAGGTATACCCACAAAACCTACTCCAACTTCAAAGTATTCCAGCTTCCCAAGCATCCAAAGAGCTATGAGGACATAGAGTTTTTGCATGCTAGTAATAAGAAGTTAGAAATACCAAAGAACATATTCTCATTCTTAAATGTTGAGTGAGAAATAACCACACCATAATGAGATAACACGTGTTTGAGAGCGATCAATAAGCATTTCGCCTCAACTTCTGCCTCACTTAAAAGGATTTTATGATAATTGCACTCAATAAGACGAATTTTTTATGGGTCTCACGTGTGTGCAGGTAGGAATGAAGAGAGAAATCCTACACACGTTGAATGGTGGGAAGGAAACCTTCCGAATTATTTCTGGAGACTCCACAAGATCGTGGAAAATAAAGAATTTTTCTGATGATCTCTAAGAAAGGAAATCAACCATTATTATTAAAAATAGAGGATGAGAGTACTTACCACCTTCACATCTGATTGCAATGATGAAAACACCACTCTCATAACATCCAATAGAAACGTCTTCCTTCGGCTCTTCTTCTTCATCTTCTCGGTCTTCAACTGTTGATGATAAACTCTTGAACTTCTTAAAACTCTGACAATTTATAACTCTTTTCTCTTCAATTTCCTTGTTGCTTGAAACTTCTTTATATATTTTTCTTCCCTATGGCCTTACTGAACAAATAACAACCTAAATGCAACTTTTTTTTTTTTGAAGATTGCAACTACAAAAAAAAATGAAACCAAAATTAACATGGGCATGCAAGAAGTACTTACCAATTTGATCTTCACAACTTGTATTGTCTCCGTATCATAATCTTCAATAAATCTCATATTTTGATTTTCTTCACTCTTGTACTTAAATCTTCAATTTTGATATAGAATTCCGCTCCTTATATGTAAGTCTTCAACATGTATATAAAAATCTGCTCATTGTATGTTGCTTTACTTGGACATGAAATGTCGCTCTTCCTTGAATTGTTGCTTGTAAACCTCAAACGTCTTCAACTTTCCTTGTAGATTTTGATGTCGCTCCGCTTGTTGATGATGATAGTGTTTCTATGGACCTGTTGTTGGAGAGAGAGATAATGGTGCTAACTGCAAATCAAACTACAAGAAGGTGGCTTTCATCTATAGACGTCACCCTCATGATTGACAAAATTAACACTCAAGAGATCAAAGAGTATTGCTTTTATTGGTATGAGGTTGGGTAGCTCACCATTCTACCCAAAATTAACGTACGGTGACACACACTCAAAAGAAAGCTCTTTAGTCAAATACAAAGAAAATCTGGTCTGGTGCCTCGGCTGATATGAAAATAGGTAGTCTCCACTAATGATTAATCAACAACTCTAATAATGCATTCCCTCTGCTCCTAATTTGCATCATCGGTATGATTAAATCCATTATTTAACACTCTAACAAGCAAGAAATCCAATGTAGTTCCCTAACACTTCCAAGTTCAGTTATTTCAGTCAGAATTCTCTTTGTAAACATACCTAGAAGTATGCTAGTGACTCTAAAATCTCTACAAGTTGGAGGTTTTGTGCAAAATTTTTGAAAAACTAAAAAAGACTAAAAACTCTATATGCAAAATACTCCCCCGCACTTAAACTTTACATTGTCCTCAATGTAATTGACTCGTCCTGAGTAAAGTCAAGGTGGGAAATTAAAATATGATATGAAAACGAAGAAAAATAAATAAGATAAATATAGACATACAAAACCGATGGGTTGCCTCCCATTTAACGCTTAGTTTTACGTCCTCATCCCGACTTGGCATTCTCCAAACTACTCCTCCAGAGGGAGTAAATCACGAAGCTCGATTTCTTCCATGTTCACATAAGCAATGTTTTCATAGTATTTTAATCTATGGCCGTTGACCTTGGAAATTTTCCCATCTCTTAAACTAGAAATTTCAACTGCACCATGAGGAAAAACATGAGTAACAACAAATGGTCCAATCCATCTGGACCTTAGTTTACCGGGAAATCGTTTAAGACGAGAATTAAATAATAGAACTTTTTTCCCCACAACAAAATTCTTTCGAGAAATCATTTTGTCATGGAAAAGCTTAGTCTTCTCTTTGTAAATACGGGAACTCTCGTAAGCATCATTACGTATCTCCTCAAGCTCATTAAGTTGTAGCTTTCTTTGCTTCCCCGCATTGTCATAATCCATGTTGCACATCTTTATCGTCCAATAAGCCTTATGCTCAATTTCAACCGGAAAATGACAAGCTTTGCCATAAACCAACCGATATGGAGACATACCAATCGGTGTTTTGTATGCATTTATATACGCCCAAAGTGCATCGTGGTGTCTATAACTTCAATCTTTCCGTGTTGTGTTAACGATTTTCTCCAAGATGGATTTGATCTCACGATTTGAAATGTCAGCTTGCCCACTAGTTTGTGGGTGATACGGCGTACCGACCTTGTGAGTTATCTTGTACTTCTTGAGAAGAGCATGGAAGGATTTCTTGAAGTGCGAGCCTCCATCACTGATAACCACTCTTGGTGTACCATGTCTAGAGAAAATAAACTCCTTCACAAACTCACAAACAACTTGGGAATCATTAGTAGGGGGTGGCTTTAGCTTCCACCCATTTCGAAACGTAATCCACAACAAGAAGTATGTAAATATTTCCATTGGAATTGACAAAAGGGCCCATAAAATCAATGCTCCACACATCAAAAATCTCTACAGTGAGAATAGGATTGAGCGGCATTTGATTTCGAGCACCTATATTGCCTGTTCGGTGACATCTATCACAAGATTTACAAAAAATATATGCATCCTCAAATAAGGTGGGCCAATCCACTTTCAAGGACTTTGAGAGCGGTACATTTAGAACCAAAATGACCACCACATGCATAAGTATGCAAAAAGTAAGGATGGATTGAAATTCAGAGTTAGGTACGCACCTGCAGATAATTTGGCAACACCATATTTCCACAAGTAGGGCTCATCCCACACATACTTCTTGGCTATCTTCTTAAGCTTAAGATTTTGAAAATTAGACATTATACTAGGTACTTTCCTTGTAACCAAGTAGTTCACTATATCAGCGTACCATGGTGTTGAATCTTCGATTGAGAAAAGTTGTTCGTCTGGAAAACGATCTTGTAAAGGAAGTTCTTCTTCGGAAACAACAAGTCTACTGAGATGATCCGCAACATTATTTTCAATACCTCTCTTATCCTTGATTTCATAATCAAAATCTTGCAACAACAAAATCCACCGTATAAGTCTTGGCTTAGCGTATTTCTTCTTAAGTGGGTACCTAAGTGCTGCATGATCGGAATATACAATAACTTTTGCACCCACCAAATATGATCTAAATTTTTCTAGTGCAAACACTATAGTCAATAACTCTTTCTCAGTGGTAGAATAATTGATTTGAGCATCGTTTAGGGTTCTAGATGCATAATAAATCACATGGGACAGCTTTTCCACTCTTTGACCCAAAACAACTCCAACCGGGTAATCACTTGCATCACACATCAATTCAAATGGTAAACTCCATTCCAGTAACTTGATAATCGACGCAGTTGTCAAAAATTCTTTCAACTTGTTAAAGGCTTCTTTACACTCCTTGTTGAAGTCAAAGGAAACCTATTTTTACAACAATTTTCACATCGGCATTGAGATGTTGGAGAAATCTTTGATAAACCGCCTGTAAAAACTTGCATGACCAAGAAACGAGCGAATATCCCTCACCAAAGTGGGGTATTGTAAGTTCCTTATTAGGTCTATCTTTGCTTTGTCTACCTCGAGCCCTTGAGAGGACATGATGTGACCTAGCATTATACCATGGTTTACCATAAAATGACATTTCTCCCAATTTAAAACAAGATTAGTGTTTATGCATCTTTTTAGCACAAGTTCAAGATTTTGTAAACAAATATCAAATGAATTGCCATAAACACTAAAATCATCCATAAATACCTCAATGATGCGTTCCACGTAATCAGAAAATATACTAACCATACATCTCTGAAAAGTGGCGGCCGCATTACAAATACCAAACGACATCCGTCTATAGGCAAACGTACCAAAAGGACAAGTAAAAGTAGTCTTCTCTTGATCCTCCGGTGTAATAACAATCTGATTGTACCCCAAATAACCGTCCAAAAAGCAATAATGTGAATGTCCCGCTAACCTCTCTAGCATTTGATCAATGAAAGAAAAAAGAAAGTGATCCTTTCTAGTTGCGGCATTAAGCTTTCTGTAATCTATGCACACTCTCCATCCTGTTTAGACTCTTGTAGGAACAAGTTCATCATCTTGATTTATAACAATAGTGACACCCGATTTCTTAGGCACCACTTGTACCGGACTAACCCATTTGCTGTCAGAAATTGGGTATATTACCCCCACACTTAGTAATTTGAGGATCTCTTTCTTCGCGACCTCCATCATTGGGGGATTAAGCTTACGCTGAGCATCACGTACCGGCTTGCTATCATCTTCCAAAAGGATTCTATGCATGCACATGGATGGAATAATACCTTTTATGTCAGCAATAGTATAACCAATGGTCGTTCTGTGCTCTTTCAGAACCCGAAGTAGACGTTCTTCTTGTATGGCAGTAAAATTCTTTGCAATAATCACCGGAAGCTCCTCTTTATCACCCAATAAAGCATACTTTAAGTGATCGGGAAGAGGCTTCAATTATAGTTTAGGTACATGCACAATAGAAGGCAAAGGATCCTCATTAGTTACGGGTAAAGAAATATAAGAGATATTACCCGTTTTAGCTTCTTGCAATGCTGTTAAAGCACCACACATATCCAATAGCTCTTTGACTAAATCGACGTCCAAATTCGACTGCCCATGAACGTCCAAATTAATGCTATTTCGCAACACAACTCCAAGTTCATCTTCATTGCTTAAATCAATCATTTGTTGTGCTAACGAATCAATAACATCAATAGGGAAAGCGGAGTGCACATCACTAGGATAACGCATGGCCTCAAAAATATGTTGAAGCGAATGATCTCCTTATCAAATTCCATAGTGAGTGTGCCATTGTCCACATCAATCTTCTTCTTTGTTGTCTTCATAAACGGTCTCCCAAGAAGTAACGAAGTAGATGAACAATTATCTTCATTTTGCATATCCACGATGTAAAAATCAACCGGAAAGATTAATTGATTCACTTGAACTAACACGTCCTCCACGAATGCCTTCGGATAATGTATTGGACTTGTTTGCCAATTGAATAGTAATTTTTGCTTCTTTCAAAGGTCCAAGATTGAAAGAATCATAAACATCGGCTGACATAACACTTACGGAAGCTCCCAAGTCAAGCAAATCATGCTCAAATAGTCATTTACCAATAGTAATTGGCACTGTGAAACCACCCGGATCTTCACACTTTGCAGGCATCTTCTTTAATAGCATAGTTGTTGTAATTTCGCCCACTTGTATAATCTCGTTGGCAATCAACTTATCCTTCCTTGTGCACAGATACTTCAAAACCTTAGCATACCTGGGTACTGTTTTGATGGCCTGAATAAATGGGATGTTGATGTGTATCTTGCTGAAAATGTCCATGGTCTCCTTGTCTTGAACTTTCTTCTTCGACTTGGTAAAACGACCAGGGAAAGGAGGTGGTATGGTAAAATTGGGAACCGTGTCCTTAGGTTGGCCGTTTGAGGTTGGCTTTTCCTTTGGGATGGTTTCCTCCTCTACTTCCTTTTCGATGTCGTTACTAACCTCTTTACTAGCTTCTTCATTATGACCCGGACTCTCCACTTGTCTTCTACTTCTTAAAGTAACCGCATTAACATTCTCTCTTGGATTCACAAATCACTACAAAACAGGTGGCTTCTAGGGACGGTCATTTTTTCCAAAACCGTCCCTAGAGAGGGTTATTTGGGATGCCCATGGGATGACCGTCCCTATTGGTCACGGGATAATTAATTTAAGGCTATTTTTGGGCCGTACGTAAAAGAAAGTATGACCAAAAAGTATTAGTGACGGTAGAATAGGGGACGGATAGAAAACCGTCACAAATACCTCTTGGGACGGTTTTGGGCCTTTTGGGATACTTTTTAGCCGTCCCAAGAGGCCTTCTATTTTGTAGTGAATGGTTGTGAAGGAATATTTGTGGATGCTTGAGATTTCAATAGGTTCACATCGGTCGCCAATTGTCCCGTTTGAGTTTGTAAATCCTTGATCGCCGAATCGGTCTTTTGTTGGTTTTGTTGGCTTTGTTGTAACATGTAAGTAAGACCTTGCATGCCTTGCATTAACGCATTGAGCTTGTCATCACTCAAAGAATCACGCTCCTTGACTTGTTGTGGTTGAAATCGTGATTGTTGGAATCCACCTTGTTGCACATAAAGATTAGGAGCCGCCGCTTGCTTGTTTTCATAACTAAAGTTGGGATGATCCTTCCAACCGGGATTGTAAGTATTTGAGTATGGATCGTACCTTGGCATTTGATTTGGAAACAAAGCATTTACTTGTTTGATCTCATCATCCGGATTAATTACCGCGACCATTCGTTGCATTACCCTTTCCATGCTCCTCATCCTTTGTTCAAGGAATGATGATGAATCACTAACTTCATGCACTCGCCTAACCATTGGTTCATCGCTTGTGTAGAACTGTTGCGTGTTTGAAGCCATACTTTCAATCAACTCGGTAGCTTGGGCCACCGACTTGTTCACTAGTGCACCACCACCCGCGTGTCAAGAAGAAATCTATCACTTGGTTGAAGACCTTCGTAGAAGTATTGGAGTATCATAACATCACTGAATTGGTGGTGTGGAAAGCTTGCCACCAATCCCTTGTATCGGTCCCAACATTCATACAATGACTCTCCATATTTTGCTTCATCCCACAAATTTCCTTGCGAAGTTGAGTAGCTTTTGATGCAGGAAAATATCTCTCAAGAAAAATTTTCTTCAATCCATTCCATGATGTGACACTTCCGGAAGGCAAATAATACAACCATTTCATCAGCATTGCCCTCCAAAGAGAATGGGATATCTATCAACATTTCTCCATCTGCATTAGTCTCTGGTGGAAGCATGGCAATGACTATGGTATAGAAGTCCATAAGATGTTTGTTTGGACCTTCATTCACCATACCATGAAACTTTGGTAACTCTCTAATCAACCCCGTCTTGATCTCGAAGGTTGAGTTAGTTTGGATACACCATTGTTGTGTATCAAGCTTGTGAGAAGCTAGGTCCTTGAGTGTACGATCACCCATTGCTTCTTCTTCTATATCCGAATCTGCGAACTCACTTGATGAAGAAGGAGGAAGCGGAGTGTTAACCGCTCGAATGAAATCTTTTAGTTGAGTGCCGGATCGAAGACGTATTGGACTCGGTCTGCCCTCTTTAAGCATTCACCAAAGATATAGTACCTGAAATAAAAATCTAGAAAACAAAAATCAAAAACTAAAAAGAAATAACTAAAAACAAAAATAAAACTAATAAAAATAACAATTAAAGCTAGCGACTGCTTCCCGGCAGCGGCGCCAAAATTTGATGCGTGTCATGAGTGAAGTCAAATTAAATCACTTATTTCCACATAATTAACTAGTAATATAATGGAAGCAAGAATCGTTCCCACGAAGAGCAGAGAGTTTAGTTGTCAAAAAGGTCACAAATTGGGGGGGAGGGAGGGGGGCTTTGTTTTAGATTGTAAACAAAGTAAATAAAGCAATTGAAATTGAGTTGCAAGCAATAGAGAGAGAGATGACTGAGGAATCCTTATTCGTTACTAAACCTTCAATGAGTTATTATATTCATCCATTAATACTTTTAATCACGGATTATTACTAACCGTAGGAAAGCAGTTAGCTCAGTGTTATCCCCAAAAATCCTTTTACCACGGATACAGAAGCTCTCTAATATCAATTCTATTCAACGAACCACCAAGTAGTAGCTCACTCAAGGTGTAATCCAATCGAATGCTTTAGGATTTGTGAATTATGTTAATCCTAGTAGTTAGACTCTTAGCTCAAGGTCCACTTTCTAGTGTTGTTCATACACACAATCGCTCCACAGAATCCCTATGCAAGGTCTTGTGTTTCCTACTTGTGTACAAGTTATTCGACAATTACTTATCTGCTAACTCAATACTAGCAATTGATTAAATCAACAAATTAATTCAGTTGTCCACCTAAACAATCTATCAATTAATCATGGATTTCAATTATAGTATAAACAAACAATAATCATGTGAAGAACTTCAAAATAGATTCATATAACAACTCAAATCTTGTCTAGCACTTAAAATTCATCCTCAATCAATTAGATTTTTAGCTACTCATGGATGTAGAAGCATCCATGTTATACATACGATAAACTAGAGAAGAAATCGTTACGATAGATGAACCGCTCTGAAACCCTAGCTTTTGCTCCGTTGTTGTTTCTCCTCTCCAAGCTTGCAAAGTAATGTAAAAGAATGTCCTCTTAATGTTTGAGAGGTGTGTTTATATAGTGCTCACGAAATTAGGTCTTCAAAATCCTTCTGGGACCGTGTATTATCGAAAACGGGGTCAAAAACGTGTCAAAAGTGTCCCAGGAAGTTGTCAGGTTCGGCTCAAACGTGTATGGACTTCTTCGGGTGAACCTGACAAGTTATTTTTGCTCCGGATGAGTGTCAGGTTCGGCCCAAAAGTGGTGGGAGGTTATCAGACGAACCTAGGTTCGGCTAGCTCTTTTTCGGCCGAACATTCTCCTGTAACTTCTTGTATTTTCGTCCAAAACTTGCTCCAAGGTTCGGCTCACTTCATGGTTTCTCTTATTAGCTGAACCCTCTCCTGGATACTTTGTTCAAAACTCATTCGTAGGTTCGGCTTAGGTCATTGGATCATCTTCTATCCGAAAATTTACACTTAAAATCTTCCGAAAACTTGATTTTTATGTTGCAGGTTCGGCTGACTCGAGCTAATGAGTTTTGAGCCGAACCTCTCTCTGTAACTTCAAATATTCCAATCTCGTTTTGCCCATAACTTCTTCGTCCGATGTCGGAATGACCTCATTCTTTTTGTGTTCTTTTCGTAATTAATTCTCTTCAAGATAGAGGTGATTTTTTTTGGATTTGAACGCATTTCTTTTGGTCCTCTATGTAAACTCCATTCTTTAGCACTTTCGTAGCAATTTCCACTCCTTTTGGATGATTCACCTAAATAAACAAATAAAATAGAAAAAAAGAGTAATACAACATAGAATGCAAGAAATATAACTAAAACAAGTATGGAATGAACACTAAAATCATGTAAATTAAACACTTATCAACTACGACGAGGCTGGTTCGGTTGAGCAACAACTATTTGTTCAATTCGTTGCTCCGGTTGTCCTACAACTTGTGGTTGAACTTGAGGTTCAACTTAAGGTTGAGGATGTACTACTTCTTCATCCATATGAATACCCGGATTAACTAATGGTTCATTAAAGATCGGAGGATCCTGCTGAACTATTGGTTGTTGCACAACTACAGGTGAATTTGTATGTATATTATTACTAGCTTTTTCATTAATTTCAGGAATATCAAAAGTTGTTAGTCGTGATTAGTTTTGTTAGACTCTTCATTGTTTACTGGAAGTGAACTAGAAGTACTACTAACTCCCACTGAACCATTATCACACAACTCTTCAAGCACAACTTTACTTTGAGGTTTATAGTCCATCATATAATCGTCTTCAAGAAACATTTCATTTGTACTTACTACCAACTTTTTCTCTTTCGGATTATAAAATAAACCAGATCGAGTACCTTTTGGATAGCCTACAAACAAGCAAACTTATGACCTTGACTCTAGTTTACTAGACTTTCCTTTTAGCACATGCGCAGGACAACCCCATATTCTTAAATGTCGTAGACTTGGATTACGCCCAGACCACAGCTCTCTGGTGTCTTAGGAACTGCCTTACTAGGTACCAAATTCAAAATATATGTTGTAGTTTCTAAGGCTAATCCCCAAAAAGATATAGGTAATGAAGTATAACTCATCATGGACCTTACCATCTCTAGTAAAGTTCTGTTCCGTCTCTCTGCCACACCATTCTGTTGTGGTGTTCCAGGTGCAGTCAACTGGGATACAATCCCATGTGTTAGAGCATAGCTCGGTCAACCTCGCATGCGTTGCTATATCAAGCATGTTTTTCAATGTTAGTGATCAAAACTATGAGTCTTGATTTCTAGTCTATTATAGCTAAGTATTGGACTAGGATAGAAAAGTGTAGTTGAGCTCAAGAACTTCATGGTGATTCATCATACAACGACGAAAATATACTCAAGGAACCGTGGAACTTCA
The DNA here is from genome assembly GCF_003573695.1 of Papaver somniferum. NCBI lineage: Eukaryota > Viridiplantae > Streptophyta > Magnoliopsida > Ranunculales > Papaveraceae > Papaver > Papaver somniferum. The sequence continues at coordinate 19,641,952 of NC_039362.1, forward strand.
TCAAAAAAAAGGTATGTGGAGACTTGAACTTATCTATCACTCAAAAGTCTATCTATTCTATCTCCTACTTCTTATGAGACAAAAAGTCGTATGTTATATAGACTGATCATACACATTTGACATTTCGAGCTGAGTATTCACTACTTATCTTTTTCTCGAAATCGTGTGTTAGTAAAGCGTTTCGCTTTGATAAAGTTTATCTTCACCTAGTGACGAAAGTCATGAAAAGTTTCAATTACTTTGAGAATTGCTCTGTCTGTGAATAACGGCTATATAACATCCTCTGAGAATGTCTCAATGATTGGAATGAGAGTTTAGATTACATAACCTTGTATTCCTTAATCCGAAGTTTTCGAACTTTGTTGATTGAGAGAAACCGGAGGAATTGGATTTCCAAGTCCGCAAACCCAGTCCGCGAACTGACGGAAGTTCTCTTACCGAAAATTTCTGCTGGGATTTTCCAATAACTCATTTGCGTGTTTAGTCTGCGAACCTAGTCCGTGAACTGGCGGAGTCTCTTTGCCGAGATTTTCTGCTGAGTTTGGAAAACTCTGCCGGTTGCCTTAAGTCTGCGAACTTGTTTGTGAGCTTAAGTGGTTATGATCTAAAGATGTGCTCTGAACATGAAACTTAAATTACTAAGGAATGTTTTATGCAAACCGTGTCTACAAAGTTCATGAGCCGATTCATCGAATCGAATCATATTTGTTTCAATTATGTCTTATGTAGTTACATAAGATCTCATAGCCATTGAACAACTATCTAACTAGTTCATTTGAGTCAATTGAACTAGTTATGGTGAAGAAGAACTAGGTTAATATGAAATTCTCATATGGTTAACCTTTTGGCTTACTATGTTGAACCAACATACACATACACGTTTGGGAACGGTTTTCACAAACCCAGTAAACGTCTACCCAAGTGTGTGTGACAAGATAAGTTTTCGATCTAACGGTTGAGAAATATTAGATTTAATCTAAACCAGGTTTTCATCTAACGGTGAATATGGATTTCTTTGTAACTAAACCAAAACCCTGATTTGAAGATTATATATATGAGACATCTAGCATTGTGCAAAACTAATCCCCATACGTCTGTGTGATACTAGTGCGCTCTCTAGAGTCGATTCTCTTTTAACCTTTGGTTTTCTTCTCTAAAACAAGGTTAACGACTTAAAGACTTCATTGGGATTGTGAAGCCAGACCGATACTACTTTTATCGTAGTTGTGTGATCTGATCTTGCATCTTCTATCGTACGAGTACAATCTTTGATTGGCTTGAGATCGTGAGAGTCCTCCGATAGGCAAGATAAAGAATTCACAGACATCTTCGTCTCACTGTTTGTGATTCCTCGACAAACCGCTTGTGTAGTCAAGAAGGATTGTTGAGAGGTGATTGATTAATCTAGGTTGTTCTTCAGGAATAGAAGACTGGATTATCAATTGGTTCCTGTTCACCTTGATTTGATATCTTAAGATGGAATAAAACCTAGGTTTTTTCTGTGAGAGATAGATTTATCCTTTGGTAGACTTTTCTGTGTGAGACAGATTTGTTTATTATTAAGTCTGCGATTTTGGGTTGCAGCAACTCTTAGTTGTGGGTGAGATCATCTAAGGGAATCAAGTGCGTAGTGTCCTGCTGGGATCAGAGGTGTAGGAGTACAAATGTACCTTGAATCGGTGGGAGACTGATTGGGGTTCAACTATAGTCCAGTCCGAAGTTAGCTTGGAGTAGGATAGTGTCTATAGCGGCTTAATACAGTGTGTATTCAATATGGACTAGGTCCCGGGGGTTTTCTGCATTTTCGGTTTCCTCGTTAACAAAACTTCTGGAGTCTGTGTTATTTCTTTTCCGCATTATATTTTTTATATAATTGAAATAATACAGGTTGTGCGTTAAAGATCATCGATTGTAAATCCAACCTTTGGTTGTTGATTGATATTGATTGATCCTTGGACATTGGTCTTTGGTACCGTCCAAGTTATATCTCTTTGATAAAGACTCGCAGATTTCCATTTGCTTGAGTAAAGATCAAATCGAGAGATTGAGATATAAACTCTTTGATATATCTTTTTATTGATTGAGTCTAACTGTCTAGTTGATTCTCATAAAAAGTATATTGGAGTTTTTCCATACAGATTGCTAAGCGAAATATTGGGTGGTGTTGTTAGACCCCCTTCTTTTCAATTGGTATCATAGCAGGCAAACACGTTTAAGACCTAACAAGTCCGTGTTTGTAACAATCTGACTCTATGGACAGAGGTGCTATCTCTATTAACGTACCACCAGTCTTCGATGGCTCCAATTACTTATGGTGAAAAATTGCTATGCGAGCTTTTCTTCAATCGTGTGATTTTCAATCATGGGTATATGTGGTTAATGGCTATGATGCTCCCGTTGTGGAAGTTGGTGATGTAAACATTCCCAAACCTATTGGTGAATACACCGTTGTTGAGATAACTGCTGCAAAGCAAAATTCCGACGGTCTGAATGCTATCATACATGCCATTACCCAAAATCTTCAGCATCATGTGACAAACTACACAAGATCTAAAGATGCTTGGGATATCTTAGAAACCGTATTTGAAGGCAACTCCAGTGAAAAGGATGATAGGCTTCAAAACCTTAATTCCGATTGGGAGAACCTTTGTATGGCAGATGAATAAACATTTGATGAGTTTAATCACAAAGTGTATGAAATTGTTAATGCATATTTTGCATTGGGTAAGACTATTCCTGAAAAGGACATTGTGATGAAAATTCTCAGATCGTTGCCACCTAGATACGAGTCTAAGAAGCATTCCATCGTTGAGGGGAATAACCTCGATAATCTCGATAATCTTTCCAGAAACACCTTGGTTGGAAAGCTTAAGATCTTTGACCATGGGCATATATCCAAAGTCGGTAAGGATGTTGCCTTTATAGTACAAAAGAACACTAAATTACTTGTCAACGGTAAGAGTGTCCATGTCTCTGAGGATGATCAGTCTGAGGATGATTTTTCGGATGAAGGTCTTGATAAATCAGTCTCCTTGATCACAAGACAGTTTAGGGATCTTCTGTTGAAGAGAAGTAAACAGTTTTCAAGAGACAAACCTAAGTCATCAGACAAACCTCACGGTCGCGTACCTCCTAAAAACAGGGATGCTGACGAGGCTAATGACGAGGACATGCCTCAGTGCTTTAAGGGTAAAGGTTTTGGCCATTTTGCTAACGAATGACCAAATCGTAGAAAATACATTGGGAACAAAGGTTTAGCTGTAACACTTGATGAAATGTCCGAAACCTATGATTCCGATGAAGATAGGAAATCAAGTGTAGGGCTTCTTTGTGAAAACATCGATTTTGATACTTGTAGCAATACATATATCAACCTCAATGGGTTCGGAGAAGAGGGAAACCCAATCAAGCTGGAAGATTCACTGAATCCGATAACTGAAAACCCTATCAGTGATGTTTCAGGATCAACAGTATGTCTAGCTGCTTGCACATCTCAGATGGCTGAATACTATCCAAGATTGACGTGCTCGTTTTGTTCGATGAAGGGACACGAACTATCAAGGTGTTAAAAATACAAGCACCAAATAAGGCATGCCAGCAAACTTCAACGAAGAGCATATCGATTAGCAAGGAAGCTGAAACTTGCTCAGAAGACCGCCGAGGTATGTAGGATCTTATCTTCGTCTAAGAAGTTGGTTTCGAATAAGACCATTTGAAAAGAAAATATGGTCAAATCGTTTTGATAGACAGAGATCAGAGGATTCCTCCCATGAGGAAAAAGATGGAAAAATCGTTGTTCATCACAACACAACTTGATTGTGTTGTTGGGAAAATCTTGTCTCATGTGCCTGTTCGAAAAGAGACAAGATTGAGTGTTGATCCAGGCTTCAGAAAAGTTTTTCCTTCTTTTCTTTGATTTGTTATTTTTTGTCTATCAAATAAAAGAAAGGGTTATTATCGAAAATTCTACTCTTTATAGGGTTTTAGAGTTGGGCGCATACGAACCTGTCAATAGGTTTCGAACCCTACATTCCTTTTTCCTTTTGACATCCTTTATAAGACTGCTTGTGGAGTTAAGTGATTCCATCACACAAATCCAGTTGTTCATAACTGTTCTCAAAGCACTATGTCGTCAGATGGAAAGGATGTCAACATGATTGTTAATTCTTCAATCAAGGAAAAAGAGAAATCTCTTGTTTCTAAGTCCCTGAAAATAAAAAGAAGGAATACAAGAAAACCCAGGGCTGTTCCTTCTAACTCTCAGAAGTTTTCCGATGTTCTTGATGACTTAAAGGAAATAAGAAGGGAGATTTATGAAATAAAGACGTTCGTGTCTAAATCTTTGGAAATTCAGAGGACCCTAATTCGACCTCTTCAGCCAAGACAGTTCGTGGGTATTGACACTTATCTCCGTGAACCTTATGTCCCGATGGTTGTCGATAACAAGGAGTTCGGGAATGATAAAGAATTTCTCAAAGGAATTGTTGCCTAGTATGTCTTCTTTTTGGATTAGTTGGAAGAATAACTAGTGCTTTGAATAGAGAAAATTGTGACTACACATAGATATTTTTGTTTTCATTATTTTTTTGGTTTATTGGTTTTTAAATTCTAAAAATATTTGGAGGATGATATTATTGCAGTATTAATCTGTTTTGAACTATTGCAATATTGTTATGGGATATGTATTGTTTGCGTCCGTGAACTTGAAGGTCCCATATTGTGTCAAAAGAAAGTCGTTCATAAATTGATATTCGTATTGATGGAACGACGAATGGACTTTTGACAATTACAAAAGTTATGCCTATGCAGTCATTTATTTGATGGAAAATAGGATGAAATCTTTTGTTTGACAAGGATAAAGTCTATTATGCCGTTATGCATATAGTGATGGAAAATAGAATAGATCCTTGTATGTTATACACGGTATTGATCTTCATTGATCCATTTTGTTATGTTTTACCGTGAAGGCTCCATTGTATATATTATGTTGAGCACCTTACAACTATGTCGATTAATATTGGCCTTGTTGGTTGTTCCATGAGATGTTATATGTTGAGCATTCTTGAACTAAATTAATCATCTTGATTGGTTATTTAGTTATTTGCTCCAAAAGTCTTCTTTTGTCGAGCAAAATCTTTTAACAATTAAATTGATTGCTTCGGTGATTAGTTTGGATGTGTATTCCAATTACATTAATTATAGGTTCTCTTGTAATTAATCTAGTTGAGTTTTTCATATATTTCACAAGTTCTTGTGTTAAGTATATGAACGATACTAATCATGTTCTATTGGTTGATGTAGTCGTATATTCTGTAAGGTTTTCCTTATGTTGAGTATTTGAACGATTAAGGTAGTCATATCCGTGTGGTTATCTTAGTCCTAGCTCCGTGAGTTTTCTTATATTGAGCACAATCAATTAAATTGATCACTTTTGTGGTTTGATTTAGTTGCGTATTCCAATTAAATTAATCATGGGTTTACTTGTTGTAGGATCAGAATCTCGCAGCAATGATGTTCAGCGAAATTATTAACAACACAACACGACGGTGTCGCAGAACAATTTCAGAAACGACATAATAAACGACATCAGCCAAATCATGAGAAAAGTGTGACGATCCTGCGAAAATAAGGAAGTTTGCGAGATTAGTATTTGTAAGGTTGCGAGAATGTCGCAAACCATATCTGAAAATAAAGGACAGATTAGCTGTCATCCACTATGTAATTTCCTATAAATAGCCATTCGGTTGTAAAGGAAAAGAGAGATCTTTTCTGAGTGAGAAGCAAGTAAATAGAAGCGAGAAAATCTAGAGCAATGGTTATTCTTAATTCATTTATATTTTCTTGTAAGATTGCTCAAAGATTCATCAATAAAATTAAGATTGTTAATCCAAAAGTGAGTTGAATGTTAATGAAATCTTGTGAGGGGTGTAGTGTAGGATTTCCTGCAACTACATAATGGCGCTAGAAACAGGGACTGAATATTGAAAATTGAAGATTGTTGTTGAGATTTTTCAAATCAAGAAAGTGAATAAACAAATCAGTGAACCAGTTAAAAGAAAAATGATTAGAGTCAATGAAGATGACAAAAGATTGGAGTGTAATATGATAAGAAAAACAATGGTTAATGAATTCCATGAAAACATCAAAGGAAGGATACATAAACGATATTTTGAAGGAAGGAAGGTTATGGCGGTAGAAAAAACATCACCCTTGAAAGATTGGGAAAAGCAAAAAATCACATTCATGGCAGCAGAAATACCAAAAGAAAATTTGAACCACACATCTCCGTTGGTTATTACAGTACCTATTACACGAAAAGAGAAGGGGACAACAACAAAATCCATGGAAGAATGGATATTGAACAGAACTTTAGTCGATACAGGAAGTTCAGTGGATATAATATTCTAACATGCGTTCAAAGGAATGGGATTCAAAGATGAAGAAATGTCTTGTTCAACATATCTTGTTCATGGCTTTGGAAAATCCACAACAAAACCTAAAGGAAAAATAGTGGTGTGAATTCCATTAGGAGAGATCGAAACACAAGTAACACTATGCGTAGTGGATATGGAATCACCATATAACATGTTGTTGGGGAGGCCATGGACACACGCAATTAAAGTTGTAGCATCAACGTTGCATAAATGCATCAGGTTCCCCATGCCAAATGGAGTAGGTGAAATTAGATGAGATATTGACAATGCGAAATTATGTTATCAAATTGAAGTAAAACATTATGAAGGACGAGAAAAAAAGCAACAATTTCGCAGAAAAATAGCAAAGGAGGCAAAGAAAGAGGAAGAATTTAGAGTGTACATGATAAGAGAAAAAGAAGGTAAAGGAATACCCAGCGAAATTTCGGAGAAAGGAGATAGATCTGCGAAGATGATAAAAGAGACAACACCAATGGGAGAACCCAAGGCCAGTTACACTGCGGCAGAACCAACAAAAGAAGTAAATGTTGGGACTATGGAAGAACCCCTAACACTGAGGATTGGAACCAAGATGGATGCAGAAGAGGAAGAAAGAACTGTCAATCTTTTGCGGGAATATAAAGATATTTTCGCGGGAAGCATGGATGAGATACCTGGAATAGATCCTTCAATTGCATGTCATAAGTTGGAGATTAACAAGAATGTGAGACCATTTAAACAGAGAATAAGAAAAATCGCAACGACCTACCATCCTCAAATAGAAGAAGAATTACAGAAAATGCTTGAGGAGGGAATTATAAGAGAAGCTAAATACCCAGAGTGGATAGCAAACATGGTTGTTGTTCCAAAGAAAAATAAAGGGATGAGAATTTGCATAGATTTCACTGATTTAAACAAGGCTTGCCCTAAGATAGTTTTTCATTGCCGGATATTCCTCAAATGGTTGAATCAGCAGCGGGAAATGATAGAGTGTCTTCTTTAGATGGGTACAAAGGTTATAACCAAATCCCTCTCGCTTAAGAAGATCAAGAGTATACTGCTTTTTTCGCTCAAAGAGGTTTATACTGTTATACAAAAATGCCGTTTGGTTTGCGAAATGCAGGAGAAACGTATCAAAGAATGGTAGAGAAGGTGTTCGCGAAATGGATACACAAAACATTAGAGGTGTACGTGGATGACATGTTGGTGAAGAGTAAAGAAGCCAAAGATCATATACAAGATTTGAGGGAGATTTTTGAACAGATGCGGCATCATAACATTAAGCTGAACCCTGAAAAATGCATTTTTGGGGTTGCATCGGGAAAATTCTTAGGCTACATTGTATAAAAAAAAGGAATACAAGTTGATCCAGAAAAGGTACAAGCAGTTCGTGACATGCCAACACCAGCAACGATACAGGATGTACAAAAATTGAACAAACTTTTAGCTTCGCTAGGAAGATTCATTTCGCGATCATCAGACAAATGTAAACATTTTTTTCAATATACTCAAGAAGGGTGCGAAATTCAAATGGACTGATGAATGTGAAAAAGCTTTTCAAGGGATCAAAGAACACCTCATGAATACATCTATTTTACAAAAGGCATAACCAGGAGAAGAACTATTGATCTATCTTGCGACAACATCACATGCTTTAAGCGCTGTGTTATTGCGAACGGATGCAGGAGTGGAAAAGCCCATTTATTACATCATCAAAACATTTAATGCTGCAGAGAGGAATTATTCAAAGATTGAGAAGCTAATTTTAGCATTAGCATACACCGCATTTAAACTTCGCATATATTTTCAAGCACATAAAATAAGGGTGCTAACAAAAGTACCAATTGAATTAGTGATGAAGAATTCAAAAAGATCAGGTAGGGTGGAGAGATGGAATGCACAAGTAGGACATTTCGAAATCAAATATGAAATATTATCTTCACCAAAATCACAAGTTGTCGCAGATTTCTTAGCAGAATTTCCTTTAGAAGATGATGAAGCGGTGGGGGAGATGATGGATATAGAAGAAGAACATGGAGATCCAAAAGACTTATTAACATAACCAAATAGATGGGAGATATTGGTAGATGGATCATCAAATGGGGAAGGCAATGGGGTTGGAATTATTTTAATTTCACCAGAAGGAGCGAAGATGGCTTTTTCATTCAGATTGGAATTCACATCCACTAATAACGAAACGGAATATGAAGCTGTGGTACATGCCTTAAAGTTCGCAATAGAAATGAAACTAGAAAATGCCAGGATCACTAGTGATTCACAGCTAGTTATTCGCGAAATAAAGGGAGAGTACACTACAAATGAACCATCCTTGAAGAAATACAAGAAGCTCATTGAAGAATTGTCATCGAAAATCCAAAAGATAAAATGGAGGCACATTTCAAGGAAGGATAACAGACTCGCAGACGCTTTTTCTTTCATCTCAAGCATGATGACAAATCCAACTGCGAGATGCATAAAAATACAGACACTTTTGTCACCATCAATCAATAAATAAGAAGAAGAAGAGAACGTAATGATGATAGAAGGTGGAGAAGAAGAACAAACGAACAATATCGCGGATTGGAGAACAGAACTTCATGCATATTTGGCGAAAGGAGAAACACCAAGAAACATATTGGAAGCACACAAGGTAAAAAGCCGCGCAACAAATTATGAATTAAGAGACGGGCTGCTATACCAAAAATCCTTTAATGGGCAATCATTCAGATGTTTGACACGAGAAGAAGGAGAAAAGGTGCTAAAAATGTTACATAGTGGGGATGCTGGCAATCATAGCGGGGGAAGATCTTTGGCACATAGAGCAAAAATGCAAGGCTATTACTGGCCATACATGCACGAAGATGCAAAACAAATATCAAGACGTTGCGAAGATTGTCAGCGGCACGGAAGTAAAATACATGCACCTGGAGCACCATTGTCATCTTCAACCAGTGTACGGCCTTTTGGAAAGTGGGGCTTAGATATTGCGGGGCCATTTTTACCAGGATCTGGACAAAGAAGATACTTAATAGTCACAACAGATTATTTCACAAAATGGACAGAAGTAAAGGCAGTACAACATATTCGCGACAAAGATATCTTTACATTCATATTCGAAAATATCAATTGCAGATTCGGAATTCCCACACAGTTGGCATCTGATATTGGGAAACAGTTTGAAGGACAGAACATAGAAATGTTACTTAATGCATTTAAGATAAAATGTGGAAAGTCTACTCCTCTGTATCCACAAGCTAATGGAAAGGCAGAGGCAATAAAAAAAACAATTGCAGATATATTAAAGAAAAAATTAGAAGGACATCATAGAGCATGGTGCGAACAAGTACATAATGCAGTATGAGCTTATAAAACAAATAGGAGAGAAGCTACTGGAATGTCACCTTTTTGTTTAACATACGGATTTGAAGCGGTTTTACCAACAGAAGTTGTTATTCCGACGACAAAGAGAGAAGCTTGGGAGAAAAATCTTAGTGCGGGTTTGATCTTAAGCAAACTTGATGAGTTAGAAGAAAAAAGAGAAAGAGGTTTACAGCATATGGAGAATTATCAGCGAAGATTAGACCGAGAATATAATAAACATGTCAAAGTACGCGAATTTCAACCAGGAGATTTAGTTCTGCGAGAGACACCAATATATCAGCGAGAAAATGGTGGAAAGTTAGCGAAAAAATGGGATGGACCTTACATCATTAAGGAGATAGTTGGGACACGAGCTTATAAATTAATGGATCCAGAAGGTAGAGATGTTGGTCATAGACTTGACAGACCATGGAACAGATTGTACTTAAAGAGATATTATCCATAAGAAGCTTTGAGAAGTTCCGTATGACGCAACAAAACGATTGCGAATAAACATTAAATGAAAGAATAGTTGCGAGATTATTCATATATAAAAAAAAAGATCATGATATGCGAAATTTTCGCAGAGATAATCAGAGAACAATAGGAGAACCTTTATGGCGTACACCCTAGTTCGTGAATAAAATTTCACAAGAGGCAAATGTAAGACCTAAAGTACGTATATAAGGGGGTACCTGTTGCATGACTCAGGGAAAGGCTACACTGCCACCGGAACCTGAGTCATGGAGATTTGGGGTCAATAAAGCCCATCCGGGAGAGGCACCTTGGATTCTCAGCTTAAGCATATGACTTAGGTTGGGTGACTAAGGTAATAACGACTCTCCCAGGAGTGCAGAATCTGACCAAGGCGCCGAGGTACACGGTTGAGTCAAGAGTGCCAGGGGCGTCTGGAGCGTACCTTGCCATTCTTGACAAGTCTTGGCTTATACTGCACTCGGCCCGAAGAAAACCCCACTTGGGGTGCAGTCTCGTAACCATAAACCCTATAGGTAGAAGGGATAAGAGGTTGCCAAAACAACTGGTTGTTGTTAAGACCGGATGGGAGGAGCCAACCTTGTATCGTAGAGGTACGCCTCCTTGAAGGGGCAACCAGGGGGGAGATAAGAGGGACACCCTCCATTAGGGAGCTGATAAGTGTCTTAAGACGCAAATGTCATGAGGATTTTTACTCGCAAGGGTATTAAGGCTTGTCATATTTGTGCGACAATACTGAAGATGCAATAATACTAAAGAGAAAGCAAATACGAGATCAATGGGTTTTCGCATGAAAGTGCGAAGACGTCCTGCGATTTCGTCGCACGACGACAATGCCATGGGGCTTTATTTTCACAAGAATATTTAGGCCTGTCATATTGTCGCAACAATCCTGAAGAGGCGATAATAAAAAAGAAAAAGTTAAGGCAAGATCAATGGGTTTTTGCATGAAAATGCAAGGACGTCCTGCGATTTTGTCGCAATGACAAGAGGTGGCATAATAAGACCTTTAATTAGGAAGGAAAAATAAGACCACATGACAAAACAAAATATTTATAAGTATTCATAACATATCATTTCTCACAAGAAATATAATGAGAGGCAAGTATGGGAATCAGTAAACAAGAGGCATTATCTTTCTCGCCAGCAAAATACTAAAAGAGAAAATTAATTCCTAAGTTGGTTGAAGAATATTATTCCCAAGAAATAATAAAGATGAAACAGTTCAAGAAGATAGAACTAGATAAGAAACTATTCGCCAATGTTCTCATTATCACCAGCCTTTTCTTCATTTCGATTCTGATCTTCACCAACAATAATTTCTTTGAGAGGGACTTCTTTTCGCCGCCATCTTGATTATCGCCAGCAATTACTTTTTTAGAAGGGATTTCTTTTTCGCTTCCATCTTGATTAGCACCAGCAGTTGCTTCCTTAGAAGGGATCTCTTCTTCATCTTCCAAAATATTATTCTCTTCACCACTTTCATAATCATAATCACTGTCAGCAGAACGAGGAATTTCATCATCATCTACTTCCAAAGGTTCGATTGATGTAGGAGGAAGAGATTTGGACAATAAAATATCATTCACAAGAAATTCACCCCGGAGATGAACTTGACGAAGAAGTGCTCTCTGATGATTCCTATCTTGAATATCCTTAAAGTAAGCAAGATAATCAAGTCTTCTTTCTTCTCGGTCGCGAGAACCGGTAAGGACAAAGACGAGTAGTGCATTTTCTTTGCGAATTTTGGCATATTTAGCTCCCAAAACAGAAATGGAGGAATGAAGATTTTTCTCAGACTCTGCGAAAAATAGAATACAAAATTTCAATAAGATGAAGAACTCAAAAAGGTATGACAAAGAAAAGATAGTTAAGGCAGTCAAACTATTATGACTACCTTCCTTTTGCGAAATAAGGTGTTGAATCAAGGTCAGACAACTATTCTCCCAACGGTCCATCGCATCATCAAATTTATCTCCAACTAAACCTTTAAGTCGAGACTGAAGATTTTTCTCTTTAGAAATAAGAAAGGCATTTTTCTTCGCAAGAGAAGAATAAGATTCTTCTAATTTGGAATATTATTCTTTAAGTTGGTTCGCCTTTACACTTAAAGCTATTCTACCTTGAATGAGTGTATCTGTTTCAGCGATGGATGACTCTGTTACTTCTTTAAGTTCATTTCTCAAAGAGCGAAGATATTGTTCTTGGTCATCACATACTTTCTGAAGGATGCTAAGTTGTTGCGAAGATATCTCCATCTTGTTTAAACAAGTTCGCTTCTCTTGAGATAGAGTTTTATTCTCATCTGATAAAGTTTCCATCCCTAGATTAGCTTTAGTTAAAGAACAAGAGAGGCGAGATATTTCATTACTTAATAAATTTTGCCTCTGAACTAATTGAGTATTTTCATTAGTAATATTATTTATATGTTCAACAGAATATGAATAGAGGTTATCTAATTGGTTATATTGATCCGTCAAAATCTCTTTATCAACACGGGCTTCTTCAACAACAGATTCAAATTGATATCTCTCCATTATTCGTTTCTGGTTTAAGGCTTTACATGTGAAAAAGGGATTTCAAGGACAATTGAATATGGAAAGGATAAAATCATTAAAAAGGAAAATTGAAGACACAGATAAGGAAATCATACCTCTCAGTTCATCATTCTTCTTGCGAAGATTGTCGCGATCTAGCGAAACATTCTGGATCTTTTGATTTTCGAGACGAAGAGCATTACACTCTAAAGTCATCATTTGGAGATTCTTATTCAAGGTTTCAACCTCTTTTTCCAAAGATGTTTGCGAAGCATCTCTGTCAGAGTCAAAATACTTACTCAGAATTTCGCAAACACCAGACTTGACAGGATCAATGGGAGACTTCTTAACATCATCCAGAACCTCAGACAAAACTTTGAAAGCAATATTTAAAGGAAGACGCTCAGGTAGAGAACTGGTAATGATAGAAGATTGGGAAACATTATCAATAGGAGGAGAAGAAGTTTCATTCACAGAAGGATTAATAAGGGGGGTTTCAATCATTGAAAGGTCATTTGAAGAGATGAAATCTGAGGAAACCTTTTCGCGAATTGGAGATAATGGTTTAATTTGCGAAGATGTCGCAGGAGATTTTGAAAGGATAAGTAAGTGAAAGGGAACATAGGTTTCAACGGTTTTGAGGTGGCGAGATTTCTTGAGAGGTTTGTTGGCATCCTTATCACCCTGCGAATCACAATCCAGATAAGAAACAGAGGCAACAATATTGTTATTAAAAAATAATAATGTTTCTTACTACCTTATGATCCGCAGACTTTCTTTTGTTTACAACAACCTTATGCTGCGATTTGGAAATATTAGGATTCTGAACCGTAAATTTGGTGTTAGAGGCGTTTTTGCTGAAATAACAACAGTATGGGAATACATAAACAACACCAAATAAGGCAATAAGCAAGATCAATTTCAGTAAGCAACATCAATTTCAGCAAAACCCATAAGAAAGAAAAAAGAAAACTAACCTCGATGAATCCATGGAATACACCAGCAGGAAGATTAATTCGTAAAAATCAAAAGAGAAGAAAATTACGAACAACGAAGATCTACAGAGGGAACAATATGGGAGTGGACGAAGAATTAAGAAGATTGAAGAAGGAAGATAGAAGAAAAATTACAGCAGAGGAATTTACAGAGAAAATGATGAAGTTGCAGAGAAGATGAAAAAGAGAGTAAAAAAGAAGAAAAGGGAGAGTAAGAAGAGTATATATAGAGGAGATTTTCGAGAAGATAAACACAATTAATGCGAAAATACGTGAGCGGTTGAAAAGCAGCGGTTACAGAAGACGCGGTTACAGAAGACGTGTCAAGAAACAGATGGGAGAAAAGATACATGTGATAAGTGCAGAATATGAAGTGATGGATAGATGCGACATTTCTCACATCGTTCTCTACTTCGCAGAGAAGATATGAGAAGAGGCAAGATGTAGGATCAGAATCTCGCAGCAATGATGTCTCAGCAAAATTATTAACAACACAACGCGACAATGTCGTAGAACAATTTCAGAAACCACATAATAAACGACATCATCCAAATCATGAGAAAAGTGTGACGATCCTGCGAAAATAAGGAAGTTTGAGAGATTAGTATTTGTAAGGTTGTGAGAATGTCGCAAACCATATCTGAAAATAAAGGACAGATTAGCTGTCATCCACTATGTAATTTCCTATAAATAGTCATTAGGTTGTAAAGGAAAAGAGAGATCTTTTCTGAGTGAGAAGCAAGTAAATAGGAGAGAGAAAATCTAGAGCAGTGGTTATTCTTGATTCCTTTATCTTTTCTTGTAAGATTGTTCAAAGATTCATCAATAAAATTAAGATTTTTATTCCAAAAGTGAGTTGAATGTTAATGAAATCTTGTGAGGGGTGTAATGTGGGATTTCCTGCAACTACACTTGTGATTAATTTGGTTGAGTTTTGGATATAGAAAATCATTTCCATGGTGTTTGGTGTCCAATTAAAAAATCCTTCTTTTCTTTCGAAATTAAGGTCGCTCTTGTTGTTCTTTCGGGAATGACATCAAATGGGGAAAGTTCTTTTGAACTTGTGCTTAATGGTAATATCTTGCGGGGTGTGCGGCTGTGGAATTTTATAGGGGTTATCTTGTATCTTAAAACTCATTGATGAATGCATTTAGCTTCGGCTTTATGATTGCATCTAAATTAAGTTGGTATGTATTTTTTATTTTAGTCTATGAAATGTCTCTTGTGGAAATTTCATTACGATCCCGTTCTTTTACCTTTGCCAATTTTATTGACAAAAAGGGGGAGAAATGATGTAGTTCACAGTACAAATACATATGATTTTCGGATCATTGTGTAAGGGGGAGTGGTTTCCATGATCGATACGGAGTATTGACTAAGCAGGAGTGATACATATCACCATAATATTGTTGTTAAAGTCGTGATGCAATTGGACTTTGATGTTACATAATGATACTATGACACTGTATAATAATGATCGAGAATCTTGATTTCTCTCATTGTTATAGCTACGGATCTCCAACAACGGTGATGCTAAACTTACAACCTTTGGGATCATTGGAGTACTTGGAAGGAAGAAGATTTCAAGGAACGTTGAAGATTAGACTATGGAATAGGAGCCACTAAAGTTTATCTTTTTTGTATTCCATATGTATTAATAGTTTTGTCACTAAAATTGACAAAGGGGGAGATTGTTAGAGCATAGCTCGGTCAACCTCGCATGCGTTGCTATATCAAGTATGTTTGTCAATGTTAGTGATCAAAACTATGAGTCTTGATTTCTAGTCTATTATAGCTAAGTCTCGGACTAGGATAGAAAAATGTAGTTGAGCTCAAGAACTTCATGGCGATTCATCATACAACGACGAAGATCTATTCAAGGAACCGTGGAACTTCATCAACAAAAAGGTATGTGGAGACTTGAACTTATCTATGACTCAAAAGTCTATCTATTTTATCTCCTACTTCTTATGAGAAAAAAAGTCGTATTCTATATAGACTGGATCATACACATTTGACATTTCGAGATGAGTATTCACTACTTATCTTTTTCTAGAAATCGTGTGTTGGTAAAGCGTTTCGCTTTGATCAGCAAATGAGTCTGGTATTGATCAAATCACAACTCCTGGTCAAGTTACAAGTCCGGTATTAATCAAGTCACAAGTCCGGTATTGGTCAAGTTACAAGGCATTCATCAAGTCACAAGGATGGTATTGGATTCAAACGAGGCTGGTATTAAGCCACGACAACATACAAGACTGGCATTGCTCAAATCACAAGGGCTGGTATTGATCAGGTCACAAGGCTGGTATTGCTCAAATCACAAAGGCTGGTGTTGATCAAGTCAAAAGGAATACCACGTCAGCAAACAAGACCGGGATTGGTCGAATCACAAGGCTGGTGTTAGTCAGGACATAAGGCCGGTATAATAGGCGCACACAGTGGACCCATGTTTAACCGAAGCTGGCACAACAAGCCCACATTTTATCAAGCGGGCGCATGATGAGTCCCACGTTGAGCGAAGTAGGCGTGCCCACATGCCTATCAAACAGGTGCAACAGGGTGACGCTTGGTAGAAGCATATACATGGTGGGGTCCACATAAGTTCAGGGTTACATGTCCCACCAAGGTCGTCGCCACACCTGCCGTACTCCCAAGAACGAAGCAGGCGCAGGAGTCCTTCAAATAGGCACATCAAGCCCACGTTCGATCAAGCATGCGCAGTATCCCCACGAACGAAGCAAGCATAGAAAGGTCGATCAGGATAGACCGACATTCGAACGGAGCAAGCACGGATCAGGCCCTCGACTAAAGCAGGCATAGCAAGGTCGATCGAAGAAGGCAATACCGACATCATGCTAGGGTAATGCTCGCCTGGACGCCTCTTGAACGTGACATGCTCCAAGGACAGGACGACCCGTCTCTCCTGGTAACATCTAGCTTTGTATCATAAGTTTTATCTTTAACTGTCACCATCTCATGCCTACCCCACAATAGTGTAACCATTATGTGCTGGGCAGGGGACTTAATGTTGATGGTGGATTTTCATTTAAGGCTAAAACTGTAAAAGCCGAAATTATGCGCTAACATCCTGCAAAGGATAAAGCCCCTGATAAAATAGAGAATACTTCTCCATTGAAAACTTATAACATTATCAATTAATGCATGACCAGCCTTGTATTTCCTATACTGCTTCACTCTTATCATTATTGGTGCGGCATGACGACTGAGTGTTGCTCTCAGCAGAGCAACACGAATCTCCAAGCATTAAATAAGGAGGCATGTACGAAATACCCGTACAAGCTATAATTCTCCGAGTGTTATACTAGCCTGATTGAGCATCTAGACTGTCCATATCAGTCTTAGAAACAATCACGACCATCTAACTTCACCAACATGATTGGATGGCTTAGATCGAATCCATAACCCTCAAACAGGTATTGGAATGTTCAACACCGGACCAGTGCGGACCCTGCATGGTCGGCCTCCCAAAAAGGGTAGCATGGCTTTCCAATTCGTCCAGCCAAAGCAGCGTGGACGAGAAACCCTAAATTAGGGTTTGCAGCACATTACATGTGTCGCAAATCAGTCTCAACCATCCATATTCGCAGGCATAAATGGAGGGTGTAGATATAGATTCAAAGGGCCCAGAGCATGTCAACACAAACACCGTGGACCCGCCTACATACATGACCGATATGTCAGGATCAAACATGGATGGTCGTCCCAATTCGTGCGCCCAAACAAGGCTTGACGCACGGCTGGCAAAACCCTAATTAGGGTTTTTCGATCACGAGCGTCCATTTTCACCTGATCGAACGAAGGGTCTAGGAGTCGATTAAGCAGGTCCAGTGAGTATCAACACGATCACTGTGGGCTCACCTAACTCCACACCAGATCGTCCAAGGCATATCATGCCTGGTCGTCTCGATTCACACGCCCAAACTAGGCGTGGTCACACCTCCCAATTGCAAACTAATCTCGACCACTCAACTTTGCCGGAAAAATTGAGTGGCTCAGATCACTTTTCTATGGGGTATTAAGGTATGGACGTGTACACCAGCCCGCCGTCTGTATACCAGACTAATCGGCCAAGACCGACCAAGCTTGGTCATCCCGAAACGCACGCCCGAAGTTGGCATGTCGCGCGGCTTTTGCGGCACCGGATTTCTGTCGCAAATTGATCTCAACCACTCAACTTCGCCGGACAAATTGAGTGGCTTAGATCACACTTTCACGAGACAATGAGGTATGGGAGCCTACACCGGCATGCCTTTTACACGCATGCACGATCGGCCCGACCAAAATTGCGTCCCAAGCTTGGTTTCGACCAAGCTGAAGAGTGATGCATGTGCACCTCTTCATAAACCCTAATTTCACTAACGGTCGCAGATGAGTGTCTCAAATATCATCTCGTCCGTTCAACTTCACCTGCTTGGTTATACAACCCTGGTTAGGAGTTAACTGGTCAATGAGGTGTTGTGGTGATTACCATCCGCCACTCTACCACACCAAGTGATCGATCAAGTTAGGACTTACCTGTACATCCCCAAACGATCACTTGAAGATGGCTAGACACACATCTATTTTAAGACGCTTAATCGTGACTTACTCCATTAAGCCTTAAAACAGCGATGCTTCATACATGCTGAATATATTCGATGCATTACATGCATAGAATTCACGTGATATTTTACAAGTATTAAATTCCAAATAACTTAGCTCTTTAACCTAGCATTACATGCTACCTTCTGTGGGTCCCACGATCCACACACTCGAGACATCAATCATGTCACAAACTGGGGGATACATACTGGGGTATTATTCTGGCGGTTTACAGCGTGCAGCGCACAACGCGCCATCACAAGAACGTGTCAGAAAGTCATGGACGGTTAGTGATGATGGGAGAATTGGGAAAGACTGATCGTGGAACACTAACACCCGCAACTCTACTACTCCATCACTCCACTTTATCCACTTCCCACGAGATACGTGAGTAAGGCTCAATGACTTGTATAAATAGGTTCTCCTCCCTATTTCAACAAGACAACAGAAGCAAGTGTTGATACAACCGTATTCAAACACCGGAACTGATAGCTTACATTCTGCAAGCCAGTTCAGCTTTCTGATACAAGTCATGCATAGCCAACACCTTCACAATCTCAACACCTTCTTCGCTTTCCTCCCTAAGATCAACCCCATCTCCTTCACTTTGTGACCGAAGCAAGTCTGGAACGTCCATTTCTTGGTTTAGGCCAGAATTGTATAGATTAATTTCTCGAATCACAAAGCACTCCCGTGTAGTGCATTTGTTTAGGGTTTAGATTCATTCCTCATCCACACACCCCAAACTACCAAATTCGGCAGGAATAGTTTTCACCCATAAACACCAGTAAACGTCTACCCAAGTGTGTGTGACAAGCTAAGTTTTCGATCTAACGGTTGAGAAATGATAGATTGAATTTAAATCAGGTTTTCATCTAATGGTGAATATGGATTGCTTTGTAACTAAGGAAAAATCCTGATTTGAAGACTATATGTAGGAGACATCTAGCATTGTACAAAACTAATCCCCACACATCTGTGTGATACTAGTGCGCTCGCTAGAGTCGATTTTCTTTTAACCTTTGGTTTTCTTCTCTAAAGCCAAGTTAACGACTTAAAGACTTCATTAGGATTGTGAAGACAGACCGATAATACTTTATAGTAGTTGTGTGATCTGATCTTGCATCTTCTATCGTACGAGTACAATCTTTGATTGGCTTGAGATCGTGAGAGTTCTCCGATAGGAAAGATAAAGAAGTCACAAACATCTTCGTCTCACTATTTGTGATTCCTCGACAAACCGCTTATGTAGTCAAGAAGGATTGTTGAGAGGTGATTGATTAATCTAGGTTGTTCTTAGGGAATATAAGACCGTATTATCAATTGGTTCCTGTTCACCTTGATTTTTTATCTTAAGACGGAACAAAACCTAGGGTTTTTCTGTGGGAGACATATTTATCCTTTGATAGACTTTTCTGTGTGAGACAGATTTTTTTATTATCAAGTCTGTGATTTTAGGTTGCAGCAACTCTTAGTTGTCGGTGAGATCAGCTAAGGGAATCAAGTGCGCAGTTTCCTGCTGGGATCAGAGGCGTAGGAGTACAAATGTACCTTGAATCGGTGGGAGACTGATTGGGGTTCAACTATAGTCCAGTCCGAAGTTAGCTTGGAGTAGGCTAGTGTCTGTAGCGGCTTAATATAGTGTGTATTCAATCTGGACTAGGTCCCGGGATTTTTCTGCGTTTGCAGTTTCCTCGTTAACAAAACTTCTGGTGTCTGTATTATTTATTTTCCGCATTATATTTTTTATATAATTTAAATAATACAGGTTATGCGTTAAAGATCATCGATTGGAAATCCAACCTTTGGTTGTTGATTGATATTGATTTATCCTTGGACATTGGTCTTTGGTACCGTCCAAGTTATCTCTCTTTGATAAAGATTCGCAGATTTCCATTTGCTTGAGTAAAGATCAAATCGAGAGATTGAGATATGAACTCTTTGATATATATTTTTATTGATTGAGCCTAACTGTCTAGTTGATTCTCATAAAATTATATTGGAGTTTGTCCATACAGATTGCTAAGCGAAATATTGGGTGGTGTTGTTAGACCCCCGCTTTTTCACCATGTTCTACTAAGTATGTATCAAACAGGTTTGAAAGATACTCACCACCTCGATCTGATCACATGGCTTTCAATTTCTTTCCTGTTTGGTTTTCGACCTCTGCCTTGTATTCTTTGAACTTTTCAAAAGAATCAGACTTATGATGCATAAGATAGATGTAGCCGTATCTAGAATAATCATCAGTGAAAGTGATGAAATACTCATAGCCACCTCTAGCTCTAACATTCATCGGTCCACATACATCAGTATGCACTAACTCTAATACTTCATTCGCTCTAACACCTTTCCCTGTAAAGGGTCTCTTGCTCGTTTTACCTTCCAAACAAGATTCACAAACTGACCATGGTTCAATTTCTAATGAATCAAGAAATCCATTTTGAACAACAGTTTGATCATGTTAAGGTTAATGTGACCAAGCCTTAGATGTCATAAGTATGTAGCGTTAGTAGATGGACTTTTCCTTTTAAGAGTGGTAACAGATGTTATACATTCACTATTTAAAACACAACGAATAATAGGATAAATAAGATATAAACCATGCGCCAAAACACCTGTAAAAATAACTAAACTGTTTTTAATTATTAAAACCTTAAAAAAATCAAATTTAATTGTCAAACCATCTCCAACAAGACAATGCACTGAAATTAAATTCCGCCTGATATCTGGCACATATAAGCAATCTTTCAAAACTAAAATCTTATTCAACTTTTACAATTGTATACATTGATGATGTAATAATATATTCTGAATCAATTGAGCAACATTTTAAACACTTATCAATTTTTCTCAAAATAGTAAAACAGGTTGGATTAGTGGAATTTGCAAAAAAGATGAAAATATTTCAAACCCAGGTTAGATTCCTTGGTCACAATATTAATTAAGGTACTATAATACCAATAGAACGGGCTATATCTTTTACTCAAAAATTTCCTGATGAAATCAAGGATAAGAGTACAGTTACAGAGGTTTTTAGGAAGCCTTAATTATATAACAAACTTTTATAAGGATTTATCTAAGGATAGCAAACCTCTGTACGCAAGATTACAGAAAAACCCTGTCAGCCGGAGCAGTGAAAACACAAGTGTTGTTAGAAAAATCAAAGCTAAAGCCAAAGAATTTCCATGTCTGACTATAGCTAATCCAACAACCTACAAAATAGTTGAGACTCATGCTTCAGATGTTGGATATGGAGGAATTCTTAAACAAAAGATTCATAATAAAAAACAATTAGTTAGATATGCCTCGGGTGTGTCGAAATCGGCACCAAAAAACTACCCAACCATTAAAAAAGAAATTTTGGCAATAATTCATTATGTTTATAAAAAGTGATTTGTTAAACCATGAATTTCATATTAGAGTGTACTGCAAGGCAGCTAAGGAAGTATTGGTAAAAGATGGTGAGAATTTAGTCTATGGGCAAATTTTTGCAAGATGGCAAGCATTTTATCAAAATTTGATTTCAAAATCGAATATATAAAAGGTGAAACTAATTCTCTACCTGATTTATTAACACGTGAATTTTTGCAGGGAAGGCATGGACTGCCAAATATCTAAAGGAAATCCCCCTCAAATTTCTTACCCATCTCATAAAAGGAATAAAAATAATTCTATTACGATTAAAGGAAACCCACATAAGGGGAAATAATAATTCCGCATCAGAAGAAAAGTCGTCATTTCTAATGTCTACATCACTAACTCTTTTGGTGGTAGATTTAAAACATGCTACCAGAGATCCTGCAGAAGTTGCAAGCATGTACTTAAAAGATCATAGTTACCACAATATGGTAAAACTAGAGAGTTTTATTAAACAATACTCATAGAGACAAGATTTATCCTTATAACACATATACAAGAGATGGTAATGGTAATGGTCCTCCTGCTTTCTCCAAGCTTGTTATTCTTAAGGTATTATCATACCGAGATTGGGGAATGAACCCTCATGGGTTGAGAAAATTCAATGATCACCCCCATATCAAACCTCGATCATATAATTATACTGATTATATTAAAGCATGGATACATACATTTTGCTTTCAAAATCAGAGATTCTCTCATTCCTGGTATATTGGTTTTAAACTAAATACAATCAAAGAGCTACCAAATTGGTTCAGAGCATGGATGAGTATCTGGAGGCTATGTCCTGAGATTTTACCTGCATATATTGTAGATATGTTAAATAATTTTATCAAGGCTAATAGACAATCATATGATATAAGACGATTAATGCAGTGGTTCTTTATACTGTGTGAAATCCCATCGATTCTAAGATGGAATTATTCAATTCCACAAGATGATGATCCTGAATGGGATTATATACCTTGCTTAGAAAGGAAATTATATATCAAATGGTAGGATAGATATAATGTTGCATATCTATAACTATCTACATTTAACATGCAGTTTGTTGCAACCCAGCTTATGGCATCTGCATCGACCTCCTCAATGTCGATGGAATTCTCAACCCACATACTCGCATTGAAGCATAGGCACGGGGGGTTGTCAAAGGAGGAATTTAAGAAACATATTTTGGAGGCACTTGATAACGAAGACTTGGGTTCCCAACCGTCCTCTTCCAAAACTTTGGAGGAAGAAGAAATAAAATCGGAAAGTACAAAGGAATTAAATGCAAATGGTGATGATTGCTTTGGACTCATTTTGGATTTGAATGGAAATTAAGAAAAATCCTAATTATATTATTTAAGGAAATATCGCGGTATAGTCGCAAGATTATTGGTCAACAGTTTATCAACAAAAAGCAAGGTCGACTCCACTATTCATCAAGGACACGTATTTGCTTCAAAAAAAAAGTAAAAGTGAAAAAGTTAAATATTTTCCCAAAAAAGGAAAAAGGTAAATCTTATCTAAGGTTTTCACCTTGGATTATGTCTTCCACTTGTCTACCACTTATAGGTTGTTTTAATTATAGATAGAATTCTCAAAAAAGAAAATCTTATTTTTTTTGTTTTTTGCAAACTTTCCCCCTATATAAATATCCATTAAGTGAAAGGGAAATGGCAAGTTTTTAGTTTTCAAGGGTGATTGTCCAAGAATTTGAGAGTGAAAGCTTGTGAGTATTTCAACTTTGAGAATGATAGTTTGTGAGTGATTTCTTGTTCTGAGTGTGAGTTTGAAATTGTTTGGTGTGCTATCTGTTAAGGAATAAGACTACTTTGTACAAAGTATCTCTACTCGTTTTTTATGTTTTAAGTTCCTTTTAATTATGAAGTTTTTTTTTAAGTTTTTATTAATAATTTTTTAAGTTACGTTTTCTTTTTTAGTTTTCTCTATATTAGTTATACTTAATATATTTATGTATTAGTTTTATATAGATTGTACTGCTTGATGATTGCATGTGGACATAAATAGTAAATTGAAACCCACAACCACAACCACTAGTCTCATAATGCTGGCGCCATGATAAAGCATGCTTCAAATTAATAAACAAAAATACATTAAAAACAAACTTACATGCATAATTAGTGGTCGATCTTTTCCCAAATAGAGAAAAAGAATAAAATCTATAATATTAAACAACATGGATTTTGAGAAACCGTCAGTCGGCTAACATTTTAAGAGACAAGTGAATGATCTAATCATCTCAGTCTCATCTTAGCAATAGACGTCAGACGGTCATATGATTTGTAACCACTCGTCATTATGAATTTGCACTAATTTGAATTTCCACTCATAACTAAATGCTAAGAAAAGTTATAACTGGAAGTTCAATTAATGTAAATTAATGGTATAAGTGATACAAAAAAATTGAGATTATTCTTTGTTCCTTGAAATTTGTAGTTAAAAGCATGATTTATATATTTGTAAAGAAAACAATCAAGTGAAAAAAGCTTTTAATCTTGCAAAAAAAAAATCAATCACAGTGAATTTATTTTATACTCCAACAATAATATACAAAAAAAAAATTATAGTAATATTAATCTCTAACAAATTAAAGAATTGTGCATAAAAAACAATTATCTTTTTAAAAGATTTATCAAAAAGACAAGTAAACCAAAAAAAAAGAAAAAGAATATTGATTATTATTCTCAAATTACATATTGTGTTTGCTCTCTTTCTTCAGGAAACGTATTTTTTGGGTGCAAAAAATGAAGAGTCTTCGCATATTAAATTAGAAAATCTACCATAAATATCCAAAACACATCTCTTTAATTGAAATGTTATGAGAACATCTTCCATTCGTATGCATAAAATTATGAATCTTTTGACAATATGAAGTTTTATAGAAATCAATAGTTTTTCTAAAGAAGAGTAACTTTGTACTCGAGGGATTCGTATTATTGATTCATTTGATAGTATATTTGTATGTGACTTTTTTTGTTCTCAATGATTATTAGTTATTGAAAATGCGTGGATCTAACAACCACACCCAAGAATTTGTTTGGAAATCTGAGAGGACTTACTCCAATACACTTTCTAGAGAATCAACTAGACAGTCAGACTCAATTTAGAATAAAGTATATCAAAGAGCTTAATATCTCTAACTCTTAATTCAATCCGCAATCAACAAATAAAATATGCGAGCCTGATTGAATATAAGAGGACTTACTTGAACGGTACCAAAGATTAATGTTCAAGTGTCAATCAATGTAAATCAACAACCAAAGGTTGGATATTCTAATTGATTGATCTTAACGCACAACCTGTGAAATTTCAATTATATAACAAAATATAATGAGGAAAAGAAATAACACAGACACAATAATTTTGTTAACGAGGAAACCGCAAATGCAGAAAAACCCCGGGACCTAGTCCAGATTGAACACCACACTGTATTAAGCCGCTACATACTCTAGCCTACTACCAATTAACTTCGGACTGGACTGTAGTTGAACCCTAATCAATCTCACACTGATTCAAGGTACAATTGCGCTCCTTATAGCAGGATACTACACACTTGATTCCCTTAGCTGATCTCACCTACAACTAAGAGTTGCTACGACCCAAAGTCGAAGACTTGATAGACACATCTGTCTCGCACAGAAAAGTCTATAGGATTGAACAAATCTGTCTCCCACAGAAATACCCAAGATTTTTTGTTCTGTCTTTTGATAAATCTAGGTGAACAGGAACCAATTGATAAACCGGACTTATATTCCTGAAGAACAACCTAGTATTATCAATCACCTCACTATAATCTTAATCGACTAGCGAAACATGATATTGTGAAATCACAAACGATGAGACGAAGGTGTTTGTGATTACTTTTCTATCTTGCATATCGGAGATATAAATCTCAAGCCAATCTTACGATTGCACTAAATCACGATAGAAACAGCAAGATCAGATCACACAACTACAAAGATAATAGTTGGGTCTGGCTTCACAATCCCAATGAAATCTTCAAGTCGTTAACCTACATGGTCTTGAGAATAAACCTAAGGTTAAAGGATAATCGACTCTAGTTATGCAACTAGTAACACACAGGAGGTATGGGGGTTAGTTTTCCCAGTTGCTAAATTTCTCCTTTATATTATTTTTCAAATCAGGGTTTGCAATCCAAGTTACCTTGGTAACAAAGAATTCAATATTCACCTTTAGATGAAAACATGATTCATCCAAGCTAATATCTTTCAACCGTTAGATCGAACTTAGATTGTTACACACAAATGAAATGTACCCTCATTTAGGTTTAAGTAGTCGTACCCAAACGTGTACACCATGTTGGTTCACAAATAGTTAACCGAGGTTAGCCATATGATTACTCTCATATCAACCTTATTCATCTTAACCATAACTAGTTCAAATGAATCAAATGAAACTAGTTAAAGGGTTGTTCAATTGCTATATTCTCATAGAATTATACAAGAACAGAATTGAAGCAAAATCGGTTTGATTCACTCGAATCAATACATGAACATTATAGCCACGGTTTGAAAAAATTGCATTATTTATTAATAAATGTTTAAGTTCATGTATACAACGGATTTTAGAAAGTAACCCACTTAAGTATGCGTACGGGTATGCGTACTTAAGTAAACGGATTTGAGTTTAGTTTGGTTTGGTTTGGTTTTCAAACTCAGTAGAAATTCACGGACGTGAACTTTCCGCCAGTATGCGTACGGGTACACTACTTTAGGTAACCGGATGAGTTTGATTTGGTTTTCAAACTCAGCATAAATTCACGGACGTGAACTTCCGCCAGTATGCGTACGGGTACGCATACTTACCCAGTCTCCTACAACCATTTTGTATACACACAAGTGCGCATACTTTAGGTTCCCGGTTTTGGACTTATACATTAATGTGCGAACACACTATGCTTATATCCAAATATGGTTACAAGATTCTCAACTCTTTATTTCAACCATTGAGACGTTCTTAGAGGATGACGATAGCCGTTTTCACACACTATTAGCATCAAAGCAATTTTCAAGATATTGAAATAATCATTATCGAAACATTCCAAGCCTACATCAAATGATTGTATCATACAAAGCATGTAAGATGTTACTCGGAAATTTTCTCATGATATAAGATGAACTTGGTCGAAGCAAAATCTTACCAACACATATTTCGAGAAATATGTAAGCAAGATATACTCAGCTCGAAATCTCAAATGTGTATAGAGAAAAATATATCGTAACACGACTTATGTCTCAATATAGGAGATAATAGAAATAGACTTTCCAAGTGATAGATGAATTCAAGTCTCCACATACCTTTTGTCGAAGAAGTTCCACAAGCTCCCCTTAGTAGTTCTTCGTCTTCAAATGATGAACTCCGTGAAAACTAATCTCAACTACACAATCTATGTCCTAGTCCGAGACATCTATAAATAGGCTAGAAATCAAGACTTATAGTTTTGGTCACTAACATTGACAAACATGATTGAGATATCAATGCATGCCAGTTCGACCGAGAAGTTCCCTAACAGTTATGATTGGTGTGCTTGGGAACAACACACAAAAACTTGCAAGTATACAAGGCCAAGTTTTAGTATAGAGAGTAAGCAAGGGATCAGTCCACAGGGAGTGGGAGCATACGAGAAATTTTCCTAAGCTAGCAATGGAGACAAGGCACTATGGCAGTGAGCAGGGCAAAGTAATATGGCAATTGCAAAGAACCAAAACAGTTAACAAAGCAAATATGACAAAACAACATGGAACCAAGGCTGTGAGCCAAGGGCAGGGGTGAGTTTGTGCACTGATTTCAGTGCACAACAGCTACAAATTGCAAGAATTTAAACAAGCAAAACAGGTAAGGAGATAAACTGAACAGGAAGCAAAACAAGACTGAAATTGTAAGTGACTGAAATAAGGGATTGTGGCTAAGCTAAGGCTTAGAGTCCACCTTTGTGTCCTAGCCAAACAATGTGATCCTAGGTTGAGTTGAAAATCCTATGCATACATCTAGAATGCGAGGAAAACTAATTTGCTCACTAGTTTGCCCCTAGCATTGACTGTCTTTTGACAGAACAATCAATCACAGGCACTATGAGCATCAATCTCTTCCCATTGCTCAATCAAAACAGACATCAGGATAACTATCCTAGCAATTCACCATTTGACAATGCACTAGGCTTCATCTGAGCCTCAGCCTAATGCAGTTTAGCTCATGCTAAACATGTGAACAACAATAAACATCATACAAGATAATTCAAACAACACACACATAACATTCAAAAAAATCAACTATGATAAAGGGACTGAATTTGAAATTGAACAAGAGGTAACAGTAGAGAGCACTGGCTAGTCCAGGCCTCTAAGGTGGTGCTCTGGCTAATCCAGGCATGATTCTAACATTCACCCAATGTTCTCAATTTATAGTACAATATTTTTCCCCAAATTTTAGAAACCCTAAATTTTGAAACCCTAATTTTTAAATTGGAAATTAAACTCACTGATTCTCTGAATTTGTCTCCCCTGTGCTCGACCCGTGCTTCCTTTTCGTCCTCTCCTTCTTTTCCCATACTCTCTGATGCTCCTGTCGACTGATACTCAAACCCTAGCTCTCTTAGATTTATCTCATAGGGTGAATGAGATAGAGGTGAGAGAGATAGAGTTTAGAGTGATGGGTTTTGGTTTCTGGGATGTCGGGTGAAGGTGGAAGTGGTGAAGCTCGAGGTGGAGGAAGAGAGCAGCTCTGCCATGGTCGGGGAAAGGGATTTGCAGGCTCTGCAAATTTTGGGAAGAAGGGGAAGAAGAGCTCGAGAGAAGAATGGGTTAGGGGCTGTTTGTTTTGGGGTATAAGGGTTCGGTTGCTAGGGTGTTGAGCGGAATCATCTGAAATTGATGCGCAGCGAGGAGATCCGTTGGATAATCACTTACTAATTAAATCGAACGGCACGATGTAAACAAGCTCTGAGCGACCGTTAGATTTAGTGATACAACAAACCTGACGGCACCAGATGGGGTTAGGTGTTGTAGTGTTGGTCAGATGCATCGAAATCTGATGCACGATGACGCAGCGACCGTTGGATGATGGAATGGATCCAATCTTACGGTTAAGAAGGAAAACGGGTTTGGGTATTGAATTTTGGGTTTAGGATATGGGTTTGGGTTTAGGAATTGGATCTGGGATTAGGTAATCTTGAGCCCACTTCTTCTTTAAGAACGATTTCTTCCTTTTTAAGCCCATTTTCATCCTTGAGTCTTCCATACCGCGTTCTGCACTTCTTTTCCGCTAGAGTTTCCTCCGGCTTTTTCCCGTGTCTTTGCTCTTTTCGCTCCGCTATTCATCCAAACTTTATTTGGTACCTAAAAATGCAAAATTAATTAATAAAAAGATTTATTCTTGAAAACAATGAAAATACAGAATATGGGTTAAAATGGAGAATTAGAGCACAAAAGATGAGTTAAATGCCAAGAAAAATATATATAAATATGCACTTTTTAGCACCCATCAATGATCACAATACAATTATCTTTAAAAATATATAGAAATCTCAATCCTTTATCCCGGTAAGGATTCCAATACATTAATATATATGGTAAAGAATCTATAGAAATCTCAATCCACTTATCCCGGTAGAGATTCCAACACATTAATATCTGGTAATGATTTTTCGTTGGGTTTTGACAATGAATAAAATGGAGTGACAGACATTATTGATTAGGTCAGGGTTTTATATGTTTAATTATAATTTTGAATTGATTGGAAGTATGACACAACTATTATTTTGTTGCCCATTTTAAATGGACACTTCTTTCACGGTAATAGGCGATTTGTGTTTCTTCATTCATGACTGTATTTGGTTGAAATTGAATTCTCTATTAACGGGTTCTTTTTTATGTTTTTCTTTCTTTCACAATTTTTTACCAGTGTAGGTATATTTTTCAGATATTTGATGGATTGTATTTTGTTTATTTAGGCTATGTCATGGAGTAAGGTTTTGGAAAAAAAAAAGTATTACCTATTTGTTTTTAAGGCTAATGCAAGACTTTACCCTAATTAAGAGAGAAATCATTTTTCATGTACCCCTTTTGTTTTCTTTACATTGTATATTTTCCATTTATTCTGCTCTCTTATTTTCTCCCTATATGTATAATCTTCTAAGTTTGATTGGATTGTTTCGGTTTTTCTCTGTTCCAAGACACTATGATGTTTTTGTGGAACGGTCCAAAATGGTGAAACTTTTGTTTCCAAATCTCTTTGCATTAAACTATTATAAGAACTTCAAAATGGAGTTTCTTCATTTTGATTTTTTCTTTTCTTTTTTGAAGCATATTAGTATTGTTGGTAGCTTCTTAGGTAATCATTTTCTCTAATGTATTATTGTTGAAAGTGTGTTCTTAATTAAAACTAAATAAAACTAATATTTTTTTTTGCTTTTCTCAAATCGGTGATACCAAGATTTGATTTCATATGATTTGAATATCATTGTCAAAGTTTCAATCTCTTATTATTTTGAAAATGAATTGTGTATTTTTTTTCCATTAGTTTCTTTTCATTTTATCATCAATCATCCTTTGCTGAAAACTTAGATTATGCGTCGAATCTGTAACCAATAGGTAAAAATAAATAAATAGATGTGATGAAAAGCATCCACTAGATTGCAAGTTAAGATTTTTGGTCAAGTATATTGAAGGTTTTGCTCTTTTTGTGTCGCTATACGTATTAGGGTCTGTAATAATTGGGCTAATTATAATGGCTATGAATATATTACGACTGCATTATACTTTATGGTTATTGGTGTTTTTAGTGAGTTCTCGGTTGTCTTTGGGAGTAATCCGATCATAAAAAAAATTAGTAATCCGGTCATGAACAGTCTTAGAGTTGTTGGTATTGTCGGGATTTTCTACCTAAATCTCTTTGGTCAATTGTAATTTGTATAACTTCATACCATCTTATGTATATGTTAAGGATCGGGTTGTCGCTTTTCACTCATGTAGATGGTCGATTTTCTGCATGACACAAAATATAACTGTTTCATAAATAGATGGTTGCACGACAAATATTTTCATTATCACGAAAAAAGCATGGACAAATTCCGTTACGATACCGATTATTTCTAATAATTTATAAAAGATGACGGCTTCTTTTAAGGAAACATCGAAAGAAAGAGAGAAATGCATGATTGCATGTGAATGTTTCCAGTTCCCGAGTTTCCATTTTATGAAGTACCGTGGTGGTCTCCCAGAGAAAAGAATGCTTCAAAGGAGATGGCCACTAATGATGGCAGCTGGAAGTTCCAGAAGATTTTTGACTCTATAGGAGATAAACCGAAAATGCTAGGAGTGTACCAAAACTGGTGGACCAATTTGGTCCATCTTCCCTCTACCAAGTGATTTGATAGGAGTGGGGTTTTTAAAACCTGAATGATACCCAAAATTCCATCCAATGGTTAGAATTTGATGTTCCACAATTGGTCCACAAATTTTGATACACCATTAGCTTTTCTGGAGATAAACACCTAATGAACTTCTTCTGCTCACTGACAATACAGACTCTCCTATCTCTGACTGATACACGAACGTGGCCACTTCGTAATACTGGCACTTTTATTAGTTCCTCTTTAAGTGCGGGTCTACTTCGATATTTACTCTCCCAAACAATGATAGGTTAATATATTTCAAGGAGGAAATAGTTCACCACAATACAATCTAGACTTAATGTGAACTGTCATACTAAATAATTTTGCACAAATGGGATTAATTTTCTAAGGTAAAAAAAGAAACTAGATCGGGCACTTCAGGGCGCATGCACCAACTAATTACGTTAGAATTTGTTTTTAAGTGCTACAAGTCTATGACGGCATTAGTGGCGTTTAATTGCTCCATCAAATACCAAGGGGCCACATAAATTCTGCTATTGGATGTTTAAGATGCCTAATTTCTTATTTTATTGTGTTTTTTTTTTTTTGAAATCACATTTCAATTCATTCAAACCAAAATGATGAGTAAATGATTGCTTACAAAATTATCAAAAACACTAACACCATGTTTGTTTACTCCTGACTCATCTGAGTCGTCTGGATCTGAATCATCTGGATCTGAGTGAAATCACCTGACTCATCTGGATCTGAGTCGATATGTTTGTTTTGAGTCAGATCTGACTCATCTGACTCGGAAATAAGTGAGTCAGTGGTTTGAATCCATGAGTCAGGGGTATTTTGTTACCTGACTCAAATGAGTCCGAGTCAGGGGTTATGTCTGAGTCAGAGGTCGAGTCAGATCTGACTCAAAATGAAAAACAAACGGTCTGACTGCTGACTCGGTCTGAGTCAGGGGTTGACTCAGATTCAGACGCCGAGTCAGCTGCAAACAAACAAGTTCTAAATTACAAGCTTCCTACTCAATATTGTATAAGAATGCTGGTTTGTGGACATCTAGTAGCGGATACATTTAATTGTTTATTATTTTTATTTTACCCTCACCTTGCAAACAACATTTACACCAAAGTGGCAAAAATGCGAAGGATCTCTTAAGAAGAGAAGAATTGTTTTAGCGTTCGTGAACGAGAATCATTTCATTATTCTGAAACTCAAGGAAATATTGTCCATTGCTACCGGTTTGTGCAATGACTAAATACAAGGATATAGCTCCCAATCACTCAAAGGAATGAATGAAATTGTATGAGGAGAATCACCAACTCTGGGATGCTTCGCACCTATCAATTATCCAAGAGAAGGTAAAAATTGATATGGGAGGAAGAGGGATTTATGTACTCCCTCCGTTCCTAATTAATAGGCTGGTTTTGTTTTTAGAGAAAATTAAGGAAATTAAGAGAACTAATCATTGAAAGTGGTCCTCATGACACTTGTAAAAAGAAGTGAAGTGAAATGGTCCCCATGACACTTGTCAGCAAAAAAAGTAAAGTGAAATGGTCCACATGACACTTGTCATCAAAAGAAGTTAAAATAAAAGTGGTCCCTGAAAATTAAAGTAACATTTGACTTTCCCAATTAGGAAACCAACCTATTTTTTGAAACATCTATTTATAGAAACCAGCCTATTATTTATGAACAGAGGGAGTAGTTCACTAATGCAACATTTTGTTCTTTTTTTGAAGTTTGAGTTATAATTATTAAATAATATTTTGATATTTATATGAATGTATCAATGGCTGCATAGAATTATTCACTGAATATAATACCGCTACGTGATTCCGGTATTGTAATTAAATGTTATTACCATGCCGAGAAAGTAGAAAATATATACAGTAAAATTAGTAAACTTGCTGGCATTGTGACTTAATTACCTACAACTCCGAAACACTGCAAAAAAGTCTGGGTCTAGAAAATACACACTGCCGGCATGGTTATAAATTTCTCTACAATGCCGAAACTCTAAAAAATTCATTGGTTTGGAAAATTCAAGAGTCCCAGCATTGAATGCTAAATTTTCACTATGCCGGTATGGTCATAAGAATTTGAATTCAAAATTTTTAGAGTGTGTCGCAAGGTTTGAAAAACGGGTCACGGCTCAGGCCACGGACATTATGCGTGACCGTTATAAAGCGTTTTGACAGGTATGAGCACGTTTTGGGAAAAAAAACGCGTTTTTTGAATGTTTTTAAATATAACGAGCGTTGTAACAATTAAATAGAAAATTAAAAAAAAAATTATGATTTGCATGTAACAGTTATAACATGCGTGAAAACATTTTAACGAGTCTAAAAAACGTTGTTACTAGAGTTTTTTTCTTTTTTAATACTCCCTCCGTCCCTAAATAGATGATCTATTAATTTTTAAATTTTGTCCCACTAATAGATGACCTATATCATTAAAAAACGGGATATTTCTAATACTTTGATTATTGTTAGTATAAGAAGTATGTATAATTCGATAGTCATGTTTATATTCCGTACATAGATGTTTTAAAATGCTTTTTACTATACAATTTACAAAAGTTTGATAAAATTCGTGACGGTCAATTAGCCACTAAATATTCGTCGGCAGTAATTATGCAATACATGCATAAGTAATGTGAAGAAAGAAACAATCATCAATCCAATTTAAGAGAGTGCATAACCTAGCTAGGTAGACTTGTCCCTTTATTAGATTGCAGAATTTCCATCAAATGCCAAGAAGTAGGCAGGATTTTAACTCGTCCATAGGGTACTAATTTATAAAAGTCAATCATTGAATGTTTAAAAAAACTATCTAAAATTCCACTACTTATAAAATGATATGATTATTACGTCCAAGACTCCCAAGTCATGTACCCCATCGCCACTGCATGATGATGCATCTATAGTTCTTATAATCTTGAAATTCTTATAATCTGACTCAAGTATGGAGACAAAAATGAAGAATTGGAACCTGGCCTCCATAAAATTGGAATTGCGCTTGATGCTGATGATGTTGGTCTTCTTTTAACTGACAAAACCAGAAAAGAGGTATTGAGTAAGTCCGCGAGTATGGAGAATTGGACTTTGTAAAGCCAGGCAACACACCAATGGAAATGTTGGTGTTTGACAAAGATGAGGTTCTGCCTCTACCTCCCCGTTCAAGTGCGATGACATTGTATCCCAAACTAGTGGATTTAGGCATGCCTGTTGAACTCAGTGACCGGAACATCTTTCTGAAAGGTCTCGGAAGAAAGATGTTCAATTTTGTCCTTCTACCGTATTGCTGGGTCCACTGGACGGACTGAATATTTTCATTTGGACCTGCCTAGGAGAGGATAAACTGGGGATCTCTGCAGCTAAGTAGTAGGCAGATGTTTTAAATGCAGTTTTGGGACTAAAAGAAATCATTAGTTTAGAGTTTTTTTTTTTTTTTTATAGCATGAAAAATTGAAAATATTTCTGATTGACCCTGAATAGTAACAACTATCTTGCATTTAGGTTCTCTAAAAAAACAAATATATACATGTGTAGGAATTTCTATGAGTTTTGAGTATAAAATCTTGGGAAGCTGCTACACTTCCCCGTTCCTTCCCCAACTCTCTTCCACCATTAAATGACAATGATCTTAGCCATTAATCCTTTGGATTGGAATTAGCAGGAGATCCAATTATTATTAGAGTAACCAATACCTCCATGACACATAAGCAGGGAAAAAGAATAGGGGAAGGAAGTGGGGGACATATATCATTTT
Source organism: Papaver somniferum (assembly GCF_003573695.1). Lineage (NCBI taxonomy): Eukaryota > Viridiplantae > Streptophyta > Magnoliopsida > Ranunculales > Papaveraceae > Papaver > Papaver somniferum. The sequence continues at coordinate 19,676,924 of NC_039362.1, forward strand.
CGTGTGGTATGCCACTGGATAGTAGGCATGAATGGGTAAGAGTAGCACAAACAATTTGATGTTAGTTTTGACGTCTCAGTACATGTGAGAATCCAAGGTTTGGAAATCATTTTATTGGCAGGTATCTGAAAATATAATAATAATAATAATAAATCCTTTTAGAGCTTAAATTTGTGTTCGTACATACACACAGATTTAGGCGAGTACGTAGAGCAAAAAAAAAAAAAAGAAAAGAAAAACCATTAAACTAAAGGCCATACTTCTGGACATGTTACAGGAATCCTGGGTGTAGCAGATAGCTGTGAGCCGTTCCGTGTCAAAACGAATGGAATTTAGTAGCCAAAACAGCAAGCTAAATCTGATTTAATTATCAGGTGTGTGTACTTTAGGGCAGTTCCCATGACAATCAATAATTTTTATTATTAAGCTACTTGATGAACAAACACGTTTTTGTACGGGAAGTGAACAAATACGGTAATTTAGGGTTCCATAATTGATTTTATTAATATAAACTAATAAAAATTGGATCCTATTAGAGATTTTATTAATATAAAGTAATAAGGGTTTTGTCACACTTATTATTTAATTAATAAAACAAATAATAAAAAATAAATCTAAAAATCATAACCGTGTTGTTGGAGAGAGAAAACCAAAGGGCGCTCAAACATTCAACGTCCGTGTTTCTCTTTCCAACTCCGATGCTTCTCTTTCCAACTCGCGTCCTATCATCAAACGCTCGCTCATTCTCCAACTCAATGAATATTCAAACCAACAAAACGCTTGCTCATCCTCCAACTCAATGAACAAACCAACAAATTTGTTGGTTTGAATATTCATTTTTCATGTTTGTTGAGTCCATAGTGAGACCAAAATGAACAAACTATCCCATAGGAACTGCTCTTAGGGTGAGTGTCTTTGAGACTCATTCTTAAATACCGGCGCCCCAGGCTGAGTTCCAACTTCCAACTTCCAATTTGCGCCTGTCAAACTCAATTGCTAGGATAAACTTAGCATTTTTCTTGGCACTTGTCAGTCTACATTGATAAAGTGTCAACCGTGATGGAATGTGTTAACGCGTCTTCATCTCGAGTCGGTTTCTGATTACTCGATAGTCAATACTCTCTTGATTCATTCAAAAAGGATACTCGTTCTTCTAAAACCTGTTTCCTTTCCACCTCCATTAAACCCGAACCAAATCAAGTCTAATCAAATCATATAAACCCTAGAAATTTCCATGGATCACTATAAGGTTCTAGGTCTAGAAAGAAACGCAAGTAAAACTGAAATCAGAGAAGCATTTAAGAAATTAGCTCTACAATACCATCCAGATAAACATTCAAATTCTTCCCAGACAGTAATCGATGAATTTACTGACAAATTTAGAGAAATTTCTGAAGCATATGAGTTTCTCATCACTGATCAAGCAATTTTTGATAACTCAAATGGAGATGATAGTGGTGAAACTTCAATAAGAAGAGAACCTAAATATAGAGCTTCTGGGACTTTTGGTGATGGAGTCTGGAACTATGAGGGAGATGTTGATCCTGAGAGTATCAAGAACTTCTTCTATGGTGTTGCCTTTGCTGGGTAAGTGTGTTACCATTACTACTACTAGTCATCTTTTTAAGGTTTCTTTCTTTAAATTTTGATAGGATTGTGTTTTTTGGAGTTCGAAATCTTCCCTTGTTTGTTTGCAGTGTGCTTATTGTGGGATCAGTAGTTCTTAAAGCAGCTAAACGAATGCTTGATTAGAGATTTCACAATTCGGAGGTATGCATTGAAGACTCAATTTCTTCTTCATTGTTGGCACTATGGTTAATTTGCATAATTTTCTGTTGAGAAATTGCAAAAGTAATTGCACTTGGAACCGACATTGGTTATTTTGTTTGGAATTTAGGATTCTTTGTTTTCATAAAACCTCGTCTAGTAATTTAGGTTAGGGGGAAGAAGAAGTCTCTCTCTGATTGCTATGATAGTTATAAAGCTGAGATAGATGAGTTATAACCGTGTAACATTAATAAAGACTGATAGAAAATGTGCATTCCAACTAAATCTAGTAATACAAATATGCCTGTAGTAGAAGATAACAGAAAGCTACTTAATGTCTGGTAGAGTAGTAATGAGAGAGACTTGAGCAGATAGTAACCATGATTTATTATTGTGGACGGTGCCGCTGGATGCGAATAAAATCGAGGGTAGATTACAAAGGGGTTGGTTGATTCTAATGAAGAACTTTCTATCTAGAATCCATATATACTTCCTTGAGCTATTTACATTTTCAGTCTCATTGCCAAGAGAATGGAATAAATAGCTCGAGACTTTCTATGGTTGATTCTAGACAAAAAAAAAATAAAATAAATCTTCATCAGCCAGGATGGATGACGGTTTGTCGGCCTAAGAAGAAAAGCCGGTTACTAAGCTCCTCATTTTCCAAATAGATATGGAGATATCACAATGAAAAGAAAGCTTTCTGGATAATGGTGATTTTGATAAGTATTGGGGTAATGACGAGGTTTTGGCTCCCTCTTAGTCATTACTTCTCATTGTATCAGCCTAGAAAGGAGTTATTGAAAGGCTAATTTAGATCACTGATGGAAATCTCGTTTTTAGATTTACTGTTGGTGTTCGCTGGTAATTGAGATATCACTGGTAGTCCGCATCTAAGTAGTGAATCCGAAGATACAAGCACATGGAAAAGAGAAAATTCAGATATCTTTTCTGTTCAGTCGTTTTACGTTATGATGAGTAAGAATACCCAACTAAACTATTGCAGGCAATTATTTGACAATAATTTACGTGAAGTTTGTTTCTAATATATGTACTTAGATTCTGCTCCTTGTCGGTGGAACTTGACTGACCAGTAAGTCCGACTGGATATCGTAGCTGCTTCACAGAGGATACACCCTATTAACGAACCTTTATTGTTTAGTCGTTGATGAGCGTTTGTCCATTTGTTCCTGAAATCCAGTAGGTGCTATCAAACACAAAAGTTCAAAAGCTTTGAAATTGACCTGAATTGATGTTTCCTTAGCGAGTCCATAAATTTTTGTCTTTCTCACTCTCTTACCTCTTTTCCAGGAAGAGGAGATAACTTGACCAACATCCTTATCAAATCACATTTTATCCCTATATTAATGACTAATGAGTCTAATGAGAAGGAAGATTTGACTAGACTACAATAAGAATTAATATGCTTTATGGTGCTGAGTTCTGGGTGTTAAGTTATTGAAATAGTTCCTCAGATTTTAGGATGCTGAGATGAGATGGATGAGTTATATCAGTGTAACATCAATGGAAGACTAATAGAATAAGTGCATTATAATGATATCTAGTAGTACGGATATGATGTATGCTTTGGTAGAAGATAAAGCAAAGCCATTTGAGACTCAGAGATAGTTTAATGATGAGAGAGAGTTGGGAAGATTGTGATTTTGTTGAGATCAACCCAGCTCTTTTTCGTCCGATCTTAAGAAGCCTACAGCACACATACTGTATGTAGTCGCTTGAGTTAGGTCTTCGTAGTGGTTTTATCTTTTATTTCAGTTTTCGGCTGGGGACCTTTGGTATTATTAACCCCCTCATGTCTTCAAAATGAAATGATCCATTATTGTGGGAATGTTGCCGGATGTGAATAACATTGAGGATAGGTAACTAGTTAGTTTTATCATTACTGACCTATTTTGCATTATGGTTTGCCAACCAAAAAAGAAAGGTCCATCAGTAAGCTCCACAAATTTCCAAATAGATATGGAGATATCCCAATGAAAAGAAAGCTTTTGGGAAATTTGATAAATATGGGGGTAATGAGGAGGTTTAGCATCCTAATAGGGTTGTTACTTTTCATGGATCAGCTATGGAAAGGAGTTATGGAGATTCTTCTTTAGTTAATGATAAAACCGTGATTAAGATCGTTGATGGGAATCTCTTTAGTTATTAGAAGTACTGTTGGTGTTCGTATATACCACTAATATTCAAAGTTGCATATACTTAGCGAAATTTCTGTTTTTAAGGAAGCAACCACATATGAACTGCTGGGTGATAGAAATTCGGACTGGAAATTAGGTTTAATACATTTTTTAAAGTTTGAAAGTGAATGAGATCCATCAACATTACTGGTAGTCACTATCTAAGTAGTGAATCTGAAGATACAAGGACATGGAAAAGGAGAATTCAAGTTTTTTTTTTTTTTTGTTCAGTCGTTTTACGTTATGATGAGTAAGAATACCCAACTGAACTGTTGCAGGCAATTAACTAGCAATAATTTACGTGAAGTTTCTTTTTAGTATATGTTCTAAGACTCTGCTTCTTATGGGTGGAACTTGGACCGACTAAAGATGGTAGCTGCTTCTCAGTACCCAACTAACAAACCTTTATTGTTTAGTTGTCAATGAGCGTTTATTCATTTGTTCTTGAAATCCACTAGGTGCTGTGAAAGATAAAAGTTCGAAAGCTGGATCGACCTGAATTAATGTTTTCCTTTGTGAGTCCATAAGTTTTTGTCCTTCTCACTCCCTCACCTCTTTTTTCCTGGAAGAGGAGAAAACTTGACCAACTCTTATAAAATCACATTTTATCCTTTATTAATGAGTCTAATAAGAAGGAAAATTCGACTAGACGACTATAAGAACAAATATGCTTTATGGTGCTGAGTTCTGGGTGTTAGGTTTATAAAATATAGTTCCTCAGATTTAGGATGCCTGAGAAGAGATGGATGAGTTGTAACTTTGTAACATTGATGAAGACTATAGAATAAGTGCATTATAATGATATCTAGTAATACAGATATGATATATGCTTTAGGACAGGATAAAGCAAAGCTATTTGAGACTCAGGAAGTCGGGGGTAGATTAGTGATGCGGGAGACTTGGGAGGATTGTGATTTTGTTGAGATCAATCCTAGCTCATTTGCAGCTAATATTAGGAAGGTTTTCTAGAAAGATATTACACATACTGTATATCGTCGCTTGAGTTAGGACTTCGTATTGGTTTTATCTTTTATTTGATTTTTCGGCTGGGGACCTGTCTTGAAAAAAATAAAGGGTCCATTATTGTCGGAATAGATAGCAAGTTACTGTTGTTATTTATTACTGACCTATTTTGCGTTTGCTATGCAGACATCGTTCAAAGAAATTGGAGTCGAAAAGAAACATAACCCAGTAACAGTAGAAGACTTGTTGATATTCAAAAAAATAACATGTTATATCTTCACCTTTTGAATTCATTTCTTACTTTTGAATTCATTTCTTACTGACAGGATTAGATAACTGCTTTGTTTCTCAAATTTTATCGATTAGGAAAAAGAAAATGGTTTAAGTGCAGCACTTGAAAAACACAGGCCTGATACCGTGAAGGATTTAGGTGTTCAGTTTACAGGCATGTATGCCAGTTACTTTACTTCTGCCAGTTAATAATGTTGGGTCAGTATGTTAGCAATATATATTCTGCTGTTTGGTTTGCGTATCCCTATTATATTACAGGGAAGGCCCATTATACTAAAAGCACGCAGTTATTGATTCATTTTGTTTGTTGAACATGATTCTGTTGAAACTCATTTTCTGTCTCCTAGAAAGAAGGTGCATCCTCAGCTGTAAACCAATCTCCTTCTCCTCAGGCTGTGGTTTCTGTATGGTTCACCAGTCTGGGCTCCTAGCTTATTGGTTTGACAGCTGAACTACTGCCTTTCTGATATACAAATTTAGCATCTCTGCGAGAGTGACATCCTTACACTCCCTCCGTTTATTATTTTGAAACGGAGGGAGTATGTTTTTAAAAGAAGCCCCATTTTGGTATGTACTTTATCCCCATTTATTTTCTATCGAGAATAATCCCACATTGTACATTGTATGTACTACCTTTCAGGACATCGGTAACAAAAGCCAGATATCCTCGTAATCAAACTAGACTTCTCTAAAATCCAAGACAATCGTGGTTTTATGCTTAATTAATGCGTCCTGGGGGCTGAATCGGTGCATGCAAATAATAGTCAACTAGAGTTAAAGGCAAACAAATGCATGCATAGGGATGAGTTACACACTTGGTATGACCGGTCCGGCAAGTAAGCACAATGATTGTGCGTTACAGTGTTGCGGGCCAAGTCAGTATTCAGCCATAACGGCACAATGCAAAGCCATAATAGCGCAATCCAAAGCCATAATAGCAGTATACTGTATAGACTGTCAAGTGCTAAGAATGACATAACCCCACAGGGCCAGTGAGGCGCAAAGGTAGCACCGCGCTGTAAAGACATTTGGCCAAGGAATGAAGCTTATTGGCCGACACAATGAGGCTTCATTGAGGGAAAGGCAAGACGAGGCCAAAGTGACAGAATGCAACATGTGATGTTAGCATTAAGGCATATCCATGGAATTGAGTTGTCCCAAACTCAAGGATGATGCAAGAAGGTAGAATAGACCAAGAGTTGGTCTATGACATTAGTTCAAGGGTAGCCAAAGCTTGGACAGTGCAAACAAGCTAGTAATGCAAGAGTGGCATTGCTACTGTCAAGCAAATTGGTTAACAAAGCATATATGACGTATGAGTAACTAGAATGAGTTTAATGAATTGCCCTCGATGATTTAAGCACAAAGATTGTCCGTGCATTAATTTAGAGTGATAAGCATGCAGGGCCAAGAGAGCTGAACATGGAATCAAGGCAGAATTCGGTATAGCACAACAATTGCGCAATACAACTCAAGTGACGGTTACAAGTTGGTTACGAGCTTCACAAGCATGCCAATGACGCGAGACGAAGTAGAACGGTTATAAAGGGAGTTTACAAGCGTGGGAGAAGGTTTATGTTAGAGCACTGCTCGGTCGAAGTCGCATGTGTTGCTATCTCAAGTATGTTTGTCAATATGTTAGTGATAAAAACTATAAGTCTTGATTTCTAGTCTACTTATAGCTAAGTCTCGGATTAGGATAGAAAGTGTAGTTGAGCTATAAGACTCCACGGCGTTCATCATACAAAGACGAAGAACTACTCAAGGAACTGGTGGAACTTCATCGAATAAAAGGTACGTGGATACTTGAACTTATCTATCACTCAAAAGTCTATCTACTCTATCTCGTATCTCGAGACAAAAGTCGTATTGCTATATAGACTTCGATTATACACATTTTCTATTTCGAGCAGAGTTTATCTCGCTTATCTATTTCTCGAAATATGTGTCGGTAAGCTTTCGCTTTGGCCAAGTTCATCTTTACAAGTGACGAAAGTCATGTTGATTATGTTAATATCTTGAAAATCGCTTTGATGAAGAATAGTTTGTGAGTAACCTCTATTTAACATCCTCTAAGAATGTTTCAATGATTGAAATGAGAGTTTAGAATATATAACCTTGAATGGATATAAACATTGTGTGTGAATTCATACCTGTGTAGGTCCATAATCCTTGGACCAAAGTATGCGTACTTTGCTGCTCAAGATAACCAGAACTAAAGTCCGCGTACTGCCGGAGGTTCACGTCCCGTGAATTTCTGCTGGAGTTTGTGAACTGAAAACAAACTTAATCCAGGTACTTAATTATGCGTACCGTATGCATACTTGAGTGGGTTATTTTCTAAAAACGGTTTATTCGTGAACTTAAACTTATATAAACTAAGGAATGCATAATTTGCAAACTGTGGCTATAAAGTTCATGAAATTGATTCGAGTGAATCAAAATCGTTTTTGCTTCGATTGTGTCTTGTATACTTCTATGAGATCTAAGCAATTGAACAACTCTCTAACTAGTTCTTTTGAGTAATTTGAACTAGTTATGGTGAAGATGAATATGGTTGATATTAAAGTGCTCATATGGTTAACCATTTGGTTAACTACCGTTGAACCAACTAGATGTACACGTTTAGGTACGGTTACACAAACCTAAATGAACATGTATTTCATTTGTGTATAACAGGCTAAGTTCGATCTAACAGTTAAAAGATATTAGCTTGAATCTAATCAGGTTTTCATCTAGCGGTGAATATTGAATGCTTTGAAGACTATATAAAGGAGAACTTAGATTGCAAACCATGATTTGAAGACTATATGAAGGAGAACTCTAGAAACTGGGAAAAGTTAATCCCCACACTTCCCGTGTGATACTAGTTTTATAAGCTAGAGTCGATTCTCCTTTAACCTTAGGTGTAATACCCCGATATTCAGCAGTGGTTAGCCGAATGGAATATAAGTAATGATTTGTCCTTTCCTAACATCGAGGCCTTTTCAGAACAATTAGCTCCAGAATTGGCAGAAAACTCTGCAGTTAAGCGTGCTCGGGAGGGAGCAATCCAGGGATGGGTGACCTCCCGGGAAGTTACTGTCGGATGACCGCAGCGATGCCCGTTGAAAAACCCACGCTGCCGGATAACCGCAGTGGCTAAGTGGGGACAGTATCGATGGAGGGACGGTTCATTACAAATGGTATCAGAGCCGACAACGGTTCACCTACCGAGAGTGGGAAGGTACGCTGGACGGGGTTGTTCCAGGTGCTTGTCTCATGAGGGGCAGGGAACGTCGGATATCTGGGCCGCAGTGGCTAAGTGGGGACAGTATCGATGGAGGGACGGTTCATTACAAATGGTATCAGAGCCGACAACGGTTCACCTACCGAGGGTGGGAAGGTACGCTGGACGGGGTTGTTCCAGGTGCTTGTCTCATGAGGGGCAGGGAACGTCGGATATCTGGGCCGCAGTGGCTAAGTGGGGACAGTATCGATGGAGGGACGGTTCATTACAAATGGTATCAGAGCCGACAACGGTTCACCTACCGAGGGTGGGAAGGTACGCTGGACGGGGTTGTTCCAGGTGCTTGTCTCATGAGGGGCAGGGAACGTCGGATATCTGGGCTTGCGAATATATTCTGGAGCTGAGGATGGCTCCAATTTAAGGTGGTGGTATTGTAATACCCCGATATTCAGCAGTGGTTAGCCGAATGGAATATAAGTAATGATTTGTCCTTTCTTAACATCGAGGCCTTTTCAGCACAATTAGCTCCAGAGTTGGCAGAAAACTCTGCTGTTAAGCGTGCTCGGGCGGGAGCAATCCAGGGATGGGTGACCTCCCGGGAAGTTACTGTCGGATGACCGCAACGATGCCCGTTGAAAACCCCACACTGCCGGATAACCGCAGTGGCTAAGTGGGGACAGTATCGATGGAGGGACGGTTCATTACATTTGGTTTCTTCTCGAGAACCTGTAGGTTAACGACTTGAAGACTTCATTGGGATTGTGAAGTCAGACCCAACTATTTTCTCTGTAGTTGCGTGATCTGATCATGTTGTTTCTATCGTATTGAGTACAATCGTAAGATTGTCTTGAGATTAACTTTTCCGATAGGCAAGATAGAAAAGTAGTCACAAACATCTTCGTCTCATCGTTTGTGATTCCACAACATCATTGTTTCGCTAGTCGATTAAGATTATTGTGAGGTGATTGATATTTATGGATGTTCTTCGGGAATATAAGTCTGGTATATCAATTGGTTCTTGTTCACCTTGATTTATCAGAAGACGGAACAAAACTCGTAGGTATTTCTGTGGGAGACAGATTTATCTATTCCTGTAGACTTTCTGTGTAATACAAATTTGTTTATTAAAGTCTTCGTCTTTGGGTCACAGCTGATGTAGTTTTGAAAGTGGTAGTAAAGTTCGTTCAACTCGAACTTGATAAGATTGGGTTCTAAACTTAATATAAAAATAGAAAATATATATACAAAAGGTTTGTCGCAATGTCGAGAGAGACTGAGACTCAGGATTCCACCAAATTCCATTCATGTGATTCAAATAATAATTCCAATCAATTATAGATCAAATATTAAAAATATGGACTCTTATTCTTTGCCAAAAAGTAGATTTTTGAAAAGTAATGATTGTAAATCAAAAGCATGATGTATCAAAAATACATAGACAAAGCATACACCATCAAACGAAATCACACCCATTCAATAAAAATCATAAATCGATTAAAAATCAATGCAAATAGTCATAAAAGAATTATTAGAATTACCACATGCGTGAAATAGGACTGCCTCCGTCATCCCAGTGTTGGGGTTTAGCTCCTCATATTAATCACTTGCTCAAAATACATGTTTATAGCCCAAAAGTTGATTAAAAGAGTGAAAAGAATAAAAACAGTGAATCTGAGACGCACAGAAAGCGTCCAGAGAAGAACGATAGAAAATAAGTGCGTATGTTGCTGTTGTTTTAAGACTGACAGGCGTCTGTCCTTGTCACAGTTGAAGAACGACTGTCTGTGGAAGTCTGTTCTTCGTGCTCTTCAATGGCAGCAGCAGCAGTGTACAGAAATCTCTTGATTCACGCCTCCTGAGATCTCCTCTCGACCCCAAACTCCTCGTTACCTTTCTTAGGACTCTCAACAACCTATTTATACACCACAAGACGATTAAATCTCTCCCAAACCGCTTCGAAATCTCTTCTTTTCTTCCTTGGCAGTCACGGCAATAATCTCTTCCCTAATTCGTTTCACGCGTTTCTGAGTATTCTCACTTATATCAAACTCTTTCTTAGATATATATGTATCTTTGGAAAGAGTTTTAGGTCTTTAGTCTCTCTGAATTTCCTAATACAAGCTTGACACGGACCGTGTTTCCTTATTTGTTCTGTTTCCTTTTTCCGACAATTCCAGCCCAATTTGATCGATCCAAACACATGTATTAACCCTGTCTAGCCATGAGAAGTCCAGCCCACTCGAGCTTAGCAATTAAATCTCCATAAAACATCTCCAATAATCGAGTCCAAAATTTTCCAGGCGCTGCACATAGTTTCCCGCCAAAATTTCTAATTTGAAACGTGAAGAAGGTGACCTCCCCCTTATCCGTTCCGGGGGTGCGAATAGCAAGTGGGGTTGAAATAAAATTCTTGGGTGGAAATAACCAAAACTTGGGTGCCTTTAGTAATTTTTCTGGGGCGCTTCCGGTACACTTCTGGGCGCTTCCGGTACGTTATCAACGGAGGTCCAAATGCCATGTTTTTAGCCAAATTCGCCTTAAAACCTTATTTTTCCAAAAACACCTACAAATAACTAAAATAACCAAATAAGTATAAAATCGAGCACTAGCACTATATACAATTGAGATATATTAGACACATAAATGCGTCTATCAGCAACAACTCTTAGTTGTGGGTGAGATCAGCTAAGGGAATCAAGTGCGTAGTATCCTCCTGGGATCAGAGACGTAAGGAGCGCAACTGTACCTTGGATCAGTGTGAGATTGACTGGGGTTCAACTACAGTCCAGACCGAAATTAGTTTGTAGTAGGCTAGTGTCTGTAGCGGCTTAATACAGTGTGTGTTCAATCTGGACTAGGTCCCGGGATTTTTCTGCATTTGCGGTTTCCTCGTTAACAAAACTTCTGGTGTCTGTGTTATTTCTTTTCCACATTATATTTTGTTATATAATTGAAATATCACAGGTGGTGCGTTGAATCGATCAATCGATCATTTGGTTATTGAGAAGTTGATTGATCCTTGAACGTCGATCTTTGGTACCGTTCAAGTTAATTTCTCTTGTGTTCAATTAGACTCGCAGATTTCTATTTGCTTGAGTAAGTATTGAATCGAGAAATTGAGATATAACTCTTTGATATAATTTTCTTAAGATTGAGTCTGACTGTCTAGTTTATTCTCTTGAAAAGTATATTGGATTTAGTCCATATAGATTGGTAAGCGAAATATTGGGCGTCGTTGTTAGACCCCCATTTTTTTAATTGGTATCAGAGCAGGCAAACACGTTTAAAGACCTTATAAGTTTGTGTTTGTAGCGATCTGACTCTATGGACAGTAATATCTCTGATAACGCAACACCATATTAGAGATTCTCTAAGATGTTACAAAGTCTTGTGACATCTTAGAAACCTTCTATATCTGCCTATGTGTCTGAATCTGCCTACAACTGGAAAAAAATGTCTTGATGAACAGTTGGATGAGCTTTCAGATGAGAGTGATTCAGAATAAGGACAAACCATAGATGAGGAAGTCTCTCAATATATCAAGCTCTTTGACCAAGCTCTGAAAGAAAAGAAGTGAATAACTTCTTTGAGCAAATATGTGGTACCTCTCTGTCAAGAAAACAGAAATATGGGAAAACTCTTTAAAGGTTATGATTGTGGATATAAACTTTTACAATCTACTGTTAAAGATCGTGAAGATGATTTACGTTCTAAAAAGTCCGAATGTGATAATCTCCTTCGAAACCTCTTTGTGTTGAAAAAAAGACTTGCAGAATCTGAAGCAAGATATGACTCTCAACAAAAATGTTTTAACGACAGAGAACTCAGTCTCCTCGCCAGAGAAAAATTCTTGGAGACTGATCTCGCTGCTGCCTTTGATAAGGTAAAATCACTGGAAGAGAATCTGAAAAGATTCAATTCTAGCTCTACAAAATTATCCTCTATGCTTGGAGCATGTAAACAACATCGTGATACACGTGATCTGGGCTATAAGGGAATAGACGCTCCAAGTACTGGTAAGAACAATTTTGTTCATGCTAATGAGAAATCTTCATGTGAAAAACTTTTCAAGCAGCCGACGGTCTTAGGAACAAGGATTGTACTCCCTCAAAATATACTCGCATGAGAATAGTCAAGAACAACTCCTTTAACTGCTATTATTGCTGAAATAAAGGACATCTTGAACGAAGATCCCGTTTTCGACTGAGGAATGAGAAACTTCACAAAATTCTTGCATGGATGTCTAAAGAAGTAATTAAACCTGTCTCTCATATCACTGGAGTAAAAGGAAGTGTCTGCAATCAAAAGAAATGTTGTGATGAGCCATTTCTAGATTATGATTTTGAGACAAAAAATGCCTACAATTGTAGAAGGAAGAATGTCAGATGGACAACTGACTCTTTAAACTACTCTGAGAAGAGGAAAAGGCAGAGGAGAAAGAAAGAAAAACCAAATTCCTTTTCTGAAAAAGACCGCAAACCAGAGGTGTCTGCTCCATATTCCGTTCATACCAATAATCGAGTCTCGGAGCTCAAGATAAGCATAAACAGACTCAAACGGAGCATCAAAAAGGCAAGGAAAGCAGCAGGTTTAGGTATTCCTTGTTCTCTTCTGGTTAAATCTCTTTCAACTATTTCTAGTGATTTTTCTGAAAATCTGCATGAAGGAAAGAGAGAGGTAGTCAATGAGCAAAATGCTCATCAAAATACAACATAACTACTCGATGTAACATCCTTCTGTGATATGGAAGGATGCTCGTAATTCTCAAGCAGCCTTTGTGCCATGAGAAAGTAGTTGTTGTTATATTTTAGTTGCTCTTGCAAAACGATGATCTTAAAAATTGTTGAGCCTTGCTCCAGTACGTTACATGATGTAATGTTTTTTTTTTCTTCGTTTACTCTTGAGAATAATTCCTTGTTTGATTGTCTTGGTTTTCAACAATCCTCTTTGGTTATTGAACGAAGAATGTCACCTTTTGTTTAGAATGAGTCCTTGATTTTTTCAAGACTTCGCCTAAATGGGGCTCCACCACTCTCTTGGTCGTGTACCAAGTTTGTAACCACTGTGCACGAACTCCTAACTCGTATGAAACATATACGAGTTCCTCTAGGGTTTCCCATGAAACACTCATGTATATATATATGTATCATGCTCCTTCTTGATACATACACGTTTCCGTACGTCAAAAGGGTTCACCTGAATTTTGTGTGAAAAATGGATGGATGCAATAAGGAAGACAAAGTTGAGAAGGGAAAAACTATCGAGTCTCACGAGAATCCTGTTTTCATAACCGGCTATCATGTTGTTGATCATGAGAACAAACTACCAGTTCAGATGTCATCACAACTGGTAGGAAATATTCTGCAAGATTTTCAGGTCGTACGTGAACAACTTGGAATTGCAACAAGGAATCTTGATTTTCTGAAAAACGAACTGAAGAAGGCAACTGATGAGCTCGTCCATGTTCAATCCCTAGTTTCTGGTCATGTTTAATGTTTTTCGAATCATAGTCTTTAAGAGTTATTTATTTTGCCTAGGAAATCTTCTCATGAGAATTTTATTCTTGTGTTTTTAAGAAGAATAACTAGAGTTTGGAATAGCCATTATTGTGATTACACATAGTTATGTCCAACGCTCTCATCTTCAATGTTTTTAGATTTATTTGTTTAAATTCTAAAGTTTGTTTGGAAGATGATTTTTGCAGTATTAATCTTTATGGTTTTATATATTGCAATGTGCTATGGGATATGTGTGTTTTCATCCGTGAACTATGATTGTCCCATACGTGGTCAAAAGTTAAGTCTTTCATATGTCGATATGCAGGTATTGATAAAAGATTGAACGAACTTTTGACAAGCGAAAGTTAAGCCTTTTATGTCATTATGCAAATATTGATGGAAGAAAGGATGAACTTTTGTTTACAAGGATTATGTTTATTATATGTCATTGTGCAAATAGTGATGGAAAATAAAATGAATCCTTGTTTATTCCGCAGTATTGATCTTCCCTGATCCATATTTTTATGTATATACTGTGCAGCTCCGTAAGTTCTATTATGTTGAGCATTTCCGATTAAATCAATCATAAGTTCTCTTGTGGTTAATTTAGTTGAGTATTCCGATTGAATTAATCATGGGTTTTCTTGTGGTTAATTTAATTGAGAATTTTGGATACAAATTCATATTCTTATGTGATTTGTGTTGTCCAAAGAAATCCATCTTTTCTTGTGAAAGTAAGGTCGCTCTTGTTGTTCTTTCAGGAATGACATTTTATGGGGGAGAGTTCTTAATTGAACTTGTGATTAATTGCCAAATCTTTGTGGGGAGTGCGGCTGTGGAATATTATAGGGGTTATCTTGTATCTTATAAACTCCTTGATGAATGCATTTAGTTTCGGATATATGATTGCATCTAAAAAGGTTGATATGTGCTTTCTTTTGGTCATGAAGTGTCTCTATGGAAATTGCATTAGGATCCTACTAGTTTTCGTACCTTTACCAATTTTATTGACAAAAAGGGGGAGAATTAATGTGTAGTTCACACTACAAATACATATGGTTTTCGGATCATTATGTAAGGGGGAGTGGTTTCCATGTGAGATGGAGTATTGACTAAGGGGGAGTGATACATATCACCATAGTATTGTTGTCAAAGTTGTGATACAGTTGAACTTTGATGATGTGTAATAATACTATGACATTGTGTAACAATGATTGAGAGCTCTTGTTTTCTCATTGTTATGGCTACGGATTTTCAACAACGATAATGCTAAACTTACAACCTTTGGAATCCATTGGAGTACTTGGAAGTGACGAAGATTTCGAGTAATGTTGAAGAACCGAGGAGATCATGCATGTGGAAGAGAAGCTGCAAAGTCTATTTATTTTGTATTTCATATGTATTGATAGTTTTGTCTCTAAAATTGACAAAGGGGGAGATTGTTAGAGCACTGCTCGGTCGAACTCGCATGTGTTGCTATCTCAAGCATGTTTGTCAATGTTAGTGATCAAAAGTATAAGTCTTGATTTCTAGTCTACGTATAGCTAAGTCTCGGACTAGGATAAAAGTGTAGTTGAGCTCTAAGACTCCACGGGGTTCATCATACAAAGAAGAAGAACTACTCAAGGAACTGGTTGAACTTCATCGACTAAAAGGTATGTGGAGACTTGAACTTATCTATCACTCAAAAGTATATCTACTCTATCTCCTATCTTGAGACAAAAGTCGTATTGCTATACATACTTCGATTATACACATTTGCTATTTCGAGCCGAGTTTATCTCGCTTATCTATTTCTCGAAATATGTGTTGGTAAGCTTTCGCTTTGTCCAAGTTCATCTTCACAAGTGAATAAATTCATATTGATTATCTCAATATTTTGAAAATTGCTTTGATGAGAATAGTGTGTGAGTAACCTCTATTTAACATCCTCTAAGAATGTTTCAATGATTTAAATGAGAGTTTGGAATATATAACCTTGAATGGATATAAACATTGTGTGTGAATTCATACTTGTGTAAGTCCATAATCCTTGAACAAAAGTATGCGTACTTTGCTTCTCAGGATAACCGGAACTAAAATCCGCGTACCTGTACGCGTACTGCCGGAGGTTCACGTCCCGTGAATTTCTGCTGGATTTTGTGAACTGAAAACAAACTTAATCCGGGTACTTAAGTATGCGTACCGGTATGCATACTTGAGTGGGTTATTTTCTAAAAATGGTTTATTCATGAACTTAAACTTATGTTAACTAAGGAATGTATAATTTGCAAACCGTGGCTATAAAGTTCATGAATTGGTTCGAGTGAATCAAAATCGTTTTTGCTTCGATTGTCTCTTGTATACTTCTATGAGATCTAAGAAATTGAACAACTCTTTAACTAGTTCTTTTGAGTCATTTGAACTAGGTATGGTGAAGATGAATATGGTTGATATGAAAGTGCTCATATGGCTATCCATTTGGTTAAATACTGTTGAAACAACTAGGTGTACACGTTTAGGTACGGTTACACAAACCTAAATGAACGTGCATTTCATTTGTGTATAACAAGCTAAGTTCGATCTAACGGTTGAAAGATATTAGCTTGAATCTAATCAGGTTTTCATCTAACGGTGAATATTGAATGCTTTGTTACCAAGGTAACTTAGATTGCAAACCCTGATTTGAAGACTATATAAAGGAGAACTCTAGCAACTTGGAAAAGTTAATCCCCACACCTCCTGTGTGATACTAGTTGTATAAGCTAGAGTCGATTCTCCTTTAACCTTTGGTTTCTTCTGGAGACCCTGTAGGTTAACGACTTGAAGACTTCATTGAAATATCACAGGTTGTGCGTTGAATCGATCAATTGGTAAATCCAACCTTTGTTTGTTGATTGAAATTGATTTATCCTTGAACATTGGTCTTTGGTACCATTCAAGTTAATTTCTCTTATATTCAATTAGACTCGCAGATTTCTATTTGCTTGAGTAATGATTGAATCGATAAATTGAGATATAACTCTTTGATATACTTTTCTTAAGATTGAGTCTAAATGTCTAGTTGATTCTCTAGAAAAGTATATTGGAGTTAGTCCATACAGATTGTTAAGTGAAATATTGGGTGTGGTTGTTAAACCCCCACTTTTTCAGTTTCTAACTGCATTGAAACAGGTGTTGGACGATGGCGCCAGTTTAAAGAGAAACTGGCCAGTTAACACAGTTAGTGGCGGTTATGGAACTGCTCCATAGGACAGATGGATGTCCCTTGGGTGTACAACAGTTGTGCACGGTTTTGGCCAAGTAAATTTGTTGTATAAATAGTCCTAAGGCATGGAAAAGTCGACAGACTTACATAGGAGAGTATGAGACTCAAACTAGGAGAGTTTTTGTAAGGCTAAGGCTTGGTTCAAGAGAAACAAGTCTGTGTAAGTCCCTGATTGGGCAAGTTTTGTATTTCTTCCTTTTGATGCAATAAAAGAAGTTGACTGTGTCATTTTCTAAGTGTTGTTGGTAGACTGATTGTGTTTGGCTATGTATGGTGATATTTGAGTGCATTATGGGATGCATTTGAGAAGTTAAGTGAAGAGAAAGAAGGTAAAAGACTTCCGCTGAAGAATTGTTGAGTTGGCTGTGTTCATTGGTGAAAACTTATAAGGATGAAGTGCAGGTGGGTGAAGATTTATTCACAGAACCACTGTGCTGCCGGGTTACGCCTTCGCAGAATATTTGTCTAGGGCATTTGAAGGTGTGATGGTACGAGTATCAGAGTTGTGTTTGGTACACAGTTCAAGTGTATTTGTTGGATAATACGCTGGTATTTCTTTCGCTCTTAAGATATTTTCCTGTGAGCAAGTAAGTGGTGCATTTTATTCAGAAAGTTTGCATTAGAAATGAGTTCTAATGGCATGATGATTGACGAAGAACTATCGGGTACGTTTGATCAATTAGAGGAATATAGTGATCTTGGTGATCTGACCATAGACATGGGATGTGATGTCCTTGATAATCCTCTTGTTTCTGAAGATAAGGGCAGGCTAAATTTACTTGAAGGTGCAATTCAGTAACATGAATACCATACTAACAGGCCATGCGAAGAAAATGTCAGATGAGATGACAAGCCTTCGTAAGTTAACTAGTGATGGCATGTTTGCAGGGGAAAAAGTGAATGGAGAAAACTTTAATCGAGTCTCCGAGCCAAGAGTTTACGCTGGTTCCAGAAATACTAGAGAAATCGAGAATTTCTTCTATGACGTTGAGGCATACTTTGAGGCGAATGGAACTGGGGAAAGACAAAAGGTAACTCTCGCAGGCAATTACCTTGGTGGTGATGCAAAGGTTTGGTGGAGAACAATACTGCAAGAAGATGAAACTGCTGGTTATGCCAATCCTATGTCATGGAATGACATGAAAGATGGATTGAGATGTCAGTTCTGGCCAAGCAATGGTGCTTGGTATACAAGAGAGAGTTTGCATAGGATAAAGATGACGGGTACACCACAGGCCTATGCTGAAAACTTCCTTGCATTGGTGCAAGAAGTACGTGGCATGAGTGAAGAAGATCGGATGTTCCAATTTCTGAGTGGCGCGAGTTCGTTGGTCATTGCTGAACTCAAGAGGCACAAAAATCAGAGTATCCAGATGGCTATTCAGGAGGTAAGATAGCTTATCAGTTGCACAACAACTGAAGATGTGCAAGCTGTGACGGTAAGGCCAAAGGAAAGGAGAAATATGTAAGCAGTAAGCGCAAGCATGATCCAAAGGAAGATGAACTATTCCCTTCTGCCCGGAAGTATAAGAGATGTTTCATTTGCAAGGGATTACATTTCGCTAGAAGATGTCCATTCAAGGCGCAACTCAATGCATCAGTTGGGGATGATTATGGGAGTCATTCTAGCAAGACTCGTGAAGGCCGAAGTGAAAGTTCCAGGAAGAGGCCTCGAAGCAAAGTGGTCGCTCACTTCGACAAAGGTAGAAACTAAGCTAGAACGAGCAGTAGTGTTGCTGTCTCCATTGGCAACACTTGGTACCAGAAAACATAGCGTTTTCCGAGCTTGCTTTATGTATCTTTAGTTGTTGATTTTTACAAACTCTATGTGTAGAGTTTGGTTGTACAGACTTTTATTTGAGTCTTCAAGTTTGTATATACTTTGCTTTGGTGTAAGCAAGTTGCTCTGTTAATGAAGTTTTAGCTTTCCAAAATGATCGGTGGAGAAAGAAGAGCAATGTTTGAGTGCATTATGGGATGCATTTGAGAAGTTAAGTGAATAGAAAGAAGGCAAAAGACTTCCGCTGAAGAACCGTTGAGTTGGCTGTTTGCATTGGTGCTAACTTATAAGGCTGAAGTGCAGGTGGGTGAAGCTTTATTCACAAAACCACTTTATTGTCGGCTTACGCCTTCGCAGAAAATTTGTCTGGGGCATTTGAAGATGTGACACTTGGGAAGGCGCATTGAATTGACCTAGAAATGTTTGTGTTTTATTTAAATTAATTGGAACCAAAATCAAGGTAACATTAATTAGATTTTACATCTTTAATCACGAAAAAAAAATTGTTTTCTTTGCGGGAGAAGAAGAACATACATTTAATAAACACAAATATAACACCAAAAAATGAGTCAAATTAACAACAACAAGAAATCCCCATCTGATCAGAACTTTGTCTTCATCATCATAATAAACACCATTGATCATCAATATTAATATATATAGACAAAAGAGAGAATTAGATCATTTCCTTCTCACCATTGATGCAGGATTCCCATCGAACAATTCATCGATAGACGTCTCAATATCTTCCGGTCCATACTTTATGTACTTCTCGGACTGTCTCCCTGAATCCAAGTACTGCCTAAACCTTGCTAAGAAAGATCGATAAGCCGGTATCATAACGGCTGATATCGAAACCCTGAGCTCGGACTGGAGTTGCTCGTCGCTTACAACCCACGAGCTCTGCGCTTTATGAATTTCCTCGAACATTGCGTTAAAAGCCTTGAACCTTTCTTTCAATACTGGCTTTGAGACTTTACCATGTACTTGTAAACCTTCATCTCTAAGACATGCTAACACCTTACCCCATGTCTCTCTTTGATAGTTCTTGTGATACTGTCGAAGGTCCGAGGATCTTTTACGACTCCAATTGTCGCCCATTAGATGATAAATCTCGACTGAACCCTTAATCTTTTGCATTATATAGCGTCCATTATTCATCAAGAAAATGTAACTTAATGAAAGATCTTTGTACAATTTGGCTTTCGACTCGAGATTCGCATCGAGTAGATCCATTACGTTTACTAGCTGCAATGCGAAAGGAGATTGTGGTGCCGATTGATTGTTGCGTGCATTATCATCGTTATTATCGCCTTCTTGATCATCTTCGGATGGATTATCAATCTTTTTGTGTTCATTGAATACTTGTTCTAATGTATCTTTATATTCACAAGCGTATTTTAGATAATTCATTGTGTAACGAGTTAAAGGATGAACTGCACCACCAGGTACAGGCGTTTTACCAGTATCGCTCTTAATTGAATTCTCTAAATCACAGAAAATGCTTACCACTGCCTCGCCGAGCCGACAACGGGCTGAAGAAATTTCCGCTTTGAGTTCCACTGACGATTCGTTGAAGAACACTTCGTCCATGGCTGGAATAAGATCACGTAAGGTTTCGTACATGTCGAGGAACTTGAAGAGTTTTTCAGCTGATCTTTTCGTCATGGCAACAGCTTCGGCGAAATTCAAAAGTTGTATAATGATCCCTCGCGTAAGATTACTGAACAGACTGTCCGCCACACGAGGATAATCGGAGAAAACCGCTTCGCAAAGCTTCTTCTCACCTGAGAAATAAATTGTGATGCATCTTTTAAACGTTTTAATCCATGTAGATATCTCCGACTCAAGAGACTCCCATTGCATCTTCTGCACATCGTCGATGCTAATCTTTTCAAACCCCATCTTGTTTAAGCTTTCTTCAAAAACATTTCTCCTTGTTATGCTATACACCTGACAACACTCGGTTTCGTACCCGCCGGATATCATAGCCGTTGCGACTCGGTTCAGGTTCGTTACAACCTCCGGTGCATATCCGGGGAATTCGGATTCAGCACTAGCAGAACCAGGTTCTTGTGGGATTACAGCACAAGCTGTACTAGTTGTGCGATCAAGATCTTTGGAAGAGGAATGCTTCTTTGATTTAGGATTGATCACAATCGGTTCGACTTCGCAGCTTCTAGATTCATCGAGTAATGCACGAAACTCTTCTTCTAAGAACGTCATTGCCTTTTGTAAAACAGTACTAGTACGATTGAAAGACTTAGCGTAATTCAAATCGAAATGAAACTCTTTGAGAGAATTTGTCAAGTTTGATATCCTGTAAGTAGATTGAAGAAGAGAGGGACCTTCTTCCGAATTCTCAAGCCACTTCTCAGGTTCTTTGCTCGAATCTTGGTTCAACAAATCCGCTTCAACAACCTTAAGAAAGTTTTCGATGGAAACAGGGATTTCCGGTGGAGGATTTCGTTCGTCACCAACCGTGGCAGTAGATAAAAGATTAAGAAACCGATCGATGTCCTCAGATAACTTGTTAATGTTAGAGTCAAGATCAGACGGAGACGATTCGGGTTCAGTTGCTGCAATGCTATCTCCTCCTTCTGTTGCTGTTGGTGTTGTTACTTGTTGTTGTTCTTCGTTTGTTTCTTCCTTGTTGTTATGAATGTTTTCTTCTTGGACCTTAGGAGATTCAGGTATTGAGTCTAATGATTTTAGGCTGGATGCTTGAGGAGACAAAGAAATGGTAATATCAGATGTATGTTTTGGAGAAGAGTTGTCGAGGTTGTTATTGTTATTATTATTGTTAGGGTAAGAACGGCAGGCAAAACTACCGGATTTCTCAGGAGGAAGAGAAAAGGTTTTCTCCATTTGGAGTTGGTTGTTAAAGAGAATGAAAGCTGATTAATGATATTTTCTTTAAGGGAGGAAATGAAGGGTTTGGAATTAGAAATGGAACAGAGAAAATCAAGGACCATTGCTCATTTTTTTCTTGTTGCTGTTGTTTTGAAAATGTGTTTTGTTGTTTCTTTCGGTGTGTGTGTGTTGTTAAATTTGGGGAGTTTGAAATGGTCGTTTGGTTGGTTTTAAGTTATGGCTGTGGTGATGAGATCGTGAGGGATGTGCGGACATGGTTTTTCAGATTTCTTTATGCTTTCTGTTTTCATGAATTATTATGATGATTAGTAAGAGAGATTCTCACTGTTGACTCGCGTTTGTTCTTGTGATTATGCTCACCACGATGTTCCGTCTATCTATGCATGTCTGGTAATAAAATATGTGATGCATCTCTTTGGTTGGTGACGCTCGGACACTGCCTACTCCCCCCCCCCGGCGGAAAGATCTGATACACTTATGTTAATCAGCATAATTTTAGGTTATGTCACTTGTGAGTTTTTGTCCGGCTATTTTGATGCCTAACCACATGATAGACTTCAATGAATGATAGTAATATAGGTAGCTCGAGCCTAGAGTCCTAGACACACGGGGATTTTATATATGTAACTAATTTTCTTACGCTTAAAGTCGTGTTGCTTAATTGGTGGCACATGGACATAATGGAAGAACGCATATATGTGGATTAAAGATATCAAAAGAAATAATTAACAGAAAAGGATCAATTCGGTTTCAACTACATTCCGAGACGTAAGGAGCACGACTGCAGCTTAATTACTTGGAAGGTTAATTCGTTATCAAATGCATTCCAGTCTGAAGTCTGATAGTAGGCTAGTACGTGTACCGGCTTAATACAATTTGGTGTTCAAAGCTGGACGAGGTCCCGGGGTTTTACTACATGTGCAGTTTATCTCGTTAACAAAACTTCGGGTGTCTTAGTTTTTCCCTTGACACCGTATATTGTTTTCTTTATAATAGGAATAACACAAGTAATACATATAAAATCTAGGTAGTGTAAGTCTTTATTAATTGTGTTCGATTACAAGACTCGTTTGTAGAATTCGTATCTTGAAAGTTACATAACAAGTTTCGTACTTGGAAGAATTCGGATCCTCTTGTTTTGGATACGACTAGATTGAACTTGGATACTGATTTGTGAGATCGTCCAAGGACTCTTATACACAATCAGGTTTGTGGATTTTGTTGTCTAAATATATTTATTATGGAAAGGATAATATAAAAGATCTATATACATATGGTTCAAGGATCTTTAATTAGATCTACTTGTAATTTTAATAGGTTATGTCCATACAGGTTGCAAAATGAAAAAGTTGGTGGTATACTAGGTGCCCTCTTCTTTTCAATTGGTATCAGAACATGCAAGCATCGTTAGACCTTACAAGTCTGTAATTTTGGTGATCTAAATTCATAGACAAGAATTCAAACTCTGAGAAAGTACCACCAAATCTAGGGGATTCAGAATCTTCTTCTTCCTAAAGCCATAGAAGAACTTCTGGATGTACCTCCTAGAGGTTTAAAATCCCTTGAAGTGTTTGCTAGCCATGAAAAACAACTGGAGAATATTACCCTCGATATTGACTTGTATCTTCAGAAAGAACAAGACTCTCTCCAAAGGATAAATATGCATGTGGTAAATAATATTCATGTTAGAGCACTGCTCGGTCGAACTCGCAAGCATTGCTGTCTCAAGCTTGTTTGTCAAGTTTAGTTGATCAAAACTATATACTTGATTTCTAGTCTACTTATAGCTACGTCTCGGATTAGGATAGAAGTGTGTAGTCGAGCTTTAGACTTCACGACGTTCACCAGTTGAAGAAGAAGATCTATTGAAGAGCTTGGAGGATCTTCGTTGATAAAAGGTATATGGAGACTAAAACTTATCTATCACTCAGAAGTCTATTCAATTGTATTTTCTAATGAGACTAAGTCGTATAACTATATAGACTTTGTGTTATGCACATTTGAAATTTTGAGTCGAGTTTATCTCTTTTATTTATTTCTCGAAATACAGGTTTAAAGCTTAGAAAGCTTCATCATCTACTTGACAAGTTTAGTGGTAAACAATTTATTTGTTGGAAACTAAATATTAAGCCAAGATGATCGTGTGAAAATTACCTTGAACATGTTACATGATTTGTGTGAGACAATCATTTTTTATGTTAACTTGAGAAGTTTCGTATTGATCAATTAATCATTTGAATATTACTTGAAGCTAGTGGTATGTGTGAGATTATCATTGTTGTCTTTCAAGGATATTTTAATGATTGAATGAGAGTTTTACAACTACTATTAATGCCTGGATGCAACACAGTATGCGTACCTAGTATGTGAACTGTGAAGTACTAGTTCAGGTCTGGAACTCTTTTTCATGAACTGTGTTTGCGAACTAGTTTACCTGTGATAGGTCTGGAACTGTGGTTTGCGAACAGTATTCGCGAACGACAAGTCTAGGTAAGTCCGGAACTGAGGTTCGCGCACTCAATTTGCGAACACAGTGGCTAGGTTCTAAAATCGGTAAGTATGACAACTCATACTCATGAACTGAGGTTCGTTTGCAAACTATATGCGAACTTGCTTTGCAGACCGTGCCATTATGTTCATGAATTAGTTCTAGTATAAGTACTTTGTACAATTACTAATCAAATTAAATGTGCTTCAAATTGTTCATGGATATTTCTATGAGATAGTGAACATTTGAACAACTCTCTTAAAGCACATTTAAATTCATTTGATTATCTATCATAATTGATTGACATCATATTTGATCTAGAAGTGTTCGATTAGGCCCCTTCCTATGGGTGTGGCAAACATGAATGTTTGCCATTTAAGCACCCACTATGGAGATGGCTAACTGGAAAACTTTTCCACTTAGTCAGGCCAGGTCAAGTTTACACCGCTTATTAATTGTTTAGTCGTCTTTTTTTTCTTCTCTCCTACTTTTTAGTTATTATAACAGATTTTTATTGCAAGAGGACCCCACAGAATATTATATAATCCCTAAAATTTAATAGAGACCCCACCAGATATAAATAACTAATTTTTTTATTGATAACGGACCCACAAAACACAATATAATATCCTACTTTAATAAAATTTGCCAGTTTTACCATAGTGGGGATGGCATGGCAAAACAACTTTTATACTAGTTCCCATAGGAACCGGCCTTAATATGGCTAAGCTAAAAGTGTTCATATGGCTAACATCAGTTAACTGTTATTGAGACAACTTGTTATACATGTTTAGGTACGATTCACCCATATCTAAATGTAGGTGTATTTCATTTGTGTGTATCAAGCTAATACTATCTAATGGTGAAGATTGATTTTGTATTTTCTAAGAAGACTTAGATTAAATCTTAAATCAGGAGTTCATCTAACAGTGAATATTAATTGTTTTGTTACTAAGCTATCTTAGCTTTGATTGTAACCAACCCTGATTTCAAAGACTATCTAAGGGAGAACTCCAGCATATGGAAAATCTAATCCCGACACTCTCGTGTGTCCTAGTTGCAAGTTAGAGTCAATTATCCGTTAACCTAGGTTTACAGTACTTCAGAAAATCATTCTAGGTTAACGACTTGAAGTCTTCATTTGGGATTCGTGAATCCAGGCCCAACTATTTTCTATGTAGTTGTGTATCCTGATCTTACTTTTTCTATCATGTTAAGTTTAATCTTCTCTAATATTTTCTCGAGATTTATATTCGATAGATAAGATATAAAAAGTAATAACAACATTTTCTTCGTCTCAGACTCTTGTGATTCCGCAATAACTTCTTATGTTAATCAGTTAGGTTATTGTGAGGCGAATAATATTTCTAAGCTGCTCTTCGGGAGTATATAAGACCGGATTTTTAGTTGTGTTTCATGTTCACCTTGATCTTTATCTTAAAACGAAAACAAAAAATAGAATATACTTATATGTGGGAGATATATTTGTTTATAAGTCTTCGATTTTGGATCGTAGAAACTTCTAGGATGTAAAGGACGTCAGCTAGGAGAATCAAGTGTGAAGATTTTTGCGAGATTCAAGATGCGTAAGGAAAGCGAATGTACCTTAATAATTGTGACACTTGGTGAGGGATCAACTACATTCCAGTCCGAAGTTAATTTGTACTAGGCTAGAGTCTGTAGCAGCTTAATACAGTGTGGTGTTCAAGTCTGGATTAGGTCCCGGGGTTTTCTGGATTTGTGGTTTCCTTGTTAACAAAATTTTTGGTGTATGTGTTATTTCTTTTCCGCATTATATATTCTTTATATAATTGAAATATCACAGACTGTGCGTATTTCAATCACAATTGATAAATCCGACATTGTTGTTGGATATGACTTGATTGATACTCGACCATTGGTCTTTGATACCATCCGATTCATTCTCATAACAATCAGGTTCACGAATTTCTATCTTTTTGATTTACTAATTGAGTTGAGAAATTGATAAAGTTCTTTAATATACATCCTGATTAAGACTCAGTAACTTGGTGCTCTCCGAATTACATTGTAGTTTAGTCCATACAAATTGCCGAACAAAATAGTTGGGCGTGGTTGTTGTACCCCCGCATTTTCAATTGGTATCAGAGCAATAAAACACACTATGACATCATAAGTCTGTGTTTGTAGCAATCTGCCTATACGGACAGAAGTGTTATCTTTGATAAACGTATCACCAGGAATAAAAATGATGTTCCTATGAAATCTATTAAAGAGAAAGGTTTGTCTGTCTCTCTTATAGATGAAAACCTTGTTCCCATGAAACATACAAATATTGATAAGTGGTACCCTTTTTATCTTACTGAAGAATCTGACTCTGAAGTAGAAAAGGAAGCAGCCAAACAAAGTTCAATGATTATAAGTCAAGTTAGAATTCAGTCCGCTGAAATCAATACGTTGAAACACAAAGTCAATATGCTTATTGGTATGGTTAATGATCGTGAATCTTAGTTAAATATTCTTCGTGAAGAAAAACTCAAAGTAAGTTTATCAAGAACTTTACTCGAGGCCAAACTTGAGGAGAATGACTTAGAAATCAAACGCCTATTGAATAAATCCTCTATTTTCATTGCAAGCTTTGTTCTGAAGAGTCCACTATACCATTTGCCTCTGAAAAAATCGTGTTGTTAGAAAATGCGACTACATGTAATCATGTTTCTCTAACGAAACTGGTTTCAGAAGCGAAAATCCAAACCCTTCCTATTGCTAAAGATTATAACTTCCTATAATCAAGGAATTACTGCATCTCATGGAAGGAAGAATACTTTTAACAATTATGTTGAACCTACTCACTCTAATCACTCTGGTGATCAGAAAGTGTGTTTCAATTGTGACACAAAGGGACATGTTTGACGGAAGCGCAAATTAAGGTTGGATGATAATTATATTGGTCGACTCCAACACATCGTAGATTTAATTATCAAAGGTGTAACTGATATTCGTATGTCTAAACCAACCGGTTTTAAGAATCACCTCGTGAAACCTTCCAGGAAGATCAGTTCAATTTTCCCTTCTAATGTTCGAACCTGTAATAGTATCTTAAACGCGAATCGGTCAATAAAGTTTCTAAAGGATCCTTCTCAAAATGGGGTTCGAAATGATTTTCAAGGTGTGAAAAAGTTACCAGAAGAAGCTAATCACAATGGAGCTGTGAAATACAATATAAATCTAATAATTGAAGGATATAAGATCTCATTGACAAATTTTCGAATTCCACCAGTCAAACTTCTTCAGGTAAGGGTTATAACTAGTCTCATACTTTGATGTTAGTAAGTTCTATGATGATTTTTACACCAAAATGGGCATCTTCCAAGAATAAGAGTTAAAAAATGGTTTAAACGTAAACATTATCCATTTGATGAGAAAATGCTCATTCTTATGTTAATTAATACGGTTTGGAATCTTACTCATAAAAATCCTATTGAGTAAGATATGTCAATAATCAGGCATGCTTCTGATGGCAATCAATTTTTCTCTAGATAAGATAATCTTGTCTCGTTTCAAATTCTTATGGTTTGACTATTGATACAGTCAACTTTGGAATGTTGAGAAGGAAATTAAAGGATCTACATAATTAGATTGGTATAATTTTTTTTTATGTTAATCTTGTGCTTTAAATCTTTCCTTTTCTCCGGAGAATGTTGATTTATTGAGCTAAGATGTGTGACATCTGTTTCACTTCGCAAAATATCTTTTGTATCTACTTTTCCATGAAAATTAGTTATTTCAGTGTCTATTTTGTGCTCCTTAAAAGTCATATTTAATCATTTAAAATCATGTGGGTTAAGTTTTATGTTCATACGGGTACCCGTTTGTTGCGCGTCATGAACCAACTCTAAAACTCTAAAAAATATATTCCATGTGAAACTGTTTATATACCTATCCTATTGAGTTGAGTTCTCTCACTCTAGGTTATTTTTTTTTATCAAGAATGTATTCTCCTTCTCATACTTGCGATTTTATGAAAGGATTTCTTGATAAGGGTAACAGTTACAGATCCAAGGGGAAGATGAAAAGAACATTATAGAAGATGACATTGTCAAATCTCAAAACTCTGAAGACTGTCCTGATGCTTCATGCTTTTACGCATATACTCATCAATATGTGGAGCATGAAGATATGGTTTCTGCTGAAGTTGTTCATGATTTTATTAAATACTTTGAGGAAGCAAAGTTGCAGCTTGTTGATACTATGAAAGGTCTTGATGTGCTACGAACTGAGTTGAAAAAGGTTACTTCTGACCTTATTCTCATGAAGTCACATGTTAAAGATTTTCTCAACAAGGATAGCTTCTCTGAAGATGCATTAGATGTTGTTGATCACAAGCTCAAAGATCTAAAAACCTATGAAGATTCAAAAAAATGCTTAGATCGTTTTTGTTTTAAGGTTTAAATTATGAGTAGGAAACTTCTTTTTGAGAATTTATTCTTTTGTTTAAGAAGGATAACTAGGGTTTGGCATAACAAATATTGTGATTACACATACTAAAAAGACGAGGGTACCCAAATACACCACAATGTTTTTATTTCAACATATAAGTCTTTTACGGAATGTGAACGTGTATGGACAGAGTTGAAAAAATACCAAGATTTGGTTCACACTTCGTGTGATCATCTACAGATACGAGATCGAGACAATACGACAACAAGATAACTTGTGCGATTAACTATGGATACAAGATCGAGAGAATACAACAACAAAAAAAGTGTTACTTGATAATAGGTTTGGAAATCACCAAACTTTATAGGATCACTATCAAGTAATGCGGAGTTAACGTTGTTTATGGTTGAAAACTATTTCTGCCAGTTTTGGTAATTTGGGGTGTGCGGATGAGAAATGAATCTAAACCCTGAACATATGCACTGCACGGAAGTACTTGTGATTCGAGAAATCAATCTGTACAACTCTGGCCTAAACCAAGAAATGGCCATTCCTGACTTGCTTCGGTCACAAAGTGAAGGAGATGGGGTTGATCTTAGGGAGGGAAGCGAAGAAGGTGTTGAGAATGTGGAGGTGCTGGCTGTTTATGACTTGTATCAGAAAGCTGAAC
Organism: Papaver somniferum; assembly: GCF_003573695.1. NCBI lineage: Eukaryota > Viridiplantae > Streptophyta > Magnoliopsida > Ranunculales > Papaveraceae > Papaver > Papaver somniferum. The sequence continues at coordinate 19,706,348 of NC_039362.1, forward strand.
TGGCTTGCAGGATGTAAGCTATCAGTTCTGGTGTTTGGATACGATTGTATCAACACTTGGTTTCTGTCTTGTCTTGTGTTCTTTTGAAATAGGGGGGAACCTATTTATACAAGTCATTGAGCCTTACCCACGTCTCTCATGGGAAGTGAAGAAAGTGGAGTGATAGAGTAGTGGAGTTGCGTGTGTTAGTGTCACACGATTAGTCTTACCCACTTCTCCCATCATCACTAACCGTCCATGTCTTCCTGACACGTTCTTGTGATGGCGCGTTGTGCGCTGCACGCTGTAAACCGCCAGACCAATACCCCAGTATGTATCCCCCAGTTTGTGACATGATTAATGTCTCGAGTGTGTGGATCGTGGGACCCACAAAAGGTAGCATGTGATGCTAGATTAAATAACTAAGTTATTTAGGAAGTCGATATTTGTGAAATATCGTGTGTATTCTATGCAGGCAATGCATCGAATATAATCAGCATGTGTGAAGCATCGCTGTTTTAAGGCTTAACGGAGTAAGTCACGATTAAGCGTCTTAAAATAGATGCATGTCTATCCATCTTCGAGTGATCGTTTGGAGGCTATACAGGTAAGTCCTGACTTGGCCGATTACTTTGTGTGGAAGAGTGGTGGACGGTGATCGTGGTGATGCCTCACTGGTCGCCTAACTCCTGTCTTAGGTTGTCCGTCCAATCTGGTGAAGTTGGACGGACGAGATGGATTGCGCCCACATCTGCGACCGTTGGATTAGGGTTTAAGAGGTGCTCAAACACCAACCTTTAGCTTGGTCGAATCCAAGCATGGGAGACATATTTGGTAGGGACGATCGGGCATGCGTGTAGACGACATACTGGTGTAGGAGCCTATACCTCACTGCCTCATGAAGGTGCAATCTAGAACACTGAATTTGTCAGGCAAAGAGGAATGGCTGAGATTGATTTGCGACAGAAATCTCATGCCGCAAAGGCCGCGCGTCATGCCTACTTCTGGCGCGCGTTTCGAGACGACCAAGCCTGGTCGGTCTTGGCCGATCAGTCAGGCGTGCAGATGGCGGGATGGTGTACACCTCCATACCTCATTGTCCCATAGAAACATGATCTAAGCCACTCAATTTTTCCGGCGAAGTTGAGTGGTCGAGATTGGTTTGCGATTGGGAAGTGTGACCACGCCTAGTTTGGACGTGCGAATCGAGGCAACCAGCTATGGTATGCCTTGGCCGATCGGGTGTGGAGATATATGGGCCTACAATGATCGTGTTGATACTCACAGGACCTGCTTAGTCTATTCCCAGACTGTCCATTCGAGCAGGAGAAAATGGACGCTCGTGATGATTTGCGACGCAAAACCCTAATTATGGTTTTTGGCCGGCCGCGTGTTAGCTAGTTTGGCTAACCGAAAATACGTGTTATATACCTCATATGGAGAGGCCGATTGTGTGGGGCACTTATTAGGCCGGTGCTGAGTGCGGTGGTATGTGTCCGACATCTCAGGCTTGATCTAAGCCATCCAACCATGGTGGTAAATTTGGATGGTCGTGATCAATTTTAGGTTTTTAGTGGACTTTTCTGCGACCCTCAATTCTCCACGTTGACCCAACTTCGGACAATCGTATATTGCAATATGGTCAGGTTATGGAAGAGACGGTCATGCAGGTAGGAGGAAAGTTCGCCGGTGTACAGGATAAGCTTTGTCCAACCGGTCAAGGAATAATCTACGCCGTCCAACCATGCTGGTGAATTTGGACGGTCGTGAGGAATTTGAGACTGCCGTAGGCGGTCTTGTGCGCATGAGCTTTTCCAACCTGCTCCACACCAGTCTGGATATCCCGTTCTGGGCTGGCATTTGGTGATTATTTTTTCAGGCGTGACTTTGCACCTATGTGGCCGACTTGCGTGGTCGTGATTATTTCCAAGACTGACGTAGACAGTCCAGATGTTCGATCGGGTTAGTATAACACTCAGATAACTGCAGCCTGTACGGGTATTTCGTATACGCTTCATTATTAACACTTGGAGATTCGTGTTGCTCTGCTGAGAGCAACACTCAGTCGTCATGCCGCAACAATAATGAGAGTGGAGCAGCACATGAAATACAAGGCTGGTCATGCATTAATTGATAACGCTATAAATTCACAGGGTATAAGAGATTGTTGCTACATGCTCCAACCTGGATGAATTTTGTGTATTTAATTCACAGAATGGTGGGATTGTTGCCACATGTTCCATTCTAGGTGAATTAGTAAAGTGAAGAAGTTTTCATCACTTATCAGTGGCTTTACTTTGCAGGATGTCAGCGCATAAATTTGGTTTTACAATTTTAGCTCTGAACTAAAATCCATCATCAACATTAAGTCCCTTGCCTAGCGCATAATGGTTGCATTATTGTGGGGTAGGCATGAGATGGTGACAGTTAAAGATAAAACTTATGAGACAAAGTTAGATGTTACCAGGTGTAGATGGTGGATTTTCGACAAAGGCTAAAATCGTAAACTCATAATTATACGAAGCTCTGATTCAGCAATCAGACTTGAGTATCGAGACACGGGTCTCTCATCGAATTCTCAACGGAGAGTACTTTCTCTCAGAGTACATGTAGATATGTAATCTCACGACTGGACAACGACATATCTCATGAATACTGAATACTTTCAGTGATTATTTCTATATAGTATCACGAGATGGACGGCTCCTAGACAGCTTGCTCTGCTAGTATTCATGGCGTTTGGATTTAACATTTAGTATTTTCTTTCATTTGTATTTCAGTTCCTCCAAAACATTTGCAATACTTGCAATCAACATTTGAATTCAACAATTTATTAAAATTCAGTTCATATTTCGTAAAAGAAAATCTCTATCAAATCTACAAGAAAATCCTTAACCATCAGTCAATCCAAAACCATCTAAATATCAAAACCCAAGTATAAACCTCACATCTCTCAGAAGTTCAGAAGTTCAAGAGATCAGCAAGAAAAGGCTTTCGCTCATCAGCATCCTTCAAGATTTGCAAAGCCGCCCTCTCCTTGTTCAACTCCTCGGTCAGCTTGGCAATCTTGTCCTCCTTCTCCTTCACAACATCATTGGGAAAGGGTATGTTTTTCTACAAGAATCCTTGATAATGTTTATTTGCTTACGAAGCCATTTCACGTTGAGCCAAGTCTTTCTGAATTCTCCAAGTTAAACTCCCAATCAAAGAGTATATCTGGAGTCACGGTATTCCTGGGTCTCGTATGCATATCACTCACGACACGCAAGATAACGCCTACTTGCATGGTTAAATAATAAGCACGCCCAGGGTTCCTGTCAACGATCATGTGGCCAAACTTCTTCCATATCGTCTCATACAAGCGTGCATATCCAATGGGAACGCTGAATCCACCGACCAGTTCATGATACGGGGGTGAATTGTTAAAGGGAGGATCGAAAGCAACCTCTGCAGTTGGATATTCATACACTATTATACGGTTCTCAGTCACTGGAGCGGCTCCCACGACCAAAGCAACAGTTCCTTTCGGTATTCTCCGCTGCTATCTCGGTTTCTTCTATCACTAAGGCAACAACCATATGGTTTTCCATAACATCAGCAACGACCTTCTCATGGTCTCGAAGTGCAGGGATGGCTGTCTCTTCATCAATAACTTCATAAGGGTTAGAGTTATCATCATTGGCTCCAGTATCCTCAACTTCGGTATTTAGCACCTAATACGAAGATTACATGAGGTTAGAGTCACGAAGCCAAAGGAGATTATGAAACACATTATACCCGCAAGTTAATATCATCAAAGTTCATCATACTACATTCAAGGCACGATCAAATAACATGAAAGTCATGAAAACACATTTTACGATGAGTCCATCTGAAGAAACTGAACTCTGCCCTGTACTAAGAGACGAACTGGGAACAATATACAAGGAATCTGAGGATGGTCATATTCCATTCTCTTCGTATGGATGTCCTATATGACATGTCAAAATTTCATGACAATCCGATGAACGAGCGAGTAGATGTGGCCAAAATATCAAGTGATGCGCAATCTGAAAAAGTTCTGGAAGTCTCCTGGAAGTTTACTATTTCGCCTTTTTCAGGCTCTGAACGTGCTCAAAACTTAAAAAGCTTCTATGCTAAAGCTTGTAAATTTTCCGGGCATGAATTTGCACATACAGATCATCAAAATCCGACTCCGTACAAAGATTCTACAGCGTTTGTACTAAAAAGCTGGGTTCTGAATTTTCTGACGACGAAGTTCGACCAAGTTTTCATATATTCACATGGTTTCTCATTAATTCATTCACAAGTCAGCACTTTTATACTTCTATGAAGAATATACAGGATGTATACTTACTTGAGGAGTCTCCAAAGTGTCCAAGGGATTGGAATTGTCCACATCAATGACAAGAGGAACATCACTTCCATCCGGCTCCGAATCTTGGGAATTACCTCCATTCCCATTCCCAGATGATTATTGAGTCCCAGAATTCTCCATCTCCATGACGACATCCTCCTGTACACGTCCTTTATAATCAATATTTTCATCTATAAAGCACCACATTTGAACATGTGAAGAAATACTTACAGTTTCTTCGTCACTCAAATCAGCGATTGCTTGTTCAGTAACAGAAAATTGAAGACCTCCAAGACTTGATGGAGTAAAATTCTGCAACAAAATTAACAACATTGGTTTCATGATTCTAATGATAATATCAATGCAAGTCACGGTGAGAAATATTTGGAACTCACCAAAGAACGAACTGGGGACTTAACGATATTAGGTAACAGCTTATAACTTTTGTTCCTCCCTTCTCCGCCGTGAACAACTTCTCCAATATCTGAAAAATCTGCATGGATTCGAGGTCTTATGCTACGACCGTCCTGTAAAGAATTCAATAACATGATCAGGATACAAATACCATGGTTTCATAAAAGATATATGGAGAATCTTACTTGAAAACATCCTGGAGATAATTTTCGTTTATCACCAGAAAGGTACTTCAGTCTTGGTCGACCAGAGATCATCTCAGCAGATGTAGGAATCTTCACTGGAGGCTGACTAACTGTCACGAATTCATGCAATCTCTCTAATTGTTGATGCCAAAATTCTATATAACCTTGGGTTACATATGCAAATCTATCAGAACCAGGAAACCAGTAACTACTCCCTTCCACGTGAGTGTGATCTAAACGAGACGCAAGCTGATCAACTGATGGTTTCCTTCTACGGATAGTTGGAACACATTGATCCATACCCATTTTTCGAGCCGCCCTATCAATGTTGTATTCTTCTACGGCCCACTCTCCATGCATAACGGATAATAAGTGACCAGGAGTACAACTCAACATGAAGGATCTCTCACCATCATTCGGGTTCACACCAGATTTCAGAGTCGTGCTCTCTACAGTATTGAAAGTCGTTGGTTGAGAAACATAATCAGGAACCGACACCCACGGACGAAAGTCGAACTCCGATTCTTATCCAAAACATCAATGAGACGTGCTTTAGACCGAGGCTGCTTTGTAGACCAACGCATGATTCAGGCATTATCTTTCTCAGCGAAGATGTGACGGGCATCATTATTTGGTCCTTGCAGGATATTACGTGGGATAGGCGCATAATTCTTGAAGTGCTCCCACATCAAAGCTTGAAGAAACATCGTGTTAACATAACACTCAATCTTCATGAAGCCATTCGACACGCTGGAATCTAACACCAAGGAGTCTAAGTTAGAATACAAGGAACCCAGGAATAAGCTACCTATTGGGAGTTGCTCACCTTGAGCCATATTAATAGCAAAAGGGATTACGAAAGGCTTCAACAAATGTCCACTGTCTTCAAATATGTCTCTGGATAACCATAAGCATAAGAAAGCGGCAATAGGTAACATACCGGTGATGGGACTATCAGAAACTTCATCTTTTGGCCACCAACGTGTCAACCAATGGGCATAACAACCTTTACTACCAGACGCCTTGTTCACTTCTTCCATCGCAGCTGTCAGAGTGTCAAAAACCACTTTTTCCCCATCCGAAAGACCTCCAGAGAAATTACCTGTAATCGGGAGATGCATCAAAGCAGCCACATCTTCTAAGGTAACAGTAAATTCTCCCCATCTACATATGAAGGTGTGAGTGGGAACACACCAACGAGCCAGAAAAGCCACGATACTTTTCACATCATGATTAATAGACAAGTCTCCAGAAGCTTGAATAGCTCTCGTCACTTGTGCCTGGTTGAGCATAGCCCTGACATGAGGGAAACCCAACATATGCCTCGCCCATCCAGATTTTTTTTCCAAAGGGCGTCGAGAAAGCTTAAACTCTATGGTCGATGCAAGGAAAATCCCTCGTTCGAGACAAAGCCGTATTACCATCTTCGGGGTCACCAATTTCTTCTGAGTCACAGTCCTAGGGTTGATTAGAAGACGATATACTGGGGATTTGAGATGTCCTTCAGCTCCTTTTGGATCCTCCTCAAAGAATGCGTCGTCTATATTAGGAATGTTCTTCACGCCAGTGGCATCCTCCTCTTCCTCACCAATGGAGGTCTCGTCCATGCATGCATCATCCCTGGAGATGTCATCATCAGTATGCGATTCGTCCCTTGAAGTATCGTTGGCTGAGGAATTGGTCATTTTTTCTAAAACAACTGCAAAGTCCACATTACATTCTACTTCAGTATGCTGTCCAGACATGTATCAAGGAAACACGGAAAAAATGGTAACTCTTAACTCTTACCTTTTTGTACTTCCACTAACAATAGTGATAGTAACGGTAGAGTTAACACCTCAAAATCGTTCGTCTCTTCGAAAACTGCAAAAACGAACGAAACTTTATTAATTTCGAAACTGATTTTTCATAAAATCACGGACACAATTTTCATAATGTGAACATTCACACAACTGACCTATGAAGTTCATAACAATACAATATTCTATCATAAATATATTGTCTATCTTTAAAGAATCCTCAAAACCCACGTTTTGATTTTTCGAAAAAACAGCAATTAATGCAACTTGCATATATAAATTCTCAAGGATTTTATCTAACGAAAACAAACTCATGCAAATAAAATATATCATCATATTTTGCACAATATATGTCACGACTGCATATATATATATATATATATATATAACTATTTTTCCTTCGTATCATCATTATTTGTCTTTAAAACGAAGGTTTATTTCAAAAAATATTGTGAAAACTCACATCTCATACATATGATAAAGTTTTGTATTTACATGAAATCTCATAAGCAAAATTTTATCATTGGACACAAGTTCATCATATGAATTTTCCTTCGAGTCGTCGTAATTCGTCTTTAAAACGAAGGATTATTTCGATTTCGTGAAAATTTACTCCTTTTTTGATAAAACCGTGGTACACATGAAAGCTCATACACTAAGTTTTATCACTGGACCTAGGTCCATATACTAAAAAAAAATCTCTCCTAAATCAGGGATTATAGTTAGTTTTCAAAACTAACGATTGAACGAACATACGTTTTCAAAAAAAAAACAAGGTTTTTTCATAAAACTCACACTAATATACACACATGTATATAACTTCATCATGATCAAATTATGAACAAACCATGATACTCATGGACATCAGCAAAAAAAAAAACGCACCTGGTCGGCCGGAATTTGGCCGGCAGCAACGGCGACGGCGGCGCTGATCGGCGGAGAACTTCTCCTGCTCCTGTTGACGTGAAGGTGGTGGAGGGGTGATGGAAGCACTGGTCGTGAGTTAAAAAAAAGGATTAATCCCTTTATTATCAATTTTATTTCCAAAACCTAATTTTCTAAGGATTTCCTTATTAAGCCCGACCCGCGAATCATAACCAACCACGGACTCGTCGTCCAAACCAGCGGTTCAACACCAATTTATGCTCATAAAACGACGCTCCAATCATGAAATTGAAGCCTTCATCAAGTCGTGGTTTGCTCATGCTCTCTAAATCAGGTAACATCTCAACTTACGACTAACTTCAATTACTGGTATTATTATTTATGGCCGGAAAATCACCATTTAATGCTGACTGAGAAACACAACTTTCCTCAGTAAGCAGGGGACTTAATGTAGATGGTGGATTTTCGATAAAGGCTAAAATCATAAACTCATAATTATACGAACCTCTGATTCAGCAATCATACATGAGTATCGAGACACGGGTCTCTCATCGAATTCTCAACGGAGAGTACTTTCTCTCAGAGTACATGTAGATATGTAGTCTCACGACTGGACAACGACATATCTCATGAATACTGAACACTTTCAATGATTATTTTTATATAGTATCACGAGATGGACGGCTCCTAGACAGCTTGCTCTGCTAGTATAGAGCGATAACGTCTTCAGGAACAAACAACAAGTTAACCCTGACTATATAAAGGATATGACTTACCGACAAGCTCATATCGGGATAATTAATGCTCCTAGACAGCTTGCTCTGCTAGTATAGAGCCACAAAATTAATTATTCCTGATTAGGATTAATTATGTCGTGACATTCACTACTGAATTCCCAAAATAATCTATTATTGCTCCTATTCCATGGTCGAATCTACTACTGGTCCCATGGAATGGCAATAACAATTGCTCCCATTCCATGGTCAAATCCACAACTGGCCCCATGGAATGGCAATAAACAAATGTTCCGATTCTATGATCGAATCCACAACTTGATCTCATAGAATAGCAATAACTATATTATCTCATTACTCCGATTTCATGATCGAATCCACAACTGGTCTCATAAATGGTAATAAATAAATCTTAATTACTCTGATTCTATGGTTGAATCTACGATCCCATGGAATGGTAATGCTCACTTTATTATTCTGAATTCGTGGTCGAATCCTCAGCTGATCTTACAAATTAATAATAAACATCTTATTGCTCATTTTTGTGAATTATTCTCCACTGAATTCCACAATTAGTAATAAATAATCAACAACCGGGCGTCCGAGCTACCTCTAAGTAAGCCCCGATTCAAATGGTGAAGGTGTATTCAACGACGATACACTAACAGTCACCGCACGAACGAGTATTTCAAAAATACAACGAAACGATGAACCCATACAAAATAGAGAAGAAAATAATAAATAATTAAAAATATTGACCAGGGTGCTGGGAGCACGGACACACGACTGACCGACCGTGTCGTGGTCGATTCCATGCCAGTTTTATATTTTTAATGCATTTTTATTATTTTCCATGATTTGATGAAAATTCTCTCATTTTATCAAATCTCCTTCGTCTCGAGGAAACTCCTCGGTTTCATGGTACTTCCACAAATCCATAAAAATAATATAAAATTAAGGAAAGGAGTGTGGGGCGTGACCATTGGCCAACCGACTATGCCTTGGTCCCAACCGGCCGCACACCCCACGGTTCCTTATTATTTTATTATTACTATTATTATTTCTCTAATTTCATGAAAAAACTCCTTGATTTCATGGTATTTTTGCACAAATCATCATATAATAATAAATAAAATAAAATTAGGAAAACTTGTGGGACCGGGCCACTAGCCGACCGGCCATGCCCTAGCCGGTCCCATACGGCCTTTGCTTTATTATTTTATTATTATTTATCTTTTTTTCCTTGAATTCATCAAATTCCTTGATTTTATGGTATTTCTCTCAAATTAGGAAAAATTCCCTCAAATCATCAAAAATACCTAAAAATATTAAAAAAATTATGAAAAACTCGTGGGACCGGTCCATAGCCTGCCGACCATGCCTTCATGGTACCACACGCCCGTGTTTTTTTATTATTTTAGTATTTTGCTTCCATGAACTCATGAAAACTCCCTAAATTCATCAAATTTCTCAAAATTCATGAATTTTTCATAAAATCATCCAAATATTATAAAATTAAGGAAAAGGCACCACAGGACCGTGGTCACGACCGGCCGACCATGCCTTGACCACGACGGTCCCACGCCTCCTCATGGTGTTTTCCTCAGTTTCGTCGAAACCCTAATTTTGGCATATTTTCTCGAATGGATGCTCAATTGCACGCTAGAAAATATCAAAATTTTCAGGACTGAGACGCGGACGCCTTGGGGACACGAGCACGCTATCTTGACCGACCAATATTGTCTCTTTGTCTCACGAAAGCCGGTCCCATCAATTTTCACAGTTTTGACCTAATTTGCACAATTGCTCGTATTAGGTCCAAAACTCTTCCAAACACTTTGGATTTTCATGAAGCGATCGTCAGGCGGTCACATGACAACCCAGGGCCGGTTTCATGACCCCATGGTCGGTCCCTCGCCTCGTCGTAATTAATTAGGTTTTCTCACCTAAGGGTCAGACGAGTATTTTGAATAAATGATTAAGCCAGCATTTAATCATTCTTCCACCAAAAAATCGTCAACTCTTCAGGAGTTCTTTGTATTTGCTCACGTGAGCATATGGACACTACATGGTTGATCCACGGTCCCATGTAATCGCTTCCTCCTTCGTCCCATGGTTAAACTTCTGACGAACCATGAATTGATCATCAATTGATCAAATTAGGGTTTCTGAATCCAAGGATCATTATTCCAGATTCCAACCTTAATAATTTTACGACTGCCTCATGGTCATTAATTTTATTAATTATGCTTGGTTCAACGACCAGTATTCTAATTAATATTTTTGGTACGCTGCCAATAATCCATCAGATGAGCAACACATGCTCAGACGATCAAATATTCAACAATTCACCACATGAGCAACACTTGCTCAGATGATAAATATTTTCTCAAACCAAGGAATATTGGTTCAACAATCAATATTCAACGATCCATCGAATGAGCAATACTTGCTCACTTCATCATAAGAACTATACCTCTGTCTCATGACATGTTCAATTCATGAGTTTCAGAACATCATGTTCAACTCAGCAACTACATGGACTCATCGTCCCATCAAACCACGAAGTCATCAATTGACTAACATACCACGAGACGTCAATCGTGTCACTTTGGGGGATATCACTTAGGGTTTTGGTCTGGCGGTCTACGGCACGTGTGTTCAAATACACGATGGAACGTGAGAAAGTCGTGCAATCAGTTGAAGGAATTCACGAGGTAGTGGGTGGAAAATCGACCAAGTCTCCACACGTTGAGCAACTGGTTTCAAACACGATCTCCACTTCCCCAATCCTTGATTCCATCAACTGTCACACTTCATGGAATCATGGTGTCTAAACTTCCAGCAATATAAATAAGTCTCTGAATCATGGTTGAATGAGCATCATCAGTATCATCAATCTCACGTCAAACTGACAACAGGAGATCATCAATTCATTAATTGAGAAACTACTCTCAATTGAGCAATTTCAATCACTCAGAGCTTATCATATTCAGAATTCACACACCCACAATCTTTGATTACCATTGATTCCGCACATTTCTCAGCTTCCCTCCTACAGATCAACCCATCCTCTCTTGTGACCGAATTTACTCTGGAACAATCATTGTCTTGATTTAGGACGGAGTACTACAGATTGATCTCTCGAATCTAAAGCACCCCCTTTGCAGCGGTGCATCTGTGTGAGGTTTAACATTTCGCTCGGTTCGAGGAGTCTCCTCCGTACGGTCGTCTCCTCAATTCCTTAGAAACCAGCAAATCTTTTTTCCCCATCTACACCAGGAGAGACGGGTCGTCCTGTCCTTGGAGCATATCACGTTCAAGAGGCATCCAGGCGAGCGTTCCCCTAGCATGATGTCGATCTTGCCTGCTTCGATCGACCTTGCTATGTCTGCTTCGGTCGAGAGACTTCTCCGTGCTTGCTCCATTCGAATGTCGGTCTTGCCGGATCGACCTTGTTATACCTGCTTCGGTCGAGGGCCTATTGCGCCTGCTTGATCGTACGTGGGCTTGATGTGCCTAATCGACGGACTGCTGCGCCTGCTTCGTTCGTGGGAGTACGCCAGGTGTGACGATGACCTTGGTGGGACCGGTTTCCTCCTTTAGGTATTTGAGCCAAGAAGGGAATATGACTTGTATGCTCCTTTTCCCATAGACAACTGTGCATGTAACCCTGAACGGATGCGGACCCCACCATGTATATGCTTCGACCAAACGTTACCCTGTTGCACCTGTTTGATAGGCATGTGGGCCCGCCTACTTCGCTCAACCGTGGGACTCATCATGCGCCTGCTTGATCGAACGTGGGTTTGTTGTGCCTGCTTCGGTTAAACGTGGGTCCACTGTGTGCCTGCTTTGGTCGAATGTGGGACCCGATGTAAGCATGCTTGCTGAACATGGGCAGATGTGCATGCTTCAATTAAACACGGGTCCACCATATACATGCTTCAAACGTCGGCCATGTGCTTCGACTAAAAACTGGCCCTGCTCTGTGCGCCTATTTCATTCGAATACCAGCCTTATAACCTTGATCAACTCCGGCTTCGTGGACTCGACCAACACCGGCCTTGTTTGCTGACGTGTCCCAATACCATCCTTACTTGCTGACGTGGCCCAATACCAGCCTTGTGACCTTGATCGGCCTTGACCAATACCGGCTTGACGTGACCCCAGCCTATTTGCGTGACGTGATATCAGTCTTGCTTGCGTGACGGAACATTAGCCTTGCGATCTCGACCAATACCAGCTTCGCAGACTTGAGCAACACCGGCGTCGTTTGCTGATGTGGCTCAATACCAGCCTTGCTTGCTTTGCCCGAACGTGGGACCCACCGCGTGCCTGCTTTGCTTGGGGCCGGTTGTGCCTGCTTTGACCAATCTGGGTTATCTGTGCCTGCTCAAGTGGGACCCGCCGCGTGCCTGCTTTGACCAGACACAAAACCTGTTGCATCACCCAACACCAGACTTGCTCCTTGACCAACACCGGCCTTGCCTTGACGAACACCGGCCTTGCTGATTTGACGAACTCTGACCTTGCTGACGGACATCGCTGCCTCGACCGATACCGGCCTTGTTGTCTTGTTTCGTTCGAACACCGGCCTTGTCCCATATACCAGCTTTGTTACTTCTACCAACACCGTCCTTTCTGCTGTGACGTCTTGCTGACTAACACCGATCTTACTAACCATCGGTCTTCTCTTTGCTCGTGGGACCCAGGCGTGCTTGCTTTGCCCAAACGTGAACCTTGTATGTTCGAACGTGGTGTGGGTCCCGCTGAGAGCGTTGAAGCAGCCTATGGAGCGAGCAGGTCCTGAAGAGCGTTAGAGAAGCTTCTCAAGCGAGCAGGAACTGGAGAGCGTTAAAGCAGCTTCTGCTGGAGGGAGCGTTGAAGCGGCTTCTGGTGGAGGGAGCGTTGAAGCGGCTTCTGGTGGAGAGAGCGTTGAAGCGGCTTCTGGTGGAGAGAGCGTTGAAGCGGCTTCTGCTGGAGAGAGTGTTGAAGCGGCCTCTTCTTCAGCTTGGTTTCCCTTTGCGAATTTCATGCTTCTTGATTGACTATCTCTCTTGTGTTGAAGAAGTTCTTGACTGACGGCGAAGGAATTTCATGCTGAGCCTCAGTCCCCCAAGCGTGGTCGACGTGGCTCTATCTTGTATGCCTGATGGGTCTTTTGTACGTAATGGTTGTTGATATGGTGAAGCTCTGGATGGTATCAATCGACGAGCAACAACAGTTCTTGGCAGCAACTGTGATCAGAAGAGACTGGCAGGGAGAGGCGTGGTGGCAACTTGCACGAACTTGGCACCCTCTTAAGTCCCAGGTGCAATCTCCTTTGGTAACGGAACTACTTTTTCCACGGGAGACAAATTCTGAAAGCGTCTCCCATTGATGTAGTTACCGTCGATCCAGATATGGAATATCTTGGACGTTGTTTCATTATTGCGGCAGTCGTGCACGTGGTGCTAGAGTTGAAGTTGGAAATTTTGGACGCGCAGGATGTTGTATCTCGGTGGCTTTCCTCTTGCTGCTTTAGTGAAACTGCTTACAGAAGGCTGAAGGTTGTATTGCCTGTTGGTGAGATGTATGCTTCCGCGAACATCATGAGGCTCTTCATTACTGGCAGGCTTGTTCTTCTAGCAATGCAGGTGCTGTCGCAACTAAGCGTTTAGCAGCTTCATGAAGTTCAGAGGATGTCTGAAAGCGCAGGTTCTTCGACAAAGAACGATAGACAGGTTCCGTCATATTGATGCACAATTACGCCACTTTTTGTTCAGTCACATTTGGATCGTGACCCTCAAGTGTCCAGAATTCGGGACGCTCCAGTAGATCTGAAGATGTCCCTGGCTCGCTCTTTGTCCGGGATGACATGATAGGTGAACTCTTTGTGATGATTTGGAGATGACAATATTCGTTGAATATTCCGAAACGCTTCCTATTGTAGTGCGGTCCAGACGAAACTTTCTCCTCTCTTCAGCAAGGGAGTGAATGAAGCAATGAGCTGGGATAAGCCAGGTATAAAACGTGGAATTCACCTTGCCCATGAAGCTGTGGAGCCCCTTAATGGTTCGCGGCATTGTGAGGATAGCTTGAGTCTTGGGTTTGACTACTATATCGTCCACGTAGTCTTCAACTTGCTTATGCATCATGTCATGGAAGATTGTCGTCATAGCGCGTTGATACGTCACACCGTCACTTTTCAAACCGAATGGCATTACGGTATAACAAAAGTTTCCAATAGGGTTTGGAAAGATGTCTTACTTGCACCATGCTCATACATCCTTATCTGGTTGTAGCCGCTACATCCATCCATGGAAGAAAACATGCCATGTTCGCTGGTAGCATCTACCAACTTGTCGATGTTAAGTAGAGGAAATCGTCATTGGGGCAGCATTCGTTCAAGTCTCTGGAATCCATGCAACACCTGATCTCGCGCCTGAATTGCCTCGGAGATTGTTTGACCGACTTGGATCGGAGATTGTATGAATGCTTACACAAGGTCGAGCTGATGGAGATAGGCCTAGGAGATTCCTCATCGTCGATCTCATCAGTTGTGGAGTTGGTACCATCTTGCAGCTATCGTGGAGAGTCTAGCACTTCTTCTTGTGGCCCATCGTTGTTGTAGCATTCAGTTGGGCGGAGAGAAGAATTGAGATGTCTCGTCAGCAAGGATGCATCATGGTGCCTATCCTTTGATGATGCAAGTCGGTCCTCCTCCTGGATTGACGCTCACGTGGGGAGTGGGATGCAATGGACTTTGTCTGATCCTTCCCGCGGAGCTTCCCTCGGTTTGAACAGTTCCACTCTGCATATTCGTGCTTAAGGAGACAATGATGCAGGAATAAGAATGACTTCTTTATTCAGCATAGTCTTCAGGCATTGGTGATTTGTTGAAGGGACGATCCCGTATGTGCTGGTCAGGTTTCCTTCAAAATCTGTCATTGTGGTAGGATGCCATACGATCTTTCCTGAGCGAACCTGGGCCGTCTTGAGAGTAATCACATTCGAAGACGCTCCCGTATCGATGAGGGCCCTCTTGAACTCTGAATCCTTGATGCGTGTAGTAACGTGTAGGGCCCTATTGTGACCTTCTTCTGGTTGATTGCACCAAAACGTCTCTGCCCGCTGATTCTTCGAGAGGTGTAAAAGTTCGCATAAACTTTCCACTAGATAAATGACTTCCTGATCCACCAGCCTCTGGCTCATAGTGAGACTATTGACTTGAGGAGGATCGTTGTAAGGATGAGTCCCCAACGTAGGAATCTCCATGACAGGACCGTTCATATCTGATGTCGCTTCTTTGATCAGGTCCATGTAGGTCTGCGCCGCTGAAGTACCTTCTCCGGGTATGTTGAATGCGTTCCTTGTTGGCTCCAGGGGATGTCGCGGCTCTTGTGGCAATTGATTAGTTAATGTCTTAAGAAAAGTTAGTACCTCTTTCTGAGTTACAGCCATATCCGTTTGAGTCTTATCAAGGACTTCCTGCCTCTCCATCAAATCTGCGATGGTAATGGGAGATGGTCCTCCTCTTGCTCCTCGTTCTGATGAAGGGGTGGAAGTTGTTGCTCTGGTGACCGCCGGAGGCGTTACCCTTGAGGAGATGCCTGGATTTGCGGCTGCTCTGGCACTGGTGATGGGAGGTGTTACACTTACTGGAACATATCCTGTTCCGCTGGTGCTGGTAGTAGAGGAAGCAATTCCACGAGATACATTGATGGTATTGACTGGCTGCACGGTGATACCTGAGATATCAACACCGAGAGTATTGTCAACGCTAGTCCCGTTAGGATTGGTTGCTGATCCAGACCTAAGATCCACCATTTTTGAAATCAGTAAAATTGAATTGGTATTGAAGAAATTGACTTCACAACCGAGAGATTAATCTCCCACTGTGGTCGCCAATTGTTTATGGGTGAAAACTATTTCTGCTGGTTTTGGTAATTTGGGGTGTGCGGATGAGAAATGAATCTAAACCCTAAACAAATGCACTGCACATGAGTGCTTGTGATTCGAGAAATCAATCTGTACAACTCTGGACTAAACCAAGAAATGGTCGTTCCAGACTTGCTTCGGTCACAAAGTGAAGGACATGGGGTTGATCTTAGGGAGGGAAGCGAAGAAGGTGTTGAGAATGTGGAGGTGTTGGATGTTTATAACTTGTATCAGAAAGCTGAACTGGCTTGCAGGATGTAAGCTATCAGTTCTGGTGTTTGGATACGATTGTATCAACACTTGGTTTCTGTCTTGTCTTGTGTTCTTTTGAAATAAGGAGGAGAACCTATTTATACAAGTCATTGAGCCTTACCCATGTCTCTCATGGGAAGTGGAGAAAGTGGAGTGATGGAGTAGTGGAGTTGTGTGTGTTAGTGTCACACGATTAGTCTTGCCCACTTCTCCATCATCACTAATCGTTCATGTTTTCCTGACACGTTCTTGTGATGGCGCGTTGTGCGCTGCATGCTGTAAACCGCCAGACCAATACCCCAGTATGTATCCCCCAGTTTGTGACATGATTAATGTCTCGAGTGTGTGGATCGTGGGACCCACAAAAGGTAACATGTGATGCTAGATTAAATAACTAAGTTATTTAGGAAGTCGATATTTGTGAAATATCGTGTGTATTCTATGCAGATAATGCATCCAATATAATCAGCATGTGTGAAGCATCGCTGCTTTAAGGCTTAACGGAGTAAGTCACGATTAGGCGTCTTAAAATAGATGCATGTAGCCATCTTTGAGTGATCGTTTGGAGGCTGTACGGGTAAGTCCTGACTTGCCCGATCACTTTGTGTGGAAGAGTGGTGGACGGTAATCGTGGTGATGCCTCACTGGTCTCCTAACTCCTGTCTTAGGTTGTCCGTCCAAGCTGGTGAAGTTGGACGGACGAGATGGATTGCGACCCACATCTGCGACCGTTGGATTAGGATTTAGGAGGTGCTCAAACACCAACCTTTAGCTTGGTCGAATCCAAGCATGGGAGACATATTTGGCAGGGCCGATCGGGCATGCGTGTACACGTCATGCTGGTGTAGGTGCCTATACCTCACTGTCTCATGAAGGTGCAATCTAGACCACTGAATTTGTCAGGAAAAGAGGAATAGCTGAGATTGATTTGCAACAGAAATCTCATGCCGCAAAGGCCGCGCGTCATGCCTACTTCGGGTGCGCGTTTCGAGACGACCAAGCCTGGTCGGTCTTGGCCGATCAGTCAGGCGTGCAGATAACGGGATGGTGTACACCTCCGTACCTCATTGTCCCATAGAAACGTGATCTAAGCCACTCAATTTGTCCGGCGAAGTTGAGTGGTCGAGATTGGTTTGCGATTGGGAAGTGTGACCACGCCTAGTTTGGACGTGCGAATCGAGGCAACCAGCTATGGCATGCCTTGGCCGATCGGGTGTGGAGATAGATGGGCCCACAATGATCGTGTTGATACTTACCGGACCTGCTTAGTCTATTCTTGGACCCTCCATTCGAGCAGGAGAAAATGGACGCTCGTGATCGATTCGCGAAGCAAAACCCTAATAAGGGCTTTTGGCCGGCCGCGTGTTAGCTAGTTTGGCTAACCGAAAATACGTGTTATATACCTCATCTGGAGAGGCCGATTGTGTGGGGAACTTATTAGGCCGGTGCCGAGTGCGGTGGTATGTGTCTGACCATCTCAGGCTTGATTTAAGCCATCCAACCATGGTGGTAAAGTTGGATGGTCGTGATTAATTTTAGGTTTTTAGTGGACTTCTCTGCGACCCTCAATTCTCCACGCTGACCCAACTTCGGACAATAGTATTTTGCAATCCGGTCAGGTTAAGGAAGAGTCGGTCATGCAGGTAGGAAGAAGGTTCGACGGTGTACAAGACAAGCTTTGTTCAACCGGTCATGGAATAATCTACGCCGTCCAACCATGCTGTTGAAATTGGACGGTCATGAGAAATTTGAGACTGCCGTAGGCGGTCTTTTGCGCACGAGCTTTTCCAAGATGCTCCACACCAGTCTGGATATCCCCTTCTGGGCTGGCGTTTGGTGATTATTTTGTCAGGCGTGACTTTGCACCTATGTGGCGGACTTACGTGGTCGTGATTATTTCCAAGATTGACGTAGACAGTCCAGATGCTCAATCGGGTTAGTATAACACTCCGAGAACTGCAGCCTGTACGTGTATTTCGTATACGCTTCATTATTAACGCTTGGAGATTCGTGTTGCTCTGCTGAGAGCAACACTCAGTCGTCATGCCACACCAATAATGAGAGTGGAGCAGTACATGAACTACAAGGCTGGTCATGTATTAATTGATAACGCTATAAATTCACAAGGTATAAGAGATTGTTGCTACATGCTCCAACCTGGATGAATTTTGTGTATTTAATTCACAAAATGGTGGGATTGTTGCCACATGCTCCATTCTAGGTGAATTAGTAAAGTGAATAAGTTTTCATCACTTATCAGTGGCTTTATCCTTTGCAGGATGTCAGCGCATAAATTTGGTTTTACAATTTTAGCCCTGAACTAAAATCCACCATCAACAAACGTATATGTGTATTTCACTTTATTATAATAAACAATTATAATACGAAAATCAAAGTAAAATACACAACAAGATTTTGTTAACGGGGAAACCGCAAATGCCGAAAAACCACGGGACCTAGTCTAGTTTTGAATACTCTCAGAATTAAGACGTTATACAAAATCTAATACCAACTTCGCATAGTTGATACCAAGAAGACTACCCCGAGATACTTAGTTCCCTCGGTATCCCTCCGCATTCAACTTCTAGAGTCATGCACGTGAATATCAAGTCCTTTAGAACGTATTCCAAACAACAAAGGAAGAATGTGTTTGATAACCACTCTAATCAATCTTGCTACAAGATAGATGAGTCGTTGACAAAGTCTCTTAATCTTTTTTCTGGTTAGATCAATCTATCCAATAACTACCGAAGTAGTCAAGTTTAGGTTCGCACTCAATCAATATATATCTCAAAGAGAAATATAGAGAATGCATATCTCACGCAACTAATCAATTAGATAAACTGATTCTAGTTGGATCCCAACCGGTCAAGGTTTGTGCACACAATTCCCAAGATGCGAAAACTAATAAGAAATATTCTTCGTCTTCAAATCTTCTTTTATCTTCAAAACCTGCACAACTCCACTTGAATCTCATGCGATCAATCACGCACAGAAGAGAGTCTGTTAACAATGGATTATCACAAGATGTCTTTAGATATAACAACAGTTCTAAATATCTCGTCAATACTTCGATCTAGTTTGAGTGAATCTTATATCAGAAGATAAGATTCTCAAGCATAAACAAACTAGGTGCAATCAAAGTTTTAACAACTGTTATTCAATAAAATCAAATAGAAAACTAATAACACTGCAATTATCTAGTTTCCCACCAACGGTACTCGTAAAAGCTTTTTGATCCTACATAAGTCTTTAAACTAGCGGTCGTAAGAGATTTCACCTATTTAGGATAGTTTCCTATCCGAATAGACGGATCCACCAGAAACAACAAGAAATGAAGTTTGCCTGGCTCCTAGGATAGTTTGCTAGAAATGAAAACTTAGGTATTTATAGACCAAGGATGTTTGGACACCAAGGAATTTCCAAAACCGAAAATATTCTCAATATATGCAATGAGTGGGAAAATTCGGTTTTCCTAATTGATAGGTGTCCAAAACACCTAAATATTTATCTATCGTTATGCTTTCTTTGCTAAGTTTTCTTGTAAATTATGTATCTTATGTTTGTTTTTGAGTGTTTAGGTACTTTGGAGTCATTTGGAACAAAAGAAGAAGAAACGTTGCTTAAAAGGTGAAAATGTTGTGTGAGGAGAAATTATTTCTCATTATTTGTTTTTATTTCTTCATCTCTGTCTGAAAAGCATGTCGGCTTTAGTGATGCGAATTTTGTCTGAAAAGTACGACAGCTTTAGTGATGAAGAGAAATTGAAGAGATGAAATGGGTCTGAGAAGTAAGAGACGGCTGCTGTTGGTGGAAGAATTCAAGAGAAGAAAAGAGCGTTCATTTGGAGCAAGAGGGCGGAATCGTCGTTGCACAAGCAAGCGTTACCGCGAGCACATTGGAGGATAAGGGGCTGTCATTTGGTGGCCTGAATCTAACTGTTGGGTGCTTACACACTGGGGTTCTCAGAGCTGGGGTGGTTAAATCCAACCTGAATTCTTACAGAAGACCTAAACTTCAGAGAAAAATCATTCTCATAATTGGCTCTTCTTTCTCTTCTCCACCTGAGAAGGCATGGTGGCTGCTAAGGAACGAAAATGGAGATGGGTACTAAGAGTGGAGTCTGCGATGGAGATGCAGATGAATTTGTGATGAAGAACAGAGTAGATTCTGATGTGTGAGAAGAGGATTTGGGCACTGAAAGATCATGCAAGGTTAGGTTTCTGCTGCAAAAGAAGATGGTTTCTTTCTGTCGATTTGGGGAGAAATCAGATGGAAGATTTGGTGAAGGTTAATGGAGATTTAGGGTTGGTAATGGATAAAAGAGATGGGGTTTCTGTTGAATTTATCTTTAAGAGCAAGAAATTAAAGAAATCAAGTCGAATCTGTGATGGACATGGAAGTTAGGGTTTGAATCTGGTATTGCAGCTGCAGCTTAGATAGAGGGTACTGAGCTGGTGGTTGTCTGTGACAGAGAGGGGATGTATTTGAAGCAGAAATTGAAGTTAATGTTGTTTACAATGAAGATTGAAGGGATTTGGATGAATTTCTGAAGCTGAGATGCAACAGGTGGTGATGAACTGAAGTTCTGAGTTAGATATATTGGTTAGATGAAGCTTGACAGAGATGATTGTGTGCTGTTTGTGGAGGAATTTGAGAGTTGAGGTATCTGAATCTGGTTAGGGTTTGATGAATCAGTAGATAGGTTTGTTTTGAGGTCGATGGAGTTGATTGCTATGGAGATTCAGATGAAGGGTTGAACTGCAGATAAGAATTGAAGGTCGTATGCATGGAGTGTGATGATCTGCTGAGACATGGGTTGAGTTTGATACAGGAATAGAAGAGTTGATGCTGGACTTGAATTTTACAGACAAGGAAATAATGTTGACTGTCATGGGTTCAACCAGTTGCAGCTGCAGATTTGTAAGAAGAGTGAGGGAGTACAGGTTTTAATGATTGCAGTTGCAGTTTGCTGAACTTGAGATGAAGCATTGCATGCATTTGAGCATTGCAGGAAAGGGTTGTTGCAGCTGAAGTGTGCAGTTGAGTTAAGAAGAGAAGCAAGAGCATATATGAGTGACTATTGGTGATTGAGCTGAACTGTGATGGAAGGATAATGCAAGTGCTGGTGATTTGAGTGTTTTCGTGGCAACACAATGGAATAGTTGGTAGCTGCAGGGAAGACAATGGATTTCAGGTGCTGAGATTGTGCTGGTTCAGAGATGCAGCTCTGGTGATGCCGAGAATGAATGGATTTTGGCAGTGAATGTATGTTAGTGAACTGAATTGCAGGTTGTGCTTAAGTGACTTTGTAGCTGAAGCTGGTTGAGCTGCAGGTTACAACAAGAGGTGTTTGAATGGAATAGCAGGCATGGGCTGTGAGTTTGTGACAGTGTGTATGAGAAATGGATTGTTGGTTGAGCTGAGACGCAGACATTTGGTTTGCTGGTACCATTATTACAATGGGTTAGTGGACTGACGAAGATGGAGTTACAGGCAGGTTACTGCCAATGGGTATTGCAGCTGAACTGAAGCTAAAGGAATGACGTAGTGCTGCGGCAGATGATGCAGTTCAGGTGCAGGTTAGGTGCAGTTGGAGTTGAAGCTGCAGGTGGAATTACTGAGATGGAAAAGCTGGAATTTTAGGGCTGTAACAGATGTTAGAGCAACTGAAGGAAGAATGGTGGATTATGAGGTTGATTTAGGTGTTCTGAGTTCAGCAGAAGAAGCAAAAGATGGACTGTATATGCAGTGCATGAATGGGGATGGAGCTATGAAGCACAATCATTGTGCAGCATAACTCAGGCCAGTGCAAATGGCTTATGCCATGGCAACTCACACAAGTCAGCCCAGTAAATTGACTTGTGTGAGGTTGATTTGGTTCTGACTCATGATCTTACTGAGTTAGTAAATTGACTCAGTCACTTTGACTGAGTTGACTCGGTCTGACCCGAGTTGACTCGTTTAACTGGTGACCGGGTGGACTTTGTCGGTCACCTGAGATACTTTTCCGGCCAACTTCCGGCGGTGGACCCAGTTTTCCGGCGACATATATTTGGGATAATTTCTACATGGGTTTTTCTCACATATGGGCTTGGTGGATTTTTATCTAATAGACTTTGAAGACTTGGACCTAATTTTGGAACAAGAGGAGCTATAAAAGAAGACTTCTACAACTTTTGGGGCATCACGTATTATTCTTGGAGCTAAGGAGAGAGCCGCTTTTGTTTACGCTATTAGGGTTTGCTTTGCTTTCATCTTCTTTATTTGATTATTGATTATGATGGACTCCATAGTTATGAGTAGCTAAATCTTATATTATTGGTTAAGGATGTAGTTCTATATCTACAACTTGTGCTTGATTAATGCATTAGTTTTCTCTCTTGATTATCGTTCAAATATTTATTGTTTTTAATAATCACATGATTGATGTATTGTGATAGAATTAGATGTTTGTTTGGTTAAGTGGCCAAATAATTGAACTTGCATCCTTGTCCATAGCTATTTTAGGATTTTTCATCGAGCGATAACCCCGAATACAAGAGCATGATATGATTACGGTTTGTAGTGATACACTCTTGTAATCATATGTAGAGTTTGACCATTGTCCGAATTGTCATGCACAATGTATGACAATTGCATTGATTCCTATTTCCAAAACTTAATGCTCCTGGGAATTAAACTTAATTAGCGCAAGGCGTTAGGTTATTCTTTAGGTGGAATTCACATACGCAGCTCTAATGTGTGTGTTGATGAACTTAGGAAATTAATGGAATATCTTGCTCTCTTGATACTCTAGGCTTTTGATGATGAAGAGATTAAATCATAATTCTAATCATGAATGCAAGCACTTGTTTAAGATAGAAGATGAACTCCTTGACCAATATCTTTCTCTCGTTGATTATTTCTCCAATTACTTTGCTTTTGATTTACTTTTATTGCTTGCAAAAAAATCAGAAATCCCCCCAACTGGTTACTTTAGAAAATTGAATACATAATAACTACAATTGCTTCTCTGTGGAAACGGGCTCTTTCTTATCATATACTTTAGGAAAGTGTAATTATTTTTTGATGCATACGACAGCGATCACTAATTCCAATAAATGCTTGTCCAATATTTCCGAAATCTCTCAACAGAAAATCTCCAATTAGTAAATGCACATTACTAATTTTATTTTCTGGAGCTATACATTAATTGCTGGTAGTTAATGCATATGAAATCAAAAACCTTAATTAAAAGATTCTTAATTTATTTCGGCATATGATCACCTTGAGTACCAAGGAATATCTTTGAACAATAAATTATAAGAGTTATTGCTCGTGTTCACAGTATGTTGACATCTTTTCACTGCAAATCCTTATTTCATATTTACATGGACTTGCATTCTTGGAATCGGTTATACCACACTTTCAAAACAAGTTTATAATTGATTTGCTTGTATTCCGAGACTACTATGTGATTGGTTATACGAAATCACAATAGTTAGTTGTGATCGTTCGTTTCAAGTCACATACATGGGTTCAATCAGTTATACCAATCACTAGGATCGGTTGTGAAGAAGCGGGGGTCTAACAACCACACCCAATATTTCACTTAGCAATCTGTATGGACAAACTCCAATATACTTTTGGGGAAAAACGATTTGTTGGTTTTTAAGGAATTGAGGAGACGACCGTACGGAGGAGACTCCTTGAACCGAGCGAAATGTTAAACCTCACACAGATGCACCGCTGCAAAGGGGGTGCTTTAGATTCGAGAGATCAATCTGTAGTACTCCGGCCTAAATCAAGATAATGACCGTTCCAGAGTAAATTCGGTCACAAGAGAGGATGGGTTGATCTGTAGGAGGGAAGCTGAGAAATGTGTGGAATCAATGATAATCAAAGATTGTGGGTGTGTGAATTCTGAGTACGATAAGCTCTGAATGATTGAAATTGCTCAATTGAGGGTAGTTGCTCAATTGATGAGTTGATGATATCGTATTTTCGATGAGACGTGAGATTGATGATACTGTTGATGCTGATGATTCAATCATGATTCAGAGACTTATTTATATTGCTGGAATTTTAGACACCATGACTCCATGAAGTGTGACAGTTGATGGAATCAAGGAGTGGGGAAGTGGGGATCATGTTTGAAACCAATTTCTCAACGTGTGGAGACTTGGTCGATTTTCCACCCACTACCTCGTGTATTCCTTCAACTGATTGCACGACTTGCTCACATTTCATCGTGTGTTTGAACATACGTGCCGTAGACCACCAGACCAAAACCCTAAGTGATATCCCCCAAAGTGACACGATTGACGTCTCGTGGTATGTTAGTCAATTGATGACTTCGTGGTTTGATGGGACGATGAGTCCGTGTGTTTGTTGAGTTGAACATGATGTTCCGAAACTCATGATTTGAACATGTCATGAGACAGAGGTATAGTTCTTATGATGAAGTGAGCAAGTATTGCTTATTCGATGTATCGTTGAATATTGATTGTTGAACCAATAATCCTTGGTTTGAGCAAATATTTATCATCTGAGCAAGTGTTGCTCATGTGGTGAATTGTTGAATATTTGATCGTCTGAGCATGTGTTGCTCATCTGATGGATTATTGGCAGCGTACCAAAAATATTAATTAGAATACTGGTCGTTGAACCGAGCATAATTAATAAAATTAATGACCATGAGGTCGTCGTAAAATTATTAAGGTTGAAATCTGGAATGATGATCCTTGGATTCAGAAACCCTAATTTGATCAATTGATGATCAATTCATGGTTCGTCAGAAGTATAACCATGGGACGAAGGAGGGAGCGACTACATGGGACCGTGGACCAACCATGTAGTGTCCATATGCTCACGTGAGCAAATACGAAGAACTCCTGAAGAGTTGACGATTTGTTGGTGGAAGAATGATTAAATGCTGGCTTAATCATTTATTCAAAAATGCTCGTCTGAGCCTTAGGTGAGAAAACCTAATTAATTATGACGAGGCGAGGGACCGACCATGGAGTCATGAAAACGGCCATGGGTTGTCACGTGACCGCCTGACGATCACTTTATGAAAATCCAAAGTGTTTGGAAGAGTTTTGGACCTAATACGAGCAATTGTGCAAATTAGGTCAAAACTGTGAAAATTGATGGGACCGGCTTCCATGAGCCAAAGATCCAATCTTGGTAGGTCAAGATAGTGTGCTCGTGTCCCCAAGGCGTCCGCGTCTCAGTCCTGAGAATTTTGATATTTTCTGGCGTGCAATTAAGCATCCAATCGAGAAAATATGCCAAAATTAGGGTTTCGACGAAACTAAGGAAAACACCATGAGATGATGAAAAATAATTATAAAATAAGAATGAGGAGGCGTGGGACCGCCGTTGTCAATGCATGGTCGGTCGGTCGTGACCACGGTCTCGTGGTGCCTTTTCCCTAATTTTATAATATTTTGATGATTTTATGAAAAATTCATGAATTTTGAGAAATTTGATGAATTTAGGGAGTTTCCATGAATTGAAGGAGTTTTCATGAGTTCATGGAAGCAAAATATTAAAATAATAAAAACATGGGCGTGTGGGACCATGGAGGCATGGCTGGCCGGCTATGGACTGGTCCCACGAGTTTTTCATTATTTTTTAATATTTTTAGGTATTTTTGATGATTTGAGGGAATTTTTCCTAATTTGAGAGAAATACCATAAAATCAAGGAATTTGATGAATTCAAGGAAAAATAGGATAAATAAATAATAATAAAATAATAAAGCAAAGGGCATGTGGGACCGGCTAGGGCATGGCCGTCCGGCTAGTGGCCCGGTCCCACAAGTTTTCATAATTTTATTTTATTATATGATGATTTGTGCAAAAAATACCATGAAATCAATGAGTTTTTTCATGAAATTAGAGAAATAATAATAATAAAATAATAAGGAACCGTGGGGTGTGGGGCCGGCTGGGACCAAAGCATGGCTGGTTGGCCAATGGTCACGCCCCACACTCCTTTCCTTAATTTTATATTATTTGTTATGGATTTATGGAAGTACCATGAAACCGAGGAGCTTCCTCGAGACGAAGGAGATTTGATCAGATGAGAGAATTTTCATCAAATCATGGAAAATAATAAAAATGTATTAAAAATATAAAACTGGCGTGGAACTGACCACGGCACGGCCGGTAGGTCGTGTGTCCGTGTTCCCATCACCTTGGTCAATATTTTTAATTATTTATTATTTTTTCCCTATTTTGCATAGGTTTATCGTTTCGTTGTATTTTGAAATACTCGTTCGTGCGGTGACTGTTAGTGTATCGTCGTTGAATACACTTTCACCATTTGAATCGGGGCTTACTTAAAGGTAGCTCAGACGCACGGTTGTTGATTATTTATTACTAATTGTGGAATTCAGTGGAGAATAATTCACAAAACTGAGTAATAAGATGTTTATTATTAATTCATAGGATCAGCTGAGGATTCGACTACGAATTTAGAATAATAAAGTGAGCATTACCATTCCATGGGATCGTAGATTCGACCATAGAATCGGAGTAATTAAGTTTTATCTATTACCATTTATGAGACCAGTGGATTCGATCATGAAATCGGAGTAATGAGATAATATAGTTATTCCTATTCTATGAGATCAAGCCGTGGATTCGATCATAGAATCAGAACAATTGTTTATTGCCATTCAGTGGGACCAGTCGCAGATTCAACCATGGAATAGGACCAATTGTTATTGCCATTCCATGGGACCAGTCGTGGATTCGACCATGGAATAGGAGCAATAATAGATTATTCTGGGAATTCAGTAGTGAATGTCACGACAGAATTAATCTTAATTAGGAATAATTAACTTTGTGGCTCTATACTAGCAGAGCAAGCTGTCTAGGAGCATTAATTATCCCGAAATGAGCTTGTCGGTAAGTCATATCCTTTATATAGTCAGGGTAAACTCGTTGTTTGTTCCTGAAGACGTTATCGCTCTATACTAGCAGAGCAAGTTGTCTAGGAGCCGTCCATCTCATGATACTATATAGAAATAATCACTGAAAGTGTTCAGTATTCATGAGATATGCCGTCGTCCAGTCGTGAGACTACATATCTACATGTACTCTGAGAGAAAGTACTCTTCGTTGAGAATTCAATGAGAGACCCGTGTCTCAATACTCACGTCTGATTGCTGGATCAGAGCTTCGTATAATTATGAGTTTACGATTTTAGCCCTTGTCGAAAATCCACCATCTACATTAAGTCCCCTGCTTACTGAGGAAAGTTATGTTCCTCAGTCAGCATTAAATGGTGATTTTCCGGCCATAAATAATAATACCAGTAATTGAACTTAGTCTTATGTTGAGACGTTACGGGATTTAGAGAGCATGAGCAACCACGACTTGATGAAGGCTTCAATGTCATGATTGGAGCGTCGTTTGATGAGCATAAATTGGTGTTGAACCGCTGATTTGGACGACAGGACCTTGGTCATTTTAGGATTCGCGGGATGGGCCCATGAAAAAAAATCCTTGTTTTATGAATAGACGCTCGTTCATTCGTTAGTTTAAGGAACAAAAAAAATAGACCTGAGTCTAATGATATAAAATTCGTCTATGAGCTTTCACGAAAACTAGAATTTTATATTTTAAATATGTGAGATTTCACAAAGTGGAATAAACTCTCGTTTAAAAGGTGGATGCTCGTACGAGAGAAAAGTTATTTTTTTTTGATAAACGTGCGTCTGTTAGTAATAAAATTTTGTTTATGAGCCTTCATGAAATTTTTTATCTTCGAGCTTTCGGAAATCTTTGAAAATATACTCTCGCTTCAAAGACAGATGCTCGTGCGAGGGAACAAAAATATATAGATATATTTTTCAAATTTACGTGAGTTTCACGTTGAATATATATATTTTGTAAAATCAATGTTTTGATTTTGAAAAACTGTTGAAAGTAGACAATTATACATGGTGAAATAATGCTTATATGTGAGTTTTCACAATTGTAGAATGGATGTCTGTACAATTTTTGAAGATCAGTGAGTGTTCACATAGTAAAAATTTACGTGGCTTTATGAAAATCAAGTCATGATTTTTGAGCAATTGCTGAAAGTAAGCAATTGTATACGTGATGAAATAATGTATGCATGAGTTTTGTGATTTTATAGTGTATGCACACACGTAGAAAATCAGCGAATGTTCACATGAAAGGTTATGTGAATTATTCATAGTTTCACGCAAAGTCAGGTGTTGACTTTAAATAATGAATTTTGCTCGTCTTGGAAAGTTTGAAGAAGCGAGCAAGTTTTTCGAGGTTTTTACGTTATTATCACTAGGTTCTTGAAACCGTAAATAAGTAAGAGTTGAGGATTACCATTTTTGTTGTGTGTTTGTTATTGGTATATCCATGACTCCATGCCTTGCGCCTCAGATAGTGGTGACTTCTGGTTACAGCCACTCTTCGGGATCTTCCGCGGAGCGCTCCAAAAATATCAAGTAAAAGATGAAGACTTCTGCGGATGCTCATACTGAGGAAAATCAACCTTTCAGGGGCACTGGAAGCTGACATATTGTATGTCTCTCGATTATCCGAGAGTCGTCCCTCATTAGCAGAAGCACCGCCGACTTCAGCAAGTGAGACTATCGGCTGAAGATGAAGTTCGGTTTTGTGTTGATGGTGTAGCTCCTGATTGGATGAATGAAGAATTTCGTCATCGGAAAATTCAGAAGTTAGGTCTTCGTTGAAATTATTATAGAATCTTCGTCCGATGTCGGATTTTCGCGGTCGACCCATGTATCCTCATGCCCAGGAAATTTCCAAGCTTTCACAAAGAAGCCTTTTGAGTTCCGAGCATGTTTAGGATGTGAAATCGACGACACAGTAAACTTACAGGAGACCTTCAGAAAATTTTCAGCTGGCATCTGGTCCAATGTTTTGGCCACAACTCTTTGCTCGTTTCTCCAATTGTTTTGAATTTTGGATGTGTTGTAGAGGACCTTCATACGAATAGAATGGTATATGATCCATCCTTCGATTCTTCACCAATTTCTCCCATATCGTCGGTTTGTACAGGACAGTGTAAAATCATCTCAGCCGAGCTTGCTGTAAAACACTCATGGTGTGTTCTTAGACTATTCGCTTGTGTCTTGAACGGTTGGTGAAGGATTTTAATGTCGTTGATTCGTTTGAGATCAGGACCCCTTGATTGATACATGATCATGGTGCTTGCAGTGCCATCTTGCTTCTGTCAGTCGTAGAAACATCGCTTCTGAAACCCTGGTCATGGGACCATAGCTGAGGTTGCTCTTGAGAGGGGATGATGTAATGACCACGGTTTCATGTCCCGATGGTAGCATTAATTTTATGATGAATGATTAGCACATGAGAGTCTGGTGCCACGAGTCTTGGGCTGTGAAACTGGTTTTCATGATCAGTGGATCGTCAGTCCCCAGTATTTTGGTTAGATCTCTCCTCTTCGTTTTCTCTTCTTCTGGCAAGACTTGGATAGAGGACCCAGGTAGAAAAATTGATGTAAAGACCTAGATGGTCGAAGTTGGAGGTACATTGATGAAGTATTTAGTGGAAAGACCTGGTGGACACCGATCGACTGTGGAAGTCATGAATACCGTCTAAGAATTGTTGCTTGCATAATACGCTCTGGAAGATGTAGGAACCTCATATGACGTCGGAATTTGATGCTTGACCCCAACTTTTGAAGCTAAGAGACTGAGTTATCCCATGAGACAAGAATCACTCAATTTTGAGTTGTAGAGGTCATCCAACGAAGCGTGCACATTTGTAATTTTTAATCCCGTACAAAAATTTTAGATTTCGTAGACCTGATGGTAAAGGCCATATCTTTCAGCTCGTACGTCCGATTGATG
Organism: Papaver somniferum; assembly: GCF_003573695.1. NCBI lineage: Eukaryota > Viridiplantae > Streptophyta > Magnoliopsida > Ranunculales > Papaveraceae > Papaver > Papaver somniferum. The sequence continues at coordinate 19,736,730 of NC_039362.1, forward strand.
CGCCCTTTTGGTAGGTTGTGTAAGAGACATAGACGAACATCTTTTGTTGAGGAAGTATCGTCTCATTCTTCACTCTTTGGTACGTTTTTGTAAACCCATTTGCTGAAGTATGTTGTATCTCATGTGTAGAGGTGATGAGAACATCTTGTAGAAGACTTTGGTGTTGTGCCCGCCCATCGTGCAATCTTCAGAAAGACTTTCATGTGAGCATATTTCATGTCTACAAGCCTTGATATGAATCATTAGTGCTTCGAGCAGTCCGTTTCCTCGAGCAATACTTCAGAGAATGGTTAGTTGATGGAGCCTTGTCATGGGGATGTTGCTCCTGAGACCGTTGTTGGTGCTGAGACCATGAATTATTATGCTCCAGATATCCTTGTCGATGCTAAGATCATGGATGGTGTTCCTCTAGAGATTATTGTTGATGTTGATACCATGGTTGAAGTTTCTCTAAAGACCAAAAAGGCTAGAACTATGATTATAAATATAATTTTTATTCCTTCATCCAGTGAGCCTTTTACGTTCACGAACTAGTTAGTGAGTTGAGAATCCGGTATACTGGGAGTTAAACCTGAGTGCTCTTGAAAGCATGATTGTATAGTGAAGTGGATTTGTAAGTGAATCCACGTTGTTGTGGAAGATAACATCACAAATCTCCGTTCTAGATCGGTGAAGGGAACAAGTTCCTCAGTCATGTAGGGTTTTGTGATGTAGAGAAGTCCCGTCGATGAAGTTTCACGGAATCACCTCAGGTTGCCCAGTGTATGTTGAAGGAGTTGATAACATTCATGTGTGAATGATGTTGCATCTGCTTCAGAAGTCTTATAATGAGATAATGAAGACTTATTGAATGTAGTGTCGTGTTGGTGTTGAATCAGTGTCGAGATATTTGTGTTGAAGTCAGAGGCGCCATTATCGAAGGTGTACTCTTTGATTGGGAGTACAATTTTGAAGGCTTCTTAGATGATTGAGCATTGAAGCGTCATACCCCTTGAACATGTCTTAGGTTTGATCGTCTGGGCCCCGACTTTCTTCTGTTGATTCAGCATTCCTTTCGTTGCAGCAGTGGGATTCAACACTTGTGCAGAAGTCAGAGATTTCTAATTTTGTGGCACACATGGACGCTCCTGCAAGGCTATGTAGAAACTCCCAAAGTGTTATTTGCCATGTTTGGACATCATCTCAGCAATGAACGTATCAGTGATCGATTCATAGAAATGTTAGATTCAACCACTTGGTAAAATACTAATGCGATGAAGTTACCATTCATAACGTCTTGCAGAGTTGCTAGCAGAATTAAGTCCTCATGCTACATAGCATGTGAGGAAATAAATGACGTAGACACGGGAGGAATGAGACTTGCCTGAGTGTGGAACCTCTTGATGAATGTCTATGCATCTTTTGCAGGTTCTTGCTTCAATCTCGTCAAAATTCGAAATTCCTCCAAGTGCTCTGATGATGGAATCTCCGTCAAATCTTCTGGATCAGAACTTTCTTTGTTGGAGAGATATGTAACCAAAGGCGCTTTGTAAGTACCCATCTTTTCAGCGTGGATCCACGCTCTTCTGAAGGACGTATCATATCCTGGATCTTCCTGATTATGTGAAACTCGTTTTCTGTCCAGGTTGAACTTATGTCACTTTGAGAATGATGTATTCATAAGTATTTTCGAGCGCTCCTTCAAGATCTCTGATTGAGATGGAGCATGAGTATCTTCTTATCGAGTGATGCATGTGGATCCGATGGTTTGCAGTGGAATGTTGTTGACGGCGGTGTCAACATCGATCAACGTTCTTCCCAATTCGTTTCTTCTGAGATTGACTGTGGTAAGCAGTCCCCAGTCGTACACCTCTTGGTCCGTGGATGGAGGCTCAAGAAGTATTTTCGGAATGGACTTCTTGACAGGATTTGTTCAGTGTTGTGAACATGTCTCTCCTTCGTGCCTTCGACAGATAGAGCAATTTTCGTTCGACCAGGATTGAACTGCCTCTTTGATAGGTTGTTCAGAGAGAGTGTAAAGCTTCTGATTGGGAGAGGACTCTTGTGTACTCCTTCAGTCCCTCGTTGAAGCTGTTGTGGATCAACCTTCTCTTTGAAAATTTGCTTCAAAATGTTGCAGTTACTTGTTGGACGATTTGATGAATCTATGAAGGTGATAGTACCTGGGTTTCTTCATTTTTCTTCAGTTGGCTCTCTATGATGAGCAGCGATTTGATTGCACCATCTTGAACCCAGACTTCTAGTAACTCGTTCACCGATTCATGATAAGTTTGAGTATGTCCTATCATCTCCCCGTTCGTTAATGCCGGATCGAGGAGGGAAGCTGAGAAATGTGTGGAATCACTGATAATCAAAGATTGTGGGTGTGTGAATTCTGAATACGATAAGCTCTGAGTGATTGAAATTGCTCAATTGAGGGTAGTTGCTCAATTGATGAGTTGATGATCTTGTATTGTCGATGAGACGTGAGATTGATGATATTGTTGATGCTGATGATTCAATCATGATTCAGAGACTTATTTATATTGCTGGAATTTAAGACACCATGACTCCATGAAGTGTGACAGTTGATGGAATCAAGGAGTGGGGAAGTGGGGATCATGTTTGAAACCAGTTGCTCAACGTGTGGAGACTTGGTCGATTTTCCACCCACTACCTCGTGTATTCCTTCAACTGATTGCACGACTTGCTCACATTCCATCGTGTGTTTGAACACACGTGTCGTAGACCGCCAGACCAAAACCCTAAGTGATATCCCCCAAAGTGACACGATTGACGTCTCGTGGTATGTTAGTCAATTGATGACTTCGTGGTTTGATGGGACGATGAGTCCGTGTAGTTTTTGAGTTGAACATGATGTTCTGAAACTCATGAATTGAACATGTCATGAGACAGAGGTATAGTTCTTATGATGAAGTGAGCAAGTATTTCTCATTCGATGGATCGTTGAATATTGATTGTTGAACCAATATTCCTTGGTTTGAGCAGATATTTATCATCTGAGCAAGTGTTTCTCATGTGATGAATTGTTGAATATTTGATCGTCTGAGCATGTGTTGCTCATTTGATGGATTATTGGCAGCGTACCAAAAATATTAATTAGAATACTGGTCGTTGAACCAAGCATAATTAATAAAATTAATGACCATGAGGTCGTCGTAAAATTATTAAGGTTGAAATCTGGAATGATGATCCTTGGATTCAGAAACCCTAATTTGATCAATTGATGATCAATTCATGGTTCGTCAGAAGTTTAACCATGGGACAAAGGAGGGAGCGACTACATGGGACCGTGTACCAACCATGTAGTGTCCACATGCTCACGTGAGCAAATACGAAGAACTCCTGAAGAGTTGACGATTTTTTGGTGGAAGAATGATTAAATGCTAGCTTAATCATTTATTCAAAAATGCTCGTCTGAGCCTTAGGTGAGAAAACCTAATTAATTATGACGAGGCGAGAGACCGACCATGGAGTCATGAAACCGGCCCTGGGTTGTCACGTGACCGCCTGACGATCACTTCATGAAAATCCAAAGTGTTTGGAAGAGTTTTGGACCTAATACGAGCAATTGTGCAAATTAGGTCAAAACTGTGAAAATTGATGGGACTGGCTTCCGTGAGCCAAAGAGCCCATCTTGGTCGGTAAAGATAGCGTTCTCATGTCCCCAAGGCGTCCGCGTCTCAGTCCTGAGAATTTTGATATTTTCTGGCGTGCAATTGAGCATCTAATCGTGAAAATATGCCAAAATTAGGGTTTCGACGAAACTGAGGAAAACACCATGAGATGATGAAAAATAATTATAAAATAAGAATGAGGAGGCGTGGGACCGCTGTGGTCAAGGCATGGTCGGCCGGTCGTGACCACGGTCCCGTGGTGCCTTTTCCTTAGTTTATATTTTGATGATTTTATGAAAAATTCATGAATTTTGAGAAATTTGATGAATTTAGGGAGTTTCCATGAATTGAAGGAGTTTTCATGAGTTCATGGAAGCAAAATATTAAAATAATAAAAACACGGGCGTGTGGGACCATGGAGGCATGGACTGCCGGCTATGGACTGGTCCCACGAGTTTTTCATAATCTTTTAATATTTTTAGGTATTTTTGATGATTTGAGGGAATTTTTCCTAATTTGAGAGAAATACCATAAAATCAAGGAATTTGATGAATTCAAGGAAAAATAGGATAAATAAATAATAATAAATAATAAAGCAAAGGGTGTGTGGGACCGGCTAGGGCATGGCCGGCCGGCTAGTGGCCCGGTCCCACAAGTTTTCATAATTTTATTTTATTATATGATGATTTGTGCAAAAAATACCATGAAATCAAGGAGTTTTTTCATGAAATTAAAGAAATAATAATAATAATAATAATAAAATAATAAGGAACCGTGGGGTGTTGGGCCGGCTAGGACCAAGGCATGGCCGGTTGGCCAATGGTCACGCCCCACACTCCTTTTCTTAATTTTATATTATTTGTTATGGATTTATGGAAAGTACCATGAAACCGAGGAGCTTCCTCGAGACGAAGGAGATTTGGTCAGATGAGAGAATTTTCATCAAATCATGGAAAATAATAAAAATGTATTAAAAATATAAAACTGGCGTGGAACTGACCACGGCACGGTCGGTAGGTCGTGTGTCCGTGTTCCCAGCACCTTGGTCAATATTTTTAATTATTTATTATTTTCTTCCCTATTTTGCATAGGTTCATCGGTTCGTTGTATTTTGAAATACTCGTTCGTGCGGCGACTGTTAGTGTATCGTCGTTGAATACACTTTCACCATTTGAATCGGGGCTTACTTAAAGGTAGCTCAGACGCCCGGTTGTTGATTATTTATTACAAATTGTGGAATTCAATGGAGAATAATTCACAAAACTGAGTAATAAGATGTTTATTATTAATTCATAGGATCAGCTGAGTATTCGACTACGAATTCAGAATAATAAAGTGAGCATTACCATTCCATGGGATCGTAGATTCGACCATAGAATCGGAGTAATTAAGTTTTATCTATTACCATTTATGAGACCAGTTGTGGATTCGATCATGAAATCGGAGTAATGAGATAATATAGTTATTGTTATTCTATGATATCAAGCCGTGGATTCGATCATAGAATCAGAACAATTGTTTATTGCCATTCCGTGGGACCAGCCGCAGATTCGACCATGGAATAGGAGCAATTTTTATTGCCATTCCATGGGACCAGTCGTGGATTCGACCATGGAATATGAGCAATAATAAATTATTATGGAATTCAGTAGTGAATGTCACGGCAGAATTAATCTTAATTAGGAATAATTAACTTTGTGGCTCTATACTAGCAGAGCAAGCTGTCTAGGAGCCTTAATTATCCCGATATGATCTTGTCGGTAAGTCATATCCTTTATATAGTCAGGGTAAACTAGTTTTTTGTTCCTGAAGACGTTATCGCTCTATACTAGCAGAGCAAGCTGTCTAGGAGCCGTCCATCTCGTGATACTATATAGAAATAATCACTGAAAGTGTTCGGTATTCATGAGATATGCCGTCGTCCAGTCGTGAGACTACATATCTACATGTACTCTGAGAGAAAGTACTCTCCGTTGAGAATTCGATGAGAGACCCGTGTCTCAATACTCACGTCTGATTGCTGGATCGGAGCTTCGTATAATTATGAGTTTACAATTTTAGCCCTTGTCGAAAATCCACCATCTACAACTTTCAAGAGAATAACCTAGATAGTCATACTCAATCTATGAAAAGTATATCAAAGAGATTATATCTCAATTTCTCAATTCAATCCGCAATCAAACAAATATGAATTTGCGAGCCTGATTGCATAATAGAAATAACTTGGAGTCTTGGACGGTATCACAAACCAATATCCAAGTGTCAATCAATTCAATCAACAACCCAAAGGCCGGATTCAAGAACTGATTGAGCTAAACGCACAAAATGTGATATTTCAATTATATAAACAAATATAATGCGAAAAAGAAATAACACAGACACCAAAAATGTTGTTAACGAGGAAACCACAAATGCAGAAAAACCCCGGGACCTAGTCCAGCATTGAACACCACATTGTATCATATTAAGTGGCTACAGACACTAGCCTACTACCAATGAACTTCAGACTGTAATGCAGTTGATCCCTAATCAATCTCACACTGATCAAGGTACAATTTTGCTCCTTACATCTCTGAACTCCAGCAGGATTATGCGAACTTGATTCCCTTAGCTGATCTCACCCACAACTAAGAGATGCTACGACCCAAAGTCGAAGACTTGATAAACAAATTTGTCTCACACAGAAAAGTCTATTGATATAGATAAATCCATCTCCCACAAAAATACCTATAAGTTTTTTTTTCCGTCTTTTGATAAATCGAGGTGCACATGAACCAATTAATAAACCTTACTTATATTCCCGAAGAACAGCCTCGTATTATCAATCACCTCACAATAATCTTAATCGTATGGAAACGAAACAAGGTATTGTGGAATCACAAACGATGAGACGAATATGTTTGTGACTACTTTTATCTTGCCTATCAGAGATTAAATATCGAACAAACCTTAGAGAAGATAGTACTCAACACGATAGAAACTAGCAAGACCAGAACACGCAACTACAGAGAAAATAGTTGGGTCTGGCTTCACAATCCTAATGAAGTCTTCAAGTCGTTAACCTACAGGATTTTGGGAAAAACCTAAGGTTAAAGGAGAATCGATTCTAGTCGCAACTAGTATCACACGGGAGGTGTGGGGATTAGGTTTCCCAGTTGCTAGAGTTTTCCCATATATAGTTTTCAAATCAGGGTTTGCAATCAATGTTACCTTGGTAACAAAGCATTTTGTATTTACCGTTAGATGAAAACCTGATTAGACTCAAGCTAATATCTTTCAACTTGTTATATCACTGCTCGGTCGAACTCACATGCTTTTCTATCTCAAGCATGTTTGTCAATGTTAGTGATCAATACTATAAGTCTTGATTTCTAGTCTACTATTAGCTAAGTCTCGAACTAGGATAGAAAGTGTAGTTGTGCTAAAAAAATCCATGGCGATCATCATACAAAGACGAAGAACTACTTAAGAAACTAGTGGAAATTCATCGACTAAAAGGTATGTGGTGACTTGAACTTATCTATCACTCAAAAGTCTATCTACTCTATCTCCTATCTTGAGACAAAAGTAGTTTTGCTATATAGATTTTGTTTATACACATTTGCTATTCCGAACCGAGTTTATCTCGCTTATCTATTTCTCGAAATATGTGTTGGTAAGCTTTCGCTTTGGCCAAGTTCATCTTTACTAGTGACGAAAGTCATGATAAGTTTCAATCACTTGAAAATGGCTTTGACGAAAAATGGTTTGTGAATAACAACTATATAACGTCCTCTAAGAATGTTTCAATGATTGAAATGAGAGTTTAGATTATATAACCATGGTTGGATATAATCATTGTGTGGTAACTCATACATGTATAAGTCCTTATTCCTTGAACCAAAGTATGCGTACTTCGCTGTTCAGGAAAACCGGAACTAGAGTCCGCGTACCAAGTTCGAGTACCCAGTCCGTGTACCAAGTTCGCGTACCCAGTCCGCGTACTGTCGGAGGTTCTTATCCCAAGAATTTCTGCTGGAGTTTGTGAATTGAAAACAAACTTATTTCTGGTACTTAAGTCTGCGTACCAGTCCGCGTACTTAAGTTGGTTATTTTCTAAAAACGATTATTCGTGAAGTTAAACTTATATAAACTAAGGAACGCAAGTTTGCATACCGTGGCTATGAAGTTCATGAATCGATTCGAGTGAATTAAATCGTTTTTGTTTCAATTGTGTCTATTATAAAGAAAGCAATTAAACAACTCTCTAACTAGTTCATTTGAGTCATTTGAACTAGTTGTGGTAAAGAAGAATATGGTTGATATGAAAGTTCTCATATAGCTAATCATTTGGTTAACTACTGTTGAACCAACTAGATATACATGTTTAGGTACGGTTACACGAACCTAGATAGACGTGTATTTAATTTGTGTGTAACAAGCTAAGTTTCGATCTAACGGTTGAAAGATATTAGCTTGAATCTAATCAGGTTTTCATCTAACGGTGAATATTGAATATTTTGTTACTAAGCTAATATTGATTGCAAACTCTGATTTGAAAGACTACATAAGGGAGAACTCTAGCAATTGGGAAACCTAATCTCCACACCTCCCGTGTGATACTAGTTGTATTAGTTAGAGTTTATTCTCCTTTAACTTAGGTTTCTACCGAGACCCCGTAGTTTAACGACTTGAAGACTTCATTGGGATTGTGAAGCCAGATCAACCGTACTAAGTGCAATTGTAAGGATTGACTTGAGATTGATTTCTCCGATAGGAAAGATATAAAAGAAGTCACGAACAACTTTGTATCATCGTTTGTGATTCCACAATATCTTCTTTCGCTAGTCGATTAAGATTATTATAAGGCGATTGATAATTCTAGGCTTTTCTTCGGGAATATAAGTCCGGTTTATCAATTGGTTCCTGTTCACCTTGATTTATCAAAAGACGGAACAAAAACTCGTAGGTATTTCTGTGGGAGACAAATTATTTATTACTATAGACTTTTCTGTGTGATACGGATTTGTTTATTAAAGTCTTCGACTTTGGGTCATAGCAACTCTTAGTTGTGGGTGAGATCATCTAAGGGAATCAAGTGCGTAGTATCGTGCTGGGATCAGAGATGTAAGGAGCGCAATTGTACCTTGGATCAGTGTGAGATTGATTGGGGTTCAACTACAGTCCACACCGAAGTTAGTTTGTAGTAGTCTAGTGTTTTTAGCGGCTTAGTATAGTGTGTGTTCAATCTGTACTAGGTCCCGAGGTTTTTCTGCATTTGCGGTTTCCTCGTTAACAAAATTGTTAGAGCAAAGCTCATTTGAACCCACCAAGCGTTGGTATGTCAAGATTGGTTGTCATATTTTAGTGAATCAAAACTCATTTAAGAGTCGCTTGATTATGTACTAGAGTCAACTTCGTATAGGTTAGCTTGAAAGTATTAGGATATGATACGAGACATTACAAGTATCGCGAAGAATTGAGAAGTGAGAAGCTACAACGACAACATCATCCTTCCACTTGAGGTTAGTGATATTTGACTTTAACTGTTTCATTCCCTAACGTATCATTCAAGTCGTGCATATTGAAAACGAAACTGTGAAGCATGAACACTCTAGATATACATAGTATTAAGGAGTACAATATGAAGTTTATTGCTTAACCATTAAACTTTGTAGATAAGACATCGACATAATCGTTTAAATGCTATTGTGATTATGTATGGGTATTGTACCTCCCTCTAAGCTAGAAGCTGACTAATCCAAGAGATTAACTAAATAAAGAGGCACTAAGAATCTAAATCATTTACTTAAACATTCAATTTAGAAATCTGCAACAAAAACTTAACCCAAAATTAGCCCCGCTCAGAAATATATATATACAAGGATTCCTCTCAAATGATATATATACAATAGTTATTTGGTCTACAAATAAAATATACAACATAATAAACATAGCAGAAGTTAATCAACTAGCGAACTTAACCCTTGAACCTTTCGATGCGCAACTCTGATCTGTCACTGAAACTGAAAGTGGGAATGGATGAGCACATCATCCCTAGAAGGGGTGCCCAGCAGGAATAACATTTAACTTTAAAGAAATCATGAGCAAGATTGGAAAACAATTCATGTTTTCCCAAACAACAAAGTGACTAAGTCACTGGAAATGCACAAACAATGTATATGGACAAACTCCTTCTTCAAACAATATATATTAGTGATGTCGGGTTTTTCCACACCTACATATCTATATTTATGACGGGTTGTTCCACACCTAATAAGCATAAAAGATGAATTCTCATGTAGATATAAATGAAGGAGCGTAACCTATATCCACACTTGAAAATTATCATTTCCCATAACAATTCATAATGACAAACATTACAAGTCCTTTCCAATTCATGGAAAGATTCAAAGAATAAACAACACAATCATAATACAAACTAAACAAGGTATGAAATGCAACAACAGACAAAGTATGAGTTTGTTAAACATAAACTTTTGTAAAAGAAATAACAATGGTTTCAAAAGAGTTAAAGTATTCCCACCTCTTTTTATGACAATCCACGCCCACCTCGAGATCCACGATCCACCGACACATCCTTTGAATCGATCGTTGTTAATATAGACTAACTGTTAATCACATAAGAAGTCTAAGAATCTAGCAAAATGGCTCACACAAGAAATCATACAAGTCTATCTAATTGTTCTAAGTCCACTTATGATTCTACACCTTTTCATTATTTATCTTTGGCATATCAAAGATTTATTAATTCAATTAGGTTAGTTCTATAGTCCATTAAATAAATTTATGAATATCTACACTAATATGCATCCATATTACAACTATTACTCCGTATTAATTTGCCTATTTCTCCCAACATTTCTCTATCTCCATTAGCCTATTCAATTTTCTTCCTCATTTTAATTTTCCTCTCTACGTTTATAGGTGACTCTCTGTCTCTAATATTTTCTCAGTTTACACCATAGCTCGTCTTGGTACTGCCTAAAAGAATATTTATAGAAATGACAGGTCTATCTACTGGTTCCTAAATCCCCTAACGGGTCATGAGTTTGTTTATCTAATTAGCTAATCTAGGTTATAGTCTATTCAATTTAGCACAAATTAATGATAAGCTAATTAATTGTACTAACTATTCTAATTCGAGAAGAAATGACCAGCTCGTAGACTTGCCCTATCTATCTATTCTAGATTAGGTAGAACTATCTTAACAATTCCCTTAGTCTTAGGTATGTTCTCTTAATTTTGATTAGCTAATACAAAAATCAAGAATTAATATTACCCCAAAGACATATTAAAATTACCATAAAGAGATATAAATATCTGCAGATGCCAAGCAGCAAAATGATACCTTACGGTTTAGGTATGAACGAAATTGAAACTCAGCCAACAAATCATATCAGTCCATCAACAATTCCACTTAATCCATTTTTCCTTCATCTGTATCTACTCACCAACACTCACCGCTGTCACGACCAAAACATCCCTCATATTTTCTCTCCCACCAGCCAGTAATCTTATTGTTCATGTACTCAAGTGTTATCCATCTCTCAATATAATTCACCCATCAATCCGTCCATCCCCAACTATCCCTCACAAAATAAAATGGCTCTTCATCTTCCATAACTAAATCTCTCTCTACCATTATACCATTCTCTCTCTCTGTTCTCTGTTTTCTCTAGCTAACTTTAGATTCGTTTATTTCTAAAGAAACTCTTTACCAAACTTAATTTACTCATCTCCAGTACTCCTCTAATTACTATATACTCCACTCTCTCTAAATGTCCTAAAGACAGGCAGCTACTCTAGGTGTCATAAGGAAATGGTTATTACTTCCATTTGGTTTCAGACATATCCTCTAACCAGAATACAAATAATCTAAACACTTGGTTAACGGGTCCAGCTAATACTAGAAGCAAAGCCCATGAAATACACTTCTAATTGGGTACTAACTATAAGCCCACCCAAGGGTCAACTCGTGGTCAACTCTGATTTGACTTGCGTGGTCAACGGTCAAGGTTGTTGACTAATATTGTTACAGACTTCCGAGTGCATTATCTTTTTCATCCGATATCCGAAACATACGCAAGTAGTCCTTTTCGCATAACTTTTCGAGATATATCCAATGGTGCTAATTTCGTATCCAGATCATTGTTAGATTAATTTCTATTAATTAACGTTCGTGTTAAACTAATCGAGTTATTATCGGTTAATACGTCTCTTGACTGGCTCAACAGCGTTGACGAGATTGAGGGTTCTTACAGGTATGAGGTGAGGATTTCATCCTAGGAAACAATGTTTTACATGTGTTTCAAAGAAGTAAGTTAATAAACTTGTTTATGAATCGAAAAGGAAATCGCCAGGCGTTATTGGGATTGTTATTCATTGCATATCTTGTGAACATCCAATATGTGTGATTTAGTATAACCGCTCACGACTTGTTTGTGTTCTTGGTAAAACTATTCACAAAGGCCTGACTTATGTATTGGTATGACTTTTATTAGTGAAACCGATTTTAAGTAATCACCTGAGATGGTATGATCGAGTTTGTATTTTGTTGAACCGAATCTGGGTAAATGGGAATCGATCCCATGAAGAGGAGCAACACATCACAAAGGGGAATTGATCCTTGTATGATGTGCAACAAGTTTGTAGCAGAAAGGGGAACCGATCCTATGGACATGTGCAACACGTTTTTAGGCAAAGGGGAACCGATACTATGGACATGTGTAACATATATGAGTTAGATACCATATATATGTGGGGAACCGATATAGTACCTAGTCAACCGAATTTTTGAAAGCTAGTGTGACTATTCACAGTACTCACATGGAGGTAGAACCGAAACTTGTTTTGGTAGTTACGTTAAACCCATGATTTGTGATTGAGTGTTCTTAATCAATTGCATAGTTCTTGAAAGTCAGATGAACTAATTCTAAACTTGTTTGGAAGTGTGGCAAATCGGCTTCAAGGTTGTAAGTATGAAAGAGGACTTACAAAGTAAGGATGTCGGCATACTTTGAACACGTACAATAATGTTTATCTTTTATTATTCAAAGTTATTCCTTAATAGCTACAAGAAGAAAATCCCAGGATCGAAATATAAATAAGTTAAGAATCTTTTAATTATGGTTGTTAATTTTATTTTAGGAAAATGAGAATTAGTAATGTGCATTTACTAGTTGAGATTTTCTAAAGAGATTTCTGGTCATTAGTTTGGAAGGAGCATTTCCAGGAATTATGGAAACCGAATTTGCGCTTTAATAAATATCTTTGAGAATATTTTCGGTTTTGTAAATTCCTTGGTGTCCAAACTTCCTTGTCTATAAATACTTGAAGTTTGCATTTCTAGCAAACTAATCCTTCGTGACAGCAAACTTCCTCGGTTGTGTTGTTACTGGTGTAGCCGCCTATTCGGAGAGGAGAGTAACCTAATTAGGAGAAATCTCTTACGTCCGCTCAGTTTAAATTCTTCTTTGGGATTGAGAATCTCTACGAGTACCGTTGGTGGGAAACTAGATAATTGCGGTTTATCTTGTGTTTTCGATTGATTTGATTGACTAACGGTGGTTGAACTTTGATTGCACCTAGTTTGTTTATGCTTGAAAATCTTCTCTTCTGATATAAGATTCACTCAAACTAGATCGAAGTTTCGACAGGATCTTTAGACTGTTGTTAGTGCTAAAGACGATCTTGTGATAATCCATTGTTAACAGACTCCGTTCTGCGTGTGATTGATCACAAGAGATTCAAGTTGTTGTATGCAGGTGTTTATTGAAGATCTAAGAAGATTTGAAGACAAAGAAGATATTGAAGATTTCTGATTTGGGGTTCATAATCTTTGGTGTGCACAATACTTGTTTCGGTATAAGAGGATCCAACTATAACCGGTTTATCCTTGTGGTAGATTGGATTGATTAGTTGTGTAGATCGACATCAATACAATTCTTTGTGATTAAAAGTATTGATTGCAAAATCTTAACAATTACTTCGGTAGTTGAACATAAGATAGATCTAAGAACCTGACGAAGGAGTTTATTTGAGATAAACAGAAGAACCTTTGTCGAACTCACATCACTTGGTTGAAGAGAGTTGATACCAACAGATTTGTTGTTCCTTTACTGTTTGGAATACGAACCAAAGGAATTGTTCCAAGTACGTGACTTATTCATAGGTCGGAGGCGTGGGAATACATACGGAACTAGGTGAACTATAGGTTTAGTTTCTTGGTCTCAACTATACGAAGTTGGTGTAATTTTGTGTAGTCGCTTAATCCTGAGAGTATCCAATTATGGACAAGGTCCCGGGGTTTTTCTGCATTTGCGGTTTCCTCGTTAACAAAATATTGTTGTGTCATTTAATTTATATTTCTGCATTATAATTGTTTTATTATAATTAAAGTAAATTACACAAACATTAATTTCCTATTTACTTGATAAGCAATCCTATTGTGTTTGGTTAAGTCCGAACCTTTTTATCAAGTAAACATACTTCGTGGTTGTATTATCTCGATCTCGTATCCATAAACGATCACACCAAGTGTGAACCGATTAGTTGCATTTTCTCGACTCAGTCCATAGACAATCACTTTCATAGAAAGGACTTATAGGTAGAAAAAGTTTTAGCTTGAGGTATATTTGGGTACCCTCGCCTTTTCAAAGACTTCTGGTGTCTGTATTATTTCTTTTCCGCATTATATTTTGTTATATAATTGAAATATCATAGGTTGTGCGTTAAATCGAACAATTGGGAAATCCAACCTTTGGTTGTTGATTGAAATTGATTGATACTTGAACATTGGTCTTTGGTACCGTTCAAGTGACTTCTTTTGTATTCAATTAGACTTGCATATTTATATTTGCTTGAGTAAGTATTGAATCGAGAAAGAGAGATATAACTCTTTGATATACTTTTATTAAGATTAAGTCTGAATGTCTAGTTGATTCTCTTAAAAGTATATTGGAGTTAGTCTATACAGATTGCTAATCGAAATATTTGTTGTGGTTGTTAGACCCCCACTTTTTCAATTGGTATCAGAGCAGGCAAACACTATAAACCTAATAAGTTTGTGTTTGTTTGATCCTTAAAAATTACCCTATAGGAAATTTCTTTGGAAAACTTGCTCTGTAATGCATGCCAGAATTTCTTAAAGATTGTTCAAATATTATTATGGACAAAACCTTCGGTTTCTTATAATAATCTCATTTCATCTAAGAACTTGGAAAACTTAGATGATGAGAAACAATCTAAAGAAAAAAAGGAAAAAAAAGAAGGGAAGATTGAGAAAACGTTCATTACGCTCAAAGATATGGACTCTCACTAGATTAACTCTTAATATTTTTGAGAAATACTATCGTAATGGATCAATTGACAAAGATCTATTTATAGCGTTTGAAAGCGTTTTCAGATTATTAGAAAAACTTAATTCCGTTAAGTTCAAGAATCGACCCAATAAAAGTTCTGTACATGTAAAACTTTGGAATAACGATGTACGGACTGAACACTCTGTCAACACAAGTATATCCAATGCGGGTTCTCATTTGACACGGGGTCAAGGAATCAGAAGAATATTCTTTCCAGTCACATCAAAAGAAGATAGTAAGCTCTGACAACCCTGATTATCATCATTACTTTGATTATATCACTGGGACTGCTCACAAATATCAACCAGAAATGTTGCATGAGGATTCCTCTGGACATCATGCTTCTTTGTAACAAGCCTGACACTACCCCATTTGTATATATCTTGAGATGAGGCAAGAAATGGTTTGATTTGTGTACAGTTGGGTTAAGAATATTATTTTATCCTTTATAGAATTTCGAATAGAGATTTCTACTGCATCTATCTTCTCTCACAAATTGTGTTGTCACGAGATGCACAACCTTGATGTGCGAACTTCAAAGAAAATCCCACATCCCTTTGTGGATCGCGGTTGATAAATGGGTCCAAGCCCATTAGTGAGTCTTATAAAAAAGAAGTACGAACACCTTCTTCTTCATCCCATCAGTCCGCGTACGTGAACACCTTAGGGTTCTTGTGTTTCCACCTTTGAAACTTCTTTGGAAGAAGATTAAAAGGAAGGGTGTTCAAGGTTCATTCCAAGTAAGTAATTTCCTCTTGGTTACTTCCAATTTCTAGATCTCATGATGAATTTTAAGGTTTCAAAAAGAATTTCAAAAGGCTTGAGTTCTTCTAGCATGAATCTTCCCTTGGACCAAAATTCTCTTAGGATTAAGTTTGTCAATGATTCTTGTGCTAATGTTTTTGAAAGGATTTCATCTAAGGGTTTTATTGTAGAAAAGAAATTGGATTTTTCTAGTGGACATAAAGAGGATTTAGTTTGCTTTGAAAAATTCAATCTTGGAAACATCTTTGATGGTCTTGGTCAAGGATTTGATACTCTCACAAGAATTTTCTATGCCAACATTCATGATGTTGATCTCGGAAAAATGGAATTCAAAACCATGATAAATAGAGAAAGGTTTCTTGTTAATAGAGAGTTGATTTCGAAAATTACCAAAATTCCGTTGGGTAATATTTGTCTACCTACGCCAAGTTATGAACGACCATCACATGAAGACATTTCTCTTGGTCTTTGTGGTAAGAAAGTTGCGTGGAAGGAAAGTTTCCTAATAATGTTCTTAGTGTGGCCTTGATGGCTTTCGGAAAACTCGGTATCTTTAATCTTTGTCTCTCCATAATTGAGAATTCTCGGTGGAGTCGCGAGTTTGCGGAATTGGTCTATTTCCTTGAATTGGGTGTTCCAAGTCTCGATATTTGTGGCTTCATCATTTATAAAATGACATGATGACTTCACCCAACAAGAAGTTAGGTTACTCTTGCTTGATTAGTCAAACTTTCCTTGAATGTGGTGTTGATTCAATTGGCAATGCTCTTGGGGTTCCCAAACCGGTTCATCCCTGTACTTTCAAACTTATAAGGGAGAATGTGTGCAAAAGACAAAGAGATGTTTCCCTTGACGATTCTTGTGACCCTACCACCTTGAGTCTTCTTCAGAAAATTCACAAGGCTGTGTGTAAGGTCAATGTAACGGTGAAGTGTGTGCAAGAACAATTGTCATTGGTTGCAACTAAGTTTCCCGAGCTCAAGGAAGCATTGAACTTGATTCAAGCATCTTGGAGTGTTTCCGATGATGAATATGATTAGTAAATTGTGTTTTTATTTTGTCTAGTAAATCTTATTATGAGAATTTTATTCTTGTGTTTTTAGGAAGAACAACTAGAGTTTGGAATAGCCATTATTGTGATTACAACATAGCTCTGTCCAACGTTTTCATCTTCATTTTTAGGTTTATTTGTTTAAATTCTAAAATTGTTTGGAAGATGATTTTTGCAGTATTAATCTTTATGGTTTCGTATATTGCAATTTTTTTTATGGGATATGTGTGCTTGCGTCCGTGAACTATGATTGTCTCATACCTTGTCAAAAGTTAAGTCTTTCATGTGTCGATATGCATGTATTGATAAAAGAATGAATGAACTTTGACATTACAAAAGTGTTAAGCCTATTATGTCATTATGCAAGTATTGATGGAAGATAGGATGAAATTTTGTTTACGAGGATTATGTTTATTATATGTCATTGTGCAAATAGTGATGGAAAATAGAATGAATCCTTGTTTATTATGCAGTATTGATCTTCCCTGATCCATATTTTATGTATATATTGTGCGGCTCTGTAAGTTCTCTTATGTCGAGCATGACCAATTGAATTGATCACACTCTTGTTGTAATTTAGTTGTGTATTACGATTAAATTAATCATGGGTTTTCTTGTGGTTAATTTAATTAAGTATTTTTGTATTCATATTCATACTCGTATTTGATTTGTTATGTGCAAAAAAATCTTTATTTTCTTGTGAAAGTAAGGTCACTCTTGTTGTTCTTTCGGGAATGGAATTTTATGGGGGAGAGTTCTTAATTGAACTTGTGCTTAATTGCCAAATCTTTGTGGGGAGTGCGGTTGTGGAATATTATAGGGGTTATCTTGTATCTTTATAAACTCATTGATGAATGCATTTAGCTTCGGCTATATGATGGCATCTAAAAAGTTGATATGTGCTTTCCTTTGGTCATGAAATGTCTCTATGGAAATTTCATTAGGATCCCACTAGTTTTCGTACCTTTGATGTGTAGTTCACACTACAAATACATATGGTTTTCTGATCTGAAAAAGCGGGGGTCTAACAACACCACCCAATATTTCTATTAGCAATCTGTATGGACTAACTCCGAAATACTTTACTAGAGAATCAACTAGACAGTCATACTTAATCTAGATAAAAGTATCTCAAGGAGTTAATATCTCTCTCTTGTTTTTGATATTACTCAAGCTAATAGAAATCAGCGAGTCCTAATCAAACACAAGAAATACTTGGATGGTACCAGAGAATAATGTCCAAGGATCAATTAATATCAATCAACAACCAAAGGTCGGATTTCCAATTGATGATCACGAACGCACAACCTGTATTATTTCAATTATATAACAAATATAATGCGGAAAAGAAATAACACAGACACCAAAAAAAAAAATAACGAGGAAACCGCAAATGCAGAAAAACCCCGGGACCTAGTCCATATTGAATACACACTGTGTTAAGCCGCTACAGACACTATCCTACTCCAAGCTAACTTCGGACTGGACTATAGTTGAACCCAAATCAGTCTCCCATCGATCCAAGGTACAGTTGTACTCCTACGCCTCTGATCCCAGCAGGATACTGCGCACTTGATTCCCTTAGCTGATCTCACCCACAACCAAGAGTTGCTGCAACCCAAAATCGCAGACTTGATAATAAACAAATCTGTCTCACACAGAAAAGTCTATCAAAGGATAAATCTGTCTCCCACAGAAAAACCCTAGGTTTTGTTCCGTCTTAAGATATGAAAATCAAGGTGAACAAGAACCAATTGATAATCCGGTCTTATATTCTCGAAGAACATCCTAGATTAATTAATCACCTCTCTACAATCCTTCCTGACTACACAGGCGGTTTGTCGAGGAATCACAAAAAGTGAGACGAAGATGTTTGTGACTTCTTTATCTTGCCTATCGTAGAACTCTCACGATCTCAAGTCAATCAATAGATTGTACTCGTATGATATAAGATGCAAGATCAGATCACACAACTACGATAAAAGTAGTATCGGTCTGGCTTCACAATCCCAATGAAGTCTTTAAGTCGTTAACCTGGTTTTAGAGAAGAAAACCAAAGGTTAAAGGAGAATCGACTCTAGCGAGCGCACTAGTATCACACAGACGTGTGGGGATTAGTTTTGCACAATGCTAGATGTCTCCTTTATATATCCTCCAAATCAAGGTTTTGCCTTAGTTACAAAGCAATCCATATTCACCGTTAGATGAAAACCTGATTTAGATTCAAGCTAATATTTCTCAACCGTTAGATCGAAAACTTAGTTTGTCACACACACTTGGGTAGATGTTTACTGGGTTTGCGAAAACTATTCCCAAACGTGTACGTGTATGTTGGTTCAACATAGTAACCCGAAAGGTTAACCATATGAGCATTTCATATTAACCTTGTTCTTCTTCACCATAACTAGTTCAATTGACTCAAATGAACTAGTTAGAGAGTTGTTCAATTGCTATGAGATCTTATGTAACTACACAAGACACAATTGAAACAAAGATGATTCAATTCGATTGAGTCGGCTCATGAACTTTATATCCACGGTTTGCATAAAACATTCCTTAGTAATTTAAGTTTCATGTTCAGAGCACATCTTTAGATCATAACCACTTAAGCTCACAAACAAGTTCACGGACTTAAGACAACCGACAGATTTTTCCAAACTCAGCAGAAAATCTCGGCAAAGAGACTTCCGCCAGTTCGCGGACTAGGTTCGCGGGCTGAGTTCTCGGACTAACACGCAAACGAGTTTTTGGAAAATCCCAGCAGAAATTCTCGATAAGAGAACTTCCGTCAGTTCGCGGACTGAGTTCGCAGACTGGGTTCGCGGACTCCTCCAGTTTCTCTCAATCAACAAAGTTCGAAAAATTCGGATTAAGGAATACATGGTTATGTAATCTAAACTCTCATTCCAATCACCGAGACATTCTCAGAGGACGTTATATAGCCGTTATTCACATACCGTTTCGCGTCAGAGCAATTATCAAAGTAATTGAAACTTTTCATGACTTTCGTCACTAGATGAATATAAACTTGATCAAAGTGAAACGCTTTACCAACACATGATTTCGAGATATAGATAGGCGAGATATACTCGGCTCGAAATATTAAATGTGTATGATCCAGTCTATACAGCATACGACTTTTGTCTCATAAGAAGTAGGAGATAGAAGAGATAGACTTTTGAGTGATAGATAAGTTCAAGTCTCCACATACCTTTTTGTTGATGAAGTTCCACGGTTCCTTGAGTAGATTTTCGTCGTTATATGATGAATCGCCATGAAGTCCTTGAGCTCAACTACACTTTTCTATCCTAGTCCGAGACTTAGCTATGTAGGCTAGAAATCAAGACTCATAGTTTTGATCACTAACATTGACAAACATGCTTGAGATAGCAACCATGCGAGGTCGACCTAGCTATTCTCTAACAATCTCCCCCTTTGTCAATTTTAGTGACAAAACTATTAATACATATGGAATACAAAAAGGATAAACTTTTTTGGCTCCTATTTCATAGTCTAATATTCAACGTTCCCTGAAATCTTCGTCCTTCCAAGTACTCCAATGATCCCAAAGGTTGTAAGTTTAGCATCACCGTTTTTGAAGATCTGTAGCTATAACAATGAGAGAAATCGAGATTCTCGATCATCATTATACACTGACATAGTATTATTATGTAACATCAAATTCCAATTGCATCACGACTTTAACAATAATACTACGGTGATATGTATCACTCCCCCTTAGTCAATACTCCATCTCACATGGAGACCACTCCCCCTTACACAATGATCCGAAAACCATATGTATATGTAGTAGAACTACACATTAAGTCTCCCCCTTTTTGTCAATAAAATTGGCAAAGGTACAAGAACGGGATCCTAATGAAATTTCCGAGAAGAGACGTTTCATAGACTAAAAGAAAAAAATACATACCAACTTAATTTAGATGCAATCATAAAGCCGACGCTAAATGCATTCATCAAGAAGTTTTAAGATACAAGATAACCCCTATAAAATTCCACAAACGCACACCCCGCAAGATATTACCATTAAGCACAAGTTCAAAAGAACTCTCCCCCATTTGATTTCATTCCCGAAAGAACAACAAGAGCGACCTTAATTTCTAAAGAAAAGAAGGATTTTTTTAATTGGACACCAAAAACCATAGAAATGATTTTCTATATCCAAAACTCAACCAAATTAGTCACAAGAAAACCCATGATTAATTCAATTGGAATACGCAACTAAATCAAACCACAAAAGTGATCAATTTAATTGAAAGTGCTCAACATAAGTAAACTTACGGAGCTACGACTAAGGTAATCATACGGAGATGACTAACTTAATCATTCACATACTCAACATAAGGAAAACCCTTACGGAATATACGACTACATTAACCAATAGAACATGATTTGTATAGCCGTTCATATACTCAACACAAGAAACTGTGGATTATATGAAAACTCAACTAGACTAATTACAAGAGAACCCATAATTAATCTAATTCGAATATAAACAATCAAACTAATCACAAAAGTAATCAATCTAATTGTCAAAAGATTTGCTCGACAAAAGAAGACTTTCAGAGCAAATAACTAAATAACCAACCAAGATGATTAATTTAGTTCAAAATGCTCAACATATAGCATCTTATGGAACAACCAACAAAGCCAATAAGAATAATCGACTTAGTTGTATCGTTCTCAACATAAGACACACAATGGAGCCTTCACGGTAAAACATAACAAAATGGATCAATGAAGATCAATACCGTTGATAACATACAAGGATCTATTCTATTTTCCATCATTATATGCATAGCGACATAATAGATTTTATCCTTGTCAAACAAAAGATTTTATCCTATTTTCCATCAAATACATGACATCATAGGCATAACTTTTGTAAATGTCAAAAGTCCATTCGTCCTTTCATCAATACGAATATCAATTTATGAACGACTTTACTTTTGAAACAATATGGGACCTTCAAGTTCACGGACGCAAACAATACATATCCCATAATCAAATTGCAATATCACAAAATCATAAAGATCAATACTGCAATAACTCATCCTCCAAATATTTTTAGAATTTAAAACAAATAAACCTAAAAAATAAACATAAGAAGATGAAAACAAAAATAGCTATATGTAGTCACAATCTTCGCTATTCAAAACGCTAGTTATTCTTCCAACTAATCCAAAAGAAGACATACTAGGTATATAAGAATTTTTCCAAAGTTTCTTCAGAGAACTCCTTCTCGTTATTGAAGAGTCCATTGACAAAGGGATCATTCAACTCCTTCAAATCTTTTGAAAACATTGTCAACTTACTAAGTTCCTTTTCTCGTTTTCGAACAGTGTTTGTAGATTGAGACAACATTCGTTCATAGTGAGTTATATCTTCTAAGGATGCAACAATCTGAGATTTTAAGTTGTTTCTTTTGCTGATGAAATCTTTTACCAGGTTCCTAAAATTTTCATCACTTTCATAAGAAGACAAGAACCAGTTTAAGGAAGGATTTTTACCATTAATTGTAGCCTTCACTTTCTTCAAACTTGTGGAGGGAATTCCTGTACACCGACGTACGTTAGCTGCCAGAGTTGCATTCCTGCTTGTGCTGCATCTAGTAACAGGTGCCATGGAACAGAAACTTTTGAGACTCTCCGTTTGCGAACGACTAAAACCCTGGACAAACAAAAGATTTTGTATTTTTAGAGATTTATATGGATAAAAACAAAAATAACCAAAAATACACTCCTTGAGCCAAAAGACGCAAATCCCCATTTTCTCAAGACAAATATGGGGACGCGAACGTCTAGGGTTAGGTAGAAACGATGGGACCAAAAAGCTCCCCTTGTTTATCCCATAGTGACTTTCTATGAGCATAGATTCTTCTTCTTTTGTTCCTGGAAGCGCTTGTCACATATGACTTGCTACAGTTATAAGTAGGAAAGAACAAGGAGCATTCTGTAATAACAAACGTTTCTTTAGACTCAAATTCTTCAACTTGTGAGTTTCCTTGAGGAATGAGCCTGAGATTATCTCTGAAATTATCTAAATAATCTTCCTTATTCCTAGAGACACAATTAGAACCAATATTATAGACTTTGGGCTTGCACGGTACAAGATTCCACACAACTTGTCTATGAAGTTGATCTAACTCATCATCCATTATCTTTTTCCAAGAGAGGTTGTTTAGAGTTGTATCAACATTTTATGTTTCTAATTGAGAAGAATAACAATCAACCGGAAGTTCTCCTTTTGTTCTGATTGTAGAGTCTACTCCTCTTTTAGAAACGATAGACGACACACAAAGTGGAGAATCGCCTAGCACATGTAGAAAAACACCACAACGACTGTCACTACACCATTGAAGGGAAGAGGTATAACACAAGGAAAGGTTACTCAAACTATCAGTACTTTTCTGTTTGGAATTTCCTGACAGAATTGTATGTCCTTTTTGAGTAACACAAGGTTGCAAAGTATTCTTGCAAGGATTACTTGCAGCCTCCAGACTCCTTAAAGAAGACATACAGGCTTGTTGAGGATGATCCGATGAGTATCCATATAATCCAGACCCTTGATATTTGTCTAAGTGGCTCCTAGTCACATCAGTTTTCTCAACAAGCGACCGTTGACCATTATCTGAATAGTGACAAATCTTTAGAAAGGAACAACTGGATTCTATCGGATTCAATGAGAGACTCTTACTGGATATCAAATCCTTAATAGTTGCAATTTCTGCAACAAGACCAGAATATATCCGGATTTGTTCTTCCAATCTCTTTTGAAGAGTAACCAGTTTATCAGACCTTTTCTTGCGGGTTTTTTTCAAACCTGGTGAAGCGTTAATTGAGAATTTATGGTCCATATAGTCAGATCGCTACAAACACATATTTTTGAGGTCTTAAATGTGTTTGCCTGCTCTGATACCAATTGAAAAAGAGGGGTTCTAACAACACCACCCAATATTTCGCTTAGCAATCTGTATGGACTAACTCCGAAATACTTTGCTAGAGAATCAACTAGACAGTCATACTCAATCTAGATAAAAGTATCTCAAGGAGTTAATATTCTCTCTTGTTTTTGATATTACTCAAGCTAATAGAAATCAGCGAGTCTTAATCAAACACAAGGAATACTTGGACGGTACCAAAGACCAATGTCCAAGGATCAATCAATATCAATCAACAACCAAAGGTCGGATTTCCAATTGATGATCACGAACGCACAACCTGTATTATTTCAATTATATAACAAATATAATGCGGAAAAGAAATAACACAGACACCAGAAATTTTGTTAACGAGGAAACCGCAAATGCAGAAAAACCCCGAGACCTAGTCCAGATTTAATACATACTGTATTAAGCCGCTACAGACACTAGCCTACTCCAAGCTAACTTCGGACTGGACTATAGTTGAACCCCAATCAGTCTCCCACTGATCCAAGGTACAGTTGTACTCCTACGCCTTTGATCCAAGCAGGATACTGAGCACTTGATTCCCTTAGCTGATCTCACCCACAACCAAGAGTTGCTGCAACCCAAAATCGCAGACTTGATAATAAACAAATCTGTCTCACACAGAAAAGTCTATCAAAGGATAAATCTGTCTCCCACAGAAAAACCCTAGATTTTGTTCCGTCTTAAGATATGAAAATCAAGGTGAACAGGAACCAATTGATAATTCAGTCTTATATTCCCGAAGAACAACCTAGATTAATTAATCACCTCTCTACAATCCTTCCTGTCTACACAAGCGGTTTGTCGAGGAATCACAAACAGTGAGACGAAGATGTTTGTGACTTCTTTATCTTGCCTATCGGAGAACTCTCACAATCTCAAGCCAATCAATAAATTGTACTCGTACGATAGAAGATGCAAGATCAGATCACACAACTACGATAAAAGTAGTATTGGTCTGGCTTCACAATCCCAATGAAGTCTTTAAGTCGTTAACCTGGTTTAGAGAAGAAAACCAAAGGTTAAAGGAGAATCGACTCTAGCGAGCGCACTAGTATCACACAGACGTGTGGGGATTAGTTTTGCATAATGCTAGATGTCTCCTTTATATAGCCTTCAAATCAGGGTTTTGCCTTAGTTACAAAGCAATCCATATTCACCGTTAGATGAAAACCTGATTTAGATTCAATCTAATATTTCTCAACCGTTAGATCAAAAACTTAGCTTGTCACACACACTTGGGTAGACGTTTACTGGGTTCGCGAAAACCATGCCCAAACGTGTACGTGTATGTTGGTTCAACATAGTAACCCAAAAGGTTAACCATATGAGCATTTCATATTAACCTTGTTCTTCTTCACCATAACTAGTTCAATTAACTCAAATGAACTAGTTAGAGAGTTGTTCAATTGCTATGATATCTTATGTAACTACACAAGACACAATTGAAACAAAGATGATTCAATTCGATTGTATCGGCTCATGAACTTTATAGCCACGGTTTGCATAAAGCATTCCTTAGTAATTTAAATTTCATGTTCAGAGCACATCTTTAGATCATAACCGCTTAAGCTCACAAACAAGTTCGCGGACTTAAGACAACCGGCAGAGTTTTCCAAACTCTCGGCAAAGAGACTTCCGCCAGTTCGCGGACTAACACGCAAACGAGTTTTTGGAAAATCCCAGCAGAAATTCTCGGTAAGAGAACTTCCGTTAGTTCGCGTACTTGGAAAAGCCAATTCCTCCGATTACTCTCAATCAACAAAATTCGAAAACTTCGGATTAAGGAATACATGGTTATGTAATCTAAACTCTTATTCCAATCATTGATACATTCTCAGAGGACGTTATATAGCCATTATTCACAGACCGTTTCGCGTCAGAGCAATTCTCAAAGTAATTGAAACTTTTCATGACTTTCGTAACTAGATGAAGATAAACTTGATCTAGGCAAAACGATTTACCAACACATGATTTCGAGATATAAATAGGAGAGATATACTCGGCTCGAAATACCAAATGTGTATAATCTAAGTCTATATATATATATAGCATACGACTTTTAACTCAAGAAGTAGGAGATAGAAGAAATAGACTTTTGAGTGATAGATAAGTTCAAGTCTCCACATACCTTTTTGTTGATGAAGTTCCACGGTTCCTTGAGTAGATCTTCGTTGTTGTATGATGAATCGCCATGAAGTCCTTGAGCTCAACTACACTTTTCTATCCTAGTCCGAGACTTAGCTACGTAGGCTAGAAATGAAGACTCATAGTTTGATCACTAACATTGACAAACATGCTTGAGATAGTAACGCATGCGAGGTCGACCGAGCTATGCTCTAACAGGATCATTATGTAAGGGGGAGTGGTTTCCATGTTAGATGGAGTATTGACTAAAGGGGAGTGATACATATCACCGTAGTACTGTTGTCGAAGTTGTGATACAATTGAACTTTGATGTTTTATAATAATACTATGACATTGTATAACAATGGTTGAGAATTCTTGTTTTCTCATTGTTATAGCTACGGATTTTCAACAACGATGATGCTAAACTTACAACCTTTGGAATCATTGGAGTACTTGGAAGTTACGAAGATTTCGAGTAATGTTGAAGATTAGGCATGTGGAAGAAGAGATACAAAAGTTTATTTATCTATTTTTGTATTCCATATGTATTGATAGTTTTGTCACTAAAATTGACAAAGGGGGAGATTGTTAGAAAACTGCTCGGTCGAACTCGCATGCGTTGCTATCTCAAGCACATTTGTCAATGTTAGTGATTAAAACTATAAGTCTTGATTTCTAGTCTTATATAGCTAAGTCTCAGACTAGGATAGAAAGTGTAGTTGAGCTCAAGAACTCCATGGCGATCATCATACAAGACGAAGAACTACTCAAGGAACTGATAGAACTTCATCGACTAAAAGGTATGTGGTGACTTGAACTTATCTATCACTCAAAAGTATATCTACTTTATATCCTATATTGAGACAAAAGTCGTTTTGCTATATAGACTTTGATTATACACATTTGCTATTTTGAGCCGAGTTTATCTCGCTTATCTTTTTCTCGAAATATGTGTTGGTAAGCTTTCACTTTGGCCAAGTTCATATTTACTAGTGACGAAAGTCATGATAAGTTTCAATCACTTGAAAATGGCTTTGACGAAAAATGGTTTGTGAATAACAACTATATAACGTCCTCTAAGAATGTTTCAATGATTGAAATAAGAGTTTAGATTATATAACCATGGATGATATAAACATTGTGTGTTAACTCATACATGTATGTAGGATCAGAATCTCGCAGCAATAATGTCTCAGAGAAATTATTAACAACACAACACGACAGTGTCGCAGAACAACTTCAAAAACGACATAATAAATGACATCAGCCAAATCATGAGAAAAGTGTGACGATCCTGCGAAAATAAGGAGGTTTGCGAGATTGATATTTGTAAGGTTGCGAGAATATCGCAAGTCATATCCGAAAATAAAGGACGGATTAGCTGTCATCCACTATGTATTTCCCTATAAATAGTCATTCATTTGTAAAGAAAAGGAGAGAGATCTTTTTTGAGTGAGAAGCAAGTAAATATGAGAGAGAAAATTTAGAACAGTGGTCATTCTGGATTCCTTTATCTTTTCTTGTAAGATTGTTTAAAGATTCATCAATAAAATTAAGATTGTTAATCTAAAAATGAGTTGAATGTTAATGAAATCTTATGAGGGGTGTAGTGTAGGATTTCCTGCAACTACATAATGGCGCTAGAAACAGGGAACGAATATTGAAGATCACCCTAGAAAAGGTTGAAGATTAATATTCTGATTTGTGGGAAATTAGAATAACTGGTGAAGAATTTTACGGAATCTCTTACAATTCATTAGTATTGAAGAAATGGCAAGGAGAAATGTATCGGAACAACCGACAACTGCTAGAAGAAGGAGTAAAAGACTTGCTGGAAGAGAGAGAAGTGAAATGGGAGAATCAACTAGAAGGAGAAATGATGGAGAAAATCAAATTCAAAAACCAGTTCAACAAACACCGGTACAAAATAGAACTATGGATTATGATAGAGTGAGCATACACACTTGGCGATCAAATTCAGCAGAAGAAGTAGAAGAAGAGCAGCAAACCAGGAACCAAAGACAGGTAGAGAGAAATCAATAAGCAGATGAAGGAATAATTCATGGAGATGAGGAAATTGGAGCGTTAGAAACGCTGAGACGAAGAATACATGAAGAAGTAAGAGTTGAACCAGAAGAACGTGCAAATCTAACAAGGAAAAATCATGAATTGAGGATGGAAAATATGAGACTACATAGTAGAAGATCGAGAAGTACTACAAGATCATATTCAAGATCGACTAGAAGAGAAATGAGGCGAAACTCACCCACAGTTAATGCTGGAAATAATATTCGAGAAGAAATACCAAATCCTAATGAAGAACATCGCGAAGATAGAGAAAGGACTGATGATCGTTACGTTCCACAAAATGAAACTTTTAATGATAGGCAAAATGATAGAAATCAAGAGAATGAACAACGTCAGGGACGAAATAATCAAGATGGCGAAGGGAATCGAGAGGAAGGAAGGAGAATTTTACATGAGAGAGAAGCTCAAAGAAATAAACAAACGATAGAAAAAGAAATTGAAAGACACTATGCTGCACAAGCACGTTTAACTCGCGAACGTGAAAGATTGAGAGCGGAAATGGAAGAACAAGAGCTGCAGGAGGTGATTCGCCAGAATAACCAAGACAATCGAGAAAGAAGGCATACACAAAACCGGAATAACGGTAATCACAATGAAGAATATGACAGAGTACAGAGGAGTGTTGAAAGACAACGAATGGAATTTATAAGAAATGAACAAAATCATGGAGGGGAAAATGAGAGATATAATCATATGCGAATTCAAGATAGAGATGAGGAAGAGAATCGCAGGAGAAGACGAGATGAGGATGATGAAGAAGAAATGCATAATTTCGCAAGAGAAGAAAGACATGAACGTAGAATAAAGGAAGCGAAATTAAAGAGACCAATGGATCAAAACTCAGACGTAAATGGAAAATATTAAAAGAATTGGAAGAAATGAGAGGAATGTTGAACAATAGAGGAGAAGTAGGCAGAAGACAATTAGATGAAGCTATAGAGGAAGCTGCGAAAACTCCATTTACAAGAGAAGTACAGCTAGGAGGAATACCCCCAAAATGCAATTTGCCTGCATTAACCAACATTTTTGATGGAAAAATTCAACACATTAAAGCCTATGTGAGGTGCATGCTACAATGGGAAAATCATGATGCCGTATTGTGCAAGTATTTTGCATCCAGCCTAACAGGGGAGGCGTTAAAATGGTTCGAAGGTTTACCAAAGAATACAAAATATCCTTCAATCATTTGCAGACCACATTCTTGGGGGCATATATAAGTAACAATTCTTCGCGACCTGGTATTGAAGATGTGTTTGGATTAAAACAAAAGATTGGCGAAAGTTTGAAGCAACTAACTAAAAGATGGAGAACTATGTGTAGTGAAATGGCTGGCCGTGTGGAAGAGAGATATCTTATCTTATCATTTATCAATGCTATGTTCGCAACCAATCTATTGCATATCCAAATTTTCAGAGTCAAAAATACAATCACAATGACTGAACTGCGAGAACTTCAGGAAGAGTATATTGCTCTAGAGGAAAGGCAAAATGAAATGGAATCATACCCAGTTGCGAACACCAATTCGCAAGCAGCGAATGCAAGCTTATTACCTAAACTAATAAACACAGTGGCGAGCACTTTGCAAGTACAACAAGAAAAGGTTACGGGCAACAACAATCAACAGAAACTGGTGGCTATGGGAAGCCCAGATCAATAGGAGTATGAAAGAGAAAGAAATTTTTACAATCGTGGTGGAAATAATAAGATTCAAAGACTTGATCAGCCGCAAGAAACTTATGGAGGTCAAAGACAAAATTATAATAGAGGACAAGGAGGTCACAAGGTAGTATGGGAAGAAATCAAGATGCCACCTCTGAATGCAAGTGTGGAGAAAATATGGGAAGCTATAATTTTGATGGAGAATGTACCAACACCATGGAACATGGGAACGGAACCACCTCAAAATCGCAGAAGTCATGAGTTATGTTCTTATCATCATTTTCACGGACATACTACAAATGATTGCAGAAATATAAAGAGAATTATTCTGAGAATGATAGATCAAGGAAAACTAAACCACTTTATGGTAGGACAACCACAATCTCAACCACCACCACCACCACCAGAGCATCACAGAGTAAACACGGTGAAAGAGAAGGAAACGTTCTTCGTAGAAGTTGGTGCAAAAGCAAAGAATCTATTCTGTCACTCCATCGTACATTCATACAAGACAATTGAAAATTTTCATGACAATGTTTTGAGTAGAGTGTTCGCAAGAGACAATGATGGAAGAGGAATTATGAACATTGCGAAAATCTCGCCATTAGAGGAATGGAAAAAGAAGACTATTTCTTTTACCGCAGAAGAAGTCCCCGATGGTGGAGAGGTACATGACAATCCATTGGTGGTAAAATTAGAAATTAATCCAAAATCGAAAGAAGATGAAGATGATGAAGCTGAAGACTCATGGGAAATTAATAGGATTCTAATCGATACCGGAAGCTCTGTGAACATCTTATTCTATCATACTTATAAAACCATGGGAGGGAGAGATGATGATCTTATACCATCAACATATAATATATATGGTTTTAATGGTACTGCCAACAATCCTAAATGGGAGGTTACTATGCGAATTCCATTGAAGGGAATATCTTCTGAAATCCTGTTCTGTGTTGTTGACGTAGAATCACCCTACAATGCATTAATTGGTCGACCTTGGCTACATGGGATTCTAGGTGTAGCTTCAACTTTCCACCAATGCATCAAATTCCCTCACCTCAGCGGTATAAGAATCATAAAAGGAGATTGGGTTGAAGGAAAGAAATGTTACGAAACTGAGGTAGAATCCTGCGAAGGAAGAGCAAACAAGAAGGAAAGTTGGCGACGCAAAATCAAAGAGACACAAAGAAGTGAGAGATTGATGGTGGATGCAATCGAACAAAAAGAAGAAGAAATGTTGTAAAACTAATGCAAGCTCAGAATAAGAAATGGTGAACATACCACTACCAAGGAAGCAGTAGCAGAGAATAACAAAGAAGCAGAGAATGGCAAAGGTAATAAAAATAAGAAATATATGAATGATTGATTTGTTGCGACACTCTCGCAACAAATAAAATTCTCAAAAATACATTTTACTGAATGATGAAAATGAGATTGAGAAATGCAAATACGATATGATGATGTGCGAGAATCTCGCAGAGATAATGAATTCTACAAAAGACAATCAGAGAACAATGACAAAAGAGAAAGGGGCGAACCTTTATGGCGTACACCCTAGTTCGCGAATACAATTTCGCAAGAGGCAAATGTAAGACCTAAAGTATGTCATATAAGGGGGTACCTGTTGCATGGCTCAGGGAAAGGCTACACCGCCCCCGGAACCTGAGTCATGGAGATTTTGGGTCAATAAAGCCCATCCGGGAGAGGCACCTTGGATTCTCAGCTTAAGCATATGACTTAGGTTGCGCGACTAAGGTAATAAGGACTCTCCCAAGGAGTGCAGAATCTGACCAAGGCGCCGAGGTACACGGTTGATTCAAGAGTGCCAGGGGCGTCTGGAGCGTACCTTGCCATTCTTGACAAGTCTTGGCTTATACTGCACTCGGCCCGAAGAAAACTCCACTTAGGGTGCAGTATCGTAACCATAAGACATATGGGGAAAAGGGATAAGAGGATGCGAAAACAAATGGTTGTTGTTAAGACCGGATGAGAGGAGCCAACTTTGTATGGTAGAGGTACGCCTCCTTGAAGGGGAAACCAGGGGGAAGATAAGGGCGGCACCCTCCATTAGGGAGCTGATAAGTGTCTTAAGACGCAAATGTCATGAGGCTTTTTACTCGCAAGGGTATTAAGGCCTGTCATATTTGTGCGACAATCCTGAAGAGGAAATAATACAAAAAAGAAAGATAAGACGAGATCAATGGGTTTTCGCATGAAAGTGCGAAGACGTCCTGCGATTTCATCGCAAGACGACAATGTCATGGGGCTTTATTTTCGCAAGAAATTTTAGGCCTGTCATATTGTCGCAACTATCCTGGAGAGGCAATAATACAAAGAAAAAAGTTAAGGCAAGATCAATGGGTTTTTGCATGAAAGTGCAAGGACGTCTTGCGATTTTGTCGCAATGACAAGAGGTGGCATAATAAGACCTTTAACTAGGAAGGAAAAATAAGACCACACATGAATGAGATTTTGAAAAGAATCAAAATTCACTTCGCATATGATTGCGAAATTATATATAAACAGTTGCGAAGTTGAGGCACAAAATAAGAAAAATCTGCAAAATCTCTCATTTGGATACAAATAACAGAGGCAAGTATGGGAATGAATGAAAATAGAAAATGTTATTTGTCTCCACATGATAGATTTACGAAAAAATTCAAAAATTAATGATTATGTTGATTAACCATATTGCAAGGAAGAATTGTTTTAATGAATGGTCGAAATGAAAGAAACTCATATATTAAGGAATATGGGGAACCAAAAGAATTCGCAAATATACAAAAAGAAAGAATAAATGTACAAGTATTAAAGAAGATCAAAGAAATAAACAAAGACTACTTCTTAGTTGATCCTTCATCATCTCCATCAGACTTGTTCTCTTCTTCGTCTGCATCAGAACTTTTATCTCCATCAGAACCTCCATCACCATCAGATTCTTCATCATCAGCTTCGCTATCAGAGATGTTCATACTAGGAATGTTCTTTGGGATCTCCTCCAAGAGACAAGGATAATCAGAGTGAGGAATACTATGGTCATCACAAACCATTTGAATAGTTTGATTGCGAAAGTGCAGAGCGTCGTTCTTAAAGTTCGCAACTGTGATGTTGATTTGATTCTTTAATCTAGAATATTTGTCGTTGCGAGAAGAAAAATTCTTTGCGAGTTCCTCTTTTTCAGATTCAAGTTCCTCAACTCTTTGGCGATATCTACTTTCAGATCCTGCGAAGCATATAGCAATTAATCAGTAACTTGATAAAAACTCGTGAAAAACCAAAGATTAATAAAGGAAAACAGTTAATGACCTTCTCTCTCAAAAATCATATCTCTAATCAAGGATGTATGCTCAACTTGGAGACTAACATTTACACATAAATATTTTCTGGCGTTATCCAAGATTGTCGCGGCCCAAGCGAACTCATCATCACTATTTATGAGAAGACGAGAACGAACTTGGTTTTCCCTCTCGCTAACCACGGAATTTTGACGATTGGCTTCATCTCGTTCAAGTTGAACCTCAAGAAGAGTCTCTTGGAATTTCGCCAAAGCCTTAACACCTTGATCAGAGATACGATCTTTATCATCTATAAATTTGGTAATCTTGGTTCTTAATTCATTGATCTTCTCTTTAGAATTGAGATAAAAACGTTTAAATTGGTTGGCTAAACCTAAACTAGATATATGATCAATCTCTAAGAGGCGAAATTTGGATTTAAGTTCATTCAAAGGCAGAGATGAAATTTTATCATTAGAGAAACTATTCAAAGATTTATTAAGATGTTCAAGAAGAGTGTCATTATCTAAGGCATCGGGAAATGAACGAAGAAGAATGGCTTCATCAGAAAGACCATAAATGTCTGCAAAAAGGATTAATCAAATAAGATAAGACAATAAGATGAATGAATGAAAAGAAAGGAGAAAAATTGCATACCATAGAGCTGATCATTAGCTTTTTGAAGAGTAAAGATTTTGTTCCTTTGCGAAGAAGTGTCGGTTTCCAGTTGTTTGTTCTTCTCGCGAAGACCTTTGACTTCAGCTTCTAATTGTTCGTTCTTTTCACGAAGACCCTTAGCTTCAATTTCCAGTTCCTCATTCTTTGTACGAAATTGAAGATTCTTCTTTTCAAGAATTTCGCGTCTCCTCTCCAGATCTGAGGCAACAACGAAAGAAGCTTTTCCAACCTGCAAGAAAATACAAGAAATGCTAAAATAAAAAGAAATTTTGAGTCACAATAATGAAGAAGTAAAAATACTAAGGCATACCAAACTATTGAGAGAATTTAGGAAGCTAGGAGTGACCGATCTGGAGACCCCACGAAGAGAACTATCACCATTCAACAAAGGAGTATCGCAAATAGTTGCGAGAGCTTTGCATATACTGGCGAGGAAATTATATCCCATCCCTTGCCAAGAATCATAAAAGATACCAGATAACTGTGCCATAGAGGATTCAGGTGGAGAATCCTTATTCGCAGCAGAGTCGTCATCATCATCTTTGTTGTCTTCATCATCTTCAGAACCATCGGGGAAATGAACATCTGAAGGAGGAGCAGAATTCCCTCTCTTTATTTTCTTTGAAGAGGATGCAGATGATTTTCCTTTGCGAAGAATATCTTTACCCTTATCACCAGTCGTCGTAGCTTTGGTGGGTTCTTCTACTTCAGCAATAATCTTCACACACAAATGAAGATAAGAAATAGAGGCAACAATATATTGTTTAAAATCATAAAAGAATATTTCTTACCTCATCTGTGTATGAGCAAAGAGCTAACAAGGTACTGGCTTTCCCAGTCCTATGGTAGCTATCTTTCAGTTTCTGGATCTATAGAATGTCGCAAGAATCAGCGAACAAAAGAGTAAAGATAAATAAAGAAATATAAAGTGGGCGAAATTAGAAGAAATATACCTCTTTTTCTTTATCAGGCCAAGAGAATACCCAGGGTCGATAAGCGGTGAGATTCGCAGGAATGACATTAGAACCAGCAATATAGGGTCCTTTCAGCATCAAGGGGAAGACACACCATTTATCATCTTTGGATTTGCGAGGGGTTTTATTTATTCCAGAATGCCAATCAATGTCATGCATGAACATTTTATCTTCAGCAATAACATCCCTCCTTTTCAAGCGAACACCCCAGCGAGTATTCTCCTTCTTCATAGATATTAGTTCATAATTTTCGAAGAAATTCGCTACTGTGTACTTCTCAGCTACTATCTCCAAATCTGCGAATTTAGGATCCCTAAGCTCTTTAGGATAAAGAGATCCTTTACCATCACCGCGATTAGCAAACTCCAACATCAGACGGATGCAATCCCCACTCAATTGGAAGACAGCTCGCAAAAATCCCGAGTGAGCGAGAATTTCATAGAACAGAGGAATATCTGGGTCATAAAGAGGAATGGGGAGACCTGCGAGAATTTGACCCAACGAAACTATGATTGATTGATTATCAAAATGTTGATCAGAGAAAAGTTTGATAGAAAGAATTGACTTGGTACTTTCACCAGGAATGGTAGAAAGTGTGAAACCTTTCTCGGCAAAATCTCTTTGAGCATCCTTTAAGGTTTTCTCATGTTTTTGACCACTTGGAGGCATATCTAAATATAGAGTATGGGAATGGACGAAGAATTAAGAAGATTGAAGAAGGAAGATAGAATAAAAATTACAGCAGGGGAATTTACGGAGAAAATGATGAAGTTGCAGAGAAGATGAAAAAGAGAGTAAAAAAGAAGAAAAGGGAGAGTAAGAAGAGTATATATAGAGGATATTTTCGAGAAGATAAACACAATTAATGTGAAAAGATGTGAGCGGTTAAAAAGAGTATATTTTCGAGAAGATAAACACAATTAATGCGAAAGGACGTGAGCGGTTGAAAAACAGCGGTTACAGAAGACGTATCAAGAAACAGGTGGGAGAAAAGACATGTGTGATAAATGCAGAATATGAAGTGAGAAGAGGCAAGATGTAGGATCAGAATCTCGCAGCAATAATGTCTCAGCGAAATTATTAACAACACAACACGACAGTGTCGCAGAACAACTTCTGAAACGACATAATAAATGACATCAGCCAAATCATGAGAAAAGTGTGACGATCCTGCGAAAATAAGGAGGTTTGCGAGATTGATATTTGTAAGGTTGCGAGAATATCGCAAGTCCTATCCGAAAATAAAGGACAGATTAGCTATCATCCACTATGTATTTCCCTATAAATAGTCATTCAGTTGTAAAGAAAAGGAGAGAGATCTTTTTTGAGTGAGAAGCAAGTAAATTGGAGAGAGAAAATTTAGAGCAGTGGTCATTCTGGATTCCTTTATCTTTTCTTGTAAGATTTTTTAAAGATTCATCAATAAAATTAAGATTGTTAATCTAAAAATGAGTTGAATGTTAATGAAATCTTATGAGGGGTGTACTGTAGGATTTCCTGCAACTACAGTATAAGTCCTTATTCCTTGAACCAAAGTATGCGTATTTTGATGCTTAGGAAAATCGTAACTAGAGTCCGTGTACCAAGTCCGCGTATTGTCGGAGGTTCTCATCCCGAGAATTTCAGCTGGAGTTTGTGAATTGAAAACAAACTTATTCTAGGTACTTAAGTCCGCGTACCAATCCGCGTACTTAAGTTGGTTATTTTCTAAAAATGATTATTCATGAACTTAAACTTATATAAACTAAGGAATGCAAGTTTACAAACCGTGGCTATAAAGTTCATGAATCAAGTCGTTTTTGTTTCAATTGTGTCTATTATAAAGATCTAAGCAATTGAACAACTCTCTAACTAGTTCATTTGAGTCATTTGAACTAGTTGTGGTAAAGAAGAATATGGTTGATATGAAAGTGCTTATATGGCTAACTATTTGGTTAACTACTGTTGAACCAACTAGATGTACATGTTTGGGTACGGTTACACAAACCTAGATAAATGTGCATTTAATTTGTGTGTAACAAGCTAAGTTTCGATCTAACGGTTGAAAGATATTATCTAGAATCTAATCAGGTTTTCATCTAACGGCGAATATTGAATGCTTTGTTACTAAGCTAACATTGACTGCAAACCCTGATTTGAAACACTATATAAGGGAGAACTCTAGCAACTGGGAAACCTAATCCCACACCTCCTGTGTGATACTAATTGTATTAGCTAGATTCGATTCTCCTTTAACCTTAGGTTTCTACCGAGACCCTATAGGTTAACGACTTGAAGACTTCATTGGGATTGTGAAGCCAGATCGATACTACTTTCTTGTAGTTGTGTGATCTGATCTTGTTGTTTCTATCGTACTAAGTACAATCGTAAGGATTGGCTTGAGATTGATTTCTCCGATAGGCAAGATATAAAAGAAGTCACAAACATCTTCGTCTCATCGTTTGTGATTCCACAATATCTTCTTTCGCCAGCCGATTAATATTATTGTGAGGTGATTGATAATTGTAGGCTGTTCTTCAAGAATATAAGTCTGGTTTATCAATTGGTTCCTTTTCACCTTGATTTATCAAAAAACGGAACACAAACTCGTAGGTATTTCTGTGGGAGACAGATTTATATATTTCCGTGAGATCATCTAAGGGAATCAAGTACGTAGTATCCTGCTGGGATCAGAGACGTCAGGAGCGCAACTGTACCTTGGATCAGTGTGAGATTGATTGGGGTTCAAGTACAGTCCACACTGAAGTTAGTTTGTAGTAGGATATTGTCTGTAGCGGCTTAATACAGTGTTTGTTCAATCTGGACTAGGTCCCGCGATTTTCCTGCATTTGCGGTTTCCTCGTTAACAAATCTTCTGGGGTCTGTGTTATCTCTTTTCCGCATTATATTTTGTTATATAATTGAAATATCACAGGTTGTGCGTTAAATCGATTGGGAAATCCAACCTTTGGCTGTTGATTGAAATTGATTGATACTTGAACATTGGTCTTTGGTTCTATTCAAGTGATTTCTCTTGTATTTAATTAGAGTCGCAGATTTTTATTTTCTTGAGTAAGTATTGAATCGAGAAAGAGAGACATTACTCTTTGATATAGTTTTATTAAGATTGAGTCTGACTGTCTAGTTGATTCTCTTAAAAGTATATTGGAGTTAGTCCATACAGATTGTTAATCGAAATATTTGGTGTGGTTGTTAGACCCCCGCTTTTTGACAATTGTTAGATCGAACTCAGCTTGTTGCACAGAAATGAAATGTACCTTCGTCTAGATATGAGTAACCGTACCTAAACGTGTATACCTTGTTGGCTCAACAGTAGTTAACCGAAGTTAGTCATATGACAACTTTCATATCAACCTTATTCATCTTAACCACAACTAGTTCAATTGTTTATATTCTCATAGAAGTATACAAGACACAATTGAAACAAAATCGGTTTGATTCACTCTAACCGATTCATGAACATTATATCCGCGGTTTGCAAAAGATTACATTCCTTATTATATTAATGTATAGGTTCATGGAATAACCGATTTTAGAACATAACCCACTCAAGTATGCAAACGGGTATGCATAGTTAAGTATCCGGACTTGGACTGTGTTCAACGGTACGCAAACGGGTACACATACTGTCCCACATCCAAACTTCAGTTGAAATCAGTACGCGTACGTGTACGCATACCAAAGTTCCCGGACTTCAACTGAGTTCGCCAGTATGCGCACAAGTACGTATACCAAGGCTCCTGGACTTCACCTGACCTTGCCAGTACGCATTCGGGTATGCATACTACATCGGTCTTGGATCAACATATATGCAAGTATGCGTACTATGTGTATAATCCAATTAAGGTTAAGTGTTATAAAGTCCATTTAAATCATTGAAACATTCTTAGAAGACGTCAATAGCTGCTCACACAAACTAT
Organism: Papaver somniferum; assembly: GCF_003573695.1. Taxonomy (NCBI): domain Eukaryota; kingdom Viridiplantae; phylum Streptophyta; class Magnoliopsida; order Ranunculales; family Papaveraceae; genus Papaver; species Papaver somniferum. Next base: position 19,775,223 of record NC_039362.1, read on the forward strand.
TAGCTTCAATGCAATTTTCAAGTGATCGAATGATCAATATGAAACATTCCGAGTCTACATCAAATGACTGTCCCACCCAAATCATGTAAGATGTTACCAGGCGATTTTCACATAATTATCTTTTGACTTTCTTCAAGAATATAAGATGAACTTGGTTAAAGAGAAAGCTTACCAACACATATTTCGATAAATATGTAAGTGAGTTAAACTCAGCTCGAAATATCAAATGTGTACACATCGAATACTATATGGTAATACGACTTCTGTAAATAGAGAAGAAATAGACTTTCCGAGTGATAGATGAGTTTCAGTTTCCACATACCTTTTGTTGATGAAGTTCCACAAGCTCTCCTTAGTAGTTCTTCGTCTTCAATTGATGAACGTTGTGAAGTCTAAAGCTCAACTACACAATCTATCCTAGTCCGAGACACCGCTATAAGTAGACTAGAAATCAAGACTTATAGTTTTGATCACTAAACTTTACAAACAAGCTTGAGACAGCAACGCCTACGAGTTCGACCAATCAGTGCTCTAACAATACATATGGATTACAAAATAAATAAAACTTTGTAGTTTCTCATCCAAACACTTTATCACCTTGGTTCTTCAACGTTACTCGAAATATTCAACACTTCCAAGTGCTCCAGTGATTCTGAACGTGTTCAACTCAGCATCATAGTTGTTGAAGATCCATAGTCATAACAATGAGAAAAAAGTTGCTCTCGATCATTGTTATACAATGTCATAGTATTATTATACAACATCAAAATTCAATTGTATCACAACTTCGACAACTACACTATGGTGATATGTATCACTCCCCCTTAGTCAATACTTCATCTCACAATGAAAACCACACTCCCTTACATAATGATCCGTAAACCATATGTATGTGTAGTGTTAACTACACATTAATTCTCCCCCTTTTTGTCAATATAAATTGGCAAAGGTACGAAAACTAGTGGCATCCTAATGAAATTTCCATAGAGATACTTCATGACCAAAAGAGAACATATCAAATTTGTTTAGATGCAATCATATAGTCAAAACTAAATGCATTCATCAAAGAGTTTATAAAGATACAAGAAAACTCCTACAATATTCCACATCCGCACTCCTCATAAAGATTTGGAAATTAAGCACAAGTTCAAATAAAAACTCTCCCTCATAAAATGTCATTCCTGAAAGAACAACAAGAGCGACCTTTACTTTTACAAGAAAGTAAGGATTTCTTTGGACATAATCAAATCACATGAAATATGAATTTGTATCCAAAAATCTCAATTGAATTATTAACCATAAAGAAAATGATTACAATTGGCCATGCTCAGTATGAGAAAACTTACGGAGCAACACAGTATTTTCACAAAGATGTGGATCATGGAAAGACCAATACTGCGGAATATCCAAAGATTCATTCTATTTTTCATCACTATCTGCACAATGACATATAATAGACTTAAATCTTTGGTGTCAAAAGTTCATTCTATCTGTCATCAATATTTGCATAAAGACATATGATAGACTTAACTTTTGAGCATGTATGGGACAATCATAGTTCACGGACGTAAACGCACATATCCCATAACAATTTGCAATATTTAAAACCAATAAAGATTAATACTGCAAAATCATCTTCCAAGTAACTTAGAATTTAAATAAATAAATCTAAAAACATTGCAAGATGAAAATCGTTGGCAATAGCTATGTGTACTCGCAATAATTGTTATTCTAAATCCTGGTTATCCTTCTTAAAACACAAAAAAAAAAGATTCTCATAAGAAGTTTCCTAGACACGATAAATAAGATAAGAGAACTTAATCATCATCTTCATCATCGGAGATCATTAAAGTGGCTTGAATATTATCCATATCTTCTTTGATTTCAGGAAACTTGGTAGTAATAACACAAAGTTGTTCTTGCACATATTTTACCTTAGAATTAATCTTACACACCCCCTTGTGAATTTGATGAAGAAGACTCAAGGTGGTAGGATCACAGAAACCATCAAGGATATCACATCTTTGTCTCTTGCAAGCATTCTCCTTCATACATTAGAAGGTACAAGGACAAAGAAGCTTGGGAGTTCCAGTTGAGTTCCCAATAGGAGCAATGGAATGAGTGTGACAAATTCTCTCAATCAAACAAGGATAGCCTAATTTCTTGTTGGAAGATGTCATCGGAAGCATTTGAAGAATGATGAATCCACAAATGTTGAGACTTGGAGTACCCAATTCATGGAAACAGACCAACTTCGCAAACTCACGAATCCACCGAGAACTCTCAATTGTGAAGGGACAAATATTAGATATACCAAGTTTTCCAAAAGACATCAAGGCAAAGCTAAGATAATTAGTAGAAAATTTTCCTTCAATCCAATCAAGACTCTTACCACAAAGACCGTTAGAAATGTTTTCATCATAGGATGGTCTTTCTCCACTTGGTCTTGGAAGGCGAAAATTTCCCAAAGAGATTTTAGTAATCTTTGAAATCTGTAGGATCAGAATCTCGCAATGATAATGTTTCAGCGAAATTATCAATAACACAGCACTTAAGCGTCGCAGAGCAATTCCAGAAATGATAAAATAAAAATGACGTCAGCTAAGATCACGAGAAAGATATGATAGTCCTGCGAAAATTTAAGAGTTTGCGAAATTAACATTTGTAAGGTTGCGAGAATGTCGCAGACCATATCCGAAAATAAAGGACAGATTAGCTGTCATCCACTATGTATTTACTTATAAATAGTCATTCGAGTTGTAAAGAGGAGAGAGATTTTTCTTGAGTAAGAAACAGGTAAATAGGAGAGAGAAAGTTTAGAGCAGAGATCATTCTTGATTTCTTTATCTTTTCTTGTAAGAACATCCAAAGATTAATCAATAAAATTAAGAGTATAAACCTAAAATGAGTTGATCAATAATGAAATCATATGAGGAGTGTAGTGTAGGATTTCCTGCAACTACATAATGGCGCTAGAAACAGGGAATTGAAGATCGAAAGTTGAAGATTGTTGTTGAGAATATTCAAGTCAAGAAAGTGATTAAATAAATCAGTGAATCAGTTAGAAGAAATATGAATAGAACTAATGAAAATGACAAAAGATTGGAGTCTAATATGATAACAAAAACGATGATTAATGAATTCCATGAAAGCATCAAAGGAAGAATACATAAACGAAATTTTGAAGGAAGGAAAGTTATGGCGGTAGAAAAAACATCACCCTTGAAAGATTGGGAAAAGCAAAAAATTTCATTCATGGCGGTAGAAATACCAAAAGAAAATTTGAACCACACATCTCCGTTGGTTATCACAGTGCCTATTACGCGAAAAGAGAAAGAGACAACGATAAAATCCACAGGAGAATGGATATTGAACAGAACTTTAATCGATACAGGAAGTTCAGTTGATATAATATTTTATCACGCATTCCGGGGAATGGGATTTAAAGATGAAGAAATGTCCAGTTCAACATATTTTGTTCACGGCTTTGGAAAATCCACAACAAAGCCTAAAGGAGAGATAGTGGTACGAATTCCACTTGGAGAAATCGAAACACATGTAACATTGTGCGTTGTGGATATGGAATCTCTATATAATATGTTATTAGGAAGATCATGGATACATGCGATAAAAGCTGTGGTATCAACGTTGCATCAATGTATTAAATTCCCCACACCAAATGGAATAGGTGAAATCAGAGGAGATGTTGACAATGCGAAATTATGTCATTAAATTGAAGTAAAACATTATGAAGGAAAAGCAAAAAAGAAACAATTTCGCAGAAAGTTGGCAAAGGAAGCAAAGAAAGAAGAAGAATTTATAGTATATATGATAAGGGCAAAAGAAGGCAAAGGAATACCCAGCGAAATTTCGGAAGAAGGAGAAGGACCTATGAAAAAAATAAAAGAACCAACACCAATGGGAGAACCTAAACCCAGTTACACTGCCGCAGAACCAACAAAAGAAATAAACGTTGGGACTATAGAGGAACCTCTAATGTTGAGAATTGGAACCAAAATGGATATGGAAGAAGAAGAAAGAACTGTTAACTTGTTGCGAGAATATAAAGATGTTTTCGCAGGGAGCATAGATGAGATACCAGGAATAGATCCATCAATTGCATGCCATAAATTGGAGATTAACAAAAATGTGAGACCATTTAAACAGAGAATAAGAAAAATTGCAACAACTTACCATTCCCAAATAGAAGAAGAACTACAGAAAATGCTTGAGGCAAGAATTATAAGAGAATCCAAATACCCAGAATGGATAGCGAATATGGTCATTGTCCCAAAGAAAAACAAAGGAATCAAGATTTGCATAGATTTCACTGATTTAAACAAAGCTTGCCCCAAAGATAGTTTTCCGTTACCAGATATTCCTCAAATGGTGGAATCCGCAGCGGGAAATGATAGGGTATCATCTTTAGATGGGTACAAAGGGTATAACCAAATCCCTCTCGCTGAAGAAGATCAAAAACATACTGCTTTCTTTGCCCCTAGAGGTTTATATTGTTACACGAAAATGCCATTTGGTTTGCGAAACGCGGGAGCGACATATCAAAGAATGGTAGAGAAGGTGTTCGCAAAATGGATACACAAAACATTAGAAGTATACGTGGATGACATGTTAGTAAAGAGTAAAGAATATAAGGACCATGTACAAGACCTGAGGGAGATTTTTGAACAAATGCGGCAATATAACATTAAATTGAATCCTGAGAAGTGTACTATTGGAGTTGCATCGGGAAAAAATTTAGGCTACATTATATCAAAGGAAGGAATACAGGTTGATCCAGAAAAAGTGCAAGCAGTTCATGACATGCCAACACCAGCAATAATAAAAGATGTACAGAAGTTGAATGGACTTCTAGCTTCGCTGGGGAGATTCATTTCGCGATCATCAGACAAATGCAAATATTTTTTCGATATACTCAAGAAGGGTGCGGAATTTAAATGGACTGATGAATGTGAAAAATCTTTTCAAGGAATCAAAGAACATCTTATGAATACAACTATTTTACAAAAAGCAGAATCAGGAGAAGAATTATTGATCTATCTTGCGACGACGTCGCATGCATTAAGTGTTGTGTTATTGCGAGTAGACGCAGGAGTGGAGAAACCCATTTATTACATTAGCAAAACTTTTAATACTGCCGAGAAGAATTACTCAAAGATTGAAAAGTTAATCTTAGCATTAGTTTATGCATCATTTAAGCTCCGCATATACTTTCAAGCACACAAGATAAAGGTATTAACAAAGTACCAATTGAATCAGTGATGAAGAATTCTAAAAGATCAGGAAGAGTGGAGAGATGGAATGCACAAGTAGGCCACTTTGATATTAAATATGAAATTTTGTCTTCACCAAAATCACAAGTTGTTGCAGATTTTTGGCAGAATTTCCTTTAGAAGAAGATGAAGCAGTAGAAGAAATGATGGATGTAGAAGAAGAACATGGAGATCCAAAAGATTTTAACAGAACCAAATAGATGGGAGATATTGGTAGATGGATCATCAAATGGAGAAGGAAATGGAGTTGGAATTGTTTTAATTTCGCCAGAAGGAATAAAATGGCTTTTTCATTCAGATTGGAATTTGCATCCACTAATAATGAAACAGAATATGAAGCTGTGATACATGCCTTAAAATTCGCAATAGAAATGAAACTAGAAAATGCCAGGATCACTAGTGATTCGCAGCTAGTTATTCGCCAAATAAAGGGAGAGTATACTACAAATGAACCATCCTTGAAGAAATACAAGAAGCTGGTTGAAGAATTGTCAGCGAAAATCCCAAAAATAAATGGAGGCACATTTCAAGAAAGGATAACAGACTCGCAGACGCTTTTGCTTTCATCTCAAGCATGATGACAGATCCAACTGCGAGATGCATAAAAATACAAACACTTCTGTCACCATCAATCAATAAAGAAGAAGAAGACGTGGACGTGATGATAATAGACAATGAAAAGAAGAACAAATGAACAATATCGCAGACTGGAGAATGGAACTTCATGCATATTTGGCGAAAGGAGAAACACCAAGAAATAGATTGGAAACACACAAGTTAAAAAGCCGTGCAACGAATTATGAATTAAGAGATGGGTTGATACCGAAAATCCTTTAATGGACCATCACTCAGATGTTTGACACGAGAGGAAGGAGAAAAGTGTGCTAAAAATGTTACATAGTGGGGATGCTGGCAATCATAGTGGAGGAAGATCTTTGGCACATAGAGCAAAAATGCAAGGTTATTACTGGCCATACATGCATGAAGATGCAAAACAAATATCAAGACGTTGCGAAGATTGTCAGCGGCATGGAAAGAAAATACATGCACCTGGAGCACCATTGTCATCTTCAACCAGTGTGTGGCCTTTTGGAAAGTGGGGCTTAGATATTGTGGGGCCATTTTTACCAGGATCTGGACAAAGAAGATACTTAATAGTCGCAACAGATTATTTCACAAAATGGACAGAAGTGAAGGCAGTACAGCATATTCGCGACAAAGATATCTTTACATTCATATTCGAAAATATCATTTGCAGATTCGGAATTCCTGCACAGTTGGTATCTGATAATGGGAAACAATTTGAAGGACAGAATATAGAAATGCTACTTAATGCATTCAAGATAAAATGTGGAAAGTCTACTCCTTTGTATCCACAAGCTAATGGGCAAGTAGAAGCAACAAACAAAACAATTGCAGATATATTAAAGAAGAAATTGGAAGGACATCACAGAGCATGGTGCGAACAAGTACATAATGCAGTATGGGCTTATAATACAACTAGAAGAGAAGCTACTGGAATGTCACCTTTTTGTTTAACATACGGAGTTGAAGCGGTGTTACCAACAGAAGTTGTTATTCCGACAACAAAAAGAGAAGCTTGGGAGAAAAATCTTAGTGCGGGCTTGATTTTAAATAAACTTGATGAATTAGAAGAAAGAAGAGAAAAAGCTTTACAACATATGGAGAATTATCAGCGAAGATTAGCCCGAGAATATAATAAACGTGTCAAAATACACGAATTTCAACCAGGAGATTTAGTTCTGCGAGAAACACCAATATATCAGCGAGAAAATGGTGGAAAATTAGCGAAAAAATGCGATGGACCTTACATCATTAAAGAAATAGTTGGAACAGGAGCTTATAGATTAATGGATCCAGAAGGAAGAGATGTTGGTCATAAATTAGACAGACCATGGAACAGGTTGTACTTAAAAAGATATTATTCGTAAGAAGCTTTGAGAAGTTATGGATTCTGAAAGAATAATTGCAAGATTACTCATATCAAAACAAGATCATGATGTGCGAAATTTTCGCAGAGATAATCACAGAACAATGACATAAAAGAAAGGGGCGAACCTTTATGGCGTACACCTTAGTTCGCGAATAAAATTTCGCAAGAGGCAAATGTAAGACCTAAAGTACGTCATATTAGGGGGTACCTGTTGCATGGCTCAGGGAAAGGCTACACCACCACCGGAACCTGATTCATGGAGATTTGGGGTCAATAAAGCCCATCCGGGAGAGCCACCTTGGATTCTCAGCTTAAGCATATGACTTGGGTTGGGCGACTAAGGTAATAAGGACTCTCCCAAGGAGTGCAGATCTGATCAAGGCGCCGAGGTACACGGTTGAGTCAAGAGTGCCAGGGACGTTTGAAGCGTACCTTGCCATTCTTGACAAGTCTTGGACTATACTGCACTCGGCCTGAAGAAAACCCCAATTAGGGTGCAGTCTCGTAACCATAAGCCATATAGGTAAAAGGGATAAGAGGCTGCGAAAACAACTGGTTGTTGTTAAGACTGGATGGGAGGAGCTAACCTTGTATGGTAGAAGTACGCCTCCTTGAAGGGGCAACCAGGGGGGAGATAAGGGCGGCACCCTCCATTAGGGAGCTGATAAGTGTCTTAAGACGCAAATGTCATGAGGATTTTTATTCGCAATGATATTAAGGCTTATCATATTTGTGCAATAATCCCGAAGAGGCAATAATACAAAAGAAAGGGATAAGACGAGATCAATGGGTTTTCGCATGAAAGTGCGAAGACGTCCTGCGATATCGTCGCAGGACGGCAATGTCATGGGACATTATTTTCGCAAGAATATTTAGGCCTGTTCTCATTGTCGCAACATTCCTGAAGAGGCTATAATACAAAAGAAAAAGTTAAGGCAAGATCAATGGGTTTTTGCATGAAAATGCAAGGACGTCCTGCGATTTTTTCGCAATGACAAGAGGTGGCATAATAAGACCTTTAATTAGGAAGGAAAAATAAGACCATATGATAAAACAAAATATTTATAAGTATTTTTCACAGATTATTTTTTACAAGAAAGATAATGAGAGGCAAGTATGGGAATCAATACACAAGAAGCATTATCTTTCTCATCAACAAAATATTAAAAAGAAAAGTTAATTCCAAAGTTGGTTGAAAAATGTAACTCGCAAAAGTGATAAAAATAATAAAGTTCAAGAGGACAAAGCTAGATAAGAAGTTCAAGCTTCAATATTAACTTCAGTAGAAGGAGATAACAAAAATTCTTTGCAAGCCTCTCCTTCATTTTGGTTTTGATCTTCGCCTTGAATAGCATCTTCATTATCGCCAGCAATTACTTCTTCAGGAGAAATTTATTTCTCATTTTGATTAACACCAGCAGATGCTTCTTTAGAAGGAATCTCTTCTTCATCTTCCAAGAAATTATCTTCTGCACCGCTCTCGTAATCATAATCACTATCAGCAGGACGAGGAACTTCATCATCATCTACTTCTAAAGGATCAATCTATGTAGGAGAAAGAGATTTAGACAATAAAATGTCATTTACAAGGACTTCAGCCCGGAGATGAACTTGGCGAAGAAGTGCTCTCTGATGATTTCTATCTTGAATATCCTTAAAATAAGCAAGATAATCAAGTCCTCTTTCTGCTCGGTCGCGAGAACCAGTAAGGGCAGAGACGAGCAATGCATTTTCTTTGCGAATTTTGGCATATTTGGCCTCCAAAACGGAAACGAAAGAATGAAGATTCTTCTCAGACTCTGCGAAAGATAGAATACAAAATTTCATTAAGATAAAGAATCAGAAAGATATGACAAAGAAAAGATAATTAAGGAAGTCAAACTATTATGACTACCTTCCTTTTGCGAAATAAGGTGTTGGATCAAGGACAGACAACCATTCTCCCAACGGTCCATTGCGTCATCAAATTTATCTCCAACTAAACCTTTAAGTCGAGACTGAATATTTTTCTCTTTAGAAATAAGAAAGGCATTTTTCTTCGCAAGATAAGAATAAGATTCTTCTAATTTGGAATATTGTTCTTTAAGATGATTTGCCTTTACACTTAAAGCTATTCTACCTTGGATGAGTGTATCTCTTTCAGCGATAGATGATTCTGTTACTTCTTTAAGTTCATTTCTCAAAGAACGAAGAGATTGCTCTTGGTCATCACATACTTTTTGAAGAATACTAAGTTGTTGCGAAGATATAGCTATCTTGTTTAAATAAGCTCTCTTCTCTTGGGATAAGGTTTTATTCTCATCTGATAAAGTTTCCATCCCTAAATTAGCTTTAGTAAAAGAATAAGAAAGAAGAGATACTTCATTACTTAATAAATCTTGTCTTTGAACTAATTGGGTATTTTCATTGGTCAGATTATTTATATGATCAAGAGAATATGAATAGAGGTTATCTAATTGGTTATATTGATCCATCAAGATTTCTTTATCAACACGGGCTTCTTCAACATCAAATTAAAATTGATATCTCTTCATTACTCGTTTTTGGTTTAAAACTTAACATGCGAAAGAGGTATTTCAAAGATAATTAAATATGGGAAGGATAAAACCATTAAAAAGGCAAATTAAAGACACAGAGAAGAAAATCATACCTCTCAATTCATTGTTCTTCTTGCGAAGATTGTCACGATCCAGCAAAACATTCTGAAGCTTCTGATTTTCGAGACGAAGAGCATTACATTCTTTTTCAAAAGCTGTCTGCGAAGCAGCTCTATCAGAACTCAAATGCTTGCTCAGAATTTTGTAAAAATTAGACTTGATAGGATCAATAGAAGACTTCTTGACATCATCTAGAACCTCAGATAAAACTTTGAAGGCAATATCTATCCCTTCCACGATTTCTTTCGAAAGAGGAAGAGACTGAGGTAGAGAACTGGTAGAGATAGAAGGTTGAGAAATATTCTCAATGGGAAGAGAAGAGGTTTCATTCACATCAGGATCAACAAGGGGAGTTTCAATCATTGAAAGGTCAGCTGAAGAAATGAAGTCTGAGGCAGCTTTTTCATGAATTGGAGATAAAGGTTTATCCTGCGAAGATGTCGCAGGAGATTTAGAAGAGATGAGTAAGTGGAAGGGAACAGAGGTTGGAACATTTTTAAGGTGGCGAGATTTCTTGAGAGGTTTATTAACATCTTTATCACCCTGCGAATTACAATCTAGATAAGAAACAGAGGCAACAATATTGTTATTAGAAAAGGATAGTGTTTCTTACTACCTTCTCATTCGCCAGACTTTCTTTTATGCGCAACAACCTTATGATGCGATTTGGGAATGTTAGGGTTCTGAACTATAAATCTAGTGTTGGAGGCGCTTTTGCTGAAATAACAAGAGTATGGGAATCACATAAACAACATTAAATAAGGCAATAAACAAGATCAATTTCAGCAAAACTCATAAAGAAGAAAAAAGAAAACTAACCTTGATGAATCCATGGAAGACAATAGCAAGGAGATTGTTTCGAAGAAAATTACGAACTATGAAGATCTGTAGAAGAAATAGTATGAAGATGAAGAAGAACTTAAAAAGATTGAAGAAGAAAGAAGAGAAGTTGCAGTAATGGAATTTGCAGAAGAACGATGAAGTTGCAGAGAAAATAAAAAGAAAGAAAAAGACATTGAGAAGGAATATATATAGGGGGAATTTCTCCTCGAGAAAATAAACACGATTAATACGGAAAGATATAAGCGGTTAAAAAGAAACGGTTACAAAAGACGTGTCGAGATATAAATGGAAGAAAGAATACGTGTAATAAATGGTCAATATGAAAAGATGAACAGCTGCGGCATTTCTCACATCATTCTCTACTTTGCAGAGAAGATATGAGAAGAGGCAAGATGTAGGATCAGAATCTCGCAATGATAATGTTTCAGCGAAATTATCAATAACACAGCACTTAAGCGTCGCAGAACAATTCCAGAAATGATAAAATAAATGACGTCATCTAAGATCACGAGAAAGATATGATAGTCCTGCGAAAATTTAAGAGTTTGCGAAATTAACATTTGTAAGGTTGCGAGAATGTCGCAGACCATATCCGAAAATAAAGGACAGATTAGCTGTCATCCACTATGTATTTCCTTATAAATAGTCATTCGAGTTGTAAAGAGGAGAGAGATTTTTCTTGAGTAAGAAACAGGTAAATAGAAGAGAGAAATTTTAGAGTAGAGATCATTCTTGATTTCTTTATCTTTTCTTGTAAGAACATCCAAAGATTAATCAATAAAATTAAGAGTATAAACCTAAAATGAGTTGATCAATAATGAAATCATATGAGGAGTGTAGTGTAGAATTTCCTGCAACTACAAAATCAACTCTATATTAACAAGAATCCTTTCTCTATTTATCATGGTCTTAAATTCCATGTCCTCGGGATCAATGTCATGGATGTTAGCATAGAAGATTCTTGTAAGAGTATCAAAACCTTCACCAAGACCATTAAAGATGTTTCCAAGATTAAAATTTTTAAAACAAACCAAATCTTCTTTATAATCATTAACCATATCCAATTTCTTTTCTAGAATGAAACCACTAGAAAAAATCCTTTCAAAGATCTCACTACTAGAATTATTGACAAATATAATTCTAATAGAATCTTGATTTTGAGGTATAGTCATGCTAGGGGATGACGAATCCAAGTTTTTTTGGAACCTTCCTTGAATCCTTGAAATTTCCCATGAGACCTAGAAATTGAGAGTACTAGAAGAAGAAAGAACTTACCTGATTTGCTCATTGAAGAAGAATAAAACACTTAGTCACTTTTGAGTCTCCAAAGATGAACTTTAGTGGAGATGATACATGAACCCTAGAAAAGTTCACATACGTAGACAGGAGAAGGAAGAAGAAAGGTATGCGTACCATGCTTCTTATAAACCAAAAGATGGGCTTGGACCTGTTAATGAACCGCGACCCACAAAAGGAAAGTAGGATTTCTTAAAGTGTTCAACATCCAAGGTTCGCACACTAAAAAGATCTGTACAGTGCAGTAAAATGATAGTAGACAAATACGTCACTTTAATTAACCCTGGGAAGAAAAAAAAAACTTGTCAAAGAATATTTTTTTTCAGAGAAAAAGATTAAAAAAATTAACCCATACACAAACAATATTCAAACCGTTACTTGCCTCATCTCAAGTTATGTACAAAATGGGGTAGAGCCAAGCTTGTTACCAGGAGGCTAGATGTGCAGAGAGATCCTCATGCAACTTTTCCGGTTGATATTTATGAAATGTACCAGAAGTATAATCATAGTAATGATGATACTCAGGGTTAATAGAATTTTTAAATACCTTTTACTTATGACCAAGGAATGACGTTTTCCGACAATAGGAACCTACACCGAACTCATCAGAATTTTTTTTATCACTTCCACATGAGTTGGTACTAAGCGTAGTTCGCACATCATGAATATATGATTTGACAGGTACAACTTTATCAGAATGATTCTTTTCCTTAATCAAATTAAGCTTTTCTAAGAATTTAAAAACACTTTCAAAAGCTCTAAATATATCTTTGTCAATTTACGAAAGTATTCCTCAAAAAGAGTAAGAGTTAATCTAGTGAGATTCCATATCTTTGAGCGTTGACCACGTTTTCTCGAATTATTTTTCTTAGAAGAACTTAAAACTTTTCCTTTAGACTGTTTCTCATCATCTAAGTTTCCCAAAGTCAAAGATGGAACGAGATTATTATGAGAGACCAGAGGTCTAATGGATAATAAGCTCTAAACTGTTTTTAAGGAAATCTGGCGTGCATTACAATTTACAGATGCTTAGAGCAAGTTTCCCAAAGAAATTTCCCATAGGGACAGACTTTAGGGATCAGTCAAACATAAAATTATCAGGTTTATAGTGTTTGCCCGCTCTAATACCAATTGAAAAAGGGGGGTCTAACAACCACACCCAATATTTCGCTTAGCAATTCGTATGGAAAAACTCTGATATACTTCAAGAGAAACAACTAGAAAGTCATCCTCAATCTTCGAAAAGTATATCAAAGAGTTTATATCTCAATTTCTCAATTCAATCCGCAATCAAACAAATAGGAATTTGGGACCCCGATTGAATAAGAGAAATAACTTGGACGGTATCACAAACCAATATCCAAGTGTCAATCAATTCAATCAACAACCCAAAGGTCGGATTCAAGAATTGATTGATCTTAACGCATAACCTGTGATATTTCAATGGACTTGGACTGTGTTCGACAGTATGCAAACAGGTACGCATAATGTCATACATACAAACTTCAGTTGAAATCAGTACGCGTACGGGTACGCATGCTAAAGTTCCTGGATTTCAACTGAGTTCGCCAATACGCATACCAAGGCTCTCGAACTTCACCTGACGTTGCCAGTTCGCCTAAGGGTATGCATACTGCACCGGTCTTGGATCAACATATATGCAAGTACGCAGACTATGTCTATAATCCAATTAAGGTTAAGTGTTCTAGACTCCATTTCAATCATTGAAACATTCTTAGAAGACGACAATATCTGACTCACACAAACTATTAGCTTCAATGCAGTTTTCAAGTGATCGAATGATCAACACGAAACATTCTGAGTCTACATCAAATGATTGTCTCACACAAATCATGTAAGATGTCACCAAGAGATTTTCACATGATCATCTTTTGACTTTCATCAAGAATATAAGATGAACTTGGTTAAAGAGAAAGCTTACCAACACATATTTCGAGAAATATGTAAGCGAGTTAAACTCATCTCGAAATATCAAATGTGTATAAATCGAATACTATATAGTAATACGACTTTTGTTTCAAATAGGAGATAGAGTAGAAATAGACTTTCTGAGTGATAGATGAGTTTCAGTCAACACATACCTTTTGTTGATGAAGTTCCACAAGCTCTCCTTAGTAGTTCTTCGTCTTCAATTGATGAATGTCGTGAAGTTTAAAGCTCAACTATACAATTTATCCTAGTCCGAGACATCGCTATAAGTAGACTAGAAATCAAGACTTATAGTTTTGATCACTAAACTTGACAAGCAAGCTTGAGATAACAACGCTTTCGAGTTCGACCGAGCAGTGCTCTAACAGGTTGTACCTAAATATGGTACCTATATTTGAACGGTTACACCAGTTACCAGGACCGGTCACACCAATTACAAGGATCGGTTCCATCTACACATGGTATCTACTTGTGATCGGTCACACCAGTTACCAGGACCGGTTACGCCAACTATAAGGATTGGTCACACAACTCTTATGATCGGTTATACCAATTACTAGGATCGGTCACACCAATTACAAGGATCGATCATACCATTATATGGTGATTACTTATGATCGGTTACACCAATTACCATGCCAAATCATAAGTCTAGGCATTGTGATCGTTATACCAAGATACATAAACTGAGTTAAGATCGGTTTTACCAAATCACACATATTAGTCATCCAAAGATATGCAATTAACATCCGGACCAATAAGCCTAATTGATTTCCCTTTCGATTCACAAAACAAGTTTATGAATGTACTTCCTTTAAACAAATGTAAAACATTGTTTCCTATGATAAAATCTTCACCATAACCCATACACATAATCATAACAATATATATATAAGATTACGTCGACGTCATATCTACGAAGTTCAAAAATAAGCGTTATACTTCATAGTCTAATTACTTAATACTATGATCATGTCACATCACTAGAGTATAATGTAAAATATATATACTATACACAGCTTCCCAGTTATATTTTCAATATGCACGACTTGAAAGATACTTTAGGAATGAAACAAGTTCAAGTCATTATTACTAACCTTAAGTGGAAAGATGATGTCGTCGTTGTAATTTATTTCTTCTTAACTTTCTTCAGGTCTTCGGAATAATACTTGTATGTCTCAATATTCCTAGACTTTCTAGTCTAACCTAAACGAAGTTGACTCTAGTATTTAATCAAGCGAATATGGATGATTTCTGTGACACTAAAATATGACAACCAAACTTGGCATACCAACGCTTGGTGAGTTCAACCAAGATATGCTCTAACAATCTCCCTCTTTGTGAATTTTAGTGACAAAACTCTTATTACATGTGGAGCTAAACGAATTACAAAATAACTCATTCTTCATACGCTTGATTTCAAATTTCAACAACACAATAACCTGCATATACTCAATCAATAATGTCGTTGTTGAAAATTGAATAACAAAAGGTTTTACTCTCCATAAAGGCAAGCTAGGTAAATATTCAATCCGAACATCTTTGTTATTCCCCTTTTGTAGTAAGTATTACTACACAACAATATGATATGTTTCTACCCCTTAGTCAATGCTTTACTCTTTCGTTAGATATAACTTTTTAAGCACAATTTTTCTTTCCTAGTGATTAAGAATCAGCTGTTTACTCCATATATTTCTACCCTTTTAGTCATAAAATGACAAAGGTTCGAGAAAATAAAGGACAAACCGAAAGGATCTTACAAATCTAAAAGACTTGTATACAACTGTAGATGGGGAAAAACGATTTTTTGGTTTTTAAGGAATTGAGGAGACGACCGTACGGAGGAGACTCCTCGAACCGAGCAAAATTTTAATCCTCACACAGATGCACCGTTGCAAAGGGGGTACTTTAGATTCGAGAGATCAATCTGTAGTACTCCGGCCTAAATCAAGACAATGACCGTTCCAGAGTAAATTCGGTCACAAGAGAGGATAGGTTGATCTGTAGGAGGGAAGCTGAGAAATGTGTGGAATCAATGGTAATCAAAGATTGTGGGTGTATGAATTCTGAATATGATAAGGTCTGAATGATTGAAATTGCTCAATTGAGAGTAGTTGCTCAATTGATGAGTTGATGATCTCGTGTTGTCGATGAGACATGAGATTGATGATGTTATGTTCGTGTGTCCTTCAATCATGATTCAGAGACTTATTTATATTGATGGAATTGTAGACACCATGATCCCATGAAGTGTGACAGTTGATGGAATCAAGGAGTGGGTAAGTGGAGATCGTGTTTGAAACCAGTTGTTCAACGTGTGGAGACTTGGTCGATTCTCCACCCACTACCTCGTGAATTTCTTCAACTTGATTGCACGACTTGCTCATATTCCATCGTGTGTTTGAACACACGTGCCGTAGACCGCCAGACCAAAACCCTAAGTGATATCCCCCAAAGTGACACGATTGACGTCTCGTGGTTTGATGGGACGATGAGTCCATGTAGTTGCTGAGTTGAACATGATGTTCTGAAACTCACGAATTGAACATGTCATGGGACAGAGGTATAATTCTTACGATGAAGTGAGAAAGTATTTCTCATTCGATGGATCATTGAATATTGATTGTCGAACCAATATTCCTTGGTTTGAGGAAATATTTATCATCTGAGCAAGTGTTGCTTATGTGATGAATTGTTGAATATTTGATCGTCTGAGCATGTGTTGCGTATCTGATGGATTATTGGAAGCGTACCAAAAATATTAATTAAAATACTGGTCGCTGAACCGATCATAATTAATAAAATTAATGACCATGAGGTCGTCGTAAAATTATTAAGGTTGGAATCTGGAATGATGACCCTTGGATTCAGAAACCCTAATTTGATCAATTGACGATCAATTCATGGTTCGTCAGAAGTTTAACCATGGGACGAAGGAGGGAGCGACTACATGGGACCGTGGATCATCCATGTAGTTTCCATATGCTCGCGTGAGCAAATACAAAAAACTTCTGAAGAGTTGACGATTTGTTGGTGGAAGAATGATTAAATGCTGGCTTAATCATTTATTCAAAATGCTCGTCTGAGCCTTAGGTGAGAAAACCTAATTAATTATGACGAGGCGAGGGACCGACCATGGAGTCATGAAACCGGCCCTGGGTTGTCGCGTGACCGCCTGACGATCACTTCATGAAAATCCAAAGTGTTTGGAAGAGTTTTGGACCTAATACGTGCAAATTAGGTCAAAACTATGAAAATTGATGGGACCGGCTTCCGTGAGCCAAAGAGCTAATCTTGGTCGGTCAAGATAACGTGCTCGCGTCCCCAAGGCGTCCGCGTCTCAGTCCTGAGAATTTTGATATTTTCTGGCGTGCAATTGAGCGTCCATTCGAGAAAATATGCCAAAATTAGGGTTTTGCTGAAACGAGGGAAACTTCATGAGATGATAGAAAATAATTATAAAATAAGGAATGAGGAGGCGTGGGACCGCCGTGGTCAAGGCATGGTCGGCCGGTCGTGACCATGGTCCCCTGGTTCCTTTTCCTTAATTTTATAATATTTTGATGATTTTATGAAAATTCATGAATTTTTGAGAAATTTGATGAATTTAGGGAGTTTCCATGAATTGAAAGAGTTTTCATGAGTTGAAGGAAGCAAAGAATATTAAAATAATAAAAATAAGGGCGTGTGGGACCGTGGAAGGCATGGCCGGCCGGCTTGGTCCCGGTCCCACGAGTTTCCCTAATTTTTGTGTATTTTTCATGTATTTTTGATGAATTGAGGGAATTTTTCCTAATTTGAGAGAAATACCATGAAATCAAGGAATTTGATGAATTCAAGGAAAACTAATAATAAAATAATAAAACAAAGGGGCGTGTGGGACCGACGAGGGCATGGCCGGACGGCTAGGGTCCCGGTCCCACAAGTTTTCATTATTTTATTTTATTTTATTATTTGATGATTTGTGCAAAAATACCATGAAATCAAGGAGTTTTTTCATGAAATTAGAGAAATAATAATAATAAAATAATAAGAAACCGTGAGGTGTGGGGCCGGCTGGGATCAAGGCATGGCCGGTTGGCCAATGGTCACGCCCCACACTCCTTTCCTTAATTTTATATTATTTTTTATGGATTTATGAAAATACCATGAAACCGAGGAGTTTCCTCGAGACGAAGGAGATTTGATCAAACGAGAGAATTTTCATCAAATCATGGAAAATAATAAAAAATATATTAAAAATATATAAATTGGCGTGGAACTGACCACGACACGGTCGGTCGGTCGTATGTCCGTGTTCCCAGCACCCTAGTCAATATTTTTGATTATTTATTATTTTCTTCCCTATTTTACATAGGTTCATCGTTTCGTTGTATTTTTAAATACTCGTTCGTGCGGTGACTGTTAGTGTATCGTCGTTGAATACACTTTCA
Source organism: Papaver somniferum (assembly GCF_003573695.1). Lineage (NCBI taxonomy): Eukaryota > Viridiplantae > Streptophyta > Magnoliopsida > Ranunculales > Papaveraceae > Papaver > Papaver somniferum. The sequence goes on from NC_039362.1 coordinate 19,793,647, forward strand.
CCATTTGAATAGGGGCTTACTTAGAGGTAGCTCAGACGCCCGGTTGTTGGTTATTTATTACTAATTGTGGAATTCAGTGGAGAATAATTCACAAAACTGAGTAATAAGATGTTTATTATTAATTCATAGGACCAGCTGGGGATTCAACTACGAATTCAGAATAATAAAGTGAGCATTACCATTCCATGGGATCGTAGATTCGACCATAAAATTGGAGTAATTAAGATTTATCTATTACCATTTATGAGACCAATTGTGGATTCGATCATGAAATCGGAGTAATGAGATAATACAATTGTTATTGCCATTCTATGAGATCAAGCCGTGGACTCGATCATAAAATCAGAACAATTGTTTATTTCCATTCCATGGGACCAGTCATGGATTCGACCATGGAATAGGAGCAATTGTTATTGCCATTTCATGGGACCGGTCGTGGATTCAACCGTGGAATAGGAGCAATAATAGATTATTCTGGGAATTCAGTAGTGAATGTCACGGCAGAATTAATCTTAATTAGGAATAATTAACTTTGTGGCTTTATACTAGCAAAGAAAGATGTCTAGGAGTATTAATTATCCCGATATGAGCTTGTCGGTAAGTCATATCCTTTATATAGTCAGGGTAAACTCATTGTTTGTTCCTGAAGACGTTATCTCTCTATACTAGCAGAGAAAGTTGTCTAGGAGCCGTCCATCTCGTGATACTATATAGAAATAATCACTGAAAGTGTTCAGTATTCATGAGATATGCCGTTGTCCAGTCGTGAGACTACATATCTACATGTACTCTGAGAGAAAGTACTCTCCGTTGAGAATTCGATAAGAGACCCGTGTCTCAATATTCACGTCTGATTGCTGGATCAGAGCTTCGTATAATTATGAGTTTACGATTTTAGCCCTTGTCGAAAATCCACCATCTACATTAAGTCCCCTGTTTACTGAGGAAAGTTGTGTTCCTCAGTCAGCATTAAATGGTGATTTTCCGGCCATAAATAATAATACTAGTAATTGAACTTAGTCGTAAGTTGGGACGTTACCGGATTTCGAGAGTATGAGCCAACCACGACTTGACGAAGGCTTCAATGTCATGATTAGAGCGTCGTTTGATGAGCATAAATTGGTGCTGAACCACTGGTTTGGACGACGAGTCCTTGGTCGATTAGGATTCGCGGGCCGACCCCAATAAGAAAATCCTTATTTTAGGAATAGACGCTCGTTTGTTCATTAGTTTATAGAAAAAACAAAATAGACTTGAGTCTAATGATATAAAGTTTTGTTTATGAGCTTTCACGAAAATTTTTATTTTCGATATGTGAGCGTTCACAAATTTTTGAAAATATACTCTCGCTTCAAAGACAGATGCTCGCGCGAAGGAGAAAAAGTATGTAGATATATTTTTCAAATTTACATGGGTTTCACGTTAAATATTTACATATTTTGTAAAATCATGTTTTGATTTTGAACAACTGTTCAAAGTAGACAATTATACATGGTGAAATAATATCTGTATGAGTTTGGCGATATTATAGTGTATGCACACATGTAGAAAACCAGCGAATGTTCATATGAAAGGTTATGTGAATTATTCATAGTTTCATGAAAAGTCAGGTGCTGGTTTTAAATAATGAATTTTGCTCATCTTGGCAAGTTTGAAGAGGCGAGCAAGTTTTTCGAGGGTTTTACGTTATTATCACTAAGTTCGTGATACGTAAATAGGTAAGAGTGGAGGATTACCATTTTTGTAGACGTTGTGAGCACCTTTAATCCATGATTCATTGTTCTACCGAATCCTGCGCTTTGTATGAACGATGTGCTCTGAGTGGTGAGAGATACTTTATACTGAGTTGTATTCCTGGTTATTCCGTTAGCTTTACCATAGGATGATCGTGTAGTGAGATCCCGGATCAATGTATACTCCATGGAAATGGAGGAAAATCTACGGGAGCGGAGACTATAGGGTGTTAGCAAATGATGTGCAGTCCCCAGCCGCTCCTTGTGTCATGACTTTACCCGTGTAATTAGGATCATGAGATCAAGGTTTGTTACTTCTTTTCAGACTTTTGCTCCATCGATTGACGGTCTTCAACTTGTTCCCGGGTAAACAATTCATGAATCCAGCACTGATGAAGAAGTCGATGTAAGTACCCTTTTTCGTGCACGTGATCGTGGCATCTCCTTGAATGACATAATAATAATTGTTGTTGACGAACCCAGGAAGAAATCATGGTATATAAGCATTATGTTAATGAAGCGTGCTCTTCTTTGGTATATGAGAATATGGAGAGTTCCCAAAATCCCGAACCGAATGAAGATAATGGAGTTGCCAACGGAGATTCCAACATTGCCGAACCCTCAAATGGTTTAAAGACTCCCCTAGTAAGTATATATCTTGTGACCTCTTCATAGAAGTATGAAATTTCTGATTTGTGAGTGAATGAATGAAAACCCATGTGAATACACGAGTAATTTTGCCGAAATACGTCACCAGGAAATTTCAGACTTCAGCCTTTAGTAAAAACGCTGTAGAATCTTTGTTTGGGGTCGTATTTTCGACATCTGCATATGTATCCCCAAGCCCAGGAAATTTCCAAGCTTAATCAAAGAAGCTTTTTGAGTTTATAGCTTGTTTAGGATCCGAAATCGACGAAACAGTAAACTTCCAGGAAACCTTCAGAAAATTTACAGCTGGCATGGGGTCCAATGTTTTGGCCACAACTCTTCGCTCGTTTCTCCAATTGTTGTGAATTTTAGATATGTTGTAGGGGACATACATACAAAGATAATTGTATATGACCCATACCTAGATTCTTCACCAATTTCTCCCAGCTCGTCGGTTTGTACAGGACAGCATAAAATTATTTCAGACGGGCTTGTTGTAAAACACTCATGTTGCATCTTTAAACCATTCGCTTGTGTCTTGAACGGTTGGTGAAGGATTGATGTCATTGATTCAATTGAGATCAGTACTCCTTGATTGGCACATGAGCATGGTGCTTGATTACCACCTTGTTTCTGTCAGTCATAGAAACATTACTTCTGAAACCCTGGTCATGGGACCATAACTGAGGTGCTCTCAAGAGGGGATGATGTAATGACCATGGTTTCATGTCCCGGTGGTAACATTACTTTTATGATGAATGATTAGCACTGGAGAGCCCGGCACCACAAGTGTTGGGCTGTGAAATTGATCGTCATGATCGGTGGACCGACAGTCCCCAGTATATTGTTGAATCTCCCTCTTTCGTTTTCCCTTCTTCTGTCAAGACCTAGATAGAGGACCCGGGTAGAAAAAATCGATGTAAAGACCTAGGTGGTCGAAGTTGGAGGTACCTTGATGAAGGACTTGGCGAAAAGACCTAGTGGACACCGATCGACTGTGGAAGTTATGAATCCCGTCCACGAATCTCTGGTTGCGCGTTGTATGCTCTGGAAGTTGTAGAAACCTCATACGACGTCGGAATTCGATGCTTGACACCAACTTTTGAAGCTAAGAGATTGAGTTATTACATGAGAAAAGAATCACTCAATTTGGAGTTGTATAAGTCAGCCAACGAGGCGTGCACATTTGTAATTTGTAATCCCGTACAGATTTTTCAGATCTCGTAGACCTGACAGAAAAGGCCATATCTTTTAGCTCGTATGTCCGATTGATGCGCCCTTTTGGTATGTTGTATAAGAGACATAGACGAACATCTTTTGTTGAGGCAGTATTGTCCTATTCCTCACTCATTGGTACGTTTTTGTAAACCCATGGGCTGAAGTATGTTGTACTTTATCTGTAGAACATCTTGTAGAAGACTTTGGCTTGTGACCGTCCACCATGCAAGCTTTCGGAAGATGCTCATGCTAATGTGTTTTCACGTCTAGATATATTGATATGAATCATTAGTGCTTGGAGAATTCCGCTTCATGTGTAACACTTCATAGAATGATAAGTTGATGAAGCCATGTCATGAGGATGTTTCTCCCGTTGTTGATGCTAAGATCACGATTGAGTTTTCTCCATAAATTCTTATTGATGCTGAGACCATGGAAGGATTTCCACTAGATATCCTTGTTGATGTCGATGTTATGGCCAGAGCTGCTCCAGAGATCGAAAAGGATGGAACCATGATTATTCGTTGCTCCTCCATTCAGTGAGCATTTATATTGACGAACTGAGTTAAGAATCCAGTATACTGGGAGTTCAACCTGAGTGCTCTTGAAAGCATGATTGTATCGTGAAGCGGCTTTGTAAGTGAATCCACGTTGTTGTGGAAGATATCAGCAGAAATCTCTGTTCTCAGGTTGCCCAGTGTATGTTGAAGGAGTTGGTGACATTCATGTATGAATGATGTTGCATCTGCTTCAGAAGTCTTATAATGAGATAATGAAGACTTATCGAATGTAGTGTCGATCGTGATGGTGTTGAATCTGTCGAGATATTTGTGTTGAATCCAGAGGCGCCATTATCGAAGGTGTACTCTTTGATTGGGAGTACAATTTGAAGGCTTCTTGAGTGTTGAAGCGTCATACCCCTTGAGAATGTCTTAGGTTTGATCTTCTGGGCCCCGACTATCTTCTGTTGATTCAGCATTCCTTTCGTTACAGCAGTGGGATTCAACACTTGTGCAGAAATCAGAGCTTTCTAATTTTGTGGCACACATGGACAATCCTGCAAGGCTATGTAGAAACTCTCAAAGTGTTCTTTGACATGTTTGGACATTATCTCAGCAATGAACGTCTCAGTGCTCGATTCGGAGAAATGTTAGATTCAACCAGTTGGTAAAATGCTAATGCGATGAAGTTACCATTCATAACGTCTTACAAAGTTGCTAGCAGAATTAAGTCCCCATGCTAGGATAGCATGTGAGGAAATAAATGACGTAGACACGGGAGGAATGAGACTTTCATGAGTGTGGAACATCTTGATGAATGTCTATGCATCTTTTGCAGGTTCTCGCTTCAATCTCGTCAAAGTTCGAAATTCCTCCAAGTGCTCTGATGATGGGATGTCGGTGATGTGCAACCAAAGACGCTTTGTCAACATGGATCCACGCTCGTCTGAAGAACATGTCATATTCTGGATCATCTTGATTATGTGAAACTTGGTTTCTGTCCAGGTTAAGCTTATGTCCACCTTGAGAGTGATGTAGCCATAAATATTTCTAAGCGATCCTTCAAGGTCTCTGATTGATATGAGATCACGACTAGCTTGTTGCCGAGTGCTGCCTGCGGCTCCGAGGGTTTTCAGTGGAATGGTGTTGATAGTGGTGCCAGCATGGACCAACGTTCTCCCGAATTCGTTTCTTCTGAGATTGAGTATGGTAAGCAGTCCCCAGTCGAACATCTCTTGATCTGTGGCTGGAGGCTCAAGAAGTATTTCCGGAATGAACTTCTCGACACGATGTGGTTCAGTGCTGTGAACATGTCTCTCCTTTGTGCCTTCAACGGATAGAGCAATCCACATTCGACCAAGGATTGAACTGCCTCTTTGACAGGTTGTTCACAGAGTCGAGGTATTGATTGGGAGAGGATCTGTGTACTCCTTCAGTCCCCAGTTGAATCTTGTGTAGATCAACCTTCTCTTTGAATATGTGCTTAAAAATATTGTAGTTACTTGTTGGATGATTGATGAATCCATGAAGATGACAGTATCTAGGGTTCTCCATCTTGCTTCAGTTGGCTCTGTTTGATGAACATTAAGTTGATTGTATTATCTTGCACCCAGACTTCCGGAAACTCGATCACTTCAAGGAGGTTTGAGTCTGTCCGATCATTTCCCGTTTATTGATGCTAGGTCGAGGTTTGTGCATCTTGGTTATCCTTCCTTTGTGATTTTGAAGGAGCTGAGGTATGCTTGCACGGAGGTTCGAATTTTCGTTTGCTCCATTCCGCAACAGCGTTTGTGGAAGGCTGGAGGTTGTACTGCTTGTTGATCAGATGTCTGCTACCTCGAGCGTGGTTCTTCAGACTTTGTAGCTTTTTTTCTTTCCAGTAAAGCGGGTGCAGTAGTCGCCGATCTCTTCGCCGCTTCATGAAGCTCTGAAAAGGTATGAAAACGTAGATTTTCCAACAAATCTCTGTAAACCGGGATCATGTTGTTGATACAGAATTCTACCAGTTGTTTCTCTGTGACGCTTGGATCATGACAGTCCAGGGCCTGGGCTCTGAATCTTTTCACATAATCATTGGGATGTTCATCGCTCCTTTGAAGCATCCTTCCTAGATCAGAGAGAGTGACTTTCTCTGGCACGAAGAAGTATTTTCTGTAGAAAGCATTAATCATCTCTCCCCAATCGGTGATACTTCCCGGTGCGTTGTACCAGGTGTATGCTCTGCCTCAGAGACTTCGAAAATTCCTTCAGACCGACGACATGGTTGTGCTCGTGTTCGCCCGAAACCGAGAAATGTGTTTTTGAGTATTGCATGTTCCATCATAAAGAATGAATTTTGGAGAGGTATAACCTTTTGGGAGAGGAATCCTCCGTATGGCAGTGGATATGAGGGTTGACGAAGATGGAAAGATGATGTCTTGTCTTTTCCTCGATGTTCAAAAGAGTGCTCCAGGTCTTCACGAGTGATTGATGAAACTTGCAGGTTCCATTGCTGGAGAGTCATTTGCAGCTTTGCGGGATTCTTCATCATGTACAACATGGATTGGAGAGATTTCAGGATCAGCAGTTGAAGATGTTTCTTTAACTTTTCCTTTCTCGCGATGAGGATGAGTTTGTTCAGACGCAAGCTTTTCTGTGAGAGTTTTGGGATAAGTACACAACTCTTTATGTGCTGCATCCACGTCAATCTGAACCTTCATGAGATCAACAATGGCAGGATGATTTCCCCTTGTTTCTTCAGGAGATCAACGAAGAGTAAATTGTTGATGGCGCAAGTGCCGTCACTTGCAGGGGTGATCACTGGAGCACCAATGCTTGGAGCAGTAGTAGTAGCAGGTTGCGTCGAAGGAGTAGCATTAGCGGTACCACTAGAGCTTGCGATATTAGGATTGGGTTTGAACCCGGATTGGTAGACCTAAGACCGTCCATCCTTGTGAGAATGGATATTGCAACCGAGAGAATGATCTCCCACTGCGGTCCCCAATCTGTAGATGGGGAAAAACGATTTGCTGGTTTTTAAGGAATTGAGGAGACGACCGTACGGAGGAGACTCCTCGAACCGAGCGAAATGTTAAACCTCACACAGATGCACCGCTGCAAAGGGGGTGCTTTAGATTCGAGAGATCAATCTGTAGTACTCCGGCCTAAATCAAGACAATGATCGTTCCAGAGTAAATTCGGTCACAAGAGAGGATAGGTTGATCTGTAGGAGGGAAGCTGAGAAATGTGTGGAATCAATGGTAATCAAAGATTGTGGGTGTGTGAATTCTGAATATGATAAGCTCTGAATGATTGAAATTGCTCAATTGAGAGTAGTTGCTCAATTGATGAGTTGATGATCTCGTGTTGTCGATGAGACATGAGATTGATGATGTTCTGTTCGTGTGTCCTTCAATCATGATTCAGAGACTTATTTATATTGCTGGAATTGTAGACACCATGATTCCATGAAGTGTGAAAATTGATGGAATCAAGGAGTGGGTAAGTGGAGATCGTGTTTGAAACCAGTTTCTCAACGTGTGGAGACTTGGTCGATTCTCCACCCACTACCTCGTGAATTCCTTCAACTTGATTGCACGACTTGCTCACATTCCATCGTGTGTTTGAATACACATGCCGTAGACCGCCAGACCAAAACCCTAAGTGATATCCCCCAAAGTGACACGATTGACGTCTCGTGGTTTGATGGGACGATGAGTCCATGTAGTTGCTGAGTTGAACATGATGTTTTGAAACTCACGAATTGAAAATGTCATGATAGAGGTATAATTCTTACGATGAAGTGAGCAAGTATTTCTCATTCGATGGATCGTTGAATACTGATTGTCGAACCAATATTCCTTGGTTTGAGCAAATATTTATCATCTGAGCAAGTGTTGCTTATGTGATGAATTGTTGAATATTTGATCGTCTGAGCATGTGTTGCTTATCTGATGGATTATTGGCAGCGTACCAAAAATATTAATTAAAATACTGGTCGTTGAACCGAGCATAATTAATAAAATTAATGACCATGAGGTCGTCGTAAAATTATTAAGGTTGGAATCTGGAATGATGATCCTTGGATTCAGAAACCCTAATTTGATCAATTGATGATCAATTCATGGTTCGTCAGAAGTTTAACCATGGGACGAAGGAGGGAGCGACTACATGGGACCGTGGATCAACCATGTAGTGTCCATATGCTCGCGTGAGCAAATACAAAGAACTCCTGAAGAGTTGGCGATTTGTTGGTGGAAGAATGATGAAATGCTGGCTTAATCATTTATTCAAAATGCTCGTCTGAGCTTTAGGTAAGAAAACCTAATTAATTATGACGAGGCGAGGGACCGACCATGGATTCATGAAACCGGCCCTGGGTTGTCACGTGACCGCCTGACGATCACTTCATGAAAATCCAAAGTGTTTGGAAGAGTTTTGGACCTAATACATGCAATTGTACAAATTAGGTCAAAACTATGAAAATTGATGGGACCGGCTTCCGTGAGCCAAAGAGATAATCTTGGTCGGTCAAGATAACGTGCTCGCGTCCCCAAGGCGTCCGCGTCTCAGTCCTGAGAATTTTGATATTTTCTGGTGTGCAATTGAGCGTCCATTCGAGAAAATATGCCAAAATTAGGGTTTTGCTGAAACGAGAGAAACTTCATGAGATGATAGAAAATAATTATAAAATAAGGAATGAGGAGGCGTGGGACCTCCATGGTCAAGGCATGGTCGTACGGTCGTGACCACGGTCCCGTGGTGCCTTTTCTTTAATTTTATAATATTTTGATGATTTTATGAAAATTCATGAATTTTTGAGAAATTTGATGAATTTAGGGAGTTTCCATGAATTGAAAGAGTTTTCATGAGTTGAAGGAAGCAAAGAATATTAAAATAATAAAAATAAGGGCGTATGGGACCGTGGAAGGCATGGACGGACGGCTTGGGCCTGGTCCCACGAGTTTCCCTAATTTTTGTGTATTTTTCATGTATTTTTGATGAATTGAGGGAATTTTTCCTAATTTGAGAGAAATACCATGAAATCAAGGAATTTGATGAATTCAAGGAAAACTAATAATAAAATAATAAAACAAAGGGGTGTGTGGGACCGGCTAGGGCATGGCCGGACGGCTAGGGGCCCGGTCCCATTAGTTTTCATAATTTTATTTTATTATTTGATGATTTGTGCAAAAATACCATGAAATCAAGGAGTTTTTCATGAAATTAAAGAAATAATAATAATAAAATAATAAGAAACCGTGAGGTGTGGGGCCAGCTGGGACCAACGCATGGCCGGTTGGCCAATGGTCACGCCCCACACTCCTTTCCTTAATTTTATATTATTTTTTACGGATTTATGAAAATACCATGAAACCGAGGAGTTTCCTTGAGACGAAGGAGATTTGATCAAACGAGAGAATTTTCATCAAATCATGGAAAATAATAAAAATGTATTAAAAATATAAAAATTGGCGTGGAACTGACCACGACACGGTCGGTCGATCTTGTGTCCGTGCTCCCAGCACCCTGGTCAATATTTTTAATTATTTATTATTTTCTTCCCTATTTTACATAGGTTCATCGTTTCGTTGTATTTTTAAATACTCGTTCGTGCGGTGACTGTTAGTGTATCGTCGTTGAATACACTTTCACCATTTGAATTGGGGCTTACTTAGAGGTAGCTCAGACGCCCGGTTGTTGGTTATTTATTACTAATTGTGGAATTCAGTGGAGAATAATTCACAAAACTGAGTAATAAGATGTTTATTATTAATTCATAGGACCAGCTGAGGATTCGACTACGAATTCAGAATAATAAAGTGAGCATTACCATTCCATGGGATCGTAGATTCGACCATAGAATCATAGTAATTAAGATTTATCTATTACCATTTATGAGACCAGTTGTGGATTCGATCATGAAATCGGAGTAATGAGATAATACAGTTGTTATTGCCATTCTATGAGATCAAACCGTGGACTCGATCATAAAATCAGAACAATTGTTTATTTCCATTCCATGGGACCAGTCGTGGATTCGACCATGGAATAGGAGCAATTGTTATTGCCATTCCATGGGACCAGTCGTGGATTCAACCATGGAATATGAGCAATAATAGATTATTCTGGGAATTCAGTAGTGAATGTCACGGCAGAATTAATCTTAATTAGGAATAATTAACTTTGTGGCTCTATACTAGCATAGCAAGCTGTCTAGGAGCATTAATTATCCCGATATGAGCTTGTCGGTAAGTCATATCCTTTATGTAGTCAGGGTAAACTCGTTGTTTGTTCTTGAAGACGTTATCGCTCTATACTAGCAGAGCAAGTTGTCTAGGGGCCGTCCATCTCGTGATAATATATAGAAATAATCACTGAAAGTGTTCAGTATTCATGAGATATGTCGTTGTCCAGTCGTGAGACTACATATCCACATGTACTCTGAGAGAAAGTACTCTCCGTTGAGAATTCGATGAGAGACCCGTGTCTCAATATCACGTCTGATTGCTGGATCAGAGCTTCGTATAATTATGAGTTTATGATTTTATCCCTTGTCGAAAATCCACCATCTACAACAACCTATAAGAGTTAAGCACGAAGGTTTAACATACCACTTTAGATAACCAATATTAAAATCGAAACTACAAAAGTAATTTAGTTTCAATATGTTATCAAGGAAACAATTTCTTGAAGCAATTTCCCCTAAAATCCAACAATTCGACTAAGATACTCGATTCTTTTGTTGGACCGATTGCGTACGTACAATCGTTTGTTTCAATAAAACTAAAATAAATATCAGAATTAACATTATTTTTCTCGTCAGGCTCTAATTATTCAGACAATAACTTAAACCTTTCCCTTTAGACAAGAGAAACACTAGGTTAGTTAACTAGTTTTTCTTGTCAATGCTTTCAGTTAGACTTGAATAATCAAATTCTCCAATTGATAAGTCTAACTAAGATCAAAATTAACTTAGTTTCTCTTATCCGGAATCAATTGGACTAAACAAATGATCCCATATTTTTTAAGGCATAAAGGATAGATACAAACCAAACTAAATTATTTTCTTAATCGGAAGCAATTGAAAAAATATAAACATTACGACACCGCAATTATACCGAATTTTGTTAAGCAAAAACACTTGATACCCAACAATAAAGAAGATACCAAATAATAAGTCAAATAAATTGACATAGTTTTTCTTAACCGGAAACAATTGAATCACATAAACAATCCCTACACAATATAATGGAACATATCAATTATACCAAAATTTTGTAAAGCAAAAGCAAAATATATGCAATATAAACATTCCTTTCTTAAAAAGGAAAACGATTAAATAACAAATTCGTTACATCCATTTCCTCAGCCACTACTCCCCAGAAAGATATATCATTAAGCGCAAGTTCAAATAAGAACTCTCCCCCTATGTGTTGTCATCCTCTCGCAAGAACAAAAGAACAACAACAAAAGCAACCTTAACCAGAGAAAGGTTGAATCAGTTTTGACTAATGCGTGCTAATAGCAAAAGTTGAATACTCGAAACACATATGTTATGCTAAACACAACTCATGTAAACATAAATTGATTCAACAGATTGTGAGTTTTCACATATGAGTTTCAATTGGAACACCTTATGATCCTTTGATAAAGCCTACCAACATGGGATAGAACTTAATCCTGCTAAATCAAAAGGACACGCAAATCATAAGGGTCTCACCATATGAGATCGAATATTAAGGTTAATGAAAACCGAAATCAGACATCTCATAAACTGAAAACACATAGCAAAAATATAGGCATTCATTCACCGGCCATGTAATCGGAAACTATCACACAAAAACATAAAATAATAATTTTATTCATAAATGATTGATAGTTTTATTCAAAATATACCTTACACAAGAGATATCGAAATAAATCAATACATTGATGTCTATTTTTCTTTAGGTAGATCTTATTCATCTTCTTTTTCCTCAGTCTCCATGATTTCATCAAGATTTTCTTCAGACGTTTCCAGATTGACAGAGTGAAATCTAATCATTTGAAGATCATGAACATCTCTATAGGATGCCCAACATAAAGCATGTAAAATGATTTCCTTGTGGGCAATTGAGGAAATTTCTTTCAGGAGTTCTTCTCTTCCAATTAGCTCAAGAAATCCTTCACAAAGACTAGTTGCCCTAACTTCAATAAGGGAGGACATAATCTGATACGAGCATAATTATGAACAGAGTTCGAATCTTCTCTTATTAGACTATCTAGGGGTGTAACTAATACCCGAAAATACTCGTCATGCCTGTACCCAAAGTAGCCCAAAGCATGTTATGGCCCGTCGCGGACTGTCTGGCTTGAATTAATTTATTGCGCGCGCTCAGGATTTTCAATTAATTATAATGACCGACCTAAAAGTTTTCTATATGCCATCAATCATTTAATATCTTCTTAAAAATACTTAAAAGTTAATATTTTATAATTTTTTATTTAGAGAAATAAAATATATAATTATTTTTATTTATAATTAGCATTTTCAAAGCATTAATGGTAGTATATTTTCATATTTAGAAAGTTTATTGTACTCTAATTAATTATTAATTATAGGCTAAAATATATATTTTAGTTGTGAAACAGAGAAAGGAGAGAAGAAGACACGTGTAAAGACAAGAAAAAGGAAGAAATTTTATTAATCAGTGTGTGTTAGCAAACATTAGAGCCTGTATTTATTGGGCTAGACATAAGGGCATCCCAGTAATAAACGAAATTCACCCAAGATATTCTTAACATAATTACATGTTTATAACACTCCCGTTAATGACATGGTGTCTAAGCTAATTACAAACGTACCAGGAAAACTCAAAACAGAAAAACCTGAAATTGCATAAGCATGTAAAGACTCGGAACAATGTCGGACACACAAATTTTTCCTCGTTAAAACCTTGATGAGGAAAACCCAGTATGACAAAATCTTGATGAAGTAAAATGGTACAACGCGGTAAAGTCCAGTGAATGCACCTTAATTTGATGATGGCGCTCCCTCTGATAAATACTTCAGTCAAACCTTAGCATGCAAATCTATGAGCCGAGACTTTCCAATTTTGAAGAACAAATTTCTTGAATGCAGAAGACTAATGTTCTTTCATGAAGATGTCGGATAGTTGATGAAGTTTTCTTTTATGTTGCACAAGCAGTATTGTCTCCGATTAATACTTTTGTGGAGTCTACATTCTTCTTCAATACACTGAGAACATGTGTCATGGATTGCTAGCTTCCCGATATGAGTTGCAAAAATTTTTGATATAGTTTATTCAACATAGATTCAAGATGTAGATGAATTATCATAAGTGAACAAAACCGTATTTGTGGTCATACCTTATGTGGATCGAAATGACATTCAACTTATCAAGGGCTTGTTATGTTGATTTTTTCTAACAAAATGACCTAGTTAATGGTGGGAATCCACCAAATAGCTGAAATTATATAACTCCCCCTTGGATGACCACCATGTTGAAATTTCCTCACTAAAACCTTGCCAGTAAAACCAATGGGAAAATTTTGGCCGAAGGAAAAATAACACAAATATCAAAATTTTGAAGAAAATTAAACGTCAACAAGATGTTGACTCGTTAAAACCTTGTCAGGAAAACCACATTGGACAAAACTTGGAACGAAGGAAAAAGATTAAAACTTTTGAAGATTTATGAATGCTAACCCAACTATATGAATTTTTACAAAAAACAAGCATCAAGATAATATCTTTAGTCTATCTTAAAGACGAGTTTATGCTAGCATAATTCTAACTGCAAATCTAAGAAAGAAAAGAAAAATAAAATTTATGCTGCTAAAGTGTGAATTTTGTGTTTTTAAGGACTCCTCAAGAGACCTATAAAGCCGATGTCATCAAATAATTAATCTGGATTCTTGGATTTGTACCAAATTTTTAGAAACACACGAAGAATTGTTAAACTTGACATATATAGTCGAGTCAAGTGGCTACCTGAATATAATTTGAATCCTCAAAGGTTTACAATTTAGAAAGCTTTTTCTCTGATGATATACAAGTACTTCAAGGACTACCATGTCAAATGTACCATAGAAGGAGAACAATTATTAGACCAATCCTAGGGTCTGATCAAAAGTCAATACCTCAAATCGTTTATACAACAAACTTATTTCTCCAATAACGCATTATGACTACACCAATCTATAAGTAATATGCTTGGAAAAGTTAAGGTATTAGGTCTTGGATCCAAAATTACGTTAATCGGGAAACTATAATAAGCCAATCTAATATAGATTACATGCCAACCAATCACATATGTCAATATTCCTCTGCAAAGGTCGGGGTTCCCAACCATCCTCATTTATTATTTCAAAAGCTATTATAAACGAATATTCGACAATTTATAGCTTACTACGATCCCACATAATTCCAAAATGTATGCACACTTTGAAATTTCAAAATTTACTGGTATCAGCGCCCACAGGTGTTATAATCTCCTATTATTCAAATAAGGAGATATGAATTTTGAGAATGTGAATTGTATTATCATGGACTCTATTAGAGCATATTCGTAGCCTATATAAAAATGCTAAATGCTTGCTAGATGGGATTGGATTTGCCTTTTCAAACGGCATAAGCTTATTGGAAAACTAAATGAGTTTTTTTTCACGCCTATTTAATGGCAGCCTTTTTCGATTTCATCAATAATGGGAGAGAAATGATATAACATTTAATTTAATTAGAGGCAATCTCTAATAGCATAGAGTCTCCCCCTGATTTTGGCGGAAATTGTCATCTCATATACGAAAAAAAAATTCGTAGAGTATTATCCGATTAAATCAAGGACATATACTCATAATAATTTCTGGATTTTAGCAATACCAGTTGGACTGTAAATAATGACTTCAAAATCCATAAAAAAAATCATCTTAAAAATAAAATAAAATCGCAGTCTTTTTGACATACAAATTTGACATCAACCATGGCTTACAACCAAAAACATGTAAAATATGCAAATAAATCTCCGATAATTTTGTGACCTACAGAGCTAACGAGAAATCACTAGTAGAATAATTACAGAAATTTTCTTTAATAAAAATAATTAACATTAAGGTCAATATAGTCACTACAAAGACTAATGATATTGGCTAACATGTCGGGTGCGCACCCTTTGATATTTTATGTCGTACAACATTCTAAATTTAAGTAGAAAAATTCCAAATATCGGAGATTATCACTATGATAAAGATTTAAAAAAAAATCTCAACATCCCCCAGGAATTGAACAATTCCTCGTTTCATTGGTATCTGCAATGATAACATAACGGTATTTTATCCCTTTAAGATCGATAGGGAGAAAGGTTTCCTGGATTAATGAAACCATTACCTTTATTCCATTTTTACAATGAATAAAAATTCGTATATCGGTTGATGAATGGTTTCTAGAAAAACCATACTTGAAGGTAAAGGTTTGTTTTGAACGATTATCATCATTCTAACCATATTGGCAAAACTACAGAAAATATGTTAATTCATTTTCTCTCATCATCTTATAAAGACGATGGAGAAAAATCCAATATCAATTGGTTTGAACAATCCACCAAATTTAATCGACAAAGGAAAAAAGATATTGTCATTTTAGTTATCGCATCTGAAAAATCCGCTTTATGGTTGACCAATGATTCCCTATAAAAACAAAAATAGAAACCATATGGATAAATCACATGATCCTTGTCTAGAGGTCAAAGATACCAAATTCAATTGGCAGTAAGTTTTTCAACCATGCACATGACTATATAATTACCATATAGGTAATTAAATTGTATAACACAAATTATTTTGGTGATTACAGTTTCACCAGAGGAAAAAAAAAACATATACCAAAATCACATGATAAGATGCGATATTGTACGCAGACATGGTGGAAATCGATCTCATGCACATCTTTCTACGATGGAGCAAAGAAAGATATTATCAGTTAAATGGTATATTTTCTACCATGTACAGAAATTACTACCATTATCATTCCACAAACACATATGATTGAATACTGCAATTTTGAATACTTAATTCAAGTATATATTGAAACAATATAAGGCCTATTCCTATGCACATGCCAACAAAATGGTGTTTGGCATACCAGGTGGCATGGCAAACCATTTGCGGCATTATGGGAAAACCGATTAGCGCTAGACTTTCCATCGAGCGATATTAACTATAACGTCAGCGATAAAGTCTTTATCGCTAGTGGTATAAATAATATCGCTCGATATTAGCTAGGTTGTTGACGTTATAAACAAAATCGCCAGCATTTGATATTCTAGCGCCTATAAATATCGCACCAACACTATTCCACCCTTCACAATTCCCTACTCAACTCTTCTTTTCCCTTCTCAACTATTATTTCCTTCTTAAACAAAATCACTTCTTAAACAAAAATGGAGAGAAGAAAAAAGAAACAAAAGAGCCAAAGGATGTACTAGTACCCCAGCCAGTGGAATAAGTTTTGTTGTGGATAAAAATTATGAGTTTAATAATGTTAGACAAGTAGCCGGTGAAGGTATCTTCTCTAATCACCTACCTTACCATGAGGAGCGAGTTAATTCGGTAACTCTAATAGGTGGATGGACTGAGTTAAATACGATTTATGCATTACTTCCCCCTGTTGTTCAAGAGAGAATTAGAAGATATCCTTGGAGACATCTATATTATATTCAAACCAGATACCACCGGACTCAAGGAGTTCAAGTTATATTTGAAAGATGGTGGAAGACTACAAACACGTTCTTTTTCAAGGACTTTGAATGTGGTAAGTTAGTTTTGTATAGTATTTCTTTTTTAAATTATGTATTTTGTTTTATAAAAATCAACAAACGCTAATTATGAATAATTATTATTAATAGGAGTTTCCCCGCTAGATTTGTACATGTTAACTGGAATTCCATGTGAGGGAATCTTACTTCCATTTAACACACTAAATTGGTTGACAGAAGACAAATGGAAACAAAACTTCCTTTATACTCTAGTGAATTAGAAGGAAATCATAGAAAAATAAAAGCGCATGGGTTAAAAGTGGCTGGGTAGAAAATTCTTTTACAACGTTATGCTAGGAATATGGAGGAGAACAGGCGAGCTGGTAATCAATATTTGTTCCCTAACCATTATGAGGAGATCGAAAGGGTGTTTGTCTTGTGGACACTAGGCCAATGTACATTTCCAAATGCTAGATCAGTGGTCTTAATTGGTTTTCTCGAAGCATTAGAAGATTTAGATCAAGCACTAACATATGATTGGGGGTCTGCTATTTTATCAGAGATTTACATGGCACTTGGTGATAACTCGACGTGTGTCAAATATAGTTTTAATGCTTTTTGGGGAGTTCTGGAGGTAAGAACCAATATTTTTCCAAATATTTGTTTGTTATTTTCACATTGAAAATTTATTAACCAATAATGTTATTATTTGAAGTATTGGTGATATACATGGTTCCGTGTTACGGAACCTTCTCTTAAGAATCATACCAATGTTTTTCCGATCATAAGGAAGTACGATTCCGAGAATTGGAGACCTGTACAGATTTAAGATGGGAAACATACTTCTATTGTTCATAAGATTCAGAAGTTGAGTAGAACAATCCATAACTTTATCTCCCATCCGTATGAAGAAATACCTGAGTTCGAAGAAGAACAAGCTCAGAGAATGTTACAGCTAAGCCTTACAGGATCGTGTTATACAACCCTATTTCTCAAAAGGGTGTTTGGTATTATGGTGAAAGACAACTTCTTCAGTTGCAAAGAAGATTAGTTATATCCGTCAACCCTACCAAAGTTCTGAGGTTTCTGAATATGACTACTTCAAATTGTTAAGGGAAGGTCATCATTGGAAAGAAACTGATCAATTGATCCATGAGCCAACGGATAGAAATGAGTACCTATTTTGGTTCGACACTATTTTCAAGCCCAATATTGCTATGCAACCTCAAAGTTTGGGTCGTGTTGGTTTCCCAGATTTAGGTAGGATGCCACTTGCTGACGACTATCTTCCTTCCCAACCTCCACGAGAGACGGGCGACGCATTTGCATATCCTTCTCAAAGTTCATCGTCAGTTATGCCACCATTTTCTTGGGAGGTACAGATTATATCCGCCACATCTGGAGAGGTTTTTACTTATCCAATTACTTTCAGTGCACCTGATCGGAGTTATCCATACTGGGGGGTCAATACCACACCGGCGGAGTATCACACTCGGTGTAACAATTATGAAGCTCGACTTCAGGGATTTTAGAGATTCCACTTGGAGGAGTTGCAAAAACAGAGGGACAGCATGATGTTTGACATGACTCAAGGATTTAAGGGTAATGATAGTTCAGGTAGTAGTAGGGGAATGAGTCCCACTGTTAGAGAAATGAGTCCCAGTGGTAGAGGTGGTAGAGGAATGACTCATTTGAGTCCCAGTGGTGGAGGAATGAGTCCAACTGGAAGTCACCAAAGTCGTGGAAGTGAAAGAATATTGAGACGTCGTATGCAGGAGGTACCAGAAAGTTCTACTCCAAACATAGTATTAGATACTCAAGTAGAACGTGTAGATGATGAAAACGTTAGCATGGATACAACTCTAGCACGTCCGTTTGGACAGATGGACATAATGACTCCTGGTGGTGGTGTGAACTTAGAATTAATTACTGGGATTAGGCAAACGAATTTGTTTACCTCAATTGCCTCAACCCCCACCCCCACCCACCCACAATTGCCTCAAGCTCATCAGCATTTCAGTTATATTAGCAAACTCCTCCATCATATCAACAACACGCATTTCAAGATTCATGTTCCCTTGCATCTTATTAATTACCAAGGTTATGCTGATTCTGATGAGACTCAACCACCAAGTGAGTCTCAAACCGAACAAGGCTCGATAACTGAAATGTTGAACAGTATCCTTGATCCAGAAGACGTGGGTAATTGGGTCTTTGGTCAAGAAAGAAACAATCAAGGAAATCAGTAGTTTATTTGCATAATTTAGTTTAAATATTTCAAATGTAATCTTTTTATTTAATTAATTAAACTATCGTTTAATTAAAAACTAGTTTTATATTTCAACATAATATCTCAAATCTATATCCCTTGCAACTGAAACCCAACATCGAATTACAGAATTATTTTCTTAAATTGTGAGTTGAATTCAGGTACTTATCATAATATTTTCATAAATTATAATCGTGAAAAATTACAGCCGTTAGATGATGAATTAATAAGTGATAATCAAACGAACGAGCTACAGCTTGACTAACGCTAGCGATTGACTGACCAATGAGCGCAGGAAAGACCATCGAGCGATGGAATCTCTATCGTTCGATGGAAACTCTGTCGTGTATGCCTATATGCCAAGACTGACATATAGGCATATGAGTTTGGCAGTTTGGCATATCCATAGTGGGTGCATATATGCCAAATATCATGTTTCAGCATGTGCATAGGAATAGGCCTAAGAGGAAGAAAAAATATGGGTAAAAAGTAGTAATATGAATATAGAATTACTTATCTGCCGCAACATATCCAGTCTAGAATTGGTATCAAACCAAACAGGTCATAAGGCGTGGAGCAGCATCCATAATATTGGAGTGTCATTATACACCATTAAACTTCATGGCACATGAGGGCTCTGCGGATCGACAATAATGTGGATGCACATGAGGGCTCTGCAGATCGGCGATAAAATCGAGTCAACCCAGTTTCGAAAATCCTTCCAAATTTCCATGAACTCCTGATTCCTTTTGTTTCAGGATGATTATTGCTAGACTCAATCTTCATATTTTTTTCCTTGGATCTTCTATTTTAAGCAATTTGAGTTTAATCTTAGGGATTACTAAAAAATTTCCCCTAATTTACATCCTTTTTTTTTCTTAGTGTTCTAGGTATTTTTTTGCTTTCTTCATTTTCTCTTAATACTGGTTTTTTCAATAAATCTTATCAGATTTTGTTTTTCCCTCATTCAATTTCTATTTCAAAATTATTGGTGTTCGATTTGATTGTTCAAAACTAAATTTGATTTTCAAATTTTAAATCTTCTTCCTTTAGGTTTTCCTAATATGATAAAATATAATCCCAAATTAATGTTCACAATTTGTTGTCTGCTTCTCTGTTGTTGCAGGGAAAGCATTATTTGAGCTAATGCTCAGTTGAGGCCATCTCCGGTCAATAGCTTCTTTCCGAGTAGGAGAGTTCTGCTACAGTGTTTCGAGGGTTTCACTAGTCGGCAAAAGGATTTTTCCTTGAGAGCAAGTAAAGTATCTCTCTTATTGGGTAAGGAAAAATCCCTCCAGTCAATTCCTAAATATTTGTTCTAAGAAATAATCATTACTTTCAGTAGTAGATATTACTTGGGAACTACTTCTAAGAAAGAGGCTGGTTTCATCATTATACTTCATGTCAGTGATCATAGTCATCAAAACTTCGGGCATAACGACCTTCTGCTACAAGTGGCAAGTTTATTGAGAAGTAAGGTCTCATCAGAAATTTATAAATCAATTTGTAGTCATCATAAATTAGAAATGTTGAAGATTGGTGTAGAAGTGGCAAAGTTTTACAGATGCTACAGTTATAAGACTGCATGCAATCAGAAAATCCGTAAGAATAATCATACCAAATCTCTGTTACCTCCTTTCTATTTCATACAAGTGTCTCTTAGCATAAGGAAGTACACCTATATAAACATAAAACCTTTGCATTGTCCTCATAAAACCCTCATCAGTTTAACCTTCCTCTGCACCCTTACACAAAAAAGCAAAAAACAAAATCCATAGTCACTCTTTTTTCATTTCACTCAAAAATCCATAATCTTTTCTATCTTCTAATACCAGGAGAAATTTCTGATGTTCTAACTAGGAACTACATTACTCATCTTACTGAAATTCTAGAGGATAATAATAACCTTCTTTCAATTTCAGTTAAGAAATATGTTGAGTTTCTTAGGAATGCTGCAGTTGATATAGAAAATAGAAAATTTCTTAGATTGATTGTAAAAAATTTCAAGGAAATTAAAAAAAATGGTCATCCTAGAGGTCTCAAGACAGGAGAAGTAGTCCATGCATTAAACATGTCTTGGTCTCCAACTGGCAGAACCATTGTTAAGAAGACAACTGATCCTAAGATATTCATCATCAGATTCTCAAATGCTGCTGACTTTGTTGCGGCTATCTACTCAATTCCAAACAGAGTTCATGGTTTTCTTCTTTCTATGAGAATGTGTAATAATGAAGCTAGAGCGGAAGTAGTATACTTTACGACTCAGGATTATTGGGCCAAATTCATTTTAAGAGGGGATTTGGTTGAAAAGAGTTTTGTGGCGAAGCAAGTAGCAGATAAAATTGGAAAAGTCCTTACTATAACTGGCCCACTAAATGAACAAGGAGAGTTCCAAGCTCATGTTGTTGCTGACATTTCTCAAGGAAAAGCTCTTATCCATGAAGTCAAAGTTATTCTTATTGATCCAAATGACAGAGAAACCATCAAAGTAAAAAATTTCTTTATGGAGATCCCACATGGTACCTGTTTCAAGTGCTGGCATGTTGATGCTACTCATTCAGATGAAAAATGCAAAGCCAGAAGAGCAGTTTACCGTAGAAATTTCCCTAAGGTATTTGTTTACAATGAAGAGGATGAACAAGCAATGGTGTCAGAACAAGCTGATCAGAACAATAATGGTATGGAAAATCTAGCCTATGTTGTTGCTGGGATAAGGATATATGATAGTGAAATTGATAGAGAAAATCCTCAAAGAAGAGGTACAAAAAGGAGGAGGATTGATGAGGATGATAGTTTTATTTTCAACAATGAAGTGGTGGCTGGAGTTGGAGTTATTGGTGACAGAAGGAGTGTTGCATGTGGTACTTGAGGAAACATTGATGAGGAGAGCAGCAACAACCAAGAAGACATGGTGAATGCAGAAATCAGAAGATTACTTAAAGGAAAAGCTCATATTACTGATAACAGTGGAGCTAGTTAGAAGGAACTAAAACAAAAAAGAAGGCAAGAAGATTGGTTTAGACTCGTAGGTCAATACTCGGTATCGGAAAGGAAGAATGAAGACCCTTGGGTAATGATCAAGAAAAATGACAGTAGCTTTCTAGTGGATTTGGCTGGGGGAAATCGAAAAACTGCTGAGATTGTTACTAATGAAGAGGAAAATGCACTTTATTGGAGTATCATTGAAGAGGAGGCTGAAAATGGTGTTGGGAAGACTACGGAAATTGCCAAAGCTGACACTGGTTCTGATATTTATCTCCCTGTGAAGCATCCTACTATTCATGAGGTATTTTACGATAACTACTGATATAATTACAAGTGCTTTTATAACTCAGTTACAAACTGCTTTACTTTTGCATGGATAATCAAATATTATATAGTCATCTTACTTACTAAGTTCTGTTATAGATTGTTCAAGCATAAAAGTAACAGTTGTTTTGGTTTTAAAAAATTTACCATATATTTTGCTTATCATATATGCTTATTCATGAAATGTGCTTTTAGTAGTCTATTTCCCTATTATCAAAAATTGATTTTCATAAATATGGTTATGGATGACAAGAAATATGAGGATGACTTCAAGGTTTTATCCTGGAATCTTCAGGAAATTAGGGCAAATTTGAAATAAGACCATTTGAAACACCTTTGTAAAAATAATAAACCAGACATGCTCTTCCTTTCAGAAACAAAAGTTAAAATGCAAACTGTAGAAAAAATCTTTAACAAACTGCAGGTTAAGGATTGGTTTATCATCCCGGGGGGATTTGCTATTGCGTGGTATCAGGGAGTTTCTGCAAAACTCATATATTTTATGCAAAATGTTTTTAACTTTCATGTCATTAAAGATAATTTAAGTTTTAATATCTCATTTGTTTATGGGGCCTTAGATAAAAATATAAGAGTTAAACAATGGAAATTTATTTCTAGTTTTACTGACTTAGACGAACCCTGGGATGTAATAGGCGATTTTGAAATTTATTTTTCATCTGATGAAAAGGAAGGTGGTAATGATACAAACTCCAGTAGCTTAGCTTATGTTTACAACTGCATTCAGAAACTTGGATTAGTGGACTTAAAATTCACAGGCTTACCTTTTACCTGGACCAATAAGAGGCTAGAAAATGAGAACATTCAGGAAAGGATTGATAGATCTCTATTTAATCATAAATGGTTAGAAATCTTCCCTAGATATATTACACAACGTTTAACTAGAGTCATGTCTGATCATGCGCCTATTATGCTAGAAACTTTGTCAAATAGGGAGAAAGGAAATAAACCATATAGGTATATGAGATGCTGGCAAGAACATAAAAATTATGAGAGTCTAGTTAAGGAATCCTTAGTTAACAGTAAGGTTAGAGAGTTAGATTGTTGTGGCACTATTAAAAAACTAGAAAATTATTTTAGAATTTGGAATAAGAAAGAATTTGGCAATATTTTCAGAAATATCACTAGTATACTAAATGAGATAGAAATAGAGAATAAAGGAGTCCCTTACTATGAACCTAAAAGGAGGCTGGAATTCTTATATAATGAACTTGAGTGTTGGTATACTATAGAGAAAATATATTGGGGGGAACATGTGAAAGAAAGATGGATAAAAGAAAATGATCATAATACGAAATTTTTTCACCAAAACGCTTCTAAGAGGAAAAAAATGAATAGTATCCATGCTCTTAGAAATGATAGTGGATTGAAGGGAAGGATAATCTAAATGACCTTATTACAAAACATTTTAAGAATATATATCAAAGTAGTGATAAACCTATTGACCCTATCTTTGAAAGAATTATAAAACATAAAATTAAACAGTAGGACAATGAAAATCTTTGTAGAATTCCTGATGAGGAAGAAAAAAAGAGGCGCTTTTCAGTATGAATTCTTGGGGTGTTCTAGGGCCTGATGGCTTTTCCCAGGATTCTATCAAGATCACTGGAATGAATTAAATGGAGGTATAATCAGTTGGGTTCAACAAGTTTTTAGGAACAAGAGATTTAATCAAAAGGAGAATCATACTTTTATCTCCATGATTCCAAAAAATAACACACCAAAAACCCCACATTACTTAAGACCCATTAGTCTAAGTAATGCCTTATACAAAATTGTATCTAAGATTATAGTTAATAGAATTAAAACCTATTTAGACATTCTCATTTCACAAAATCAATCGGCTTTCATACCAAAAAGGCAGATTACAGACAACATCATAGTTGCACATGAAATCTTACATACCATGAAGGCTAACAAAAGGAAAAATGGTCACATGGGTATTAAATTAGATCTCTCCAAGGCTTTCGATAGGTTAGAATGGAACTTCATCATTAAGATTTTCAGTTTCCTAGGATTTTCTAATGATTTATGTGAGTTATTACTTGAGTCTTGTTAATAGGAGGGAAAGAATGGATTTGAGGAGGAAAGGATTATGAGGAGGGAATTAAAATGTTAGGGGAGGAATTGACTTTTTAATTTACAGATGAAATGTCAAAGATATCCCTAAACTAAAAATCAACAATTCATCTTCTTCCCTAGAATTAATTTAACGTTCTCTGTCTAAGAATATAATGACTGGCGGTAAAAGAGGTGTGAAGAAAAGGCATGGAAATTATGTTTTCTCAATTGGGTTTTCAATTTTCCAGTGGCCAATTGATTGTCCGTCGCTTTTAATTTGGAATTGTTCATGATTGATTATCAATTAATTTCAATTAGGATTTGTTCTTGCTCCAACCAATCCTTGAAGCCTTTCTATCTCTTCATAATGTTAGATTTTAATATCCATACAGTTCGTTCGATTTGGTATAATTAATGGTTGACCCGAATTAAACTTAGAATATAGAATTACTTCCCTCTGCATATCCATTTCTTCCCTCCTAATACCAACACTCTATTACTTGCCTGCATTTCTTCTGTTTTTTATGTTGTGTTAGTTAATGGTATTCCAGGAGACTCCTTTTTTTCCACTAGGGGAATTAGACAAGGTGATCCGTTATCACCTGTCATTTTTATAATTTGTATGGGGGCTCTGTCGAGACTGTTAAATTATGAGGAAGAGTTAGGTAAAATTGTTGGAATAAAAGTTACAAAAAACTCTCTGACTGTTTCACATCTGTTCTTTTCGGATGACTCCTTTATTTTTGTCAATGCTAGTATTCAACAAGCTCATAATTTGCTTGATGTCCTTAGAATTTTTAGCGACTCTTCAGGACAACTCATAAACTACAAAAAGTCTGGTATATACTTTAGTAAAAAGGTTCAAAATAAACACTGTAAATTGTTAGCTAGGATCTTAAAAGTAGGCAGAATTACTAAAACTGACACCTATTTAGGTACCCCTCTCTTCTTTAATAGATCGGAATCATTTAATTACCAAAACCTCTTAGACAGAGTCTATAATAGAATACAGGGTTGGAAAGCTAAATTCCTTTCTCAAGCAGGCAGAACTACCCTTATAAAATCTGTTACTAGTGATATTCCTATGTTTCAGATGATGTGATTTTCTCTGCCTAAAAAAAACGCTAGATAGAGTAGATGCCTTACAAAGGGATTTTTGGTGAAAAAAACTAAAAACAACAAAGGTTTAATATCAAAGCCTGGGATGCTATGTGTACCAGTAAGGATAGTGGTGGTTTAGGAATTGGAAACCCACACAGATTTAATTTAGCACTTCTAACTAGATTAGCTTGGAGACTCATCAAATTTCCTGATAAGCTTTGGTCTGTGATCCTTAAATGTAAGTATTTTAATCACACAAACCCTTTGAGTTATGAGAAGAAGAGAGTTAAATCTTGGGTGTGGAGTAGTATTTGTAAAGGTCTAGACATTATAAAATAAAACCATAGTTGGGACATAGGAATTGGAGAAATACTTGGACTGGGAAATGGATTTCAGGAAATGTTAATCCAATTCCTAGAGAAGATTATCTTCCTGATTTAAACCAAAAGGTATTTGATCTTATAAACAGTGATAGTATTTGGAAAGTTAATATGCTATCTGATATGTTTGATGATAATACTGTTTAGTTGATTAAATCGAAGGAACCCAATAATGTTAGTGGCAATGATAGCATTAAATGGATAGGTACTCGTGAAGGAGAAGTCTCTGTCAAATCTGCTTATAATTACTTGTGTAACAGGAATCATTTAAATGTTAAAGTAGATAGGATAGGTATTTGGAAGCTTAAGGTTATTCCTAGAGTCCAAATGTTCTTCTGGAAAGCTTGCAGTGATTGTTTACCTGTTAGAGATAAGTTAGGAAGACATATACCAATAGATACTCAGTATGTTCTATGTAACAAACTAGTAAGTGAAACTACTGACCACCTGTTCTTAGATTATCATTTTGCTGAAGTTGTCTGGAGGAGTATGTCTCTCTCTACAGTCTTTTATAATGGAAAAACTTTAGACTATAAAGATTGGTGTGTGCAGTGGCTTAAGGATAAGGATAATAAGGAAGTTTATGCTTATGTTCTATGGTTTTTATGGAAATACAGATGTAGAGTGGCGTTTGATGGCATTAAACCAAATCCAATTGAATTGATAGAAAAGATTAAGAAAGAGTTAAAACAATTTATTAACAATAATAATAATGGTAATAATAAACAAGGGCCTAGTACTAAAAATGGTTGTGACTGTGTTCATCTAAACTGTAAATTTGGAAATGAAGGTTATACTTGTAGTAATCCTCATTATATTATGTTTGATGCTGTTTTTAATAAATCAATTTTGAATTTTGCTTATGCTGCTGTCTTGTTTGATTTTAATGGAGCTATTCTGAATTTTGCAGGAGGAACTGGAAAATGCACAAGTTCAGAAGAAGCAGAATCAAGAGCTTGCCGAGAAGCCACTAGATGGGCCAAAGGCGCATGAGTAGATAGTATAATCTTTCTAAATGACAATCTCAATGTTATCAATGGCATGAAGAGGAAAAAATTTGCAGTCAATTGGAGAAGTGAAGCCTTTATCCTTAAGGCTTTAGAAACCACCAATTCTTTTGCTTCTTCTTCTTCTTTATTTTATATCAAAAGGGATTGTAACTATATACTGGATAGTTTAGCGAAGTATTTTCTTAAGTGTGGATCGTCGGAAATAGATTCTAGGAACTGGTGTAAAGATAGGAAGAAGGTTTTCTTTTCAAAAATATGTAATATTAACAATGTATGTTTTTTTGCTTAGTATTATGAAAGTTTCCTTTTATCAAAAAAAAACTTCATGGCCAAATCAAACCTACAGCAAGAAAACCAATAAAATATTATTAAAGTTAATTGGAAATCCAATCACAGTCGGTGAACTAATTATCTTAGTTTGATGCTCGGCTCGGCTTTGTGTTTTTTTTTTCCTCTCACGAACCACCTTGTGGTCGTGTATGTTTGATCCCATCAAAATAAAAAAAAAAGATATTGAAGTAAAAGAAAGAGTTGTGCCTAGCTTTAATGAATAGCGAGCCATTAGCTAAGAGAGCAACGTGCGTGATAACATATTGGGAAACGAGAGAAAAAGACACGAAGTAAAAACAAGAAGAAAGGAAAAATTTTATTAATCTGTGTGTGTTAGACAAACATTAGAGCCTCTATTTATAGGGCTAGATATAAGGACCTCAGTAATAAACGAGATTCACTCTAGATATTCTTAACATAATCACACGTTTATAACATAATACTGTCACTCACTATATGTAATGTTAGAAATAAAAAGATATTGTGTTAAAAGCAAATAAATTGATACCATCCGTATTTGAAAACTTTTTTTTTATTTTTTTATTTTTTTTGAAAAATAGTGGTTGTCCGGCCCGTTCTGGCACGCCCGTATCCTCCAAATGCTTTACTTTTGAAAAACGAGTATTTTCTTTTTCCTTAAAGCATTCTTGTTGAGAATTGAATTTTTCCTTAGAGTCGTCTAATTATTTTTTCAGGAGATGAATATTTTTGAGACATTCATCCAAGTTTTTCTCAGCAGTTTCTGCTCGAAGAAGTTCAACATTTACTTTTTCTTCAAGACATAGTATTTGTTGTGAGAGATTTTCTTTCCAAAACACATGCTCCTCATCGAGATTTTCATTAACGATAGTTAAATCTTATTCTCTTTCAAGTGCTGAAATAAGTTCATTAGAACAATTAATAAATTGTTTACTCAATTCTTTCAGTTCAGAGGTTTTTACACTTGACCTTCCATCAGAAATTTCAAGTATATAATTCAACAATATCTCATTAGGGATATCTTCAGTTGAGCAGTATGAACTTGAAGAGAAATATTCTTTTGAGCACATGTCTTGTGGTACATTAACTGAGTCTTTCGAATTTTTCTGCAATCACTTAGTCTTTGCTTGACCCGTAATTTATAGGTTGGATCGCACCAAACACATATTGTTAGATATTTTCGTGTTTGCCTGCTCTGATACCAATTAAAAAGACGAGGGTACCCAAATATACCACAACCTTTTTATTTCAACCTATAAGTCCTATACCGAATGTGATTGTCTATGTATAAAGTCGAGACAATACAACGGTTCAGTCCACACTTTATGTGATTGTCTATGGATACGAGATCGAGACAACAGGACAACAATATAACTTGTGTAATTGACTATGGATACAAGATCGACACAATACAACAACAAAGTGTGTTACTTGATAATAGGTTCGGAGATCACCAAACTCTATAGGATCACTATCAAGTAATGTGGGGTTAACGTATATGTGTATTTTACTTCATTGTAATAAATAATTAAAATGCGGAAATCAAAGTAAAAGACACAACAAGATTTTGTTAACGAGGAAACCGCAAATGCAGAAAAACCCCGGGACCTAGTCCAGTTTTGAATACTCTTAGAATTAAGCCGCTATACAAAATCTAATACCAACTTCGTATAGTTGAGACCAAGCAGACTACCTCGAGATACTTAGTTCCATCAGTATCCCTGCGTGAAAAAGCGGGGGTACAACAACCACACCCAATATTTCGATTAGAAATATGTATGGACTAACTCTAATATACTTTCAAGAGAATCAACTAGACTCAATATTAATAAAGTATATCAAGGAGTTATATCCCTCTTTATCGATTCAATTCTTACTCAAGCAAATAGTAATCTGCGAGTCTAATTGAATACAAGAGAAATCACTTGAATAATACCAAAGTCCAATGTTCAAGTATCAATCAATTTCAATAAATAACCAAAGGTCGTACTTCCAATTGATTCATTCTAACGCACAACCTGTGATATTTCAATTATATAACAAAATATAATGCGGAATAGAAATAACACAGACACCAGAATTTTGTTAACGAGGAAACTGCTAATACAGAAAAACCCCGGGACCTAGTCCAGATTGAACACAGACTGTATTAAGCCGCTACAGACACTAGCCTACTATAAATTAACTTCGGCCTGGACTGTAGTTGAATCCCAATCAATCTCAAATTGATCCAAGGTACAGTTGCGCTCCTTACGTCTTTGATCCCAGCAGGATACTACGCACTTGATTCCCTTAGCTGATCTCACCCACAAATAAAAGTTGCTACGACCCAAAGTCGAAGACTTTAATAAACAAATTTGTATCACACAAAAAAGTCTACAAGAATAGATAAATCTGTCTCCCACAGAAATACCTACAAGTTTTTTTTCCGTCTTTTGATAAATCAAGGTGAACATGAACCAATTGATAAACCAGACTTATATTCCCGAAGAGCAGCCTAGTATTATCAATCACCTCACAGTAATCTTAATCGACGCGGCGAAAGAAGATATTGTGGAATCACAAACGATGAGACGAAGATGTTTGTGACTACTTTTATATCTTGCCTATCGGAGATATTAATCTCAAGCCAATCGTTACGATTGTACTCAACAAGATAGAATATACAAGATCAAATCACACAACTACGAGAAAGTATCATCGGTCTGGCTTCACAATCTCAATGAAGTCTTTAAGTCGTTAACCTGGTTTACAAGAAGAAACCTAAGGTTAAAGAAGAATCGACTCTAGCTAATACAACTAGTATCACACAAGAGGTGTGGGGATTATGTTTCCCATTTGCTAGAGTTCTCCCTTATATAGTCTTTCAAATCAGGGTTTCCAATCAATGTTAACTTAGTAACAAAGCATTCAATATTCACCATCAGATGAAAACCTGGTTAGATTCAAGCTAATATATTTCAACCGTCAGATCGAAAACTTATCTTGTTATACACAAATGAAATGCACGATTTTAGGTTTGTGTGACAGTACCCAAACATGTACATTTGTTGGTTCAACAGTAGTCAACCAAATGGTTAGCCATATGAGCACTTTCATATCAACCATATTCTTCTTCACCATAACTAGTTCAAATGACTCAAATGAACTAGTTAGAGAGTTGTTCAATTGTATAAATCTTATGTAACTACACAAGACACAATCGAAGCAAAAACGATTTGATTCACTCGAATCTATTCATGAACTTTATAGCCACGGTTTTCAATTTGCATTCCTTAGTTTATATAAATATAAGTTCACCAATAATCGTCTTTAGATATAACCAAATCAAGTTCGTGGACTTAAGTTCCCGGAAGGAGTTCACAAACTCCAGCAAATATTCTCGGGATGAGAACCTCCGCCAGTTCGTGGACTGAGCTCACAGCTCTTGTTCCGGTTTTACTGATCAACAAATTACGTATAATTTGGTTCAAGAAATAAGGACTTATACATATATGTGTTGCCACATAATGCTTATATCCAACAATGGTTATCTAAACTCTCATTTCAATCATTGAAACATTCTTAGAGGACGTTATTATATAGTTGTTATTCACAAACTATTTTTCGTCAAAGCAATTTTCAAAGTGATTGAAACATAACATGACTTTCGTCACTAGGTAAAGATGAACTTGGCCAAAGCGA
The DNA here is from genome assembly GCF_003573695.1 of Papaver somniferum. Lineage (NCBI taxonomy): Eukaryota > Viridiplantae > Streptophyta > Magnoliopsida > Ranunculales > Papaveraceae > Papaver > Papaver somniferum. The sequence continues at coordinate 19,824,621 of NC_039362.1, forward strand.
AAGCTTACCAACACATATTTCGAGAAATAGATAGGCGAAATAAACTCGGCTCGAAATAGCAAATGTGTATAATCAAAGTCTATATAGCAAAACGACTTTTGTTTCAAGATAGGAGATAGAGTAGATAGACTTTTGAGTGATAGATAAGTTCAAGTCTCCACATACATTTTAGTTGATGAAGTTCCACCAGTTCCTTGAGTAGTTCTTCGTCTTGTATGATGATCGTCATGGAGTTCTTGAGCTCAACTACACTTTCTATCCTAGTCCGAGACTTAGCTATAGTAGACTAGAAATCAAGACTTATAGTTTTGATCACGAACATTGACAAACATGCTTGAGATAGCAACGCATGCGAGTTCGACCGAGCAGTGCTCTAACGCTGCGCTTTCGACTTCTAGAGTCACACGCGTGAATAACAAGTCATTTGGATCGTATTCCAAACAACAAAGGAAGAATATGTTTGGTAACCACTTTAATCAATCTTGCTACAAGATATAGATGAGTAGTTGACAAAGGCTCTTATGTTTAATCTAATAAACTTGTTTTTTCTGGTTAGACCAATCTATCCAATAACTACCGAAGTAGTCAAGTTTAGATTCGCACTCAATCAATATATATCTCAAAGAGAAATATAGAGAATGTCGATCTAAGTCAACTAATCAATCGTATATACTGATTTTATTTGGATCCCAACCGATCAAGGTTTGTGCACACAATTCCCAAGATCCGAAAACTAAGAAGAAATCTTCTTTTATCCTCAAAACCTGCACAATACCACTTGAATCTCTTGTGATAAATCACGAACATAACAGAGTCTGTTAACAATGGATTATCACAAGATTCTTTAGATCTAACGATAGTTTTAAAGATCACGTCGATACTTCGATCTAGTTTGAGCGAATCTTATATCAGAAGATAAGATTCTCAAGCAAAAACAAACTAGGTGCAATCATAGTTTCAACAACCGTTAGTCAATCAAATCAAATCGAAAACTAATAACACTGCAGTTATCTAGTTTCCCACCAACGGTACTCGTAAAACCTTCTTGATCCCACCAAAGTATTTAAACTAGCGGTCGTAAGAGATTTTACCTAATTAGGATAGTTTCCTCTCTGAATAAACAGCTCCACCAGAAACAACAAGAAATGAAGTTTGCCTGGCTCTTAGGATAGTTTGCTAGAAATGCAAACTTAGGTATTTATAGACCAGGGATGTTTGGACACCAAGGTATTTCCAAAACCGATTCTCAAGATATCTAAAATATGGGTATATTTCATTTGTATGAATCAAGCTAATATCATCTAACAGTAGATATTAATTGCTTATTTTCTAAGCAGACTTAGCTTGAATCTAAAATCAGGTGTTTATCTAACGGTGAATATTAATTGGTTTGTTACTAAGTTATCTTAAGTTTGGTTGTAATCAACTTTGAGCTATATAAGGGAGAACTCTAGCATATGGGAAACCTAATCCCGACACTCTTGTGTGTCCTAGCTGAAAATTAGAGTCGATTATCCATTAACCTAGGTTTATAATTCTTCTAAAACCCAATCTAGGGTTAACGACTTTAAGACTTCATTTGGGATTCAAGAAGCCAGGTCCAACTATTTTTTCTATAGTTGCGTATCTTGATCTTACTTTTTCTATCTTATTGAGTTTAATCTTCTCTAAGATTTTCTCGAGATTTATCTCCGATAGGTAAGATATAAAAAGTAATGACAACAGTTTTTTAGTCTCAGACTCTTGTGAATAACTTCTTTTGTTTATCGGGAGTATAAGACCGGATGATTAGTTGTGTTTCATGTTCACCTTTATATTTATCCTAAGACGGAAACAAAAAAAAGAATAGACTTATCTGTGGGAGACAGATTCGTTTATAAGTCTTCGACTTTGGGTGGTAGCAAATTCTAGGTTGTAAAGGACGTCAGCTAGGGGAATCAAGTGCGCAGGGTCTTGCGAGATTCAATTTCTCAATTCAATCTGCAATCAAATAAATAGGAATTTGCGAGCCTGATTGAATAAGAGAAATAACTTGGACGGTATCACAAACTAATATTCAAGTGTCAATCAATTCAATCAACAACCCAAAGGTCAGATTCGAGAATTGATTGAACTTAACGCACAACTTGTGACATTTCAATTATATATAAAATATAATGCGGAAAAGAAATAACACAGACACCAGAAATTTTGTTAACGAGGAAACCGCAAATGCAGAAAATCCCCGGGACCTAGTCCATATTGAACACCGCACTGTATTAAGTCGACAGACATTATCCTATTACCAATGAACTTCGGACTGCAATGTAGTTGAGCCCTAACCAATCTCACATTATCAAGGTACGGTTGCTCTCCTTACGTCTCTGAACCCCAGCAGGATTCTACTACCTGATTCCCTTAGCTGATCTCACCCACAACTAAGAGTTGCTACGACCCAAAGTTGAAGAGTTGATAAACAAATCTGTCTCACACATAAAAGTCTATTAAGATAGATAAATCTGTCTCCCACAGAAATACCTATGAGTTTTGATCTGTATTATGATAAATCAAGGTGAACAGGAACCAATTCATAAACCGGAATTATATTCCCGATGAACAGCCTCGTATGATCAATCACCTCACAATAATCTTAATAGTATGGAAGTGAAACAAGATATTGTGGAATCACAAACGATGAGACGCAGATGTTTGTGACTTCTTTTAATCTTACCTATAGGAGATAAATCTCAAGCAAATCTTAGAAGATAGTACTCAATCACGATAGTATTAGTAAGATCATAACACGCAACTACAGAGAAAATAGTTGGGTCTGGCTTCACAATCCCAATGAAGTCTTCAAGTCGTTAACCTACATAATTTTGGAATAAACCTAAGGTTAAAGGAGAATCGACTCTAGTCGCAACTAGTATCACACAGGAGGTGTGTGGTTTAGGTTTCCCAGTTGCTAGAGTTCTCCCTTATATAGTCTTCAAATCAGGATTTGATAGCTTTGGAACAAAGCAATCAATATTCACTGTTAGATGAAACCTGATCTAAGAGCCAAGCTAAGTTTGCTTGAAACCAAAGCAATAACTCTCCACCGTTAGATGGACTTAGCTTGTTACACACAAATAAAATGTACCTTCATTTAGATATGGGTAACCATACCTAAACGTGTACACTAGGTTGGCTCAACAATAGTTAACCAAAGTTAGCCATATGAACACTTTCATATCAACCTTATTCATCTTAACCACAACTAGTTCAAATGACTCAAATGAAACTAGTTATAGAGTTGTTTAATTGCTACATTCCCATAGAAGTATACAAGAACAAAATTGAAACAAAATCGGTTTGGTTCACTTGAATCAATTCATGAACATTATAGCCACGGTTTGCAAAAGATTGCATTCCTTATTATAGAAATGTATTTGGTCATGGCACAACCAATTCTATAACTTAACCCACTCAAGTATGCAAACGGGTACGTATACTTAAGTAGCCGGACTTGGACTGTGTCCGACAGTACGCGAACGGGTACGCATACTATCACACATCCAAAACAACAGTTGAATTAGTACGCGTACGGGTACACATACAATAGTTCCCGGACTACAACTGAGTTCGCCAGTATGCGTACGGGTACGCATACCAAGGATCCCGGACTTTACCTAACCTCGCCAGTACGCATACAGGTATGCATACTATACCGGTCTTGGATCAGCATATATTCAGTACGCATACTATGTTTATAATCCAATTATGGTTAAGTGTTCTAAACTCTATTTCAATCATTGAAACATTCTTAGCGGATGACAATAATTGTTTTCACAAACCATTAACATCAAAGAAATTTTCACGTTATTGAAATAATCAGTACGAAACACTCCAGGTATACATCAAATGACTTGAAAAGGCGGGGGTCTAACAACCACACCCAATATTTCGATTAGCAATCTGTATGGACTAACTCCGATATACTTTCTAGAGAATCAACTAGACAGTCAGACTCAATCCAGAGAAAAGTATATCGAGGAGTTAATCTCTCTCTCTTGATTTGATTTTACTCAAGCAAATAGAAATATGCGAGTCTTTATCAAATACAAGGATAATAAACTTGGATGGTACCAAAGACCAATATCCAAGGATCAATAAATTTCCAATCAACAACCAAAGGTTGGATTTCACAATTTATCGATAAAAACGCACAACCTGTGATATTTCAATTATATAACAAAATATATTGTGGAATAGAAATAACACAGACACCAGAAATTTTGTTAACGAGAAAACCGGAAATGCAAAACAATTTCGGGACCTAGTCCAGATTGAACACCACACTGTATTAAGCCGCTACAAATACTAGCCTACTACAAACTAACTTCGGTCTGGACTGTAGTTGAACCCTAATCAATATCACACTAATTCAAGGTACAGTTGCACTCCTTATGTCTCTAATCCCAACAGGGTGCTACGCACCTGATTCCTTAGTTGATCTCACCCACAACCAAGAGTTTCTACGACCCAAAGTCGAAGACTTTAATAAACAAATCTGTATCAGACAGAAAAGTCTACGATGATAGATAAATCTGTCTCCCACAGATAAACCTAAGAGTTTTGTTCTGTCTTTTGATAAAATCAAGGTGAACAGGAACCAATCGATAACCCGTACTTATATTCCCGAAGAACAACCTAGAATTATCAATCACCTTACAATAATATCTAAATCATATGGTAGCGAAACTAGATATTTCGTAATCACAAACGATGAGACGAAGATGTTTGTGATTTCATTTTTTATCTTGCCCTATCGGAGATATAATCCCAAGCCAATCATATAGTTGAACTCGTACGATAGAAAATGGCAAGATCAGATCGCTCAACTACAAGAGAAGTAGTTTCGCCCGGCTTCACAATCCCAATGAAGTCTCCAATTCGTTAACCGACAGGGTCTCGAGAAGAAACCTACGGTTAAAGGAGAATCGACTATATCAAACTAACAGGAGGTGTGGGGATTAGTTTTTCCAATTTCTAGATATCTCCTTTATATAGTTTTCAAATCAGGGTTTGCAATCCAAGTTACCTTGGTAACAAAGTATTCAATATTCACCGTTAGATGAAAAACTTGATTTATCCAAGCTAATATCTTTCAATCGTTAGATCGAAACTTAGATTGTCACACACAAATGAAATGTATTCATTTAGGTTTGAGTGATCGTACCTTAACGTGTACACTTAGTTGGTTCACAAATAGTTAACCAATGGTTAGCCATATGAACACTTTCAAATTAACCGTATTCATTTTTCTCATAACTAGTTCAAATGACTCATAAGAACTAGTTCAAGAGTTGTTCAATTGCTTAGATCTTTATACATAGACACAATTGAAACAAAATCGGTTTGATTCATTTGAATCAAATCATGCACAGTATAGCCACGGTTTGCAAAGATTGCATTCCCTATTGATTTATTGTTTAAGTTCATGAAACTACCGATTTGAGAAATAACCATCTTGGGTACGCGTACCTTAGCTACCGGATTTGAGTTGGATTTTTGTTTCCAAACTCAGCAGAATTTTTCAGGTAGAGAAGTTCCGCCAGTACGCATACGGGTACGCGTACCTAAGGTGACTGGTTTATGAGTTCGTAAACTCCAAACTCAGCAGAATTTTCCGGGAGGAAAAGTTCCGCCAGTACGCGTATGCCTACCCAACCTGTCTCCTTCACCAATACCGTATGCACACATATGCATACACTTGGTTTCCGGTACATGGATTTATACACTAATGTACGAACACACTATATATGCTTATATCCATAGTTGGTTACGTAATCTCAACTCTACATTTGAATCATTGAAACATTCTTCTATAATGTCATAATAGTCGTTAGACATAAATAATCGACTATCGTCATCAAAGCTATTTTCAAGATTGTAACGTCATCATGACTTTCGTCAAGGGTAAAGATGAAAATGGTTAAACCAAAAGCTTACCAACACATATTTCGAGAGAAAAATAGGAGAGTAATCTCGGCTCGAAATAACAAATGTGTATGTATGAAAACAATCATACTTATACGACTTTTGTCTCAAGAGTAGGAGATAGAGTAGATAGAATTTTGAGTGACAGATGAGTTCAAGTCTCCACATACCTTTTGGTCGGATGAAGTTCCACTGGTTCCTTGAGTAGTCTTCGTCTTCGTAAGATAATCGCCATGGAATCTGGAACTCAACTATTCCTAACTATCCTAGACCGAGACTTAGTCATAAGTATACTAGAAATCAAGACATATAGTTTTGATCACTAACATTGACAAACATGCTTGAGATAGCAATGCATGCGAGTTCGACCGAGCAATGCTCTAACAATCTCCCCCCTTGTCAATTTTAGTGAAAAAATATCAATACATATGGATTACAAAATAGATAAAACTTTGTAGCTTCTCGTCCACATGCTTAATCTCCTTGGTGCTTCAACATTACTCGAAAACTTCGTCTTTTCCAAGTATTCCCATGATTCCATAGATGTTCAATTCAGCATCATAGTTTTTGAAGTTCCGTAGCCATAATAATGAGAAAACAAAAGCTCTCGATCATTGTTATACAATGTCATAGTATTATTACACAACAGCAAAGTTCTTATATCACAACTTCGCAACAATACTATGGTGATATGTATCACTACCCCTTAGTCAATACTTTCGTCTCAACATGAAAACCACTTCCCCTTACATAATGACTCGTAAAACACGTAAATCATATGTATTTGTAGTGTGAACTACATATTAATTCTCCCCCTTTTTGTCAATAAAATTGGCAAAGGTAAGAAAACGGGATCCTAATGAAATTTTCACGAAGACGCTTCAAGACCAAAGAAAGTACATATCAACTTATTTAGATGCAATCATAAAGACGAAGCTAAATGCATTCATCAAGGAGTTTATAAAGATACAAGATAACCCCAAAATAATTCCACAGCCGCACTCCCCACAAAGATATGGAAATTAAGCGCAAGTTCAAAAGAACTCTCCCCCATTTGATGTCATTCCCGAGGGAACAACAAGAGCGACCTTGCTTTTACAAGAAAAGAAGGATTTTATTGGACACCAAAAATCACAATGAAATGATTTTCTATATCCAATATTCTCAATTAAACTAACCACAAGTAAACCCATGATCAATTTAATCGGAATACACAATCTAATTAAACACAGAAGTGATCAATTTAATTGAACATGCTCGACATAAGAGAACTTACGGAGCTACGACTATGTTAACCATAAAAGAATGATTAACTCAATCGTTTTATGATCAACACAAGAAAACCTTATGGAGCATTGCAGTATACACATAAGATATGGATCAGGGAAAGATCAATACTGCGGCATATACAAAGATTCATTATATTTTCATCACTATTTGCATAACGACATATAATAGACATAATCTTTGTAAACAAAAGATTTTAACCTATCTTTCATCAAAGAATTGACATAATAGGCTTAAGTTTTGTTTGTCAAAAGTTCATCGATCTTGTATTAATACTTGCATATCAACATATAACCGAGATAACTTTTGAAAATATATAGGACAATAATAATTTACGGACACAAACACACATATCCCATAACATATTGCAATATATAAAACCATAAAGATTAAAATTGCAATCATCATCTTCCATAACAAACTTTAGAATTTAAACAAATAAATCTAAAAACATGAAGATGAAAACGTTGAACATAGCTATGTGTACTCATAATAATGGCTATTCCAAATTCTAGTTATTCTTCTAAACAAAATACGAAAATAGAAGATTTAGTAGACATATAACTCAGTTTTCTTTGATTATTTCATAACTTTGAAAAGTTCCATCAAAATAGAAGTCACTGATATCCTTGATTTTCTTGACCGTAGAGACGCCATGTTCATGAGTTAGAACATTAGTTTTTCGGTCAATAATGCGAGCAAGATGCCTGGCTTTGAGGCAATCAAGGACGACCTTCTTCTGGTTTCTGATCAAGATGTTTTGATTTTCAAGGATTTTCTCTTGTCCATCAATGTGTTGGTTTATCTTCAATTGAAGGTTAGCAAGCTCGTTCTTAACCTCAGTCTGGGCGAAGATTAAATCCTTGACAGATTCTCCTATCCAAGAGTTATACTCTTTTCTTTCAAGCATCTTTTGCAGAAATAGATCTTGAGCTGAATCACATCCTTTTAAGTCTTCTTCCATCTCAATGTTTACTTCATTTTGAGGTTCAACAGAGGATCCCATAGACAACTTTTTCTGGGAACAGGGTAAACACATACAAGGTATATATATGCTGTCAATCAAGGGAGACACTCTTGATAGAAACCCTGTATTTCCTTAGAGAATACATGTACGTTCGTGGACCTAGAGAATATATTAGAAACAAGAAGGACCCAAAAGGAAATACAAGTTGTTTCTCAAAATGTCTCTTTTGAACAAGGCTCAATATCTAGAAAGTTAGATAGAGCAAAAGAGATACATTAGATACAAAGAAAGTATAAAAAAACTCAACTTGTAAAATAGACATCAACAGAATGGATGATAGTCGTCCTTAAGACTTGAGCATCTCATAAACATACATCCTTGTGACTCTCAAGTTAGACACAAGGATGTGAATTCTATATTTACGTAACAGGATGAGACATGATCCCACCATGAGTGTTTAGAGATATAGGAATATCACCAGTCAGTCTGTTTTTTTGTATTCATTTTCTTTCTTTGACTATTTTGAACTCCATAGGAGCTTCTTACAGTCCTTTGAGAGAATCCATTAAATGGAACGTTATGATGACTAAGTCTAGGACCTCTAGAAATTGGTTCTAGGGGATTAACTGAGATAGGTCTCCACCTTCTAGACTTAGATCTACCAGCTTTATTCTCATGGACACTGGGAAGTTGTGTTCTTGTGATGTAGTTTTCACCATGAGTAAAAACACGACTCCGGTAAAGATTTTGAAAAGAGTGATCTTTAAAAATCTTTTTATGAGAATTATGGTTTTCTGTGGGAGTGAGATCCATTGTTGATGCCGCCAGATGATTAACTAGGTTGACGGTAAAAAAAAGAAGATTTTGAAGATCGGAGATCTGTTTCTTCCTATCAAAGTTTAGCACTATGATTCCTTTTCCCAATGAAGGAACAATTTCGTGGAAGAGAATTGTTGAAAGATATCTGATTCAAACCCATGTCCCATTTGGAAGTTTGCCATTTATATTTTGCAGGGACTTCCTTTGATGAGTTTTTCTTCATGTCAGGTAACTCAGCATGTGACACAGAAGAATTTCTCATTACATTGTTTTCCTTAGTTAAGGAGACAAACTGTTTTTGGGATAGGTGAAGGGATTCATCAATATTCTCTGTTTCAACACGAAGTTTGTTCAGATCATAGAAGTGTGTCTCAATCAAACGTTTTTCTCTAATTTTTCCCTCTCTAACAATATTCTCAAGGATACTAATCTTAACATATTCTCCTGAGTGAGTTTTTTTAATATTGTTAGAAAAAGACTCAATAATCTTGTAGATTTCACGTTCCCGACTAAGAGACTTCTCAGATTCATCCAAGAGTTTAGAATGATTATGAAAATCAATTGTCTCAGTTGGATTTTCTTTAGTTCTGGTGATATTCCTCTCTTCCTCTGACATATTGTCAATTGTCTTGTTTCTTTCTCTGGATTCGGAAGAATCAACTAAGGAATTATACTTTGAGGAAAAACCAAGAAACTTGACATAGTCAAAAGTATGGGAAGACATAGACTATGCGTAGATATGAGATACTACTTTGTCCACCGACTCAGATTGCTACAAACACAGACTTTTGAGGTCTTGAACGTGTTTTCCGGCTCTGATACCAATTGAAAAATCGGGGGTCTAACAACCACACCCAATATTTCGATTAGCAATATGTATGGACTAACTCCGATATAATTTCTAGAGAATTAACTAGACAGTCAGATTCAATCTAGAGAAAAGTATATCGAGGAGTTAATATCTCTCTCTTGATTTGATTTTACTCAAGCAAATAGAAATATGCGAGTCTTTATCAAATACAAGGATAATAAACTTGGATGGTACCAAAGACCAGTATCCAAGGATCAATCAAATTTCAATCAACAACCAAAGGTTGGATTTCACGATTGATAGATACAAACGCACAACCTGTGATATTTCAATTATATAACAAAATATAATGCGAAATAGAAATAACACAGATACCACAAATTTTGTTAACAAGGAAACCGCAAATGCAGAAAAACTCCGGGACCTAGTCCAGATTGAACACCACACTGTATTAAGCCGCTACAGGCACTAGCCTACTACAAACTAACTTCGGTCTGGACTATAGTTGAACCCTAATCAATATCACACTGATTCAAGGTACAGTTCCGCTCCTTACGCCTCTGATACCAGCAGGATACTACGCACTTGATTCCCTTAGCTGATCTCACCCACAACAAAGAGTTGCTACGACCCAAAGTCGAAGACTTTAATAAACAAATCTGTATCACACAGAAAAGTCTACGATAATAGATAAATCTGTCTCCCACAGATAAATCCTAAGAGTTTTGTTCCGTATTTTGATAAAATCAAGGTGAACAGGAACCAATAGATAACTCGGACTTATATTCTCGAAGAACAACCTAGAATTATCAATCACCTCACAATAATCTAAATCGTATGGTAGCGAAACTAGATATTGCAGAATCACAAACGATGAGACGAAGATGTTTGTGATTTATTTTTTTATCTTGCCTTATCGGAGATATAATCTCAAAACAATCTTACAATTGAACTCGTACGATAGAAAATGTCAAGATCATATCGCTCAACTATAAGAGAAGTAGTTTCGTCTGGCTTCACAAATCCCAATGAAGTCTTCAAGTCGTTAACCGACAGGGTCTCGAGAAGAAACCTACGGTTAAAGGAGAATCGACTCTAGCAAACCAACTAGTATCACACAGGAGGTGTGGGGATTAGTTTTTCCAGTTGCTAGATGTCTCCTTTATATTGTTTTCAAATCAGGGTTTGAAATCCAATTTATCTTGGTAACAAAGCATTCAATATTCACCGTCAGATGAAAAACCTGATTTATCCAAGCTAATATTTTTCAATCGTTAGATCGAAACTTAGCTTGTCACACACAAATGGAATGTATTTATTTAGGTTTGAGTGACCGTACCTAAATGTGTGCACTTAGTTGGTTCACAAATAGTTAACCAATGGTTAGCCATATGAGCACTTTCATATTAACCGTATTCATCTTTCTCATAACTAGTTCAAATGACTCATAAGAACTAGTTCAAGAGTTGTTCAATTGCTTAGATCTTTATACATAGACACAATTGAAACAAAATCGGTATGATTCATTTGAATCAATTCATGAAAAATATAGCCACGGTTTGCAAAGATTGCATTCTTTATTGATTTATTGTTTAAGTTCATGAAACTACCGATTTGAGAAATAACCAGCTTGGGTACGCGTACGGGCATCCGTACCTTAGCTACCGGATTTGAGTTGGCTTTTGGTTTCCAAACTCAGCAGAATTTTTCGGGTAAAGAAGTTCCGCAAGCACGCGTACGGGCACGCGTACCTAAGGTGACTGGTTTATGAATTCGTAAAATCCAAACTCAACATAATTTTCCGGGAGGAAAAGTTCCGCCAGTACGGGTATGCGTACCCAACCCGTCTCCTTCACCAATACCGTATGCACAAATATGCACACACTTGGTTTCCGGTACATGGATTTATACACTAATGTGCGAACACACTATATATGCTTATATCTATAGTTGGTTACGTAATCTCAAATCTACATTTCAATCATCGAAACATTCTTCTATAATGTTATAATAGTCGTTAGACATAAAGAATCGACTATCGTCATCAAAGCTATTTTCAAGATTGAAACGTCATCATGACTTTCGTCAAGGGTAAGATGAAAATGGTTAAAGCAAAATCTTACCAACACATTTTTCGAGAAAAAGATAGGTGAGTAATCTCGGCTCGAAATAGCAAATGTGTATGTATGAAAACTATCATACTTATACGACTTTTGTCTCAAGAGTAGGAGATAGAGTAGATAGACTTTTAGGTGACAGATGAGTTCAAGTCTCCACATACCTTTTGGTCGGATGAAGTTCCACTGGTTCCTTGAGTAGTTCTTCGTCTTCATAAGATAATCGCCATGTAGTCTGGAGCTCAACTATTCCTAACTATCCTAGATCGAGACTTAGTCATAAGTATACTAGAAATCAAGACATATAGTTTTGATCACTAACATTGACAAACATGCTTGAGATAGAAACGCATGCAATTTCGACCGAGCAATGCTCTAACATGACTGTCTCACAAAAATCATGTAAGATGTTACCAGGCAATTTTCACATGGTCATCTTTTGACTTTCGAGAATATAGATGAACTTGGTCAAAGCGAAAGCTTACCAACACATAATTTCGACAAATATGTAAGTGACTTAAACTCAGCTCGAAATATCTAATTTGTATAATCGAATACTATATAGTTATACGACTTTTGTCTCAATACAGGAGATAGGGTAGAAATAGACTTTCCGAGTAGTAGATGAGTTTCAGTCTCCACATACCATTTGTTGATGAAGTTCCACAAGATCTCCTTAGTATTTCTTCGTCTTTAATTGATGAATGCCGTGAAGTCTAAAGCTCAACTACATAATTTATCCTAGTCCAAGCCATAGATATAAGTAGACTATAAATCAAGACTTATAGTTTTGATCACTAAACTTGACAAAAAATCTTGAGCTAGCAACGCTTGCGAGTTCGACCGGGCAGTGCTCAAACAGTTACCATACCTAAACATGTATATTGAGTTGGCTCAATAACATTAAATCGAAGTTAGCCATATGAACATGTTTGTCTTAGCCGTATTCATCTAAAACTTCTAGATCAATCAATCATGAAAGATAATCAAGTGAATCTTATTGTATTTCAAATAGATTTGTTCAATTGTTCACTATCTCATAGAAATATATATGAACAAATTGAATCGGAATCGGTTTGAAACATAATCGTACAAAGTACTTATACAAGAATTCATGAATATTAAGCCACGGTTTGCAAAGATTTATTTCCTTAGATCATAAATGTTTAAGTTCATGAGTATGAGAATCATACATGACCGGTTTCTAGGACTTTACTACTATGTTCGCCACCCAGGTACGCGAACAACAGCTCCAGACCTTGGCCTAGTCAAGTCATTCGCAAATCCGGTGTTTATGGGTAAAAATTGTTTCCACTGGTTTTGGTAAATTTGGGTGTCTGGATGAGAAACGAGTTTAAACCTAAAACAAATGCACTGAACATGAGTACTTTTAGATTCGAGAGATCAATCTGTACAATCCTGGCCTAAACCAAGAAATGGTCGTTTCAGTCTTGCTTCGGTCACAAAGTGAAGGAGAAGGTTGGTATTAGGGAGGGAAGCGAAGAAGGTGTTGAGACCAGAATGGTTAATTATGAAGGTGTGGTTATTTTATGACTTATATCAGAATTTGAAACTGGCTTGCGGAATGAAAGCTATCAGTTCTTTGGTATTTTTTGGATACTGTGTTGTTGTTCTCACCAAAACTGGTTGCTTGATGGAAATAGGTAAAACCTATCTATACAAGTCGTAATTGAATACACCCTGGTATCGTATGAAGTGGGAGTGATTGAGTGATGGAAGAGTGGAGTAACGTGTAACTGCCAGAAACCACGCCTTCACTATGAAGGAAGCGGGTTTGTTTACACCCACTACTTATTGCCTCCACTAACTTCCCTGTTTTCCTGACACTTTCTTATGATGGACGTGTTGCACACCGCACGCTGTAAACCGCCATACCAATACCCTGATAAGCATCCCCCAGTTTGTGACATGTTTGATGTCTCGAGTATTTTCGTGAAAAACGTGTAGCAGATTGCTACGTGTGGAAAGTCAAAGTCAAGAGACTTGCCATAGGAAAATAACATGTGATGCTATTAGGCTTGCCTTGGCTGGCCATCTAAAACTTTCCACAGGCCTGTCAATTCCATGGCGAATTTGGACGGATGAGATTGTAGCTTATGAGAAAGGATGTCCATTGATTATGGCCACATCTTGTTGTATGAAAAAGTGGCGCCATTGGCATGGTGGCGCCTGGAGTAACTATGGCATAGCGGCATGCTAGTGGCGTAGCCGTGGCAGTTGTTTTGGCATATTGGTGTTAGACCCAAATATGGCTCCGACAACATTGGCCCTGTTGCTAAGTTAAACTTAAGGCCTTAGGAGAATCACTTGACCTAGTTGGCATGGAGACTTTATATAGATTAGGGTTTGACGTATCGAAAACCTAATTAGCACGTGCGCTGCGGCACGGCGGCGTGGCTGACATAGTTAGCGCATGCCAGTGGCACGATGGTGCAAGTAGCGCCTGGCGTAACCATGGACGCTAAATTTTGGCACATTGGTTTTAGACCCAAATGTGGCGTGGCAACATTGTCCTTGTTGCCACATCAATCCCAATGCTCTGGAAAACGTTACTTGGCTTGGTTGGCGAAGCAACTTTGCCTAAATTAGGGTTTGGCGTGCCAAAACCCTAATTAGTGCATATGGCATGTGGCCGTGGCGCATCGAAATTTTGTGCAAATGGTGTCCACGCCAAAGGAACCATAGCCAGACCATCATATGGAAACGGCCACAGGAGCAAGGATTGTCACGGGTGGCTATGATATGGCGTCTTTATTAGGGATTCCTGGGTCCCGCATGGCTCGTGGCATGTTGTGGATCCCTAAGTGGCATAATTTGTGCCAAGACTGGAAATTAGGATTTCGACCATGTAAGGTCGTGTTTCTGGTTAGGATAACCACATTGACGTTTGTTATGGAGTTGGCCACGAACAGAAGATGGGTTGGCACGTAAGTGCATTATTTATGGTATGTTGCCACGTTTGGCATGCTTCTGTGGAAAAGTGGCACGTCTGGCACGTTGTGCATGCACGTTTGGCATGCCAGTTAGCACATTGGCGCAAATTTGGAAAGCCAATTTGGTATTGGCGCAATTTTGCCTCTCTTTTTTAATACTGTGGCAGGTTTAGAGCAACCTGATTGGTCGAAAAAGAGAGGGACGGTCAAACGCGGGCGTGGCCACACTTCTGGTGTGGGTGTGGCAAGTTTAAAGCGACCCGATTGGTCTATGGGAAATAGGTTCGGCAAGTACGGGCCCAGCCACAACTTATGTGCGTGTGGCGGGTTTAAGGCGACCTGATTGGTCGAGGGAAATATGGCTGGTTTAGGCAACATGGGGCGTGGCCAATGGCAAATGGTGCCGGTTGTCCTAAGGCATGGCCACGCCTCCCTTTGCTGCTGCTCCTATTCTGCGGCTCCTTTATTTCTTGTTTTCTGATTTTGGACAAGATTTTGAACCTACTAATCCATGGAGGATTAATTTCGACAGGCAAGGTCTGATATACTGCGCAAGGCGAAAAGACCTAATTTTTGCAAATTAGTCAGGGTAATATCTGAATCTTAAGAATTATCACAAAAATTGATTGAATTATATGTATTGACACGGAGTTCTTTAAGTTCATTGCCAGATAGCAGTATGCTTTCTGATTGAATACTTTATGCAAAGACCTTATCCTTGATACTTGGAAATTCATGCTACTCTGCTGCGAGTGAACACAAATTGTCATGCAATATCAACATTAAGGGTTCAGCCGGGGAACATAGCACATAAAGCATTCAAAGAAACTTATATTAACTGAGTGATACAGGCAAGGTGCCAAAATTTACAGAATATCTGGGATTGTTGCTACATGCACCAGTCTGGGTAAATTTTATAAGAAAATATTGATTTGCTCAATAAATGCGCCAGTGAAGAGTTTGTACACTCATCACTTTTACATGGCTTCGTTTCTTTGCAGAGTGACGGCACATTAAATGCAGGGTTTTACAAATTTAGCCCTGAACTAAAAACCACCATCAACATTAAGTCCCCTGCTTAGCACGTAAAAATGGCATTGTTGCAGGGTAAGCATGAGATGGTAACAGACAAGTGTAAAATCAAAAGGGCAAGACATGAAGAGATTGCCAGGAAAATTCGACTAACCTTTGGCAGGAGGCATGAGTAGTCTATGATCCTTGTACTGGCGGCTTGGCGTATTTCTATCTTGGCCAAAGGGCGCTGGCGTTGCAAGTTTGTCCACGGAACGTTGATGCTGGTGCTGCAACTTTGGCCACGGGACGATGCAAGTTGAGCGCTTGATGTGCTGGCGCGCTAATGGTTTGGCTACAAGACGTTGGCGCTGATTTGGGCGTGGTTGAATCCAAATCGGAATCCGTTTTTCACCCAAACTCTTAAGGCGTCGTGCATATAAAAGGCATTGCACATCCTTTTATTCTTGCTTCGTTAGCTTTGTTCTTGCGGTGACAAACTTCTTTTCCGTCAGCAGCCAAGGTGAGTCAACCATCCCAGATAGATAAGTGTCTAATCAGCTGATATCCCGTATCTAAAGCCTTCATGTACGGCAGGCAAAGAGTTTTCCTTTCCAGGGTTTTATCAGTTTGCGTAATATAAGAGAGCACCTCGAGCTTCTCGTTTCACATCGATCACCACAGGATTGCGTTATCTCCTTTTAGGTATTGTTTCGTATCCTTTTGTAGTTTTCTTTTGTCCTCTTTATTACGTAGGTTGTTGATGTAGACATAACGATTCTCTGCAGTTCATGATGGGAACACCTGGTGATGATCATTATTCCAATACCTCGGGGAAAAGCTTTGAAGTTGACAAACCCAAGGTCTCTGCGTCTGAGAAGATATTAAACAAAATTGATTCTTTGTTTAATGAGGCTGGTCGGCCCATACAGGGTATGTCTCTCACTCATCTGCACATTATTCCAAGGCGTGTTCAAGCTTGCATGGCTTCGGTTGACATGGAGGAGAAGTGGATACATGATGAAACATCTCAGTGTTATGGATGAAAGGTTCGCTGCTCGACTGAAGCGGCAAAGGATCGAGCCTAAGGAACCCTCATGTGAGAGTAAGTTTAATTATCCTGTTCATAACGGTATCGTAATCCTCGACTCTGACGTTGATGAAACGGAGTATCCTCAAGAGGTTGTTGGAGCAGTTGCTAAGAAGGATGCCAGCGCGACTCGGGATGTCGAAACTATTGTTGAAGAGGCTGAAGCGACCGTTGAGGGTGCTATTGAAGCGTCCATTGGAGAGGGAGCTGGAGTAAATGTTGGAGCTATTGGAGAGACTGTTGAATAAAGCTTTGGGGATGTCGTTGGAACAGGCTTTGGAGATGGTCTCAAGGCTGCTGCTGAAACTTCTTCTAGAGAGGATGCTAAAGCTTCAGTTGAAATGGCTTCTGGAGGGGATGCCTGCTGTTGGAGAGGGTATTGGATATGGTGTTTTGGAGAACTCTAGTGGAGGCACCGCTGACCCTAGAGCTAGCTTTCCATTTCATTATTCCCTTATGTAGAAGAACAATCTTTTCGTAGCTTGTAGATGTTTTGATACCTCAGTTGTTTTTTTTTGTTCATGTGACTGAAGCCATGCTTCACCGAGTAATATTCTTTCATTTATGATGCTTTGATAACTTCATATCTTTGATAGAATGAATAAAATCTCCCGAAAGAATCCTAAAACTCCTTTTTGCGAAATACAAGTTCTTCCATTCTCCTAGAGCGATTCAGCGGACGAAAAGTCAAAACGCATAAATAGCGCAGCAATGATGCTAACTGGCGTGTCACATCCCGGATACTTCCACAATAAAGCCTTTGTATGTCGTTGTCAACTGTAACTCAAAACAGGGGAAACTGTAGCAATAGTTAAGGGTTTGACCAACCTTTTATCGGATTTTCCTTTGCAAATTACACAGGACGTCTGTAGCATGCCGCCTGAGTATGTAGAAGTGTAAGCTACCACAAGCCGGGAAACATGTCGTGACAAGTAGAGAAACCTCGTCAGGCGAAAGTTGAAGACAGATGTTCTTATGCAAGTGGATCTTCTTCCTTGCATATTCTCCTCTTCAGTACTTTTTGAATAAGATATTTCTTGTAGGGTTTGATGTTTTTTTTTGGTTTTGAATTGATGGGTAATGGATCTGTGAGGGTTTGAACTTACTTGGTGCTTTTCACTTTGAGATTCACGAAAACTTATTTTTGAAAGAAAGATACTTTTAATTAAAATCAAAATCCTAATTGTGAATGCAAGCAGTGCAATCATTTTGAAGGAATTACAAATATTGCATGAAGAGGAAAATTACTGAAGGAAATACTAAGAAGAATTTTGAGGCAAGAGGTGGCATGAGTTTTTAGAATTTGAAGGGTTTGATCCACCGGGCATGTAAAACTATGCCGTCTAACTTGTCTATGTTGATGAGCTTGCAATAGCCTCACAAAATAACTTCTGCTACTAGGTATGGTTCATCCGGGGAGTCGGACGAAGGAGGATCATCGGCAACTTTCACTACCATGTCTCCAACTTGGAATGGGTTTTGATGTTGCGCCGCTATTTAATTCTTGGATCCATTATTGTTGACTAAGACAGCTTCCAAACTTTTGATGAAACACTTGAAGGGTCCGGCATCCTATTCACATATTCCAATGACGCCCGGGTTGATAATTGGATCTAGTCTCCAGGCCTGGGAGGGAGGAGAAGTGACTGGTTGCATAAAGGGTTGTTCGATAAGACTTACTTGTGTCCGAAATCTGCGTATATACATCGATGGGATTTCTCCAGGCAGTTGGGCTACATTGGCAAGTTGTAGATACGGCAACATGTAGTCCTCAGGGTCGGACGGCTTGTTGGAAATTCTTTCAGGTACGAACACCGGCAGAGGGCATACTCCTAATTTCGCTTTATTGTTATGCACCCACGAGCGCCCTAGAATCATGTCATAATTTGGGCATTCTTTGACAATATGGAATTTGTCGTGTGTTAAAGCATCTCCCACCTTGATTTCGAGATTGATGTAGTCGTAAGCATTCATTGCTTCTCCTTCTGGGTTTTTGACCACAATTGGGAGTGAGTAGCCTCTTGCTTTGAAACCCCCACAGATCTCAAAGTCTTGAAAGTAACAATGTTGAAGTCAGAGGCCGCATCGATTAGTACGCTATCGAATTCGACATCCTTCAGGTCAGCAATGGTCAGCAGTCCCCAGTTGCACTTTTCAACGGTGTTTCTCGAGAGAGGTTGGGATTTCGGAGCAGCCTCATCGACAGAAAAGAGTCACCTGCCCGACACGACGCGGTTGAGGGCTGTAAATATATCTTGACGCCGTGGTTTAAAGAAATAGAGGATTTCACACACACGCTGCATCATGGACTGCACTGTCTTGTAGACAGAGTCCCCGGAAAGCATACAACTTCTGACTGGAAGAAGATCTCTGTGAACTCCCTCATTGCCTAGTTGAAGTTCTCCCGCCTCCACCTTCTCCTTGAAGATGCATTTCAATCTATTGCATTCATTGGTCGGGTGATGGGCGAACCTGTGGTAGCGGAAATACTTGGAATTTTCCATTTCCACTTCAATTGACGGACGCCTGATAAGACGTAGGTTGATGGCATCATCTTGAATCCATGCTTCCAGAAGTTCAATTACCTTCTCGATTGGGAAAGAGAAATCTAGGTCAGCTTCTTCTGCTTCTTGGTGTTGCACATGAGCTTTAGTCGCGCCCTTTCGAGGTGGAGCCGCCTGATGTGCTGGTGTTGCACGCTTGGGTGGTTGTTATGCCGTTGGAGCTTTCCCTTTTCTTCCTTCACCCACCACACTTACATAGGGTCCAGTGTTATATTGCTTGTTGACGAGGCGTCTGTTTCCTCGAGTTTCGCGTGCGTCTTCACTCTTGGTCGGACTGGTTCTTTCTAACAATGCTGGTGCTGTTGTGGCCGACCGCTTAGCGGCTTCATGAATTTCAGAGAATGTCTGAAAGCGTAGATTTTCCAATAAGGCGCGGAAAAATGGGAATCATGCCATTGATGCAGGACTCCGCCAATTGTTGCTCAGTCACGTTTGGGTTGTGACAATCCAGTGCCTGAATTATGAATCTTTTGACGTAATCATTTGGATGTTCATTGTTTGGTTGGAACATCCTTCCTAAGCCTGAAAAGGTGATTTATTCAGATACAAAGAAATACTCTTGTAGAAAGCTGCAACCATCTCACACCAGTTGGATATGTTGTTAGGCGCAATGTTGTTGTACCAGGTGTACGCTCTTCCAGTAAGTGACTTTGAAAATTCTTTCAAGCGGAGGACATGATTGTAATCGTGTTCACCCAAGGATTCTAAAAATCGAGAGATATGTTCATGTGCATTACCAGTGCCGTCATAAAGGGAGAATTGAGGAGAAGAATATCCCCTAGGAAGAGGAACTCTTTGCACATCAGGAGGATACGGAGGTTGATGTTGGTGCATGTCCATCGGGTTTTCTTTGTCTCGATTTCAGAGAAGTCGTTCCAAATCTTCACGTGTGACGAAATTGGGTGGATGATTCCTCTCCAATGGGCAGGCCTCTTCATATACAAGGGTGCGCCCTGCTGAGGTATTCGTGCCAGGGGTATTAAAAGTGCTCCTCATTGGCTCTGGTCGGCGTGGTTCCTGCGGTAACCGCCCCGTTAGTGTCTTGAGGAAAGTAAGCACCTCCTTCTGAGCTTTAGAAAGAACTTCCTGTCTTTCCATCAAATCAGCAATGGTGATAGGGGGTTGGCCTCCTCTGGTTCTTCCAGTCTCTCGTCCCGATGGTGGAGTGGCGGCGGCTCTGGTGACAGCTGGGGGCGTCACGCTTAAAGAAATATTGGGGGTGGTGGCAGCGGCTCTGTCCCTGGTGATCGGAGGTGTAACGCCTGAGGGAATGCTTCTTGTGTCGTTGGTGCTGATCATGCTGACAGGTGGTACATTGATGCCACTGGAAGGGACGTTGATACCAAGGACGTTCTCAGCGCTGGTGACATCAGGGCTTGTTGCCGATCCGGATCTGAGCTCTACCATCTTGAAATTGGGATTAAATAAATGAAATTGAAAATTGGAAACTGATTTTGCAACCGAGAGATTAATCCCCCACTGTGGTTGCCAGTTGTTTATGGGTAAAAACTGTTTCTGCTGGTTTTGATAAATTTGGGTGTATGGATGAGAAACGAGTCTAAACCTAAAACAAATGCACTGCACGGGAGTACTTTTAGATTCGAGAGATCAATCTGTACAATCCTGGCCTAAACCAAGAAATGGTCGTTCCATTCTTGCTTCGGTCACAAAGTGAAAGGAGAAGGGTTGGTCTTAGGGAGGGAAGTGAAGAAGGTGTTGAGACCAGAATGGTTAATTATGAAGGTGTGGCTATTTTATGACTTGTATCAGAATTTGGAACTGGCTTGCGGAATGAAAGCTATCAGTTCTTTGATATTTTTTTGGATACTGTGTTGTTGTTCTCACCAAAACTTTTTGCTTGATGGAAATAGGTAAGACCTATTTATATAAGTCATAATTGAATACACCCTGGTCTCGTAGGAAGTGGGAGTGATTGAGTGATGGAAGAGTGGAGTAACGTGTAACTGCCAGAAACCACGCCTCCACTATGAAGGAAGCGGGTTTGTTTACACCCACTACTTCTTGACTCCACTAAATGCCCTGTTTTCCTGACACTTTCTTATGATGGACGTGTTGCACGCCGCACGCTGTAAACCGCCAGACCAATACCCTGATGAGCATCCCCCATTTTGTGACATGTTTGATCTCTCGAGTGTTTTTGTGAAAAACGTGTAGCATATTGCTACGTGTGGCAAGTCAAAGTCAAGATACTTGCCATAGGAAAATAGCATATGATGTTATTAGGCTTGCCTTGGCTGGCCGCCTAAAACTTGCCACAGGCCTGTCAATTCCATGGCGAATTTGGACGGATAAGATTGTAGCTTATGAGAAAGGATGGTCATTGATTATGGCCACATCTTGTTGTATAGCAAAGTGGCTCCATTGGCATAGTGGCGCCTGGCGTAGCCATGGCATAGCGGCATGCCAGTGGCGTAGCCGTCGCAGCTGTTTTGGCATATTGGTGTTAGACCCAAATATGGCTTCGGCAACATTGGCCATGTTGCTAAGTTAAACTTAAGGCCTTAGGAGAATCACTTGACCTAGTTGGCATGGTGACTTTAGCTAGATTAGGGTTTGGCGTTTGAAACTCTAATTAGCACGTGCGTTGCGGCATGGTGGCGTAGCTGACATAGTTAGCACATGCCAGTGGCACGATGGTGCAAGTAGCGCCTGGCGTAGCCATGGACGTTAGATTTTTGCACATTGGTGTTAGACCCAAATGTGGCGTGGCAACATTGGCCCTGTTGCCACGTCAATCCCAATGCTCTGGAAAATGTTACTTGGCTTGGTTGGCGTAGCAAATTTGCTTAAATTAGGGTTTGGCATGCCAAAACCCTAATTAGTGCATACGGCATTGCGGCATGTGGTTGTGGCGCATCGACGTTTTGTGCAAATGGTTCCATAGACACGCCAAAGGAACCATAGCCAGGCCATCATATGGAAACGGCCACAAGAGCAAGGATTGCTACAGGTGGCTATAATATGGCATCTTTATTAGGGCTTCCTGGGTCCCGCACGGCTCGTGGAATGTTGTGGATCCCGAAGTGGCATAATTTGTGCCACGACTGGAAATCAGGGTATCCACCATGCAAGGTCGTGTTTCTGGTTAGGATAACCACATTGAAGTCTGTTATGGCGTTGGCCACGAACAGAAGATGGGTTGTCACGTGAGTGCATTATTTATGGTATGTTTCCACGTTCGGCATGCTTCTGTGGAAAGTGGCACGTCCGACACGTTGGGCATGCACGTTTGGCATGACACTTAGCGCATTGGCGCAGCTTTGGAAATCCAATTTGGTATTGGTGCAATTTTGCCTCTCTTTTTTAATACCATGGCAGGTTTAGAGCAACCTGATTGGTCGAAAAAGAGAGGGTCGGTTAAACGCGGGCGTGGACACACTTCTGGTGTGGGTGTGGCAAGTTTAAAGCGACCTGATTGGTCGATGTGAAATAGGGCTGGCAAGTATGGGCCCAACCACAACTTATGTGTGTGTGGCGGGTTGAGGCGTCCTGATTGGTCGAGGGAAATAGGGCCGGTTTAGGCAACATGGGTCTTGGCCAATGGCAAATGGCGCCGGCTGGCCTAAGGCATGGACACGCCTCCCTTTTTTGCTGTTCATATTCTGCGGCTCCTTTATTTCTTATTTTCTGATTCTGGGCAAGATTTTGCACCTACTAATCCATGGCGGATTAATTACCTAGTTTGCCTAGGCTTAATTTCGACAGGCAAGGGCTGATATACTGCGCAAGGCGCAAAGCCCTAATTTTTGCAAATTAGTCAGGGTAATATCTTAATACTGTGAATTATCACAAAATTGATTGAATTCTATGTGTTGACACAGAGTTCTTTAAGGTCATTGCCAGAGAGAAATATGCTTTCTGATTGAATACTTTATGCAAAGACCTTATCCTGATACTTGGAAATTCGTGCTACTCTGCTGCGAGTGAACACAAATTGTCATGCCATATCAACATTAAGGGTTCAGCCGGGGAACATAGCACAGAAAGCATTGAAGGAAACTTATATTAACTGAGTGATACAGGCAAGGTGCCAAAATTTACAGAATATCTGGGATTGTTGCTACATGCACCAGTCTGGGAAAATTTTATAAGAAAATATTGAGTTTCTCAATATATGCGCCAGTGAAGAGGTTGGACACTCATCACTTTTACATGGATCTGTTTTTTTGAAGAGTGACAGCACATTAAATGCAGGGTTTTACAAATTTAGCCTTGAACTAAAAACCACCATCAACACCCGGTTCGCGAACAACCGTTCCAGACCCAACTCAGGTAAACCCGTTTGCATACTAGGTATGAAAACAAGAGTTCCGGACCTTTTCAGGGAAATTCGATCGCATACTAGATACGCAGACAAGAGTTCCGGACTTGAATCATCATAATATAGTTCGCATACTATGTATGCATACTGTGTTGTATCCAGACATGGGTAATTGTTCTAAACTCTTATTTAAATCATTGAAACATCCTTGGAAGACGACAATGGTTGTCTCATACAAACCATTAGCTTCAATTTATTTTCAAGTGATTGAATAATCAATACAAAACTTACCAAGTTAACATCAAATGACTGTCTCACACAAATCATATAAGATATTCAAGGTAATTTTTACATGATCATCTTTTGACATTATATTTAGTTTGCAATAAATAAATTGTTTCCAATTAAACTCGTCAAGAATATGATAAACATAGCCAAAGCAAAAACATTCCAACACATATTTCGAGAAATAGATAAGCGAGTTAACCTCGGCTCGAAATATTAAATGTGTATAATATAAAAGTTTATATAGATATACGACTTAGTCTCATTAGAGATATAATAGAATAGACTTCTGAGTGACAGCTAAGTATTAGTCTCCACATACCTTTTATTGATGAAGTTCCTCCAAGCCCCTTAGTAGATCTTCGTCTACAATTGGTGAACGCCGTGAAGTCTAAAGCTCAACTACACATTTTATCCTAATCTGAGACATAGCTATAAGTAGACTAAAATTCAAGTATATAGTTTGATGAACTAAATTTGACAAACAAGCTTGAGATAGCAACGCTTGCGAGTTCGGCCGAGCAGTGCTCTAACACACTACTTATGAAAACTTATAATTAATTTCCTCAAACGAATTTTCATCAGCCATACATTTTCCCCGTCAGAAGTTAGGTTTTGAAGCCTTCATTCTTTCTATGAGGAATTCCTTTTAAATACGGTTTCTAAAATATCTCAAGCATCCTTCGACCGAGTCCACGTAGACACATGATGTTGAATATCTTAGCTTATGACATATGGGCAATATCATTCAACCCATCAAAGTTGTGTTTAGCGTCAACTGCCCATATTTTGGCTATATATTTTGGACAACAACTGCCCCTTCTTCAACCATTGGAGTATTGTACCCTCTTACAAAAAAAAACCCATGTTTTAAAATCGCGGGCTTGTAAGAAAGATCGCATAGCTAATTTCCAAAATTAGTAATTGTGTTATCTAAGGCTAGTGGCACGTCAATCAAGATTTCACTCTTATATATAATTCAAATCGTTACAAATAAAAATTAGTTAGGTCTAAAGGTATTTTCCTACTCTAATACCAATCGAAAAGAAGACGATACCAAATACACCACCATCTTTTTTATTCGATAACCTATATGGACAAAATACAATTTCAAGTAGACCAACTTAATGATCCTTGACAATATGCATGTAGAGTTTATATCTCCACCTCTTATCAATCATAACATATAGACTATGAAGTTCGTGAACCTGATTGTTAAGAAGAGTACTTGGACAATCTCAACAATCAATATCCAAGATCAATCTAGTCGTATCCAAGTAATACAATCAAAATTCTGCCAAGTAATAAACTTATTTACTATCATACTTCGGTTTGTAATATAGTTGAGACCGAATCCACCCTCCAAGCTGAACTCCAAAAAAACATAAAATTATTTAGTTTTACTCAGTTTCATGAGAGGACTTAAATTCATGTGAAGACGTGAATTTCTATATTTTTGTTTGGCTTGAAGCATAGTATCTTGACTCCTATTGGTCAAGGGCTAGCTTTCCCAAGCATGGAGTGAAGACCTACCATAATTAGATGCAATAAAACCCTAAACATGGTCGAGAAACAAACAAAATTTTGAATTAGGGTTAGCCGTGACTGCTAGTCATGGATTGGTTCTGACCACCCAACTTGACTGGCCTCTCACCTTCCATGATCGAGCAATTAGGTCACATGGAGTTGACCTGTCACCCCTCTTTTACTTCGGCCAATCAGAACGCTCGAAGCTGATCAGACGCACGAAGCTGACTTGCGTCGCTCACAGTGACTGACCAATCATGGGTATCTAAATTGGTAGGATGTGTTATCTATAACCATAAAACTTGGTTGGCCTTCTAATTAACATGTCCAACCAATCATATATCTTCAAATTATTTGGACATACCTTCTTCCCTTCCGACCAATAATATCTCTTCAACTCAGTCGGACAACATCCAAAAGGTCACCCAAGGTTGGTCGAACATATAGGGGCAATTGGTAAAGATTTTTAGTATGAGATGTATGGGTTAGAGCACTGCTCGGTCTAACTTGCAAGTGTTGCTATCTCAAGCGTGTTTGTCAAGTTTAGTTTCCAAAACTACATGTCTTGATTTCTAGTCTAGTTATAGCTATGTCGGATTAGGATAAAATGTGTAGTTGAGCTTTAGACTTCATGGCGTTCATCTATTGAAGACAATGAACTACTAAGGGAAGCTTGTGGAACTTCATCAACAAAAGGTATGTGGAAACTTGAACTCATCTATCACTCAGAAGTCTATATCTATTTTATCTCCTATTGAAACAAAAGTCGTATAATAGACTTTATATTATACACATTTGATATTTCAAGCTGAGTTTAAATCTGAAAAGACGAGGGTACCCAAATATACCTCAATCTAAAACTTTTTTGCATATAAGTACTTCCTCCAAAAGTGATTGTCTATGGACTGATTCGAGAAAATATAACTAATCGGTTCACACTTAGTATGATCGTCTATGGATACGAGATCGAGCCAATACGACAACAAGATAACTTGTGTAATTGACTGTGGATACAAGATCGAGACAATGCAACAACGAAGTATGTTTACTTGATAAATGGTTCGGACTTAACCAAACACAATAGGATTACTATCAAGTAAATAGGAATTAACGTTTGTGTATTTTACTTCTAATTATAATAAAACAATTATAATTGCGGAAATAGAAAAGTAAAAGACACAGCAAGAATTTGTTAAAGAGGAAACCGCAAATACAGAAAAACCCCGGGACCTTGTCCATAATTGAATACTCTCAGGATTAAGCCGCTATACAAAATCAAACCAACTTCGTATAGTTGAGACCAAGCAACTAAACCTATAGTCACCTAGTTCCGTATGTATTCCCACGCCTCCAACTTGTAATAAGTCACGTACTT
The DNA here is from genome assembly GCF_003573695.1 of Papaver somniferum. Lineage (NCBI taxonomy): Eukaryota > Viridiplantae > Streptophyta > Magnoliopsida > Ranunculales > Papaveraceae > Papaver > Papaver somniferum. Next base: position 19,851,671 of record NC_039362.1, read on the forward strand.
GGAAGAATTCCTTTGGTTCGTATTCCAAACAGTAAAGGAACAACAAATCTGTTTGGTAAAAATTCTTTTCAACCAAGTGATGTGAGTTCCACAAAAGGCTCTTCCGTTTATCCCAATAAAATCCTTTGTCAGGTCCTTAGATCTATCCAATAACAACTTCCAAAGTAATTGTCAAGATTTTTCAATCAATACTTTGAATCACAAAGAATTGTATTGATGACGATCTACTCAACTAATCAATCCAATCTACCACAGGGATAAACCGATTATAGTTAGATCCTCTTTAACCGAAACAAGTATTGTGCACACCAAAGATTATGAACCCAAATCATAAATCTTCTTCGTCTTCAAATCTTCTTAGATCTTCAATAAACACCTACACACAATCACCTTGAATCTCTTGTGATCAATCACGCACAGAACGGAGTTTGTTAACAATGGATTATCACAAGACGTCTTTAGATCTACAAACAGTCTAAAGATCCCCGTCGAAACTTCGATCTAGTTTGAGTGAATCTTATATCAGAATAGAAGATTCTCAAGCATAAACAAACTAGGTGCAATCAAAGTTCAACAACCGTTAGTCAATCAAATCAGTCGAAAACTAATAATAAACCGCAATTATCTAGTTTCCCACCAACGGTACTAATAAAGCTTCTCAATCCCAAAGAAGTCTTTAAACTGAGCGGTCGTAAGAGATTTCGCCTAATTATGTTACTTTCCTCTCTGAATAGGTGGCTCCACCAGTAACAACACAACTAGGTAGTTTTACTGGCTTTGAGGATTAGTTTGCTTGAAATACAAACTTTGATATTTATAGACCAAGGAAGTTTGGACACCAAGGAATTTCCAAAATCGAAAATATTCTCAAGATATGCAATATATTTCCAAATTCGGTTTCCATAATTCCTGGAAATGCTTTGTCCAAACATTGACCGAAAATCTCTTAGAAAATCTCCAATTAGTAATGCACATTACTAATTTTCATTTTCCAAAAATAAAATTAAAAACCTTAATTAAAAGATTCTCAATTTATTTTTCGATCCGGGATTTTCCTTTAGATATTAAGGAATATCTTTGAACAATAAAAGATAAGCGTTATTGCACATGTTCAAAGTATGTCGACATCTTAACTTTGTAAGTCTTCTTTCATACTATTGATGGTGGTTTTTAGCTTAGGGTTAAAATCGTAAAATTGTACATCCGACATGATGTCACTATGACCATTAGCACATTTATTGAATCAATCAGCATGCTAACGTAAGAATTACCGGGGTACCTTTTTTCTACACGGGTCATGTTCCACGGCAGAACCCTTTGCATTGACTTCGCCTATGCCGAAACCCTAATTCTCATGCTACCGCGCCAAGGCATGCCAACCATGCCAGCCACATCTCCGCGCCAAGGCATTCCAAGCATGCCATCCGCACCATTGTGCCAATGGCAAACCATGCCAACCACATCTCCGCGCCAACCATGCCAGCCGCACCACTGTGCCAATCGCAAACCATGCCAGACACATCTCCGCGCCAAGGCATGCCAACCATGCCAGACGCACCACTGTGCCAATGGAAAACCATGCCAGCCACATCTCTGTGCCAAGGCATGCCAACCATGCCATCTGCACCACTGTGCTAATGGAAAACCGTGCCAGCCACATCTATCGCTCCAAGGCATGCCAGCCACAACATGTTCCAACGGCATGCCAATCCCTTGGACCCCACCATGCCAAGCCAACCGCACCTTTCCATGGCCCTATCCATGCTAGCCGCACCATGTGCCAACGGAATGCCAAGCCCTTGGCCCCACCATGCCAAGCCAATCGCACCTTGCCATGGCCCTATCCATGCTAGCCGCACCATGTGCCAACTGCATGCCAAGCCCTTGGCCCCACCATGCCAACCGCACCTTTCCATGGTCCTAGCCATGCTATCCGCACCATGTGCCAACGACATGCCAAGCCCTTGGCCCCCACCATGCCAAGCCAAACGCACATTGCCTTGGCCCTAGCCATGCTAGACACACCATGCGCTCATGGCATTCCAAATCCGCTGCCACACTATACCATGTCGGCCTTCCCTATGCGGCTACCAAAACGAAGGCGTGCGACAATCAACGGTCTCCCTTCAATCCCAAGAGCAAATCCTACCCGTCCAAGGCTACCATACAACGCATGGTAACCTTTGACCCAAAAACCTCGTTTGGCCACGCCAAACCGCGCCAATGGCATGCCAACCTTTGCGCGCCACCATGCTGGCCTTCCCTATGCGGCTACCAAAACGAAGGCGTGCGAAAATCAACGGTCGCCCTTCAATCCTAGGAGCAAATCCTATCCGTCCAAGGTTACCAGATAACGCGTGGTAACCTTTGACCCAAAACCCTAGTTTGGCCACGCCAAACCGCGTCAAGGAATTCCATGCCAATGGCATGCCAACCTTGTCGCGCCACCATGCTGGCCTTCTCTATGCGGCTACCAAATCGAAGGCGTCCGACAATCAACGGTCGCCCTTCAATCCCAGGAGCAAATTCTAGTCGTCCAAGGTTACCAAACAACGCCTGGTAACCTTTGACCCAAAACCCTAGTTTGGACACGCCAAACTGCACCAATGGCATGCCAACCTTGTCGCGCCACCATGATGGCCTTCCCTATGCGGCTACCAAAACCGAAAGCGTGCGACGATCAACAACTACCTTTCCTCTTAAGATGCAAAATCTCGACCGTTGAAGGTCGCCAAGCCAGAAAGTCTTCAAAGATCGACTTGCCAGGCGACAACAATATGTTACATGTTTTCCACGAAAACATTCGAGACATCAACACATATCACAAACTGGGGGATCCTCTTTGGGTATTGGTTTGGCGGTTTACAGCGTACGGCGTACACTACGCCCGTCATAAGGAAGTGTCATAAGGATGAGGCGGTTATTAAATAAAGGGAGTAATGGTGAAACACTCTCTTTTATGAAATATCAATTCCATGCGTTAACGGTTACCACCTCCTCCCATTTACTCACCCATTTTTTCCATTCTTTAATGAGACCAGAGTACGTTTCACTTCGACTTGTATAAATAGGTCTTACCTATTTTCACCGAAAAACAAGTTCAGTCAGGAGCATTACAACACTCAGAAATATTCGCTAGCTTTCCATCTGTGAGCTTTCCATTTTCTGATACAAGTCGTGAAATAACTACTCTTCTAGAATTAACCTGGTCTCAACACTTTCTTCGCTTCCCTACCCAAAACCAACCCATTCTCCTTCACTTTGTGCCCGAATCAAGTCTGGAATGGATATTTCTTGGTTTAGGCCGGATTTGTACAGATTTATTTCTCGAATCTAAATTACTCCCTTAAAGTACATTGTTTAGGGTTTAAACTCGTTTCTCACCCACACGCCCGAAATTACCGAAATCAGCAGAAATCGTTTTCACCCTCAAACAATTGGCGACCACAGTGGGAGATTGATATTTCGGTTACAATGTCAATTTTCGACCATCGATCTCATGTTTCGGCCCAGGCATCAAGACGGTAGAAGCAGGCGATCCGCTCAGGGATCGACGACTTAGTTACCAGACGACCCGATCATCATTCTTGACACGGCAAGGGATGACTGGGGACTGCCTAGAGGTTAAAAGCAAACGATCCGTCCAGGGATCGGCGACACGACAAGGAATGACTGGGGACTTTCCGTAGTCACGATGATGTTTACCACAAAACTCAGTGTTACATCAGGGGGTTCCTTTTTCACCAGAAGATCCGGAAAAAAAAACCGAGTAAGTATTACTAGACAAAATACATGGTCTGCTACCTCAAGTCTTCACGGGGAAATAAAAACCAATATCCATATTTTCCCGTGCTTCATGCTTCTACTATCGCACAACATTCACAATTCCATGACTCTCCTGGGGTACTCATGACACTTATGTTCATAACCAAAACATCATTATTCTAAAACGATTCATTCTCAATAATAATTCAAAACCCTCAGGGTAACATTTGTCTACCAACCCGAAAATCCCGGAAATCAAAACCATAAATTAGGCGTTTCATTTGCCTTTCAAAACAAAAAACTAAAATAAGAAGTTCAGAAGACAGAAATGTGCTCAAGGAAAGTTTTTCAACAATGGCTTGCTCTTTTTGGCGAAAGCCTCCTTCGTGCTTTGGAGAGCCTCCCTCTTCAACTTCAGCTTCCTGGACAACTTTTCGGCTTCCGCTTCCTGCTTCTTCACTATATCCAAAAAAGGCCTTCCGACTGTTTCAGCCAGCAACTTTTCAACCTCAGGGAGACCTTCAACGAACCAAGGAACATTGAACTCGAAGTTTACGCACACGTCACGATGGAACCTTCAGCTCGAGACTACATCCTCAGAAAAAGTGTGACCTGTCACGTTGCACATGTCGTCAATTGAAGACAAATATTACTCCACACGCTTAACCAACGGAAATCGACTAGTAATTTTCTTGGTCGTGGTGATATGTCCGTATCTTTCCCATTTCTTAGTGTATAGCGCCGCATGTTTGGCTGGCACGCTAAATCCCCCGATCAACACATGATCCGGATGAGGAACCAGGTATGGCGGATTGAAAGTGGCGCCCGCGACTGCGTCAGCGACCGGCAAGGGATTCCTAACAACAATTGCACATGCGGCCACTGGAGTACTCTCCATTGTCTGAGTCAAAATAGCGTTTGCATCTCGATTAACATCCGTTTCAAGGGCACCCAGTGCGGCTGCCACAATTGGAGACAAAGCTGTATCTCCGCCAGTCTCTATCTCAGGGTCGTCTTCAGAAACGACTTCCCCCTATGATATCACAGATTAGATATTTTCCAAAAAGAAAGGGAAAAAGGAAAGAAAAAAAAAACATGCGGGAGACTCATTGATTCGCTTTCAGACCGACTAGAGGAAGATTCAGCACTGCTGTCGGAATAACTACTCTCGCCATCACTGGACTCTGAACTTTCATCCTTCTCGGGTTCCCCATCACCATGGATAGGCTCAACACCGCCACCCTCCGTCTCGAGAAACGATGTTTTCTGACTACTTGCAAGTTTGGTAAAGGCGTTCACGCTGCTTAGACCCTAGGCAAGATACAAAGATGGATATTCAGAAAAGAGAACAAGGATATACGCGATCCAACTAAAATCAAGAGGAAAATCATACGTACCCGCATATTAGACGAACTGAAAGTCGGTAGGGCTGTCGAATCTGACTGGGAACCATCTGCACGTATTTTAGATCTTCGCTTCTTCACTTGGGGACTATCTTCATTCGGTCTAACGGATTTCCGCTTGGGCGAAGAAGGATCCCTCAGCAGTGGATGCTCCGCTAAAACCGCAGGAGAAGGCTTACCGCGACGGTTTTCTACCACATCATTCACGAATCCATGGGAAACGAGAAACTTATCCTGCCAAAATATGTTATATTTGGAGGTTGTTGATGGATTTCGTTCCACAAGCAGGAAAGGGAGATTTTTACCCGACACAAGAACAGCAGCATCGAGAACAGTTGACAACTAGACTTCTGGAACAACCGGCTGACGAACAAGTGGGGCCCCTTGGTCAAAACACATATGTCGAGCCTCCCTATCGATATTGTAAGATACTGCTTTGCAAGATCCTCGAAAGAAAGACGGCACATGACCGAGCGTGCAGCTTCGCAAGAACACCATCTCTCCAACACTCATATCCTCTTTATCAGAAGACAAAGACACGCTCGGAGCAGGAGCAAAGGTATTGATCTGAGTTATGGACGCATGCACTGTAGCCCATGGACGAAAATTGATCGTGTGCGAGTTGTCAAGGAATCCAACCAGGTTCGAACCAATCTTTGGGCGCCTATTCGACCATCGCAGTATCCTAGAGCCACCCCAAGACTCGGGAAGTACGGCCGACGGATTTGGAGCATACCTTTCGAAGTGCTCCCACAACCACGCTTGCAGAAATGCGGCATGAATATACGAATCCACCTTCATGTAACCATTTGAAGCGCACATATCCGCGACTAGCTGATCCAAGTGTGTGTACAGAGAACCAAGAAACAAGCCGCCAATGGGGAGAACGACACCTTTTGCCAATTTTATGGCAAACTTGATAAGTTCCTGTCTTATCTCCTTCTTACCCGAGCCGTCATCGAAAACATCTCTGGATAACCAAAGAGCCAAAAACGCCGCAACATGAAGTGTACTATTCTTTTGATTTGGCTCCAACTCATCGGGAAACCACTGAGACACCCACCAGCCATAGAATCACCTTGTCTCGTTTTCTTTACGAATGAATCCTTTTGATTTCGCAACCAGAGCGGCACGCATTTCTTCTTCATCTGCAGACAATTTGACATCGAGGTTTCCTATTACGGGAAGGTTCAGCAACACGGCCACGCTCTCTAAGGAGATAGTCATTTCACCCCACCTGCATATGGTCGTGTGAGTGTCTGGACACCATCTGGAAATAAAAGCAACCAAGCCTGGAATGTCTTTCCTAATTTGAAGCACTGTGGAATCCGCGACAACATCAATGATATGCGCCTTGGTCAAACTGGCTTTTACACATTCCTGGCTCATCATGAATCGCATCCATTTCTCAAAGGGACGCAGCGGACTCACAGAGATTTTAAAGTCAATAGGAGAAGCATGATACTGTTTCCTCTGAAGACAAAACCTTATTACACCTCCTGGCCAAACCGACCGGGCCTCTCCTTCACTTTCTGTACCAGTCAGAAGAATCGGCACATACTTGGGATGATTTTTCCTAATCGTGGCGGATATCATAAAGAACTCATCCTCTGTGTTTGGCTTGGAATTTCCAACTTCTTTCGGTACGGTAGAACTTTTCTCAAATGACATCCTAACGAAAATTCTCTCACGCTACCTCCATCTTCGCAATAACTATGATGGAACAATACGAAGAGAAATATTACGGAAAGTGCATGGAAATTATTTTATCATACACAAGAGATCCATCCTGGACGCAATCCAGTTTGTTTCAAAGTCACAATGCGCATAGAAAAGAAATGGGGACTGACAGACCCTGCATCACCACCTCATGCCAAGGCCGTACCCTGCAGCGGGAAATTTGCGCCCGGTCGAGGAGGCGCGCCCCACCACGGGAACCATATACACGACACACCAAGAAAAAATGAGTAAACCCTAGAAGATAGGTTTTCACGGGAAGGGAATGACAATTACCAGCTCATGCATGCCTACTTTGCACGGTGATTGAGGCGGCCAACATCACTACGGTACCTAAATGTTACTACAAGTTTGTGCAAAGCATACCTACGGCTAGGATTCATACCAACGCAGAAGAATAATATTTCTACAAGTTCATGAAAAGGTACGCCTACAGCTAGGGTTTGCGCTAACACAAAAAGAAAAAAAAGAAAGCAAGTTAAAGAGGAATTGTTGGAAGACATGCCTGGGATTCACTCGTCCTCTTTACTGTTACCACACGTCCATAATAAAAAAAAATATAAGTGTTAAATAAAGGGAGAGGTCGGCCCTCCTTTTATAGGCGTGATACTTGGGAGTTTGAATAAGGAAATGACTTCCTATTTGAGCCAAGTAAGGAAAAGAGGCAACCGGGCCCGCGAAGACAAATCACCATGCCAAGACCGTCCGCGCCATAGACTTGGACCAACCACATGCCAAGCCGTCCGCCATGCTTTCCTCGCCAGGACCGCGCCATGCCTTGGCTCCACCACGCCAAGTCGTCCGCGCATGCTTTGCCTCACCAAACCGCGTCATGACTTGCATCCCCGTGCCGCGCCATGACTTGCCGCGCCATGACTTGCCGCGCCAACACCAGAAACTCACCAAGTCAGCGTCACGATTTTCCTTAACCCAGTAAAGGTGATGCATGGCCAGACTAAGCCGGCAATTTTCGTCTCACCACTCCACGGTCTGTACCACCAGTACAATTTATGCAAGGCCGCTAACATGGGAAGTACAAACTCTTTTTACCTCTAGAAAAAGGTTAGTCGGACTTTCCTGACCATCTTATCATGACTTGTTGGTTCGATTTTTTGTCCTAGCCTGTCACCATCTTATGCTTACCTCGCAACAATGCTCCTGTTCCGAGATAAGCAAGGGACTTAATGTTGATGATGGTTTTTAGCTTAGGGTTAAAATCATAAAACTATACATCCGACATGACGTCACATATACCATTAGCACATTTATTGAATCAATCAGCATGCTTACGTAAGAATTACTAGGGTACCTTTTTTATACACGGGTCATGTTCCACGACAGAACCCTTTGCATTGACTTCGCATATGTCGAAACCCTAATTCTCATGCTACCGCGCCAAGGCATGCCAACCATGCCAGCCGCACCACTGTACCAATGGCAAACCATGCCAGCCACATCTTCGCGCCAAGGCATGCCAACCATGCCAGCCGCACCACTGTGCCAATGACAAACCATGTCGGCCACATCTCCGCGCCAAGGCATGACAACCATGCCAGCCGCACCACTGTGCCAATGGTAAACCACGCCAACCACATCTCCACGCCAAGGCATGTCAACCATGCCAGCCGCACCACTGTGCCAATGGCAAACTGTGCCACCCACATCTACCGCGTCAAGGCATGCCAACCATACCAGCCGCACCATGTGCCAACGGCATGCCAAGCCCTTGTCCCCCACCATTCCAATCCAACCGCACCTTTCCATGGCCCTAGCCATGTTAGCCGCACCATGTGCCAACGGCATGCCAAGCCCTTGGCCCCACCATTCCAAGCCAACAGCACCTTGCCATGGCCCTAGCCATGCTAGCCGCACTATGTGCCAACTGCATGCCAAGCCCTTGGCTCCATAAAGCCAAACACACCTTGCCATGGTCCTAGCCATGCTAGCCACACCATGTTCCAACGGCATTCCAAGCCCTTGTCCCCCACCATGTCAAGCTAAACGCACCTTGCCTTGGCCCTAGCCGTGCCACACCATGCGCTCATGGTATTCCAAATCTGCAACCCCACTATACCATGCCGGGCTTCCCTATGTGGCTACCAAAACGAAGGCGTGCGACAATCAACGGTATCCCTTCAATCCCAGGAGAAAATCCTAGCCGTCCAAGGTTACCAGAAAATGCATGGTAACCTTTGACCCAAAACCCTAGTTTGGCCACGCCAAACCGCGCCAAGGCATGCCATGCCAATAGCATGCCAACCTTGCCGCGCCACCATGCTGGCCTTCTCTATGCGGATAACAAAACGAAGGCGTGCGACAATCAACGGTCGCCCTTCAATCCCAAGAGCAAATCCTAGCCGTCCAAGGTTACCAGACAACGCGTGGTAACCTTTGACCCAAAACCATAGTTTGGCCATGCCAATGGCATGCCAACCTTGCCGCGCCACCATGCTGGCCTTCCCTATGCGGCTACCAAAAACGAAAGTGTGCGACGATCAACGACTACATTTCCTCTTAAGATGCAAAATCTCGACCGTCGAAGGTCACCAAGCCAGCAAGTCTCCCAAGATCGAATTGCCATGCGACAACAGTATGCTACATGTTTTCCACGAAAACATTCGAGACATCAACACATATCACAAACTGGGGGATCCTCTTTGGGTATTGGTTTCGCGGTTTACAACGTGCGGCGTACACTACGCCTGTCATAAGGAAGTGTCATAAGGAGGAGGCGATTAGTAAATGCAGGGAGTAATGGTGAAACACTCTCTTTTATGGAACATCAATTCCATGCGCTAACGTTTACACCTTCTCCCATTTACTCACCCATTTTTTTCATTCCTTAATGAGACCAGAGTACGTTTCACTTCGACTTGTATAAGTAGGTCTTACCTATTTCCACCGAACAACAAGTTCAGTCATGAGCAATACAACACTCAGAAACATTCGCTAGCTTTCCATCTGTGAGCTTCCCATTTTCTGATACAAGTCGTGAAATAACTACTCTTCCAGAATTAACCTGGTCTCAACACTTTCTTCTCTTCCCTCCCCAAAACTAACCCATTCTCCTTCACTTTGTGACCGAAGCAAGTCTGAAACGGCCATTTCTTGGTTTGGGCTGGATTTGTACAGATTGATCTCTCGAATCTAAAGTACTCCCTTGCAGTACATTGTTTAGGGTTTAAACTCGTTTCTCACCCACACACCCGAAATTACCGAATCAGCAGAAATCGTTTTCACACTCAAACACATACTTAAAATCTTGAAACTGATTTGCCACACTTCCAAACAAGTTTAGAATTGGTTCATCTGGCTTTCAAGATCTATGTGATTGATTAAGAATACTCAATTACCAAACATGGGTTTAACGGTTCTACCAAAACAAGTTTCGGTTTTACCTCCATGTGGGTACTGGATTTAGTCACACTAGCTTTCCAAAAATTCGGTTGACTAGGTAATAGGATCGGTTCCCACATATATATGGTATCTAACTTATATTTGTTGCACATGTCCATAGGATCAGTTACCGATGTCTAAAAACGTGTTGCACATGTTCATAGGATCGGTTCCCAATATCTAGAAACTTGTTGCACCTCTTACAAGGATCGATTCCCCTTTATGATTGGTTGCACCTCTTACTAGGATAGGTTCCCCTTTGCCTAGAGTTGGTCATACTAATTACAACAAATCGTTCATACCATCTCATGTGATTACTTAAGATCGGTTTCACCAATAAAAGTCATACCAATACAAAAGTCAGGCCTTGTGAATAGTTTTACCAAGAACATAAACAAGTCATAAGCAGTTATACTAATCACACATATTGGTAATTCAACAGATGTGCAATGAATAACAATACCAATAAGCCTAGCGATTTCCCTTTCGATTCACAAAACGAGTTTATGAATTTACTTCCTTTAAACGAATGTAAAACATTGTTTCCTATGATGAAATCTTCACCTCATACCCATATATAATCACAATAGCATTCAAATGATTATGTCGATGTCTTATATACAAAGTTTAACGGTTAAGCAATAAACCTCGTATTGTATTCCTTAATACCATGTCTAACTAGAGTATAATCATTCACGCTACGCGGTTATGTTTTCAATATGCACAACTTGAAAGATACGTTAGGGAATGAAACAGTTCAAGTCAAATATCACTAACCTCAAGTGGAAGTATGATGTTGTCATTGTAGCTCCTTACTTCTTCACTTCTTCAAGTCTTCACGTAATGCTTGTAATGCCTCATATCCTAATACTTTCAAGCTAACCTATACGAAGTTGACTCTAGTACATAATCATGCGACTCTTTAAATAAATTTTGGCTCACTAAAATATGACAACCAAACTTGACATACCAACGCTTGGTGGGTTCAACCGAGCTATGCTCTAACAATCTCCCCCTTTGTCAATTTTAGTGACAAAACTCTTACATCATATGGATAAACAAATTACAAGAATTCATTACACATACGCTTGATTCTCGAATTCAACAGCACAATAACCTGTATGCATTCAATCCGTAAATGCCGGTGTTGACATTATAATAACAAAGCTAATACCCCCCCCCTAAAGGTAAGATAGGTAGATTTTTTCAATCCGCACGTCTTTGTTATTCCCTTTGTAGTCCATATAACTACAAGTATCATATGATATGCTACTCCCCCTTAGTCTATGATTTACTCTTTCGTTAGATAAAACGTTTAAGCACCAATGTCCTTTCCCTTAATGATACTAATCAATATAAATCAATACCAGTATCACTTGTTTACTCCATATATTTCTCCCCCTTTTTGACAAAGGTACGAGCAAATAAAGGACAAACCGAAAGTATCTTACAAATCTCATAAGACTTGCAAACCTATAGAGTTAAGCACGAGGGTTCCACACACCATTTTTTGATAACCAATATCGAAACCGAAACTAAAAAGTAATTTTGTTTTGATATGTTACCAAGGAAACAATTGCCTGAAGCAATTTTCCCTAATAGTTTAGCAAACCAAAAATCGACTAAGCACCTTAGTTCCTTTGCTAAACCAATTGTACAAATACATTTGATTAGACTTCAATAACCGAAACCTCCGCTTCGATAAGTCTAACTAAGATCAGAATTAACTTAGTTTCTCTTATCCGGAATCGAAATGGACTAAACAATTCATCTCGAAAACCTTTTCTTTCGTTAAGCCATAAACAATTCATACAAACCAAATAAATTAATTTGCATAATTATTCACCTCAACCGGAAGCAATTGAAACAACATAGACAGTAAAGCACCGTAATTGCACCGAAATTTTGTAAGCCTTACGATTGATACCAAACAATAAAGCAAGATAAAAATAGTTTTTCTTAATCGGAAACAATTGAATCACACCCACATCCATACACAAATAATGGAATAAAACATCAATTGTACCAAATTTTGTTAAGAAAAAGCAATAATCATATGCAATAAAATCATGCTTTTCTTAAACAAGAAAACGATTAACTAACAAAGTCGTTACCTCAAATTTTGCATCCTCTTCTCCAATATGTTTGCATCTTCTTTCCAGGGAGAATTGATACCAAAATATTATTATGTTGTCATCCTTATGCAAGACAAAAGAATAATAACAACCAACCTTTACCAGAGAAAGGTTGAAAACCGGTTTTTAACTATTGCAAGCAAAAGTTGAAACCCCAAAACACATATGCTTTTATGCTAAACCAAACGATTCAACATATTGTGACTTTTTCCAATATTGTTTCAATCAGAACCCCTCATGATCCTTTGATAAATCCTACCAACATGGGCTAGAACTTAATCCTGCTAAACCAAAAATTCACCCAAACCATAAGGGTTCACCACGTATGAGATCGAATATTAAGGCATGAAAACCGAAATCAAGCGTCCCATAAACATACATAGTAATAAGATAAATCATTCAAGCACAGTCTATATAATCATAAACTATCACAAGAAAAATTATAAACAAATAATTTTATTCATCGTACGATAGTTTTATTCATAACAGACCCAGTACAATTGTTGAAAGAAATCAAAAATTGATGTCTATTTTCTCATTTTGAAACTCTATTTTAAACCTTTTAAGGTTCCCTTCGAAGGTGAAGCCGGACCAGAAGATTTCACCGGATTCCAATCATCTTCTATAATTACTAGTGTTGATTCAAGACTAACAACATTGTCATTTACTTTCTTTACTTCCTTTCGCAAATCCTTTTCCATGTTCCTTACTTCACACAAAATTAGATCTAATTTTAGTGAGAGGTTCTTGAGATGATTATCATTAATAAAAGAGATTTCTTCATTAGGAACATCTTGTTTAAATTCTGGAGATGAATCAGAGTCACCATCAGAAGTTTCGAGACGAAGTTTCTTGTTAGGAAACAATATAGTCCGGACTTTTTCGGTTTTGCGAGAGTTGCGGCTAGAGCTAGACATTCTGTCAAATCTCTATAAAATCAAGTAAGAGGTCTTCCCTGTTATAAGTTCTAGAACGTTTTCTCAAAATCTTTGAGAATATTATTTCAATTAAATTCTTAACCGAAAATCAATTTTTTGTTTTTTTTTGGAAATATTTTTATCTAAATATTTACATCTATATCCTTACTGTATACTTTTGAGGGTAACAAGTAAGGATCCATGATAAACAGTTAGGTTATCACCTTTTGGTTGTTGAATTTTCTTCCCTTGAAGATTTAACATTCTTACATTTGAACTTTTAGGTTCAACTTTTAATCTTGATGTAAGATCTTGATGTTCGAAGAACTTATTCTCCCTTTTAGAAGAGATCTTTGATCTATACTTATATCTTGGTTTTCCGGTTTTATACAGTTTGTCTCTCTGTCTAGTATCAGGACATTCCCTTTGATAATGCCCGCTTTGCTTGCACAGGAAGGAAACACCAGAAGTATTACGTTTTTTGGATCTTGATTCCACAAATTTATTTAGCCTTACCTCCTTGTCTCTTGATACATTCATACCAGGTGATGACTTTTCAAAGCAATTGAGTCTATCTCTCAGTTTCTGATTTTCTGCTTTTAACTTCCTTATCTCATCTTAACAGCATTTAATATCGAGAATGAGTTTAGATACTTGTACCTTTCGGAGCATTGAGTAACCTCGATTTTCTTCAGTCTCTTGTTAAATTTTTCTTTATCATTCAGAAAACTCTGCTTGAGTTGATCAAGCGATGATTTTATTTCAATGATGTCAGATTCAAGAAGGTGAGTTCTTTTATCTTTACTTGGAAATATTTCTTTGAAAATCGAAGGGGAAAACTCCTCTTGAGTATCTAGAGTTGGAAGAATATCAGAGTCATAACCCTCTGCAATGGTTGCAACATGATCTATCTCATCACCTTGATCATTCTCATTAGGAAAATAATCAAGTGTGGCAGTGTAAGCATTTCTTTTCCACTATGTGTCCTTAGTTGGACAATCTGGAGAAATATGACCAAACCCTCTACACTTGTAGCATTGAGGAATAATATCATCATCATCATCCCATGTGTCTTCACATTTATGTGAAGGAACATGTTTTCCTTCTGACACAGGTGATTCTCTTTTTCGATGTCTCAACAGTTTCTTGAATCGTTGAGTAATAAGAGATAAATAATGATTTAGTTTAGCTTCATCTTCAGCAGTTCGATCTTCCTGATCTTCGGAGTTTTCCGAATATTGAGTCGAAACCCTTTATATGGCTTTGTAGGCCAGATTGTCTTTCTGTTTAGAAAATGTTTCCTGATCAAATATCTTCAGTTTTCCAACTAGCGAACTTCTAGATAGAGACGAAAGATCATTAACTTCAATGATTGCATACTTTTTTAGAATCGTATCTAGATGGCAACGATCTGAGAATTTTGCATACAATATCCTTTTCAGAAATAGTCTTTCCAGGAGAGAAAGAAACATTTATTATATTAGACAGTCTAATATGAAATTCTTCAAAAGTATCGTTGTCATCCATTCGAAGATTTTACCAATTAGACGTAAGAGTTTGAAGTCTAGCTTCTTTCTCTGATGCGTTTCCTTCAAATACGATCTGAAAATTATCCCAAGATTCTTTCGAAGTTTGACATGTTGATACATGATGTTGTCAATCATGACTAACAACATGTATAATAGCATTCAAACCATCTGAATTCTGCTTAGCAAAAGCCTTTTCTTCGTTTGAAAATTCCACTAAGCGTTTAAACTTAGTTTCCGAATTTTCTACCTTTGGGTAATTACAACCATCGACGACTAATAACCATGTATTAAAGTCTCGTGATTGAAGAAAATATCTCATAGCAGATTTCCACCATAGAAAGTTCGTTCCGTCAAATATTGGGGGTACGTTAATGTTGATGGTGGATTTTAATTCAGGGCTAAAATTGTAAAAGCCAAAATTATGCGCTGACATCCTGCAAAGGATAAAGCCACTGATAAGTGATGAATACTACTTCACTTTACTAATTCATCCAGGTTGGAGCATGTAGCAACAATCCCATATACCCTGTGAATTTATAGCATTCTCAATCAATACACGATTAGCCTTGTATTTCCCGCTGAACTCTCATTATTGGTGTGGCATGACGACTGAGTGTTTCTCTCAGCAGAGTAACACGAATCTCCAAGTGTCACTAATGAAGCATATACGAAATACCCGTATAGGATGCAATTCTCGGAGTGTTATACTAACTCGATCGAGCATCTGGACTGTCTACGTCAGTCTTGGAAATAATCACGACCACGCAAGTCGGACACATAGGTGCAAAGTCACGCCTGACAAAATAATCACTAAACGCCAGCCCGGAATGAGATATCCAGACTGGTGTGGAGCAGCTTGGAAAAGCTCGTGCGCACAAGACCGCCTACGGCGGTCTCAAATTCATCATGACTGTCCAACTTCACCAGCATGGTTGGACGGCGTAGATTATCCCATGACCGGTTAGGCAAATCTTGTCATGTACACCGGCGGACCTTCTTCCTACCTGCATGACCGACTCTTCCCTAAACCTGACCAGATTGCAATATACGGTTGTCCGAAGTTGGGTCAGCGTGGAGAATTGAGGGTCGCAGAAAAGTCTACTAAAAACCTAAAATTGATCACGACCATCCAACTTTACCACCATGGTTGGATGGCTTAGATCACGTTTCTATGGGACAATAAGGTACAGACGTGTACACCAGCCCGCCATCTGCACGCCTGACTGATCGGCCAAGACCGACCAGGCTTGGTCGTCTCGAAACGCGCGCCAGAAGTAGGCATGACGCGCGGCCTTTGCGGCATGAGATTTCTGTCGCAAATCAATCTCAGCCATTCCTCTTTGCCTGACAAATTCAGTGGTCTAGATTGCACCTTCATGAGACAGTGAGGTATAGGCGCCTACACCAGCATGCCGTCTACACGCATGCCCGATCGGCCCTACCAAATATGTCTCCCATGCTTGGATTCGACCAAGATAAAGGTTGGTGTTTGAGCACCTCCTAAACCCTAATCCAACGGTCGCAGATGTGGTTCGCAATCCATCTCGTCCGTCCAACTTCACCAGCTTGGACGGACAACCTAAGACAGGATTTAGGCAACCAGTGAGGCATCACCACGATCACCGTCCACCACTCTTCCACACAAAGTGATCGGCAAAGTCAGGACTTACCTGTACAGCCTCCAAACAATCACTCGAAGATGGCTAGACATGCATCTATTTTAAGACACTTAATCATGAGTTACTCTGTTAAGCCTTAAAATAGCGATTCTTCACACATGCTGATTATATTCGATGCATTACCTGCATAGAATACACACGATATTTCACAAATATCGACTTCCTAAATAACTTATTTATTTAATATAGCATCACATGCTACCTTTTGTGGGTCCCGCGATCCACACGCTCGAGACATTAATCATGTCACAAACTGGGGGATACATACTGGGGTATTGGTCTGGCGGTTTATAGCGTGCAGCGCACAACGCGCCATCACAAGAACGTGTCAGGAAGATATGGACGGTTAGTGATGATGGGAGAAGTGGGAAAGACTAATCGTGTGACACTAACACACGCAACTCCACTACTCCATCACTCCACTTTCTCCACTTCCCATGAGAGACGTGGGTAAGTCTCAATGACTTGTATAAATAGGTTCTCCTTCCTAGTTCCAACACAAGACAACAGAAACCAAGTGTGGATACAATCGTATTCCGACACCGGAACTGATAGCTTTCATTCTGCAATCCAGTTAAGCTTTCTGATACAATTCATACATAGCCAACACCTTCACAATCTCAACACCTTCTTCGCTTCCCTCCCTAAGATCAACCCCATCTGCTTCACTTTGTGACCGAAGCAAGTCTGGAACGGCCATTTCTTGGTTTAGGCCATAGTTGTAAAGATTGATTTCTCGAATCACAAGCACTCCCGTGCAGTGCCTTTTTTTAGGGTTTAGATTCATTTCTCATCCACACACCCCAAATTACCAAAACCGGCAGAAATAGTTTTCACCCATAAACAATTGGCGACCACAGTGGGAGAGTAATCTCTCGGTTGTGAAGTCAATTTCTTCAATACCAATTCAATTTTACTGATTTCAAAAATGGTGGATATTAGGCCTGGATCAAAAACCAATCCTGACGGGACTAGCATTGACAACACTCTCGGTGTTGATATCCCAGGTATCACCGTGCAGCCAGTCAATAGCATCAATGTATCTCGTGGAATTTCTTCCTCTACTACCAGCACCAGCGGAGCAGGAGATGTTCCAGTAAGTGTAACACCTCCCATCACCAGAGCCAGAGCAGCCGCAAATCCGGCATCTCCTCAAGTGTAACGCCTCCGGCGGTCACCAGAGCAACAACTTCCACCCCTTCATCAGAACGAGGAGCAAGAGGAGGACCATCTCCCATTACCATCGTAGATTTGATGGAGAGGCAGGAAGTCCTTGTTAAGACTCAAACGGATATGGCTGCAACTCAGAAAGAGGTACTCACTTTTCTTAATACATTAACTGATCGATTGCCACAAGAGCCGTGATATCCCCTGGAGCCAACAAGGAACGCATTCAACACACCCGGAGAAGATACTTCAGCGGTGCGTACCTACATGGACCTGATCAAAGAAGCGACATCAGATATGAACGGTCCTGTCATGGAGATTCCTACACTGGGGACTGATCCTCACAACGATCCTCCTCAAGTCAATAGTCTCACTATGAGCCAGAGGCCGGTGGATCAGGAAGCGGTTTCTCTAGTGGAAAGTTTATGCGAACTTTTACACCTCTCGAAGAATCAGCGGGCAGAGACGTTTTGCTGCAGTCAACCAGAAGAAGGTCACAACCGGGCCCTACACGTTACTGCACGCATCAAGGATTCAGAGTTCAAGAGGGCCCTCATAGACACGGGAGCGTCTTCGAATGTGATTACTCTCAAGACTCTCAGGATGGCCCGGGTTCGCTCAGGAAAGATCGTATGGCATCCTACCACAATGACAGACTTTGAAGGAAACCAGACCAGCACATACGGGATCGTCCCTTCAACGTATCACCAATGCCTGAAGACTATTCTGAATAAAGAAGTCATTCGTATTCCTGCATCATTGTCTCCTTACGCACGAATATGCAGAGTGGAACTGTTCAAATCGAGGGAAGCTCCGCAGGAAGGATCAGACAAAGTCCATTGCATCCCACTCCCCACGTGAGTGTCAATCCAGGAGGAGGACCGACTTGCATCATCGAAGGCTAGGCCCCATGATGCATCCTTGCTAACGAGGCATCTCAATTCTTCTCTCCGCCCAACGGAATGCTATAACAACGATGAGCCACACAAAGAAGTGCTAGACTCTCCACGACAGCTGCAAGATGGTACCAACTCCACAACTGATGAGCTCGACGATGAGGAATCTCCTAGGCCTATCTCCGTCAGCTCGACCTTGTGTAAGCATTCATACAATCTCCGATCCAAGCCGGTCAAACAATCTCCGAGGCAATTCAGGCGCGAGATCAGGTGTTGCATGGATTCCAGAGACTTGAACGAATGCTGACCCAATGACGATTTCCTCTACCTAACATCGACATGTTGGTAGATGCTACCAGCGAACACGGCATGTTATCCTCCATAGATGGATGTAGCGGCTACAACCAGATAAGGATCTATGAGCATGGTGCAAGTAAGACATCTTTTCAAACCCTATTGGAAACTTTTGTTATACCATAATGCCATTCGGTTTGAAAAGTGCCGGTGCAACGTATCAACGCGCTATGACGACAATCTTCCATGACATGATGCATAAGAAAGTTGAAGACTACGTGGACGATATAGTAGTCAAACCCAAGACTCAAGCTATCCTCACAATGCCGCTGCCGCGAACCGTTAAGGGGCTCCACAACTTCATGGGCAAGGTGAATTCCACGTTTTATACCTGGCTTAGCCCATCTCGTTGCTTTATTCACTCCCTTGCTGAAGAGAGGAGAAAGTTTCGTATGGACCTCACTACAACAGGAAGTGTTTCGAAGATTCAACGAATATTGTCATCTCCAAATTATCACAAAGGGTTCACCTATCATGTCAGCCCGGACAAAGAGCGAGCCAGGGACATCTTCGGATCTACTGGAGCGTCCCGAATTCAGGATACTTGAGGGTCACGATCCAAATGTGACTGAACAACAAGTGGTGTAATTGTGCATCAATATGACGGAACCTGTCTATTGTGCTTTGTCGAAGAACCTGCGCTTTCAGACATCCTCTGAACTCCATGAAGATGCTAAACGCTTAGTTGCGACAGCACCTGCTAGGAGAACAAGCCTGCCAGTAATGAAGAGCCTCATGATGTTCGCGGAAGCATACATCTCACCAGCAGGCAATACAACCTTCATCCTTCTGTAAGCAGTTTCACTAAAGCAGCAAGAGGAAAGCCACCGAGATACAACATCCCGCGCGTCCAAAATTGCCAACTTCAACTCTAGCACCACGTGCATGACTGCCGCAATAATGAAACAACGTCCAAGATATTCCATATCTGGATCGACGGTAACTACATCAGTGAGAGACGCTTTCAGAATTTGTCTTCCGTGGAAAAAGTAGTTTCGTTACCAAAGGAGATTGCACCTGGGACTTAAGAGGGTGCCAAGTTCGTGCAAGTTTCCACCACACTTCTCCCTGTCAGTCTCTTCTGATCACAGCTGCTGCCAAGAACTGTTTTTGCTCGTCGATTGATACCATCCATAGCTTCACCATATCAACAACCATTACGTACAAAAGACCCATCGGGCATACAAGATGGAGCCACATAGACCATGCTTGGTGACTGAGGCTCAACATGAAATTCCTTCGCCGCCAGTCAAGAACTTCTTCAACACAAGAGAGATAGTCAATCAAGAAGCATGTAATTCGCAAAGGGAAACCAAGCTGAGGAAGAGGTCGCTTCAATGCTCTCTCCACCAGAAGCCGCTTCAACACTCCCTCCATCTGAAGCCGCTTCAACTCTCCCTCCACCAGAAACCTCTTCAACACTCTCTCCAGCAGAAGTCGCTTCAACGCTCTCTCCACCAGAAGTTGCTTCAACGCTCTCCGGTTCCTGCGCTCCAGAAGCTGCTCTAACGCTCTCCAGAACCTGCTCGCTCCAGAAGCTGAGCGGGACCCACACCACGTTCGAACATACAAGGTTCACATTTGGGCAAAGCAAGCACGCCTGGGTCCCACGAGCAAAGGGAAGACCGATGGTTAGCAAGACCGATGTTAGTCAGCAAGACGTCACAGCAGCAAGGTCGGTGTTGGTAGAAGTAACAAAGCTGGTATACGGGACAAGGCCGGTGTTCGAACGAAACAAGATAGCAAGGCCGGTGTCGGTCGAGGCAGCGATGTTCGTCATCAAGGTCGGAGTTCGTCAAATCAGCAAGGTCGGTGTTCGTCAATGCAAGGTCGGTGTTGGTCAAGGAGCAAGTCTGGTGTTGGGTGAGGCAACAGGTATGGTGTCTGGTCAAAGCAGGCACGCGGCGGGTCCCACTTGAGCAGGCACAACTAGCCCCAGATTGGTCAAAGAAGGTACAGCCAGCCCCAAGAAAAGCAGGCACGCGACGGGTCCCACGTTCGGGCAAAGCAAGCAAGGCTGGTATTGAGCCACGTCAGCAAATGAGGCCGGCGTTGCTCAAGTCCGCGAAGCTGGTATTGGTCGAGATCGCAAGGCTAATATCCCGTCACGCAAGTGATGAGTGCTAAATAGTGCATATTTATATATATTTTTGTTGGCATTTAACTCATCTTTTGTGCATTAATTCTACATTTTATCCCATATTCTGTATTTCCATTGTTTTCAAGAATAAATATTTTTCTTACTTAATTTTGCATTTTTAGGTAACAAATAAAATCTGGATGAAGTGCGGAGCAAAAAGAGCAGAAAAGTAGTGAAAAGCCGGGAGGAATTACGCAAGGAAGCCGCGAAGAATGTGCGCACAAGACCAAAAAGCTAGGAATGGGCTCAAGAAGGAAGAATTGTTCTTAAAGAAGATATGGGCTTGGCATACCCAAGGCCCAAAACCCTTACCCAAATCCATTTCCTTTATCCATACCCATTTCCATGAGAGCCGTCAGATTGGATCCATCTTGTCATCCAACGGTCACCTCATCATTGTGCATCAAATCCCGATGATTCCGCCCAACACTACAGCACCTAACCTAATCTAGCACCGTTGACTTCGTTGTGTTCCACATCCAACGGTCGCTACAAACTGCTTCTCTCTTAGCCGTCCGATCTACCTACCATCTCCATATCCAGCGGCTCAGCTCGCCAAACATCGAACCAGATGCTCCCGCTTCACACCCTAGCACCGAATCCTATTATCCACCCAAACAAACCCATCGCCCCAAAACTTCATCTCCTTCACCCGACAGTTGCAGAGCTCTGCAACTCCACCACCTCCCCTCTCTGCCGCTGTCACTTCCGTCACCACCACCAGTTCCATCACTGCCACTACTATCTCTTCACCGACAACACCCCCATATCCCTAGCCTAGTTATTTTCTTCATCTCACAACCTCTGAAACCCTAGGTTTTGGGGTGAGTAAAATAACTCGAAATTAGGGGACAATAGGAGCAGAGGAAGAGCATCAAGGACTAGAGGAGGCATGGGTCGAGCAGATTTTGGGAGTTTGTAAGTTAAATTTTGTGTAATTTAAAAAAACCCTAATTTTCTGATTTGGGGATTTACAATTAGGGTTAGTGTTCTGGTATAAATTGTACACTGTGTAACATTGTGAAGCATGGGGGAGAGACCCAAGTTAATTAGAGTGAAAAATTATCAATTCATTTGCAATTGGTTGTTGTCCTGTCACTGTTGATTTTTCCATGTACACCAACCCTGCTAGTATCATGTTAGGTCTTCTATTCATGAACTAAACATCCTAGCTAGGGTTTAGATGAAACCCTTAGCCTTAATGCTAGGATGTGTGCTTATTGCTACTGATTTATGCTAAGATCACTGTGTAGGATATATTTTTGTTGATGAACAACATATTGCTTTCACCTAGAATGTCAAGCATCCTAGGTAGTTAGAATCCTTCTATGTATGTTCACTTACTCTCAAATGCTTGTTATTGTGTTTTGATTAGTTGTTCTTTAAGCAGACAACTAATGCTTGCCGTGATTTAGTGATTGGAGTTAAATTATCCACTTAAAGAAGCTGAGTAGTGCAATAGCTAACATGATAGTATGGGCTGAGAGGTGAATTATCAAACCCTAGTTTCCCATTCATCAGATTCACCATCTCTTCATTGCTGTTCAGAAATCTTAACCTCAATATTTGCTTGTTCACCTTTAGTTATCTTTGTAACCTTGCTTCAATTTCCATGATTGAATTAGTGTAATGCTCTGCCTACAAATCTGCATGTTCAGTTAATATAAATGATTAGTGTTAATGATTAATGTTGAATGAGTAGTCAGTGATTAATGCATCAGAAATAAATGCTGTGTGTTGACTTTGATGTTAGTAGAAATCCAATGCTAGCCTGAAGTTAATGCCATGAATGTTTTGAGTTCAGTTTGATAGTTATGATTGGTACAAGTTAATGTTAGTTCTGTTTAATGTTAGTGAAAAATAAATGTTAGTTTGACTTGTCCGATTAGTAATCTGCCCTGGTTAGTGTAATCAGTTAGAAATTGGTTACAATAAGAAAAATAGCACTTGCACCCCCTTGTCCCTGTGGAGCTGACCTGTGCTTGCCCTGTGTTGCTTGCCGACACTGTGCACTTGCAGTTAGAATTTTTAGGATCATTTCTAGTCCTACCAAGTTTTTGGCGCCGCTGCCGGGGACTCGGTTGCGGCGCAATTGCTCTTTCTTTCTTTTGGGTTGTTACTGAACTCTGCTTGCTGTAACTCCTATGCTTGCTTGCTGATTTTGCTTGCTGTAACTCCTGTTGAGTTGTTGCTAAGTCTGCCACTGAACTGCTGCTGCTGCCTGAAATCTGCTGTGGTGCTGTGGTGCTGTTGAAAATCTGCTGCTGTTGCTAAGCCTGCTGGTGAACTGGGCTGCCAAGCTGCTGCTGCCAACTGAAGAGAAGCTGCTGGGCTTGTACTTTTCTGAATTGGGCTTCACCAAGTGCTGCTGGGCTCTGCCTCCTCAACTGGGCTCCTGGTCTCTTGTTACTGAGCTGAACCCAACTCAACTGGGCTTCACTACTGGTTCTGCCTTCTGCTGCTGGGCTTGAGCGAGAGCTGTGTAGGACGATCCTAAAGCCCAACTGGGCTGTGCAACTAAAAGGGAACAAAAGCCTAACTGGGCTTCCCTCCTTAACCAAGTAAGCCTAAAACCATGAGTAACCCACTTGGGCCTCATTAAATATTCAATTTGGGTATGTAATAATTATTTATTATTTTTTAATTTGGGATTGTAATAATTATTTTCATTTTTATTTTTATTTTTATTTTTTTATTTTTTATTTTCTTTTTCTTTTATTTTCTTTTATTTTTCTTTTACGGGCTTGTAATTATTATTGTTTTTTTTTTTTTTTTCTTTTATGGGTTGTGCTAATTTATGCTAGGTTTAGTTCAAAAAAAACTCTTCCAAAGCCCAATTTTAGACCAAAACCAAAATCCACTCCTTAAAACCAAAATTCCACTCCTTAAAACCAAATTCCACTTAACCCTTTCAAAACCAAATCCTTATGGGCCCTGTTTTCTTCCTTATCTGTGGGCTTGTTATTTCATGAGTGGGATATGATTGTAACCTTTAGAGACCAATCAAATAGACTAGTTAGAGTAAATCAATAGACCCAATTGACATACCCACAACTTCTGAGGAAAACACACCGGACCAATCTGAAACAATGGGAGAACCCCGTACCCTCAAGGATTATATGTACCCAACTAGAGCCAGTCAACCTTCTTGTATTGTGCTACCCGAGGCTAATGGCCATTATGAGCTGAAATCAAGCACAATACAGATGCTTCCTATTTTTAGAGGTGTTGAGAATGAAAACCCTTACCACCACGTGAGAGAATTCGAGGAAATTTGTGGAACTCTGCGTTTCACTCAAATGTCCGACGAAACCCTAAAGTTAAGGCTTTCCTTTCTCCCTGAAAGATAAGGCAAAGGCCTGGCTTATGCTTTACAGCCTCAATCCATCATGACATGGGATGACCTCATAAAGGAGTTTTTCAAAAAGTTTTTCCCGAATCACAAGACTGCGACAATTCGTCAAAGTCTGAATAGCTTTGTGCAATTAGAGGGTGAGACCTTAGCTAGATACCTGGAGAGATTCAATGAATTATTGCTCCAATGTCCCCATCATGGTTTTGAAAAATGGAGACTTGTGCAAATTTTGTATGAAGGTCTAGATGTGTCCACCCGAACAACGGTTGAGTCGATGTGTAATGGTCTATTCGTAGACAAAACTGCTGATGCGTCTTGGGACTTCTTGATTGAAGTAGCTGAAAAGACGCAACAGTGGGAATCCATCCGTGAACCCAGAAAGACTACATCCGAAGAAGGCTTTTAGGATTGAAGCAGATTTCGAGGGAAGAGCAAACATGGCATCAATAGTTAGGAGATTAGAAGAGTTAGAACTACATAAAAATTCAAAACCTTCCACCACTACTCTCCGAGAACATGTCGCTTCGTCTGTGTGCCGCTTGTAACGATCCCAACCATCAATTCCAAAATTGTCCCGATTTGCTTGCAGTCCAGGAATCTAGGCTTGAACAGGCACATGCCATGTTTCAAAAACAGAGCATAACCCTATTCACAGACCTACAATCCAGGATGGAGAAACCACCCTAACTTTTCATGGTCAAAGGACCCACTCAGGGAGGACCATCTCAACCCAATCAGAGCTATCAAAACAATCAGGGATATCAGAACAATCAAGGTTATCAACACCCGAGAACCCTCAACAACAATCAAACTCTCAACAATCATCCTCAACACAATACCGACAAGAGATTATCCCTAGAGGAGATGTTCCAGAGTTTGATGCAAAGTCAGAAAAATCTAGATCAAAAGATGGATCAAATGTGTGAGAGAGAAAAGGGTAAACTTCCTAGCCAACCCCAACAAAATCCAAAGAGGATATTTCAAACAGGCACAACATCCTGCACTGAAACCTCACCCGATCAAGTCCATGCCATTACCACCCTCCGAAGTGGTAAAGTCATCGAGAACAACGTGGGCGAACCTAATGAATCTGATACAAATTCCACGCTGTCTCCACAACCCCAGAAAACCAAAGAATCTGAGCAAGTTGGAAAGCCTGACAATTCTACTGCTGTGAATGTCCCTTCCCTATTTCCTGTTGCCCCATTTCCTCAAAGTTATTGCCAACAGAAAAGTACCCATTACAATGAGATGTTAGATCTGTTCAAGAGAGTCAACATCAACATTCCTTTTCTTGAAGCAATCAAGCAAATCCCTGCTTATGCCAAATTCCTCAAAGACTTGTGCACTCAAAAGCGCAAGCTCAATGTGCAAACGTGCTTTCTTAGCTGACAGGTGAGTTCCATCATTCTGAACAAAACTCCACCCAAGTTTAGGGATCCAGGATGTCCAACAATTTCTTGCACTATAGGAGAACACACGGTCAATAAAGCGTTATTAGACCTAGGTGCAAGTGAACCTACTGCCATATTCTTTTATGAGCAGTTAGGTCTTGGGGAGTTGAACCAACCTATCACTCTACAACTGGCGACCGTCCAAGATTCCTCGTGGAGTGGTCGAAGACGTTTTGATCAAGGTTGAAAATTCTATTTTCCCGTAGACTTCATTGTCTTAGACACTCAACCTGTACAAAACCCAGACTGTCACATTCCTGTCATCTTAGGACGTCCTTTCTTGGCTACGTCCAACGCGATCATAATTGTCGAATGGAGTGTTGAAACTGTCTTTTGGAACATGACGGTAGAATTGAATGTTTATATTAGTCAACAACCTGTGAATCTTGATGATGATGATGTCATGAAGTTAATATGATTGAAGGATTAATACAAGATTCGTTGACTAACATTATCCGTCGACCCCTTTCAAGCATGTTGAACTTTAACTAGTTCCTATGATGATGCATACTGTAGTGACGTCCTATCTCTGCTCGAATCTGTACCTCAAATGGACATCACTGTGGAATGAAGTGGAACAACCCCCTTTTCTGAGCTTTTCCATCCATTGTTGAGCCACCCAAGCTTGAATTGAAAACATTGCCTAGTACGTTGAAGTACGCATTCCTAGGTTCTTCTGATACTTTACCTGTCATTTTTCATCATTTAGAACAGGAAACAAGCTTTTAGAAGTACTTAAGGAACACAAAGAGGCCTTAGGATGGACCATCTCAGATCTCAAAGGAATTAGTCCCACCATTTGCATGCACCACATTAACCTTGAAGAGAATGCCAAACCATCTAGGGAAATGCAAAGGAGACTTAATCCTAACATGAGAGATGTTAAGAGAGATCCTGAAACTACTTGATGCGGGTATCATATACCCAATTCCCGATAGCAAATGGGTTAGTCCCATTCAAGTTGTGCCTAAAAGTCAGGCATTACTGTAGTTCAGAACGACAAGAATGATTAGTCCCCTCGTACAACCACAGGATGGCGAGTATGTCGACTACAGGAAGTTGAACACAGTAACAAGGAAGATCACTTCCCGCTCCCTTTCATTGACCAAATGCTAGAACGTGTGTCTGGACACAGTCACTACTGTTTTCTAGATGGCTTTTCCGGTTATAACCAAATTCACATTGCCGGAAGATCAGGAAAAAACTACATTCACGTGTCCATTTGGGACGTTTGCTTATAGACGTATGCCCTTCGGGTTGTGTAATGCACCTGCTACTTTTCAGCGTTGCATGATGAGCATTTTTTCTGACATGATAGATAGTTTTCTCGAGATCTTTATGGATGATTTCTCTGTTTGGTTCCTCGTTTGACGAATGTTTGAAGCATCTGCCCTGTGATATCCAGATGTAAGAAAAGAACCTTTTCTAAATTGGGAAAAATGCCATTTTATGGTGAATTCAGGAATAGTTCTAGGACACATCATCGGAAAAAGGAATTGAAGTGGATAAAGCTAAAGTGACCTCATTCACATTACCACAACCGCTCTGTGAAGGGATCGATCATTTTAGGTCATGCTGGTTTTTACCGGCGATTCATCAAAGATTTAGCAAAATCTCAGACCTCTGTGCACTCTCTCCAAAGATGTTGCCTTCAATTTCGATGCTGCTTGTGTGAAGGCATGGGAGGAATTAAAAACTCTCTCACCACCGCTCCTATAGTCCGACCACCCGATTGGAACTCCGTTCGAACTATGTGTGATGCCTCTGATTATGCGTTGGTGCTGTTTTAGGACAGCGTGTTGATAGACTACCATATGTGATATACTATGCTAGCAAAACCCTTAATGATGCCCAACTCAATTATTCAACTACCGAGAAGGAATTGCTTGCCGTTTTTCGCATTAGACAAGTTTAGATCTTATCTGATAGGTCTAAGATCATCATATACACGACCATGCGGCTTTGAAGTATCTTCTTTCCAAGAAGGATGCTAAAGCTCGCCTTATTCGATGGATACTCTTATTACAGGAATTCGATCTCGAAATCCGTGATAAGAAAGGTTGTGAGAATGTGGTTGCTGATCATTTGTCTAGATTAACTTTAGAGTCTATTGATGAATTGAGCTGATTAGAGAATCATTCCCAGATGAACAGCTGATGTATCAGACCTTCCTTGGTTTGCTGATATTGTTAACTACCTCGCTACAGGTAGGATGCCCTCACGTTGGTCGAGACAAGACCGCTATAAGTTTTGGCTGAAGTTAAACATTTCCTTTGGGATGACCCATATTTGTTTAAGTACTGCCCGGACCAAATCATTAGGAGATGTGTCCCCAACACTGAACAGAAAGATGTGATATCTTTCTGTCATGACCAAGCATGTGGAGGGCATTTCAGTGCCAAGAAAACCGCTGCAAAGATCTTGCAGTGTGGATTCTATTGGCCATCATTGTTCAAGGATTGCCATGATTATTGTGTTGCTTGTGAACGCTGTCAAAAGCTAGGAAGCATTTCGAGGAGAAACATGATGCCATTGAACCCCATTTTGATTGTGGAGATTTTTGATGTTTGGGGGATCGACTTCATGGGTCCATTCCCATTCTGGTAGATTGTACATCCTAGTCGCAGTTGATTACGTTTCTAAGTGGGTAGAAGCCATAGCGACCAGAACAAATGACCACAAGGTGGTACTTTCATTTCTAAAGGAGAACATATTTTCACGTTTTGGTACCCCTAGAGCTATCATCAGTGACGGCGGTTCACATTTTCGTAACAAGTACTTTGAGTCTTTAGTACGCAAGTATGGCATAACTCACAAGGTTGCCACTCCGTACCACCCTCAGACGAGTGGACAAGTAGAAGTTTCTAATAGGGAAATTAAGCACATTCTCGAGAAGACGGTTAATCCGTCTAGGAAAGATTGGTCATTGAGATTGAATGATGCTTTGTGGGCCTATAGAACAGCTTATAAGACACCAATTGGCATGTCCCCCTATCGTCTAGTGTATGGAAAGCCGTGCCATCTACCTGTGGAATTAGAACATCGTGCCTACTGGGCAATCAAAGAGCTGAACTTCTCTCTGGACGAAGCTGGAATTCAACGGAAACTTCAACTCAACGAGTTGGATGAATTGAGAAATGAGGCTTATGACAGTGCCAAGCTGTACAAACAAAAGATGAAGATATTTCATGATAAGCGTATTCTGCGCAAATCCTTCACTCCTGGTCAGAAAGTCTTGCTGTATGACTCCCGATTACATCTTTTTCCAGGAAAACTGCGTTCCAGATGGAAGGGACCGTACCTAGTACGCACAGTTTTTCCTCATGGAGCTGTAGAGCTGGAGGATGTCTCCAACAAGAACGTTTTCAAAGTCAACGGGCAGAGATTAAAACCATTCCTTGAACCATTCCCACCCGACATTGAAACAACCAACCTGGAGGACCCGGTCTATGTGGACTAAACTAGTCCACTCTTTCCCTAAATAACCAAAAAGTTTTCCAAATGTTTCCCTAAAAACCAAAATTTTTCTTTTTCCCATCAAAACCAAATGTCTCCCGGCAAAACCAAATTTTCCAAAAAGTCCAATCCCATTAAAAACCAAATTTTCTTGTAGATAATGTGTTAGTTAAATTTCCTTTTGTATATATTTTGTGCTCATCCATTGTGACTCCTAATATGATGGATTTTTGCCTTGAATAACGGAGTTTTAATCGAGCTTTCGCCGTACAATCGGGTATTCTCTCTCCTTTTACTCTACTCAGCATGTTCCTCTTCATATATTGTTTTATAATTCTTTCCATATTTTGAAACATTGAGGACAATGTTTAGTTTAGGTTTGGGGGTATAGAGTAGATACCATGATAATTTGCTATAATTGAAATCAAACTCCATCTTTTTGAAAAATTGAAAAATCAAAATAAAAATTAAAAAAATGAAAAATCATAAAAATGGAGCTCATTTACCTTGAAATGTTGACTCTTGTGCAAATATGTATTTTTATTAGGAGTCTTAGTCTAGATATTTAGGCACCCTGATTCTAGCACAATTCACATAGTGATAAGAAATTTGCACGCGCACGATCTACCAATACATGTATGGCCTCGATCTTCAAGGTGTTTGATAGGAAGTTACGATTGCCAATCACTTTAGAATACTGAACGAAACTTGACTAGCTTGTTCTTTGGTTGGGATAGAAGGTGGAGGTTACATTAAGAAAGACAACCATCGAATTTAACTGGGTGCATCAAAAAGGGCTACCTCTTGCAAAGTGTCATGTAATATTTTGTTTCCTTTTGTATATGTATCAAAAGTGTTTCCTTCTCAATGAAAAAAAAAAAAAAAAAAAAAAAAAAAAGATGTAATATGCAAAAAAAAAAAAAAAAAAAAAACAAATCATATATCATCATCTCTCTGTTCCAAAAATAAAAGAGAGTAGTCAATGTAAATAAGAGTCATGTAAAGAGTCATTTTATTGTTTCTTTGTAATAAGCAAGGAGGGTGTATGCCATTGATGTACAACGCGAGCAATTGTGAAACACCTCCTACTCATTCACAATTCTCGTAAAGTCCGGACAGCTAGCTAGATTTCGACCTCGGTTCTTAGCCTGAGAAACTATCTCTTGGTGATTAGTAGTCATAACTTCAGATCTTTCTTTACACATGTGTAGATACACTTTACACTCTTATCACATGTCTTTTTTTGTTATCAGTGCTAGGATTGTGCCTTCGATAGCTAGATTGACATCTCCATTTTGCTGTGAGCTTAACTGTTTTGCACATGTCACATTTGATGGAATCTGAGCTTATATTTTGACCTAGAACTTTGTAGGTACGTTCTAAGCAAACCTTCACGAGACTTCAACTCGTCCACTAGGGACACTTAGTGGTTTAAAAGGCTTAGTGCATACGCTAAATGCATTCGAAAGACCAGCGACAGTGGTATAGTTAGGATTTCCTTAGTTTTGTTTTACTTGAGGACAAGTAAAATTCAGGTTTGGGGGTATTTGATGAGTGCTAAATAGTGCATATTTATATATATTTTTGTTGGCATTTAACTCATCTTTTGTGCATTAATTCTACATTTTATCCCATATTCTGTATTTCATTGTTTTCAAGAATAAATATTTTTCTTACTTAATTTTGCATTTTTAGGTAACAAATAAAATCTGGATGAAGTGCGGAGCAAAAAGAGCAGAAAAGTAGTGAAAAGCCGGGAGGAATTACGCAAGGAAGCCGCGAAGAATGTGCGCACAAGACCAAAAAGCTAGGAATGGGCTCAAGAAGGAAGAATTGTTCTTAAAGAAGATATGGGCTTGGCATACCCAAGGCCCAAAACCCTTACCCAAATCCATTTCCTTTATCCATACCCATTTCCATGAGAGCCGTCAGATTGGATCCATCTTGTCATCCAACGGTCACCTCATCATTGTGCATCAAATCCCGATGATTCCGCCCAACACTACAGCACCTAACCTAATCTAGCACCGTTGACTTCGTTGTGTTCCACATCCAACGGTCGCTACAAACTGCTTCTCTCTTAGCCGTCCGATCTACCTACCATCTCCATATCCAGCGGCTCAGCTCGCCAAACATCGAACCAGATGCTCCCGCTTCACACCCTAGCACCGAATCCTATTATCCACCCAAACAACCCATCGCCCCAAAACTTCATCTCCTTCACCCGACAGTTGCAGAGCTCTGCAACTCCACCACCTCCCCTCTCTGCCGCTGTCACTTCCGTCACCACCACCAGTTCCATCACTCACTGCCACTACTATCTCTTCACCGACAACACCCCCATATCCCTAGCCTAGTTATTTTCTTCATCTCACAACCTCTGAAACCCTAGGTTTTGGGGTGAGTAAAATAACTCGAAATTAGGGGACAATA
Source organism: Papaver somniferum (assembly GCF_003573695.1). NCBI lineage: Eukaryota > Viridiplantae > Streptophyta > Magnoliopsida > Ranunculales > Papaveraceae > Papaver > Papaver somniferum. The sequence continues at coordinate 19,883,487 of NC_039362.1, forward strand.
GGAGCAGAGGAAGAGCATCAAGGACTAGAGGAGGCATGGGTCGAGCAGATTTTGGGAGTTTGTAAGTTAAATTTTGTGTAATTTAAAAAAACCCTAATTTTCTGATTTGGGGATTTACAATTAGGGTTAGTGTTCTGGTATAAATTGTACATTGTGTAACATTGTGAAGCATGGGGGGAGAGACCCAAGTTAATTAGAGTGAAAAATTATCAATTCATTTGCAATTGGTTGTTGTCCTGTCACTGTTGATTTTTCCATGTACACCAACCCTGCTAGTATCATGTTAGGTCTTCTATTCATGAACTAAACATCCTAGCTAGGGTTTAGATGAAACCCTTAGCCTTAATGCTAGGATGTGTGCTTATTGCTACTGATTTATGCTAAGATCACTGTGTAGGATATATTTTTGTTGATGAACAACATATTGCTTTCACCTAGAATGTCAAGCATCCTAGGTAGTTAGAATCCTTCTATGTATGTTCACTTACTCTCAAATGCTTGTTATTGTGTTTTGATTAGTTGTTCTTTAAGCAGACAACTAATGCTTGCCGTGATTTAGTGATTGGAGTTAAATTATCCACTTAAAGAAGCTGAGTAGTGCAATAGCTAACATGATAGTATGGGCTGAGAGGTGAATTCTCAAACCCTAGTTTCCCATTCATCAGATTCACCATCTCTTCATTGCTGTTCAGAAATCTTAACCTCAATATTTGCTTGTTCACCTTTAGTTATCTTTGTAACCTTGCTTCAATTTCCATGATTGAATTAGTGTAATGCTCTGCCTACAAATCTGCATGTTCAGTTAATATAAATGATTAGTGTTAATGATTAATGTTGAATGAGTAGTCAGTGATTAATGCATCAGAAATAAATGTTGTGTTGACTTTGATGTTAGTAGAAATCCAATGCTAGCCTGAAGTTAATGCCATGAATGTTTTGAGTTCAGTTTGATAGTTATGATTGGTACAAGTTAATGTTAGTTCTGTTTAATGTTAGTGAAAAAATAAATGTTAGTTTGACTTGTCCGATTAGTAATCTGCCCTGGTTAGTGTAATCAGTTAGAAATTGGTTACAATAAGAAAAATAGCACTTGCACCCCCTTGTCCCTGTGGAACTGACCTGTGCTTGCCCTGTGTTGCTTGCCGACACTGTGCACTTGCAGTTAGAATTTTTAGGATCATTTCTAGTCCTACCAGCAAGCAAGACTGGTATCACATCACGCAAGTAGGCTGGGGTCACGTCAGGCCGGTATTGGTCAAGGCCGATCAAGGTCACAAGGCTGGTATTGGGCCACGTTAGCAAGTAAGGCTGGTATTGGGCCACGTCAGCAAACAAGGTCGCTGTTGGTTGAGTCCAAGAAGCCGGAGTTGATCAAGGTCATAAGGCTGGTATTCGAATGAAATAGGCGCACGCAGCAGGGCCGGTTTTAAATCGAAGCACAGGGCCGACGTTTGAAGCATGTACACGGTGGACCCTTGTTTAATTGAAGAATGCACATATGCCCATGTTCAAAGAAAGCATGCTTACATCGGGTCCCACGTTCGACCAAAGCAGGCACACAGTGGACCCACGTTTAACCGAAGCAGGCACAACAAACCCACGTTCGATCAAGAAGGTGCATGATGAGTCCCACGGTTGAGCGAAGTAGGCGGGCCCACATGCCTATCAAACAGGTGCAACAGAGTAACGTTTGGTCGAAGCATATACATGGTGGGGTCCATATCCGTTCAGGGTTACATGCACGATTGTCTATGGGAAGAGTAGCATACAAGTCATATTCCCATCTTGGCTCAAATACCTGAAGGAGGAAACCGGTCCCACCAAGGTCGTCGTCACACCTGGCGTACTCCCACGAACGAAGCAGGCGCAGCAGTCCGTCGATTAGGCACATCAAGCCCACGTTCGATCAAGCATGCGCAATAGCCCCTCGACCGAAGCAGACATAGTAAGGTCGATCCGGCAAGACCGACATTCGAACGGAGCAATCACGGAGCAGGCTCTCAACCGAAGCAGGCATAGCAAGGTCGATCAAAGCAGGAAAGACCGACATCATGCTAGGGGAACGCTCGCCTGGATGCCTCTTGAACGTGACATGCTCCAAGGACAAGACGACCCGTCTCTCCTCGTAACATCTAACTTTGTCTCATAAGTTTTATCTTTAACTGTCACCATATCATGCCTACCCCACAATAATGCAACCATTATGCGCTAGGCAGGGGACTTAATGTTGATGGTGGATTTTAATTCAGGGCTAAAATTGTAAAAGCCAAAATTATGCGCTGACATCCTGCAAAGGATAGAGCCACTGATAAGTGATGAATACTTCTTCACTTTACTAATTCATCCAGGTTGGAGCATGTAGCAACAATCCCATATACCCTGTGAATTTATAGCATTCTCAATCAATACACGATTAGCCTTGTATTTCCCGCTGAACTCTCATTATTGGTGCGGCATGACGACTGAGTGTTTCTCTCAGCAAAGTAACACGAATCTCCAAGTGTCACTAATGAAGCATATACGAAATACCCGTATAGGATGCAATTCTAGGAGTGTTATACTAACTCGATCGAGCATCTGGACTGTCTACGTCAGTCTTGGAAATAATCACGACCACGCAAGTCGGACACATAGGTGCAAAGTCACGCCTGACAAAATAATCACCAAACGCCAGCCCGGAATGGGATATCCAGACTGGTGTGGAGAAGCTTGGAAAAGCTCGTGCGCACAAGACCGCCTACGGCGGTCTCAAATTCATCATGACTGTCCAACTTCACCAGCATGGTTGGACGGCGTAGATTATCCCATGACCGGTTAGGCAAAGCTTGTCATGTACACCGGCGGACCTTCTTCCTACCTGCATGACCGACTCTTCCCTAAACCTGACCAGATTGCAATATACGGTTGTCCGAAGTTGGGTCAGCGTGGAGAATTGAGGGTCGCAGAAAAGTCCACTAAAAACCTAAAATTGATCACGACCATCCAATTTCACCAGCATGGTTGGATGGCTTAGATTAACCCTGAGATGGTCGGACACATACCACCGCACTCAGCACCGGCCTAGTAAGTGACCCACACAATCGGCCTCTCCAGATGAGGTATATAACACGTATTTTCGGTTAGCCAAACTAGCTAACACGCGGCCATCCAAAAACCCTAATTAGGGTTTTGTGTCGCAAATCGATCACGAGCGTTCATTTTCTCCTACTCGAATGGAGGGTCCAGGAATAGATTAAGCAAGTCCGGTGAGTATCAACATGATCACTGTGGGCCCACCTATCTCCACACCTGATCGGCCAAGGTATACCATGGATGGTTGCCTCGATTCGCACGCCCAAACTAGGCGTGGTCACACTTCCCAATTGCAAACCAATCTCGGCCACTCAACTTCGCCGGACAAATTGAGTGACTTAAATCACGTTTCTATGGGACAATAAGGTACAAACGTGTACACCAACCCGCCGTCTGCACGCCTAACTGATCGACCAGGCTTGGTCGTCTCGAAACGCGCGCCCGAAGTAGGCATGACACGCGGCCTTTGCGGCATGAGATTTCTGTCGCAAATCAATCTCAGTCATTCCTCTTTGCCTGAAAAATTCAGTGGTCTAGATTGCACCTTCATGAGACAGTGAGGTATAGGCGCCTACACAAGCATGTCGTCTACACGCATGCCCGATCGGCCCTGCCAAATATGTCTCCCATGCTTGGATTCGACCAAGATAAAGGTTGGTGTTTGAGAACCTCCTAAACCCTAATCGAACGGTCGCAGATGTGGGTCGCAATCCATCTCGTCCGTCCAACTTCACCAGCTTGGACGGACAACCTAAGACAAGATTTAGGTAACCAGTGAGGCATCACCACGATCACCGTCAACCACTCTTCCACACAAAGTGATCGGCCAAGTCAGGACTTACCTGTACAGCCTCCAAACGATCACTCGAATATGGCTAGACATGCATCTATTTTAAGACACTTAATCGTGAGTTACTCCGTTAAGCCTTAAAACAACGATTCTTCACACATGCTGATTATATTCGATGCATTACCTGCATAGAATACACACGATATTTCACAAATATCGACTTCCTAAATAACTTAGTAATTTAATCTAGCATCACAAGCTACCTTTTGTGGGTCCCGCGATCCACACGCTCGAGACATTAATCATGTCACAAACTGGGGGATACATACTGGGGTATTGGTCTGGCGGTTTACAGCGTGCAGCGCACAACGCGCCATCACAAGAACGTGTCAGGAAGACATGGACGGTTAGTGATGATGGGAGAAGTGGGAAAGACTAATCGTGTGACACTAACACACGCAACTCCACTACTCCATCACTCCACTTTCTCCACTTCCCATGAGAGACGTGGGTAAGGCTCAATGACTTGTATAAATAGGTTCTCCTTCCTATTTCCAACACAAGACAACAGAAACCAAGTGCGGATACAATCGTATTCTAACACCGGAACTGATAGCTTTCATTCTGCAAGCCAGTTCAGCTTTCTGATACAAGTCATACATAGCCAACACCTTCACAATCTCAACACCTTCTTCGCTTCCCTCCCTAAGATCAACCCCATCTCCTTCACTTTGTGACCGAAGCAAGTCTGGAACGGCCATTTCTTGGTTTAGGCCATAGTCGTACAGATTGATTTCTCGATTCACAAGCACTCCCGTGTAGTGCATGTGTTTAGGGTTTAGATTCATTTCTTATCCACACACCCCAAATTACCAAAACCGGCAGAAATAATTTTCACCCATAAACAGTTAACTTAAGTAGATTCGTGAGAACTCAAGTTCATTCTTTTAGGTTGGATCGCACCAAACACAGATTGTTAGATCTTTTCGTGTTTGCAACCAATTGAAAAGACGGGGTACCCAAATATACCTCAATCTAAAACTTTTCCACTTATAATTCCTTTCTCCGAAAGTGATTGTCTATGGACTGAGTCGAGATAATACAACTAATCGGTTCACACTTCGTGTGATCGTCTATGGATATGAGATTGAGACAATACGTCAACAAGATAACTTGTGTGATTGACTATGGATACAAGATCGATACAATGAAACAACGAAGTATGCTTAATTGATAAATGGTTCGGAGTTCGCCAAAACACAATACGATTACTATCAAGTAAATAGGAAATAACGTCTGTGTATTTTACTTCTAATTATAATAAAACAATTATAATTGTGGAAATAGAAAAGTAAAAGACAAGCAATATTTTGTTAACGAGGAAACCACAAATGCTGAAAAACCTCGGGACCTTGTCCATAATTGAATACTCTCAGGATTAAGCCGCTATACAAAATCAAACCAACTTCTTATAGTTGAGACCAAGCAACTAAACCTATAGTTCACCTAGTTTCATCTGTATTCCCACGCCTCCAACTTGTAATAAGTCACATGGAACAATTCCTTTGGTTTGTATTCCAAACAGTAAAGGAACAACAAATTTGTTTGGTAACAGTTTTTTTCAACCAAGTGATGTGAGTTCGACAAAAGGCTCTTCCGTTTATCCCAATAAACTCCTTTGTCAGGACCTTAGATCTATCCAATAAAAACTACCAAAGTAATTGTCAAGATTTTGCAATCAATACTTTGAATCACAAAGAATTTGTATTGATGTCGATCTACTCAACTAATCAATCCAATCTACCACAAGGATAAACCGGTTATTGTTGGATCTTCTTTAACCGAAACAAGTATTGTGCACACCAAAGATTAAGAACCCAAATCATAAATCTTCTTCGTCTTCAAATCTTCTCAGATCTTCAATAAATACCTGCACACAATCAACTTGAATCTCTTGTGGTCAATCACGCACAAAACGGAGTCTGTTAACAATGGATTATCACAAGACGTATATAGATCTACAAACATTCTAAATATCCTCGTAGAAACTTCGATCTAGTTTGAGTGAATATTATATCAGAAGAGAAGATTCTCAAGCATAAAAAAACTAGGTGCAATCAAAGTTCAACAACCGTTAGTTAATGAAATCAATAAAAAACTAATAATAAACCGCAATTATCTAATTTCCCACCAACGGTATTAATAGAGCTTCTCAATACCAAAGAAGTCTTTAAACTGAGCGACCGTAAGAGATTTCGCCTAATTAGGTTACTTTCCTCTCCGAATAGGCGGCTCCACCAGTAAAAACATAACTAGGTAGTTTTGCTGGCTCTGAGGATTAGTTTGCTCGAAATGCAAACTTTGATATTTATAGACCAAGGAAGTTTGGACACCAAGGAATTTCCAAAACTGAAAATATTCTAAAGATATGCAATATATTTCCAAATTCGGTTTCCATAATTCCTGGAAATATTTTGTCCAAACATTTACCGAAAATCTCTTAGAAAATCTCCAACTAGTAAATACACATTACTAATTTTCATTTTCCAAAAATAAAATTAAAAACCTTAATTAAAAGATTCTCAATTTATTTTTCGATCCAGGATTTTCCTCTAAATATTAAGGAATATCTTTGAACAATAAAAGATAAGTGTTACTGCACATATTCAAAGTATGTCGACATCTTAACTTTCATACTTACAATCTTGAAACTGATTTTCCACACTTCCAAACAAGTTTAGAATTGGTTCATCTGGCTTTCAAGAATTATGCGATTGATTAAGAACACTTAATCACCAAACATGGATTTCACGGTTCTACCAAAACAAGTTTCGGTTCTACCTCCATGTGGGTACTGGATTTAGTCACACTAGCTTTCCAAAAATTCGGTTGACTAGGTACTAGGATCGGCTCCCACATATATATGGTATCTAACTTCTATTTGTTGCACATGTCCATAGTATCGGTTCCCCATGTCTAAAAATGTGTTGCAGATGTTCATAGGATCAGTTCCAATATCTAGAAACTTGTTGCACCTCTTACAAGGATCGATTCCCCTTTGTGATCGATTGCACCTCTTACTAGGATCGTTCCCCTTTTCCTAGAGTTGGTCATACCAACTACAATAAATCGATCATACCATCTCAGGTGATTACTTAAGATCGGTTTCACTAATAAAAGTCCTACCAATACAAAAGTCAGGCCTTGTGAATAGTTTTACCAAGAACATAAACAAGTCATGAGCGGTTATACTAATCATACATATTGGTAATTCAATTGATACGCAATGAATAACAATACCAATAAGCCTAGCGATTTCCCTTTCGATTCACAAAACGAGTTTATGAATTTACTTCCTTTAAAGGAATGTAAAACATTGTTTCTCTAGGATGAAATATTCACCTCATACTCATACATAATCACAATAGCATTCAAACGATTATGTTGATGTCTTATATACAAAGTTCAACGGTTAAGCAATAAACCTCGTATTGTATTCCTTAATATTACGTCTAACTAGAGGATAATCATTCATGCTTCGCAGTTATGTTTTCAATATGCACGACTTGAAAGATACGTTAGGGAATGAAACATTTCAAGTAAAATATCACTAACCTCAAGTGGAAGGATGATGTTGTCGTTGTAGATCCTTACTTTTTCACTTCTTCAAGTCTTCACGTAATACTTGTAATGTCTCATATCCTAATACTTTCAATCTAACCTATACGAAGTTGACTCTAGTACATAATCAAGCGACTCTTTAAATGAGTTTTGGCTCACTAAAATATGACAACCAAACTTGACATACCAACGCTTGGTGGGTTCAATCGAGCTATGCTCTAACAAACTCGCTTACATATTTCTCGAAACATGTGTTGGTAAGCCTTCACTTTAACCAAGTTCATATTTATTCTTGACGAAAGTCAAAACATGATCATGTGAAAATCGCCTGGTCACATCTTACATGATTTGTGTGAGACAATCATTTGATGTAGACTCAGAATGTTTCGTATTGATATATTGATCACTTTAAAATTGCTTTGAATCTAGTAGTTTGTGTGAGACATCTATTCCCGTCTTCCAAGAATGTTTCAATGATTAACATGGAATTTAGAACAATTAATCATTAATTTTATATAGCACATCATGCGTACTTGTATGCTAACTGTTGCAAGTTATTCCAAGTCTGGGCTTTCAGTATGCATACCCGTACGCGACCGTCTTAAAAGTTCAAGTCCGGGAGTTCAACTGAGTTTGGTCATGTATGACAGTATGCGTACCCGTTCGCATACTGGCGAACCCAGACCAAGTCTGGCTTCTTAGGTATGCGTACCCGTTTGCATATTTGAGTGGGTTAAGTTCTAAAATTGGTTTGTTCATGAACAAATACATTTATATAATAAGGAATGCAACATTTTGCAAACTGTGGATATAATGTTCATGAATTGATTCGAGTGAATCAAAACCGATTTTGCTTCAATTGTGTCTTGTATATTTCTATGAGAATATAAACAATTTAACAACTCTAGAATTAGTTTTATTTGAGTCATTTGTACTAGTTGTGATTAAGATGAACAAGGTTGATATGAAAGTGTTCATATGGCTAACTTCGGTTAACTATTTTTGATCCAACTATGTGCACACATTTAGGTACGGTTACTCATACCTAAATAAAGTCACATTCCATTTGTGTACAGCAAGCTAAATTCGATCTAACATTGAATATTGTTAGAGCACTGCTCGGTCGAACTTGCAAGCGTTTCTATGTCAAGCTTGCTTGTCAAGTTTAGTGATCAAAACTATAAGTCTTGATTTCTAGACTACTTATACCGATGTCTCGGAGTAGGATAAATTGTGTAGTTGAGCTTTAGACTTCACGCTGTTCATCAATTGAAGACGAAGAACTACTAAGGAGAGATTTTGGAACTTCATCAACAAAATGTATGTGTTGACTGAAACTTATCTATCACTCGGAAAGTCTATTTCTACTATATATCCTATTTGAGAAAAAAGTAGCATTACTATATAGTATTCGATTTATACACATTTGATATTTCGAGCTGAGTTTAACTCGCTTACATATTCTTGAAATATGTGTTGGTAAGCTTTCGCTTTAACCAAGTTTATCTTATATTCTGGACGAAAGTCAAAACATGATCATGTGAAAATCGCCTGGTAACATATTACATGACTTGTGTGAGACAGACATTTGATGTAGACTCAGAATATTTCTTATTGATTATTCAATCACTTGAAAACTGCATTAAAGCTAATAGTTTGTGTGAGACAACTATTTTCATCTTCTAAGAATGTTTCAATGATTGAAATGGAGTTTAGAGCACTTAACCTTAATTGGATTATAGACATAGTATGTGTACTTGCATATATGTTGATCCAAGACTGGTGTAGTATGCATACCCGTATGCGAACTGTCAAGGTCAGGTGAAGTCCGAGAGCCTTGGTATGCGTACCCTAAACGTACTAGCAAACTCAGTTGAAGTCCGGGAACTTTGGTATGCATACCCGTACGCATATTGATTTCAACTGAAGTTTGGATTGTGACAGTTTGCGTACTGTCGAACACAGTCCAAGTCCATTGAAATATCATAGGTTGTTCGTTAAGATCAATCAGTTCTTGAGTCTGACATTTGGGTTGTTGATTGAATTGATTGAAACTTGGATATTGGTTTGTGATACCGTCCAAGTTATTTCTCTTATTCAATCGGGATCACAAATTCCTATTTGTTTGATTGTGAATTGAATTGAGAAATTGAGATATAAACTCTTTGATATACATTTGGAAGATTGGGTCTGACTGTCTAGTTGATTCTCTTGAAAGTATATTAGAGTTTGTCCATATATATTGCTAAGGGAAATATTTGGTGTGGTTGTTAGACCCCCCGCTTTTTCAATTGGTATTAGAGCGGGCAAACACTATAAACCTGATAAGTTTGTGCTTGAATGATCCCTAAAGTTTGTCCCTATGGGAAATTTCTTTGGGAAACTTGCTCTAAGCATCTTTAGCGCACGCCAGATTTCCTTAAAAACTGTTCAGAGCTTATTATCCATTAGACCTCTGGTCTCTCATAATAATCTCGTTCCATCTAAGACTTTGGAAAACTTGGATGATGAGAAACGGTCTAAAGGAAAAATTGTAAGTTCTTCTAAGAAAAATCATTCGAGAAGACGTGGTCAACGCTCAAAGATATGGAATCTCACTAAATTAACTCTTAATTTTTTTGAGGAATACTATCGTAATGGATCAATTGACAAAGATCTATTTAGAGCTTTTGAAAGCGTTTTTAAATTCTTAGAAAATCCTAATTCGATTAAAGAAAATAATCATTCTGATAAAAGTTGCGTACTTGTCAAATCATGTATTCATGATGTACGAACTATGCTTACTACCAACTCATGTGGAATTGATAAAAATATTTCTGATGAGTTCGGTGTAGGTTCCTATTGTCGGAAAACGTCATTCCTTGGTCACAAGAAAAAGGTATTTAAAAATTCTATTAACCATGAGTATCATCATTACTATGATTATACTTCTGGTATATTTCACAAATATCAACCGGAAAAGTTGCATGAGGATCTCTCTGCACATCTAGCCTCATGGTAACAAGCTTGGCTCTACCCCTTTTGTACATAACTTGAGATGGGGCAAGTAACTGTTTGATTATTATTTGTGTATGGGTTAATTTTTTAGTCTTTTCTCTGAAGAAAAAAATCCTTGACAATTTTTTTTCTACCCAGGGTTAATTAAAGTGATGTAGTTTTCTAATATCCTTTTATTCCACTGTACAGATCATGTTAGTGTACGAACCTTGGCTGTTGAACGCTTTAAGAAATCCTACTTTCCTTTTGTGGGTCGCGGTTCATGAACGGGTCTAAGCCCATCTTTGGGGTTATAAGAAGCGGTACGCGTACCTTTCTTCTTCCTTCTCTTGTCCGCGTACGTAAACTTTTCTAGGGTTCATGTATCATCTCTATTAAAGTTCATCTTTGGAAACTCAAAAGTGACTAAGGGTTTTATTCTTCTTCAAGGAGCAAATCAAGTAATTTCTTCCTTCTTCTAGTACTCTAAATTTCTAGGTCTCAAGGGAAATTTCAAGGATTCAAGGAAGGTTTCAAAAAAACTTCGATTCATCATCCCCTAGCATGATTATACCTCAAAATCAAGATTCTATTAGAATTAGATTTGTCAATAATTCTAGTAGTAAGATCTTTGAAAGGATTTCTTCTAGTGGTTTCATTCTAGAAAAGAAATTGTATATGGTTACTGGGCATAAAGAAGATTCGGTTTGTTTTGAAAATTTTAATCTTTGGAAACATCTTTAATGGTCTTGGTGAAGGTTTTGATACTCTTACAAGAATCTTCTATGCTAACATCCATGATGTTGATCATGAGGATATGGAATTCAAGACCTTGATAAATAGAGAAAGGATTCTTGTTAATATAGAGTTGATTTCAAAGATTACTAAAATCCCTCCGGGCAATTTTCGCCTTCCAATACCAAGTGGAGAAATACCATCCTATGAAACCATTTCTAATGGTCTTTGTGGTAAGAGGAAATTTTTTTACTAATTATCTTAGCTTTGCCTTGATGTATTTTGGAAAACTTGGTATATCTAATCTTTGTCCCTCCACAATTGAGAATTCTCGGTGGTGTCGTGAGTTTGCGGAGTTGGTCTATTTCCTTGAATTGGGTACTCCAAGTCTCGACATTTGTGGATTCATCATTCTTCAAATGCTTTCGACGACATCTTCCAACAAAAAGTTAGGTTATCCTTGTTGGATTGAGTGGATTTGTCAGACTCATTCCATTGATCCTATTGGAAACTCAATTGGAACTCCCAAGCTTGTTCGTCCTAGTACCTTCAAACGTATGAAGGAGAATGCTTGCAAGAGACAAAGATGTGATATCCTTGATGGTACCTGTGATCCTACCACCTTGAGTCTTCTTCATCAAATTCACAAGGGTGTGTGTAAGATTAATTCTAAGGTAAAATATGTGCCAGAACAACTTTGTATTATTTCTACCAAGTTTCCCGAAATCAAGGAAGATATGGATAAGATTCAAGCCACTTTGATGTTCTCTGATGATGAAGATGATTATTAAGTTCTCTTGTCTTATTTATCCTGTCTAGTAAACTTCTTATGAGAATCTTTTCTTGTGTTTTAAGAAGGATAACTAGGGCTTGGAATAGCAATTATTGTGAGTACACATAGCTATTGTCAACGATTTTCATCTTGCAATGTTTTTAGATTTATTTATTTAAATTCTAAGTTATTTGGAAGATGATTTTGCAGTATTAATCTTTATTGGTTTTATATATTGCAAATTGTTATGTGATATGTTTGTTTACGTCCGTGATCTATGATTGTCCCATACATGCTCAAAATTTAAGTCTATCATATGTCTTTATGCAAATATTGATAAAAGATAGAATGAACATTTGACACCAAAGATTAAGTCTATTATATGTCATTGTGCAAATAGTGATGAAAAATAGAATGAATCTTTGGATATTCCGAAGTATTGGTCTTTCCCTGATCCACATCTTTATTAAAATATTGTTTTGCTCCGTAGGTTTTCGTATGTTGAGCATGGCCAATTGTATTAATCATTTTATTTATGGTTAATAATTCAATTGATATTTTAAGATACAAATTCATGTTTCACGTGATTTGATTATTCCGAAGAAATCCTTATTTTCTTGCAAAAGTAAGGTCGCTCTTGTTGTTCTTTAGGGAATGACATTTTTGGGGGAGAGTTCTTATTTGAACTTGTGCTTAATTTCCAAATCTTTATGGGGAGTGCAGTTGTGGAATATTGTAGGAGTTTTCTTGTATCTTTATAAACTTCTTGATGAATGCAGTTAGTTTCGACTATATAGTTGCATCTAAACAAAGTTGATATGTTCTCTTTTGGTCATGAAGTATCTCTATGGAAATTTCATTAGGATCCTACTAGTTTTCGTACCTTTGCCAATTTATATTAATAAAAAGGGGGAGAATTAATGTGTAGTTCACACCACAAATACATATGGTTTACGGATCATTATATAAGGGGGAGTGTTTTTCATTGTGAGATGAAGTATTGACTAAGGGGAAGTGATACAATCACCATAGTATTGTTGTAGGAGTTGTGATACAATTTAATTTTGATGTTGTGTAATAATACTATGACACTGTATAACAATGATCGAGAGCAACTGTTTTCTCATTGTAATGACTACGGACCTTCAACAACTATGAAGCTGAATTGAACACGTTCAGAATCAATGGAGTACTTGGAAGTGACGAAGATTTCGAGTAATGTTGAAGAACCAAGGAGATCAAGCATTTGGATGAGAAGCTACAAAGTTTTATTTATTTTGTAATCCATATGTATTGATAGTTTTGTCACTAAAATTGACAAAGAGGGAGATTGTTAGAGCACTGCTCGTCCGAACTCGCAAGCGTTGCTATCTCAAGCTTGTTTGTCAAGTTTAGTGATCAAAACAATAAGTCTTGATTTTTAGTCTACTTATAGCGATGTCACGGACTAGGATAGATTGTGTAGTTGAGCTTGACGGTGTTCATCAATTGAAGATGAAGAACTACTAATGAGAGCTTGTGGAACTTCATCAACAAAAGGTATGTGGAGACTGAAACTCATCTATCACTCGAAAAGTCTATTTCTACTCTATCTTCTATTTGAGACAAAAGTCGTATTACTATATAGTATTCGATTTATACACATTTGATATTTCGAGCTGAGTTTAACTCGCTTACATATTTCTCGAAATATGTGTTGGTAAGATTTTGCTTTAACCAAGTTCATCTTATATTCTTGCAAGTCAAAAGATGATCATGCGAAAATCACCTGGTAACATCTTACATGATTTGTGTGAGACATTCATTTGATGTAGACTCAGAATGTTTGGTATTTATCATTCAATCACTTGAAAATTGCATTGAAGCTAGTAGTTTGTGTGAGACAGCTATTGTCATCTTCTAAGAATTTTCAATGATTGAAATGGAGTTTAGAACATTTGACCTTAATTGTATTATAGACATTGTATGCGTACTTGCATATATGTTGATCCAAGACCGGTATAGTATGCATACCCGAATGCGTACTGGAAAAGTTAGGTGAAGTCCAGGAGCCTTGTTATGCGTACTCGTACGCGTACTGGTGAACTCAGTTGAAGTCCGAGAACTTTGGTATGCGTACCCGTACGCGTATTGATTTCTACTGAAGTTTCGATGTGTGATAGTATGCGTACCCGTTTGCATACTTGAGTGAGTTATGTTCTAAAATCGGTTATTTCATGAACCTATACATTAATTAATATAATAAGGAATAGAATCTTTTGAAAACTGTGGCTATAACGTTCATGAATCTATTCGAGTGAATCAAACCGATTTTGTTTCAATTGTATCTTGTATACTTCTATGAGAATATAAACAATTGAACTAGTTGTGGTTAAGATGAATAAGGTTGATATGAAAGTGTTCAGATGGCTAACTTCGGTTAACTATTGTTGAGCCAACAAGGTGTACACATTTAGGTACAGTTACTCATCTATAATACAAAACAGAATGGGTTTTTGAGCTTGGACGGTCGGATAACATTTTGAGAGACAAACGTTGCATCCGACCATCCCAGTCTCATCCCGACCAAAGACATCCGACGAATGTAAGATTTGTAACCTCTTTGAATTATAAATGTACATAGATAAGATTTCATCATCATTATGATAATAAAGAAACATTAAATGTGACAAAGTAAATAAATAAAACCATCATTATCTCTTGGAGTTAAAAACATGTATACTTAATGTATAGTAATAAATTAGCCATCCTTCATCAAACTATAAAGAACGAACATCATTAGAATCTTTATCAAAAAAGAAATTATTTTTCATTTGGGAACCAGTGAAATATGATAAGGTACCATCAAGAGAAAATTTGAATAATAATGTGTATGCATGTTGATTCTAATAGAGTCTAATGTTGAGCAAGAGTGTAAACTGACCGTACTTCTGAAATAAAGGTGCACAAAGATTACAGTTGAGTATCTTTTTTTGTTCATGTATCGATTTTTATTTAACAAACTCATGTATTAAATGTTTATTGGAAACTTTTGAGGAACTTTTAAGTGTCATAATTACCATGAACGCATCCTAGAGTAGATGAGTTCATATTAAACCCAAAGGGTTTTGTTAGTACTAAATTTTAAACCTTGCCAAGTTCCAGATTTTTACCTGTTTTATAAAATCACAGTTGATGAGAGTAAAAATTTATTTAAATTCTATGTAGTAAATAAAACCACAAATTATGCCCTTATCAAAACCAAAATTAGGGTCTTCAAATGGAGGAGGAAACATATGGTGGTTTTTTCCTGAAAATGCACCACCAATAATTGTATTGTAACAAACACTTATACATTTATCATAGATCAGATCAGATCAAGGAAGTTCCGTTATTTGGATGACAAATATCTATGATTTTCATAACTACAATTCTCATGGGTCAAAATAAGTCTTATCATAGTTTATAGTATTTATTTAAATCATTATAACTAAAAATTATATCGTTTCATGTCGTGTCGCAACGACACGGGTTATTTCTATTGTCTAAATGAAGGTACATGTCATTTCTGTGTAACAAGCTAAGTTCGATATGACGGTTGAAAGATAGTAGCTTGAGTCTAATCAGTTTTTCATCTAATGGTGAATATTGAATGCTTTGTTACCAAGGTAACATTGATTGCAGACCCTGATTTGAAAACTATATAAGGGAAAACTCTAGAAACTGGGAAACCTAATACCCACACCTCATGTGTGATACCAGTTACGACTAGAATCGATTTCTCATTTAACCTTAGGTTTTTTCCAAAACCTTGTAGGTTAACAACTCGAAGACTTCATTGGGATTGTGAAGCCAGACCCAGCTATTTTCTCTGTAGTTGCGTGTTCTGATCTTGCTAGTTTTTATCATGTTGAGTACTATCTTCTCTAATATTTGCTCGAGATTTAATCTTCGATAGGAAAGATAAAATTAGTCACAAACATCTTCGACTCATCGTTTGTGATTCCACACTATCATGTTTCATTTCCATACAATTAAGATTATTGTGAGGTGATTGATAATACTAGGCTGTTCTTCGGGAATATAAGTCAGGTTTACCAATTGGTTCCTGTGCATCCCGATTTATCAAAATACAGAAAAAAACTTATAGGTATCTTTGTGGGAGAAAAATTTATCTATCTCAATAGACTTTTCCGTGTGAGACAGATTTATTTATCAAGTCTCCGACTTTGGGTCGTAGCAACTCTTAGTTGTGGGTGGGATCAGCTAAAGGAATCAAGTGAATAGAATTTTGCTGGGGTTTAGAGATATAAGGAGCGCAACTGTACCTTGATCAGTGTGAGATTAATTAGGTCTCAACTACATTCCAGTCCGAAGTTCATTGGTAGTAGGCTAGTGTCTGTAGCGGCTTAATACAGTGTGGTGTTCAAAGCTGGACTAGGTCCCAGGGTTTTTCTGCATTTGTGGTTTCCTTGTTAACAAAATTTCTGGTGTCTGTGTTATTTCTTTTCCGCATTATATTTTGTTTATATAATTGAAATATCACATATTGTGCGTTAAGATAAATCAGTTCTTGAATCCGGCCTTTGGGTTGCTGATTGAATTGATTGACACTTGGATATTGGTTTGTGATACCGTCTAAGTTATTTCTCTTATTCAATCGGGCTCGCAAATTCCGATTTGTCTGATTACAGATTGAATTGAGAAATCGAGATATAAACTCTTTGATATACTTTTCTAAAGATTGAGTCTGACTGTCTAGTTGATTCTCTTGAAAGTATATTGGAGTTTGTCCATACAGATTGCTAAGAGAAATACTGGGTGTGGTTATTAAACCCCAGCTTTTTCAATTATTGAATGCTTTGTTTTCTAGGTAGAATTGATTGCAAACACTGATTTGAAGACTACATAAGGGAGAACTCTAGCAACTGGGAAACCTATTCCCCACACCTCTTGTGTGATACTAGTTGGACTAGAGCTGATTCTCCTTTAACCTAGGTTTTTCCTAAAACCATTATAGGTTAACGACTTAAAGACTTCATTGGGATTCTGAAGCCAGACCCAACTATTTTCTATGTAGTTGCGTGTTCTGATCTTACTTTGTTCTATCGTATTGAGTACTATCTTATCTAAGATCTGCTCGAGATTTAATCTCCGATAGGTAAGATAAAAAGTAGTCACAAACATCTTTGTCTCATCGTTTGTGATTCCATAATATCTTGTTTCGCTACCATACGCTTAAGATTATTGTGAGGTGATTGATATTACTACGTTGTTCTTCGGGAATATAAGTCTGGTGTATCAATTGGTTCATGTTCACCTTGATTTATCAAAAGACGAAACAAAAACTCGTAGATATTTATGTGGGAGACATATTTATCTATTCAATAAATTTTTCTGTGTGAGACAATTTTTTTTTATCAAGTCTTCGACTTTGGGTCGTAGCAACTCTTAGTTGTGGGTGAGATCAGCTAAAGGAATCAAGTGCACAGAATCCGGCGTGGTTCAAGAGGCGTAAGAAACACGACTGTGGTTAGGGCTCAACTACATTCCAGTCCGAAGTTAACTTGTAGTAGGCTAGAGTCTGTAGCGGCTTAATACAATATGTTGTTCAAATCTGGACTAGGTCCCGGGGTTTTTTGCATTTGCGGTTTCCTCGTTAACAAAATTTCTGGTGTCTGTGTTATTTCTTTTTCGTATTATATTTTTATATATTTGAAATATCACAGGTTGTGCGTAGTTCAATCAATTGTGAATCCAATCTTTGGTTGTTTATTGAAATTTATTGATGCTTGGATATTGGTCTTTGGTACCATCCAAGTTATTTCTCATATTAATCCGGTTCACAGATTTCTATCTGTTTGATTGCAGATTGATTTGAGAAATTGAGATATAACTCTTGGATGTATTTTCCTTGAATGAGTCTGACTATCTAGATGATTCTCTTGGAAATATATTGGAGTTAGTCCACACAGATTTCCTAAAAGAAATATTGGGTGTGGTTGTTAGACCCCCGCTTTTTCAGTATGCCAAAAGTTTTGTATGGATGTCTAGTATAACATGCTAAAACACTACATTAACCGGATGGCGAGCTAAAAGATACAGCTTAAAGAGCGACCTAGGTCATGGCTGAAAACTGACAGAATTCCTCCTGAGTTTTTACTTTCGGGTTGTTTTCACCTCCTAAAAGGGCTCAAAACCTGAATCTTATCGCGAATAAAAGATAGCAAATTTTCTTCTGATCAGAATGGTAGGGTCAGCCATCAAAATCTATGTTCGGACGAGGAATCTAAAGTAGTTTTACTGAACGGTCTCACATATGAATTTTCAGACTACAAAATTTTACAAATTTCTTCAAACATTAACATAAGTTTCCATTCACCCCGTCATTCAACAAGTATGTTAATGCGATTATAATACCATATGCCCTGCTACATATGCGTGACTATTTCCATACGCATATATGTTTTTTTCCACTCTTTCATGACCACTCATCACCTCTCGTTGATATCATTAAAAATATTGCTTGACTTACTCAACAACCACATTCGGCATCACCTTTTCATCCAAGCATGTCAACACTGATTGACACAAATGAATTCTCACAACTAGTTAAGATTATCAAAACTGTGACATGACATACTCTCACAACTTGTCAACCCTATTAGTTAGGTGAGAACAGTCATGCAAGTCACCTTAGTCATGCAGGTCACCTCCGATTTCACATCAAATTAGTTTTTTCTACCAAAACACTCGATACATCAACAATGTCACAAATGGGGGATGTTCAATAGGGTATTGCTCTGTTGTTCTACGACATGTTGTGTGCAACACATCCATTATGAGAAAGTGTCAGGAAGAGAGGACATTTGACACTACTTGAGGGTTAGTGGATGTGAAACCGTTTAGTCTTCGCTAAATAATAGGGACACCGTTTTATCAATTTCACACGATCTCCACCTACTCACTACTTCACAACCTTCACTTCCTACGAGATCAGAGATGCAGTTATGACTTTATACGAATAGGTTCTTTAATCTATTCAAGAAGGATCATCATTACAAGTACCCAGAAACACACAGAGAACACAACAGTTATCATCAACAAGCGAGTTCCATCTTCTGATATATAGTCATACACCATCACACCTCAGGGAGTTTACCACCCCGATCTCAACACTTCCTATGTTTTCTTCGTTAGGAACAACCATTCTCCTTCTTTTGTGACCGAAGCAATACTGGAATGACCATTTACTGGTTTAGGACAGAATTGTGTAGATTGATCTCTCGAATCTAAAGTACCCATATGCAGTACATTTTTTTAGGGTTTAGATTCGTTTCTCATCAACTTAGCCTATTTTACCATTTTCAAGAGAATCATTTTATACCTTACAACACCAGGACAAGATTGAACACGATATTTCTTCTTTGTACTATTAAATATATACTAAAATCATACGACATAGTCTCATAAGATAGAATAGTAAATTTCGTGAGTAAATGTGATAGGTCAGTCTTCATACCTTTTTATTGATGAATTTCTTGCAAATGTCTGTGTTTATTCTTCAGTCTTTAATATTCGAGGGTTATTCAGTGATGTATGATACTCAACTACCATACTTTAATCCTAGTTCGGTATTTGACTTTAATAGACTAAAAATCAGGATACAGTTTTGAACAACTAATATTGAAAACAAGCTTGAGATGGCAAAAGTTACGGGTTCGACCGGTTGATGCTCTAACACCTTATTATAAGTAGCATAATATAGCTATTAATGACAGGATTTTGCCATGCAATTATGTGTAGAAGCATAACATAGGTTATGTGGATCTTACGTCATTGCTCAGAATAATGTCAACTTCTAATAGTTTATTGCTTTTGATAGAGCTTAACCCATTCTGTAACGTCACGGTCTTCAACATAAATGGATGCCCATATGGAAAGAAAAGAAAATTGGTTTTATTCAACTTCATTAAAATAACCATTGTAACCATAAAATCCATCCGGGAAATTTATTTATTTTTATTTACCCTACCGAAATACCATATTTTCAGTTGTATCTTTTATTGGAGTTTACGCCTCTTCGTCAATGATGAGTGCTAAAAAGTGCATATTTCTATATATTTTTCTTGGCATTTAACTCATCTTTTGTGCATTAATTCTACATTTTATCCCATATTCTGTATTTTCATTGTTTTCAAGAATAAATATTTTTATTAATTAATTTTGTATTTTTAGGTACCAAATAAAGACTAGATGAGTTGCGGAGCCAAAAGAGCAAAGACACGGGAGAAAGCCGGTGGAATCTCTAGCGGAAAAGAAGTGAAGAATGTGTTATGGAAGACTCAAGGATAAAAATGGGCTTAAAAAGGAAGAAATTGTTCTTAAAGAAGAAGTGGGCTCAAGATTACCTAAGACCAAATCCAATTCCTAAGCCCAAATCCATATCCTAAACCCAAA
The DNA here is from genome assembly GCF_003573695.1 of Papaver somniferum. Lineage (NCBI taxonomy): Eukaryota > Viridiplantae > Streptophyta > Magnoliopsida > Ranunculales > Papaveraceae > Papaver > Papaver somniferum. The sequence goes on from NC_039362.1 coordinate 19,903,892, forward strand.
ATTCAATACCCAAACCCGTTTTCCTTCTTAACCGTAAGATTGGATCCATTCCATCATCCAACGGTCGCTGCGTCATCATGCATCAGATTTCGATGCACCTTACCAACACTACAGCACCTAACTCCATCTTGAGCCGTTAGTTTCGTTGTATTTTTGCATCCAACGGTCGCTCATAATCTGTCTCCATCTCGCCGTTAGATCCGTTTCAGAAGTTATCATCCCACGGATTCCCTTCACAAAACATCAAATTTGATGATCCCGTTTAACACCTAACACACCTATACCCCAGTCGAACCAAACACTCCCTACTCCATTTTCCATCGACTTCTTTTTCTCTTTCTCCCTCACCCTCTGCAGAGAACAACTCTGCCATCACCATCACCTTCTGCCATCGCCATCATCCCTACCAGCCACTACAACCACCCTACATAAAATACAACCAAAACCCATCCTTCCCCCATCATCCTATGCTACCTATTTCACTGATTTCACACTCCCTCTCTCTGTTAGGGTTTTGAAATCGATGAACTAGGTTGATAGGCAGAGGAAGCTCGAGCTGGAGCGTAGCAGCATGGAAGACATGGGAAAAGCAGGAGAAGAAGAGAAGGAAGCATGGGTCGAGACTATTGAGATGAAATCAGAGAGTTAGGTGAGTCAATTTCACTTTTTGGTGAAACCCTAATTTTCTGATAATTTGGGGATTTTTGGGTTTTTGCTTGCTTGTATAAATAGAAGGTGTTGGGTGTGAAATTGGGGAATCTCTGGACTAGCCAGTAGAGAATTGAAACTAATTTATTTTGATGCAATTCCAATTTCAGTTCTTCTTATGCAGTTAACAGTGAATGTGTGCATGTTGTTTTCAATTATCTCGAATGTTGAATGTTGCTTGAATTATCATACTCAATGAATGTTATTGCTAGTTACATGTTTAGCATGAGCTAAATTGCATTAGGCTGAGGCTCAGATGAAGCCTAGTGCATTTTCAAATGGTGAATTGCTAGGATAGTTATCCTGATGTCTGTTTTGATTGAGCAATGGGAAGAGATTGATGCTCATAGTGCCTGTGATTGATTGTTCTGTCAAAAGACAGTCAATGCTAGGGGCAAACTAGTGAGCAAATTAGTTTTCCTCCCATTCTAGATGTATGCATAGGATATTCAACTCAACCTAGAAATATGTTGTTTGATTAGGACACAAGGTGGATTCTAAGCCTTGGCTTAACCACAAATCCTTTACAATCACTTATAATTTCAGTTCTGCTTTGCTTCCTGTTCAGTTTATCTCCTTACCTGTTTTGCTTGTTTAATTTCTTGCAATTTGTAGCTGTTGTGCACTGAAATCAGTGCACAAACTCACCCCTGCCCTTGGCTTACAGCCTTGGTTCCCTGCTATTTTTATTTTATATCCTCTGCCATTTAATCTTTATTGTTTTGCCATCTTGTGTTAACTGCTTTGGTTCTTTGCATCTGCCATATTACCTTGCCTTGCTCACTGCCATAGTGCTTTGCACCCATTGATAGCTTAGGATAATTTCTTGTATGCTCCCACTCCCTGTGGACTGATCCCATTCTTACTTTCTATACTAAAACTTGACCTTGTATACTTGCAAGAGTTTTTGTGTGTCTTTTCTAACCACACCAGTCAACTTCCCTAAATACCATATATAATGTATATTAAGATCGGCCAGTGCACATCACACAAATTAAAACAACCCATCCTTTAATCTTTCATATTCCCATCATATTTACATATTACACATAGAACCCTCGTATTGCATTTAATACAGTGGCACATCACATTACATACAATCTCTAAAATATTTTAGAGTGCAAGGTGATTACAGGTCCAATGAAGTCATGTACATTAAAACTTGAAGCTTTGTTTATCTTCCAGACGGGGATCCACTCTCCTCAAAGGACCAGTTGTACCATTTTCTTCAAAGATAGAAAAATTATTTGCTACTACAGATCCTCGTAATTATCTTCGTCCTCCATATCAATTTGAAGATGCACCTTAACATTCTACCGATACCAAATTATGAGTAAGGTTGCATCAATTATACTTCAATCTTCGATGGCGGCATAATGACACCTTCATGCTACATCGATAGTTGTATAATTTCCTTCAATTGGCAGCTGCAACACGCCTTTAGCTGGGATGGTAAGACCTAAAACAATAAAAGTAACCCGACTTAGTATAATTGTAATCAACCTAATACAGAACAAAGTGTATAACTCATTCTAAGATTTGAGGTATGACAATGGAATTTAGACCAAACCTGGTGTAATGAATCATGTCGAAGTAAAAAAGGAAAATGATACCTTCCAAAGTAAAATTTAATGAATAACCAATTTTTGCATTCCGAGAACATTTCCTGGTGACATGCCATCCATGCATACCTCTCCCCCACCCACACACCACCATTATCATGGGAATGATATGGGTAGTATAATCCCTTTATTTTGTCGAGTCAAAACTATACATGATAACATAATATGTAGCTGCATTTGAAAATCCAAGTACAATCCCAAATTGTCCGTTTATGAACCATTTCCAAAGCATGTAGAAAAATTAGCATAATTTCTCAAGAAATATGCCCATATTGGAAAACCTTTTACATTTCCATCCCATAAACGTACCAGTGACATTACTAATATATAATTAGGTTCCCTATTTTTGATTGAAATCCAAATGAATACAATAACACCTCGTCACAACTATTAAGAATATCCACAAATAAACATGCTCAACAAAGATAAATTAAAATTAGTGGAATCATTTAATTAATTTCTTCCCTTTACGCTCAGATGATGACAGTAAAACTTTAACCAATAGAGTCATTCGAAATATACTTGTTTTAAGATTTTTGCTACCATAAAACATATATGGTGCTTTTACTTTTTTCCCGTTTACTCTCCAGCAACATAGGTTAGACACATTCTTTTCTTTGAATCAACCATCCAAAACAATAAAGCTGTATTAAATATCAGAGAACATAACTTAGAGCCGTTATGGAAAAAATAGGCCTTCATATAGCAGTATGATGTTTAGGTATTTATTCTTCTCTCTTGTAACTTAATTTTGGGAATCAAATTGAGTAGGTTAGCCATCACAATTTTATTCAGAGAAGGAGGCAGATATATAATTAAACTATTAATGTAATACCTCGAGCCGATTTCAAATTCTAACTGCAATTGTGAGGGGATGAATGATATAGTATGTTAGAGCATTGCTCGGTCGAACTCACAAGTATTGTTATCTCAAGCTTGTTGTCAAATTTAATTGTCAAAATTATATATTGATTTCTAGTCTATATTTAGTCAATTCTTGGATTAGGATAAAAGTGTGTAGTTCAGATTCGGATATCACTGCTTTCGAACGTTTGAAGGCGAACATCAACAAGAGCTCTGGATAAATTCTTCAACAAAGTTCAGTGAAGACTGAACCACTTATTTCTCAAGTTTGTACCTTTCTATCTAACGGGCATTGACACATGAATTAATTATACATTCATGCATAATAGAAATTTCAAGTCAAGTTTATCTTGAATATCATTCTCGAAATATGCTTAGCTTAAGAACATTTGTTAATACTTGATGAATTTGGTTAAGAACAATTTATTGCTCATGACAAAATTATGATTTAAGATTTAATCATTTGAAAATATCCGGGAACAATGATATGTGTCATTAACGTTGTTCGGGAATGTTTCAAATCGATTATTAGAGAGATATAAAACTACTGTTAATCTGGATACATGACAGTATGCATACCAGTTCACATACTGGGGGAACTGTTATAACTTTGGAGCCGCGGTACGTGTACCAAGTACGCGTATCGGTATAGCTATAGTTTGGCAACGACTTTTTGGTATGCATACCGGGTATCCCTGCCATAAAAAGTCTGTGAACTCGTGAACTAGGAAGGTACGCATACCTAGTATGCAAACCGGGAAGGTACGCATACCATAAAAGATTTGTGAGTTCCTGAACTTTTTTTTTCTTAAAGATACACATACCCGGTACACGCACTATGACAATAATATTCACGAGCAGGTACAGTACACGTAGCCGGTACATGTACTTACCCTGTTGAATAATTCCACATGCATCAGAATTATTTCTATGAGATAATCAACATTTGAATAACTCTCTAAGAACACATATAGACACGATTGATCACATTTGTGACTCCAGAAAAGTCTTAAAGTGTTATATGAAAATGGTTAAGCTTATTGTTCAATAGGCTAGTTTCGGCTAACTTTTGTTAACCAAGCATTGTACACGGTTCATCCTAACCAGAGTGTATATTTTGGTATGTTAATCTCAAGTTAAGTTTTTCATCTAAGGTGATTGTTGATTTCTGGATTCCAAAGCTACCTTAGCTTAAATCCAAAGCAACCTTGATCTTGAAAGTGCATAAAATGAGAACCTCAAAACTGGGATCTTTGAATCCGTGACACTATTCTTGTGTGTCCTAGTTGTAAACTAGAGTATTCCTCTCCTTAAAAACCCTTCTAAGGTTTAGCGACTAAAAAAAACTTCATTTAGGGATTCGTGAAGCCAAGTCCAACTGTCATGATCTTGGTAGTTCGTGAATCCTGATCTTGTTTGATTTTTGAGTCTTTCTCCAACAAACAAGATAGATGGAAATCACAAAGTTTCTTCGTCTCAGATTTTGTGATTCCACAAGTTTATACTTGTGAGGTGAATAATAATCTAGGTTGATCTTCGGGAGTCATAAGACCGAATTTTAAGGTTTGCTAGACTTTGTCTATTGCAATCGATTTCCTACCTCACCTTGATATTTGATCATACGGAAATCACATATAGGCTTATTTGTGGGAGGAAGATTGGTTTAAAGTCTTAAATTGAGTTGAAGCAACTCTTAGGCTGTAAAGGACGCCATCTAAGGGAATCATTTGCACGGAGTCTTGCTGATATTCAAGAGGGGTTAGGAGCGCAACTGTAACTGAATTTCTGTGATGGTTTAATATGGTCTCAGATACACTCCAGTCAGAAGTTATGATAGTATGCTAGTGTCTGTAGCGGTTTAATATAGTTTGGTTTTCAATATGAAATAGGTCACGGGGTTTTTCTACATTTGTGGTTTCCTAGTTAACAAAATTTATGGTGTCTATATTATTTCTTTCCGCATTATTCTTTTTTTAACTTTATAATTGAAATATCACAAGTTGTATATTGAAATCAATTCAAGTAGATAAGTCCATCGGAACTGTTGGATACGAATTGATTGATTCTTGGATATTGATCTTTGGAATCGTCTTAGTACTCTCACGGTATAATCGGATTCACGGACCAGTATCTGTAACTTTATGATTGTGATAGAAAGATATATAAGCTCTTCATATCTTTCCTGATTGAGATTCATTAAGTTGAACTCTCGGAATTATATTTGAGATTATTCCACACAGGTTGCGTAAGAAAAAGTTGGTGGTGTATTTTGGTATCCCAACGTTTTCATAGTCAAGATTCTACAAATGTTTCTATGCCAAACGGTAGTTACATCACGTATCTATAACTTAGCCAAGTTTTTTCCTATAATATAAAAAATTAAATTTTTAATGATTTTTTTTATGTCAATTAGTACTAAGAGTTACCATTTGTGGAACTCATCCTCAAAATCTCTACCCCAAATAACTGCCCAGTGGTGTCATCTCCCATTGGATCTCCTCTCTATATAATGAAGCCTTTGATAACCCGATGGTAGATGAGCTTATCATAATAACCATTACGGAAATGAGTGTTGATTTAACCTACGTCGCACATATTGAAAATTAGAATGGAAACGCCGATAAGGATTTTAGGACTACTGCTAAATCTAACATAAATTTTGCAGGCGCGCAACACACATGGTCATATATCTCGATATATAGGTTTCATGAGTTACGTGCTAGCGAGTAAATGCTTTGAATCATGAATGAGTGTAGTTTTCACTGGAGAAAATGTCTAAAATGAGACATTCAGTCACCAACATCATAAACCCAACTAGCTAATTATCGTGAATGTATGATTTAGTGAACTAAAATAACCTCAACCACTGCATCAGATTGTCCTAAATAATATGATTTTAGGTACCTGATTCATGCTAAAATTCCAATTTTGTATCAGCCTAATCTAATTCATCAAAACACCAAAAAACCATTCATAAAACAGTGAATAAGAAAGTATTCAATTTCTTTTTAAAGATTATGTATAACCGGGAGTCAATAAATTTAGTGTTAGAGCATGGCTCGGTTGAACCCACCAAGCGTTGGTATGTCAAGTTTGGTTGTCATATTTTAGTGAATCAAAACTCATGTTAAGAGTCGCTTGATTATGTACTAGAGTTAAACTTCGTATAGGTTAGCTTGAAAGTATTAGGATATGAGACATTACAAGTATTGCGAAGACTTGAATATGTGAAGAAGCAAGGAGGTAAAACGACAACAATCATCCTTCCACTTGAGGTTAGTGATATTTGAATTGAACTGTTTCATTCCCTAACGTATCTTTCAAGTCGTGCATATTGAAAACACAAATGTGAAGCATATTTGAACTCTAGATAGACATAGTATTAAGGAATACAATACGAGGTTATTGCTTAACCATTAAACTTTGTAGATAAGACATCGCCATAATCATTTGAATGCTATTGTGATTATGTATGGGTATGAGGTGAGGATTTCATCCTAGGGAACAATGTTTACATGTGTTCTAAGGATTTAAGGAAGTAAGTTCATAAACTTGTTTCTGAACCGAAAAGGAAATTTCCAGGTGTTATTGGTTTTTTTATTCATTGCATATCTTATGAACAACCAATATGTGTGATAGAGTATAACCGCTAACAACTTGTTGTGTTCTTGGGAGAACTATTCACAAAGGCCTGACTTTTATATTGGTATAACTTTTATTAGTAAAACCAATCTTAAGTAATCACCTGTGGTATGATCGGATTTTGTATGTCTGACCTTGTAAGGGAAAGGGAACCGATCCTAGTAAGGGGTGCAGTACATCAAAGGGAACCGATCCTTGTATGGGGTGCAGCAAGGTTTATAGCAGAAAGGGGAACCGATCCTATGGACATGTGCAACACATATAAGTTAGATACCAATAGATGTGAGGAACCGATCCTAGTACCTAGTCAACCGAACTTTTGGGAAGCTAATGTGACTATGCACAATACTCACATGGAGGTAGAATCGAAACTTGTTTTGGTAGAACCGTTAAACCCATGATTGTGATTGAATGTTGGTTTGATCAATCACATAGTTCTTGAAAGTCATATGAACCAATTCTAAACTTGTTTGGAAGTGTGGCAAATCGGTTTCAAGGTTGTAAGTGTGAAAGAGAACTTACAAAGTTAAGATGTCGACAAACTTTGAACACGTGTTGTGAATGTTTATTTCTATAATTGTTCAAAGATATTCCTTAACGGCTAAGGGAAGAGAATCCCAGGATCGAAACATAAGTAAGTTAAGAATATTTTAATTAAGGTTATTAATTTCATTTTGTAGGGAAATTCCAGAATTAGTAATGTGCATTTACTAATTATATTTTCCAAGAGATTTCGATCATTATTTTTGGACAGAGCATTTCCAGGAATTATGGAAACCGAATTTGTGCTTTAATGAATATCTTGAGAATATTTTCGGTTTTGGAAATTCCTTGGTGTCCAAACTTCCTTGTCCATAAATACACGAAGTTTTCCTTTCTAGCAAACTAATCCTTCGTAACAACAAACTTCCTCTTTTGTCTTTGTTACTGGTGTAGCCGCCTATCGGAGAGGAGAGTAATCTAATTAGGTGAAATCTCTTGCAGCCGCTCGTTTTAAAGTCTTCTTTGGTATTGAGAAGCTCTAGCGCAACCCGTTGTTGGGAAACTAGATATTTGTGGTTTATCTTTGTTTTCGATTGATTTGATTGACTAACGGTGGTTGAAATCTGATTGCACCTAGTTTTTTTATTCTTGAGAATCTTCTCTTCTGATATAAGATTCACTCAAACTAGTTCAGAGTTTCGATAGGTATCTTTAGACTGTTGTTAGTTCTAAAGACGATTTTGTGATAATCCATTGTTAACAGACTCCGTTCTGTGCGTGATTGATCACAAGAGATTCAAGTGATTGTGTGCAGGATTTTATTAAAGATTTAAGAAGATTTGAAGACAAAGAAGATTTTGAAGATCTGACTTGGGTTTTATAATCTTTGGTGTGCACAATACTTGTTTCGGTAAAAGAGGAACCAATTAATAATCGGTTTATCCTTGTGGTAGATTGGATTGATTAATTGAGTAGATCGGCATCAACACGGTTCTTCGGATTAAAGGTGTTGTTGTCTTAATCTTAATCGATTACCTTTGGGTGATTGAACATAAGATAGATCTAAGGACCCGACGAAGGAGTTTATGTTAAGATAAACGGAAGAGCCCTTGTCCAACTCATATCACTTGGTTCAATAGAGTTAATACCAAACAGATTTGTTGTTCCTTTACTGTTTGGAATACGAACCAAAGGAATTGTTCCAAGTACGTGACTTATTCACAAGTCGGAGGCATGGGAATACAGACGGAACTAAGTGAACTATAGGGTTAGTTACTTGGTCTCAACTATACGAAGTTAGGTGTAATTTTGTGTAGCGGCTTAATCCTGAGAGTATTCAATTCTGGACAAGGTCCCGGGTTCTTTCTGCATTTGCGGTTTCCTCGTTAACAAAATCTTGCTGTGTCATTTACTTTTATTTTCCGCATTATAATTGTCTTATTATAATTAAAGTAAATTACACAAACGTTAATTCCTATTTACTTGATAAGCAATCTTATTGTGTTTGGTTAAGTCCGAACCTTTGTATCAAGTAAACATACTTCGTTGTTGTATTATCTCGATCTCGTATCCATAGACGATCACACGAAGTGTGAACCGATTAGTTGTATTGTCTCGACTCAGTCCATAGACAATCACTTTCGGAGAAAGGACTTATAGGTAGGAAAAGTTTTAGCTTGAGGTATATTTGGGTACCCTCGCCTTTTAACTTAGTTTATCATGAACTTCAAGAATAAATATATTTTGGAAATAAAAAAACCAAATTTATACAAACCATATGTATTATGGAGAGCTGGTATTTCAACAAAGAAAGAAGCGGCTGTCAACTTTTTGACAAACCCACTTGAGGAGAGATCAACCACTCAAGTGGCAAACACACATGTGTTGACCTTACTGGGGTTTATCCGTTAGTAGACATTGGATATGGCACTTTTACAGTTGGACAAGAAGCGCTGAGGGATTCCTCGGGTAAGATAGCGAAGCCTAAGAAAGCATATATCGATAATTGACATGCTTTTATCCCCTTTGCTTTTGATAATTTTGGTTTCTTGGCTCCATAGGCAATGGAATCCTTAAGAAAGTCCAGAAAGTAATGCAGAGTAATGCTATGACCCTCGATTTGAGATAGTTTGTTTTAAAGAGGATATGTTTTGCAATTCAATAAGGGCTTGCGGCGTAGCTTGTTGCTCGCTTGCCTGCTATGTAGTTTATTTCGAACAACATTTTCAAATTTTACCTAATACATTATTAACAAAAAAATCTTATAAATAATTTATACAGTAATTTTTGGTTGAAGAAAATAAATTGTGAACCCAAAACCTTAAGAGATTGAATCGATTCATACCCGTATTCTTTGATGAAATACATCCCACACATAAGAGAAATTCATTTGTGAAATTCAAATGAAAATTTGGAAATGATCAAGAAATCAAGAAGGAAAGATTAAAACTACTTTTTATTTGTTGAGTGTCCATAATCTAGATAGTGAATACATACCTTATATAAGAGTGTTCATCACATCATAAATTAAAATCTACGTCATAATCCATTTTTCACCGTACAAATTTCAAAAATAATCATCAAAGAGATAATTAGATGCAGGAGCATAAAAATGCGTTCTTATGGGGGATATGGAGGAGGTGATTCGATAAATGTTGCATAGAGAGAAATAGACATGGATGAGAGGTTTTTATAAGTGAGGTGGGGGATACAAAGAGTATAGACGATTGAATACATAAGCTTTTTTCGTCTATTACTCTTCAGTCTCTCCTTTAGAAGTTGAGGCAATTGAGTGCTCCTCCGGATGCCAATACTTCTTTTTTCAACCACAACCATTTACTTATCTTACTTCTAAATAAATCCTAACCGCTTTTTATCTAGGCTAAGTTAGCCAAACCTTGCTATATATTCTTAATTGGGTTAAACTTGCGAGGAATTGTGTCAAGTTATTCAGTTGAAAAAGATTCAAAGAGTCATTCTTTCACCTTATGATAATAAGAGTTTTCCCAAAGTAAACATGCGATAGGACACTCTAAAATTATTGAAATTGAGAGAAAATTAATGTTGAGATTGATTGGGTTGATAAAAAATTGGAAGATGGAAGATGAAAACTCTTTAACCAATATTGTTTATCTCTGATATTTGTATTAGTTTATTTACTTCAGTATAATTTATTTATAATCACAATCAAATTCCATTGTTTATATAAAATAATCAAAATAATATGACAACACACATCTGACCAAGGAACGAACTTGTTTTTATTACTATACTGTAATCCATATTTTTGAATTAGATAACTTGAAAATAATTTTTCTTGGATGAAAAACGACCATTTATTAATGTTGTCTTTATGTGCAATTGCTAATCCCTTCACAAGGCCACAAATTGCTACTTGTCTAGAGAGTTGTTCAAGGCTCGTTATATACCAACTCTATACTAGTACTAGCACTGGTGTAATCTATAAATTAATTTAATAGGCCTCCGAAATAACAAGCAATCAATAATAAACCTTAGAATTAATAAAGGTAATCGAGAATATGTAAGAAACTCGAAATAAATTCATATTAATAATTTAGTTTCATGTTTAAAACATTGAATTCATCCGATCAAATTGAAATTTAGCTACTTATTGATTTGGTGGAATCCATGACATACATAAAAGGGTATAAGAATGATATACTGAAACCGTGACGGAAGCGCTCTAAAACCTGGCTTTATCTCATTCTCCAAATATCGTCATCAAAAGCGTGATGTAGGATATCTCGCAGAGCTTTGGTCTTTGATGTATATAGTCATTCCGGGAGAAAACTTGAGCAACGCCTAAAACTGGGGCAAACATATCAGGTTCCATGGCTATAAAAATTCAGTTTTAGAACCAAAACATTTGTTTACGCTTACGAAACAATAAACTTTTTTTTTTTATCAAAAGTGGTAATTCTGAAACCATAAATAATGGGTTTTGAAACCAAAATATATGTTGAAAATGATATATAATTCATTGCACCATATACTTCACGATGCATTCCATAATGGATATGGTTCCAAAACCGGTTATCGGAAATTGTCGCAACTTTACTTCTTTGTCATTTTTTCACTCTTAGGTAAGCATATATGAGTTCATTTCATAATTCATGAATATACACACTCACTCACTCACAAATATAATATATATATATATATATCACCTTAAAAATAAAGCAGACCGTTCTATTATTCATCGGCGACCGAAGCTACTCAAAAACATCTAGCTAAACAATTGAGATCAAGTGTAACTCCTTTTAATCAATTTCACCCTATAAATTATGACACAAACTAAATATTATAAAATTATGTACTCTCTTCTAATATATTTTTATTTTTTAATACTATAAAGAAACTCATTACTTAAACAAACTACTTTTTGTTCATACGTAACCAATAAAATGGTGGGTAACGTGCATTCCGATTTTGAGGAGGTGCACAATTTATTTTGAATCCGATGGCTAGATCCAGTGGACGGGCATACTTATGTCGCCCAACGGAGCGATAATGATTTAGCCGGACGGGCATACTTATGTCACCCAACGGATATATTCGATGGCTAGATCCAGTGGCTCTCTTTAGATTCCTTATAAATACAAACCATTTCACCAATTTCAAATTATACCTTATCCATTATTCGAATCTCATGTTAAATCTCATCTAATCCCTATCTAAAATTTTCCAATCTCTCGAGTGATGGCTCAACTTCGAGTTCGTCTTTCCAAGTATACTTTAGACGAATATTTATCTATTTGCAGAAAGTTTGTATTACAATCTCAGCTTGATGCAGCACCAACGAGCATAAATTTCTGGCAGAGCCTTCATGATATTTTTTTTTTGCAATGACACTGAAAATCCTAGAGGGAATGATGCAGATGGATTAAGCTATTATTTTCAAATAATTAACAAAAAAATGAACAAAATTATAGTTTTACCCATGCAAATAAATCGATTAAGAATGACAGGTGAAACTGATGTTGATTTGATAAGAAGATCTCTCGAGGAATGGAAAAGATGGAATAAAAACACTTTCACTTACCATGATCGTTTCGAAATCCTCTAGGTGTCAAACAAATTTAACCTCTTTTTATCTATGTTTGATAGTTAATTCTAGATTCGATATAATGGATACTTTGATTTCAAAACAAAGTAGTAATTAGGAGTACATTCATTCATTGATAGTAGAAAGTAAACTAGAAATATTAAAAATACATTTTACTATTGGCCATCATTCTGGTTCCATGGGAAAAGTCCCGGAATATATCCAACAACTAATAAATTTTACAAAGTAGTCATGCTCCCTCCTCCATAAGTTTTAAAAGGAGAAGAAAAATGTTGAAAAGTAGATGAGAAATGTGTAAAGTTGATTTGAAAGGATGTGGAGGCCCAGGATGATAAGACTATTTCGGGTTCGAGAGATTAAATCCTCCTCTTAATGATCTTGTCCCATGTTAAAATACACGTAGTTGTCTCTACCTCATTTTCTTGTATTTCATTTGCATTCTCGTACCATGAGTTACGTGATTTCCGGCACCGCAAGTTGCACCAACAAAAGTATCCGGAATTGATGATCTCAATACGAACATCATGATTTCTGCCCTCAATTTATTAACTTCATGTATGTGCAAAGCCGTCACTTGCTGATTTACCCACCAACGATCATTACGTTGAGCCCTCAATTCGTCTACAATAACATCTACGTTGTAATAAGGATAGGTATATTCCATAACTTGAGAAACTTAAATTGTATATCTGGAAAACTTGATGAAGACGATGAATAAGCTGCATCTGCAGGATACTTCATTGAGCATAGTTCTTCTGCAGGAGGCTTGTTAGGAATATTTGATTTATCACGACCGAGACACGCCAATGCTGACATATCACACCCTTAGATGTGCATTGTCACACCAATCATTGGCTTTCCAAATTTGTTGTACCATTCAATATACTGATTTTCAGTAATGCGTGGCATTACATTTTACTCATATCTTACCCAATCTGCAAAAATACTCTTTAACTGGTAAAAAGGTCTTTCCTAAATACGGACAACCTTTACTCGATGACTGACTGAATAAAATGACTCTAGATAGTGAATAAACAAAAATTTATTGCGCTCTAAGACTTCAAACTTTTCAAAATCTTGGTAAGGATGAAAAATAACATTCTTGGAGCTTCTTGTCATTAGTTGATACGTAATAGCAATAACGTGTATAACTCTATCGTCAAATTGCTCTTTAGCTCAATTGTCTTTGAAGTTTTGTGTATAAGTAGAACTTCTTTTTTGGTTGTTAATAAGTTTTGGTTGGAAAACTCGGAAGTAGGTTTACCATCAATGCCGGAAATAAATTCCTAAATTAAAATATTACCATGTTTTTTAAATTAAAATACTCAATTGGGACATTTTAATTTCAACATTTACCTCTATGATGCCCATAAAACATCAAAGTTTTATCTTTCCTATACTTGTTGTATCAAAGGTTAGGAAATTTTTTACTGAAACTACAGAATCGAAATCATAATATGGAGTCGCATGCAGATCATGTAATGTTTCAAGCCAACCAATCTTTGCAACACTAGTTGAGTTAGGAAAGAATAATTGACCGAATAACCATAACAAATACTTTTTCGAGTTCATCATATATTTCCACATTGGTTAAATTCATGTTGAGCTTTAAAAAAAACTTTTAGACACATGTGGATGGTGAAATTTGGATAAGGGGAAAAAGTGTCATTTCAAGACCATAGGACAAACTCAACTTTCACGGGAGAGATTAAGACATTGGCCCTCAAGGCACCCCTAGCCATGATTTATAATATACGTCCCCGCGAGACACTGCTGGTCGTGATGTCGTGATTCCTACCGCACATCCTCGCGAGATACTGCTGGTCACGTAGGTTTTGTAGAGCGTAAAACGTCCCTGGCAGACTTATGAACTAGAACAACCACAATTCCAGCATGTCTTCGCGGAAGGCAGCTGATTGTGATGCTATGATTCTTAGTATACATCCTCAACGAGATACTGCTGGTCATGTAGGCTTTGTGGATGCGTAAAAACATCCCTGGAAGACTTATGACCCAGAGCGGAGACATACATGTCTCCTGTAAGCATGACTCATCCTATTTGCGATAAAGGACTGATTCCTAGTACATCATCGTGAGATGGACTAGACATGTATACTCTAGGATCTAACTCAACTTACTGAGGTTTCTGAATAATTCTTAGGACACCCCCACGAGATACGCTGGTTATTCTGCCTCTGGGCCGTTTCGACATGTTCATAGAACATTCTTCCGAGATATACTGGTCATGTCGGCCCTATAAATATGGACACAATTGATTCCTAGCACATCTCTGCAAGATACGCAGGTCAAAGACAAGTGAGCTGAAGTCTCGCACAGACATTATTAGGCGTGCAAGCCTTTTTTTCTCTCTCAAACATGTCCCAGCTAACTTCGGAGAGATTCCATCATGTTGGCCAAGTCTCAAACATACTTCATCTCGTTGGCCAAATATCAGACAGTCTCAAACATGTTGGCTAAATATCAGACGGTCTCAAACCTGTCAGCCAAACATCAGACGGTCCCAAACCCGTCAGCCAAATATCTGACGTCCTCAAACCATTCATCCAAATCTGATGGCCTCAAACCCGTCAGCCAAATCTCTGATGGTCTCAAATATTTCGTCCAAATCTCTGAGAGCTCCAGAAACGTCAACCAAATCTCAGACAGCTCCATAATCGTCATCCAAATCTCGTATGGCCTCATTCGAGCTGAAACATCTCATCTGGAAAGTCTTATGCAAGTATAAGACTTGGGCACAAGCCTCATCTAGGCCTCAGGCCTCTTTCTCAATTAGGGTTCTGATCTGGCGGTCTACAACACATGTGAGAAACACCCGACCTATTTCTTACCGTAGAAGAGAGTAAAGGAGGTGGAATAAAGAGATAAACTCAACCTAGTTTATCTCTATCTATTCTTAAAGAGACGGGAGAAGTGCTCCACACAGAAGTAAAATGCATATCTTCACCGACCTGAGATTAGAGAGTTCAGCTATAAGTAGTCCTCTATTTCTCCAAGCTAACACATCTTTCTCATAAACTATCAGAGCAATTCTTCTTCAAACCCTAAAATTCTTTGATCTCTCTCTTCATCTGCTTCCCTCCCTAAGACCATCCCTAAGCCTCTTCCTCGTGACTGAAGCAACCTTTGAACGGCCACTGTGCGTGGTTTAGGCGAAGATTGTTCGTGTTCAACCTCCCTAACTCACTTTCAGAACCCTAGAATCCCACTTCTATCCTTTCTCAGATTTTAGGTAACTACAACGCCAAATAGTGTGATCCATTACCTTTCAACTTTTTATTGCCAGCTCGTATTGCAATTTTGACTTCTCAATCTGCGATTTGTTACCGATCTTTCTCGATGCCTTGAAACATGATGTGGGCAGATCCAAACCTGACACTAGTCTATGATTTTCAAACTTATATGAACGATCCTTTTCAACATTTTGTGTTGCATGAGCCGTGTGTAATTCTCGACCCTTTAAATTTCTTTTATTCTTTATACTTCCTCCAAGAACTCTCATAACCTTTCTGTAAACCAGGTGAACATTAAAAGTAGTGAGAAGAAAAATTTCAGAAGAAAGTGAAGATATGTAAGATGAAATGTTGAAAATGAGATGAATTTATAGAGATTAATTTTATAAGGAGTAAAAACGGAGTCGTTGTCTACAGATGTTGAGTCGGGCGACTCGATATCTACATCCGTAAAACAACGGCTGTGTTGCTGGTATTAAGCTGCACCGCACGACATTCTACTGAACAGTGGCAAACTGGATTAGACCACCCACCTGGTTGAACAAATTTGGTCATTTGAACGTTATCGTTCCCATAGGAACCATTCCAGTAATAATAATCTATCACCACATGAGGATGCCGACCTTTGGTAAAGTTCATTCGAGCTAAATTTACCACGTTGCTGGGGCAAAGCACAGGTTCCGTACTAAAGTTTTTAACTGTTTTTCCAAATAAAAACTCTGAAACTATCGTCCTCACTTTTCAGCACTTTTTCCTCTTCTGTTTTGCATCTTTCTAGCTAGGGTTAAACTCTCTTCTTCTGAATTTCTTTTTTTTTTGCAGAAATTTCCAAAAAGCTCTGAAATTTCATTTTAATAGTTCCTTGAGTGGAGGTTCCGATACTAATAATAATGATGTAAAGGTAGATCTATCCATCTCTTCAAAATCTTGATTTAGAAAAAAAATGAGGTATAACATAGGATCTAGGAGGAGAAGACTGTGTGAACATGGGTTTCTTTTAGTCTGTGGAATCATTACTGGGTTTGGATTATTGGTTTTAACTTTAAGGTCTATTGATCAACCTCCTCCTTTTTCTACTTCACTTACATTTCCTAATGAGCTTAATAGTGATGAGCAAGTGGAGCAGAATAAATATAATCAAGAATCGGATGGTGAATCGGGTAAGTGCGCGACGGTCGAAGAGATGGGAGAGAGTTTTGCTGGCGATGGACATGAAAAAGAAAGCCTTAGAGTGAGACAAATGATTCAATATCATTTTTTATTAAACGGTAAGCATTGATTAGTTTGATTTGCATTTCTTTACGATAAATTTAGCATATTGGTTTGATTTGAATCTCTTTACGCATACTGTATATCATATCTAACATTGTAGTACTTCTAGGGTAGTAATTATGATGTTGGATGCGCCTGCCTAATATCTTTACAGCAGTATTGCCAGTATTGTAGTTAGAATTATAGAGTACATTACTATGTTTGGAGCGAATCGAGACAGTGTGAAACTTGTTAGGATGAAATGTGGCTTAGTATCAAGAGTAGAAAATGTGGCAGTTAATAAATTGAAATGTCTAGTGTAGTGTGGTACCTGTAGTCTGTCATCGGGAGGCTTGAGTGATGATCATCATGTACTGGTTTATAGTGTGTATTTGTCTAGTCTGCTGGAATCCTAATGAGATAGAGGCTGCCGTCGGATTTTCACATGTTAATTTTGAATACTGTTAGGGCCTACAAGAGTACGTGAGCTTCCTCCGGAGGAATTCTGTAAGCAAGGATTTGTTCTGGGAAAAGCATCAGAAGCAGGATTTGGAAATGAAATGTACAAGATATTAACAGGGGCAGCGTTGAGTATCATGTTGAACCGGTCATTGATTATCGGGCAAACCAGGCATATTGGTTCTCTCTCAAGCCTTTCTATTTTGTGTTTTAAATGAAATTTCATACGTATGTCGTGATGAAAATTTTATTCTATATGGGGAACCCAGTTACATTGTATTGAAACTTCGTTTTACTTGCATGATTCAGGGGCAACTTTCCATTTGGAGAGCACATATCTTATTCCGACGTCTCATTTACTTTAAAAGAAGTAAAACATCTCTGGAGACAGAATAATTGCACGACTAAGCATGGAAAACTCCTCATCAGAACTGATGATTTTGAGAAACCTGCAGAAACGAATGTTCTGTGCAGCAATTGGAGGGACTGGAAGCATCCAATCATCTGGTAAGCAAGTATGTATAGAAACTTAGTTGTGATGAGGTTCAGTAATATCAATTCGGTATTGAATTTTTCCCATGACAGGTTTCAAGGTACAACTGATGCAGTGGGTGCTCAGTTTTTCTTAAAGAACATACACCCTCAGATGCGGAATGCAGCTGTTGAATTATTTGGGCAGCCGGGATATCTTCGATCCAGGCCAAATGTATTTGGAGAGTTGATGAGAGTTATCATTTCTCCTACCAAAAATGTTGAGGAAGCAGTGAACTGGGTTCTTGGTGGTGGTCCGGATCCTGATATTGTTTTGCACATGCGCATGCTTTCAAATAGGTAATAAGATTTTCAGATTTTCCTCTTTTTGAAGCAAATCCTGTACGACTAATATTGAACAGGATTTGGCGTGAATAATTAACTTACCATCCAAACAATATATTAAATAATGGATCAAAATGATAAACGTGCAAATCTGTTGTCTGTCAACTGTCAACATAGTGGTCAAACTGAAATTCCTCTAGTTCTTATTGCAATCAAGAAGACAGCTGTAATATTTCCCGATTTCAGGTCAGTGAGAGCACTTCAAGCAGCACTGAGCTGCATACAGAAAGCTGTCCGCAGTTATGAGTCCAAGGTGGGAAGACCCCGTATCGTTTTGGTTTCAGATACACCATCTCTAATTAAAGATATTACACCCATGCTTCGGGAGTTTGCAGAGGTTAGTAACCAAATAAAATAAGTCAGGCAGTTTGCATGATCATGCAGTTCCTTGTACTCAGTTTTTGGGTAAAATCTCTGCTTTTGGATCCCAGTCGACCTGTTTATCTGATGTTGTTAAGGTTTTCTTCGTTCATGTGTTCATCCCTTCTGTCGTACTCCCCAGGTTCTTCATTTTGATTATGAATCATTCAAAGGGGATATCTCTAACAAAAATGGAGGCCATCAATTAGAATTCAGAGTGAAGGATTGGGGTCCGGCACCTAGGTGGGTTGCCTTTGTGGACTTCTTTCTAGCCTCCCGTGCAAAACATGCTGTTATTTCGGGTGCCCATAGGCGGGTTGGGACCACCTATGCTCAACTAATTGCAGGGTTGGCAGCGGCACAACAGCTTGGTATATTTTCTATTTAATGATCTTTTCTGCATGTCAATTAAATTTGTAGTGTGAAAGTACAATTGATTCTGTTGTCTTCTTATCTTTTCCCCCAACAGATGAAAACTCTTCTAGCAATTCAAGCTTTTCTTTCTTAAGCAGCTTCCAAAGTAGTTTGTTGTCGGAAGGGTTGAGGAATCAGGTAGGGTGGGGACATGTCTGGAATCGATTTGCAGGTCCATTAAGTTGCCGTCATCAGCCTGGCCAGTGTGCATCTACTCCACTTTTACCCCCGGGATGGTGGGATGGGGATCTGCAATCACCGCTTTTACGAGATATCCGTAAGTTGGAATCATTTGGGGTCCAACTGACAAGTCTCGGTGAAGTTAACGAGACCCATCTTCATTCTTTCTGTAAATTGAAGAAAGATGTTCTGAAAACACTTCCAGTCTTTCGCAAATGTCAAGGCACTGGCTGTTGATTAAATTGTTTCATCCTTCTGTAGCATTTCATTTTCCTTTTATGTATTTGTTAAAGATGGACTTCAACTGTTCCCAAATGTGTGTGGGGGGAGTTGTCAAGTTTTGGCCTGTATTTTAGCCAGCCGTCAGCTTGGCGAAGTTTTGGTGTTCCAACCCATTTTCTGTGATGAAATTATTGGAAGTTTCCTTTTGGTGATTGGCTTCCATGGCCTGTAATCTGAATCAATATTCCTGTAATCCTGTTGGAAGATTGTAAAATTCCATTTTTGAATTCGCCAAATGGGTTTTACTTGGTAAAATAGAAATATAGTTTAGCCTAAACTTTGCAGCACTGGTGAACAAAAAAAGAAAAAAAAACTGATCTGGGCACTACCCCAAATTGGGTTGGGGACTTCCCGGATATTCCCATATAGGGTAGTGCATGAGGAGATAGTCTAATGCTTTTTCTTTTACCCACCAAGTTGCCTTGACTGCTTCTGCTTCTTCTGGGGTGGAATAACTGGAAGGCCATGTTCTTCCTGCTGCCAATGTTCATGCATCATATAGCCCAGGAGGCAGCGATGTTAATTTGAGCTAATTTTGGTTCGGTTGTTTCCATTTTTGGCTTTACCAATCTGTTTTCCCTTCTCACGGCCCGGACAAAGTACCTGGGAAATTGTTGCAAAAAACTCTCTCACGAGTTCCAATGAAATAGCAACTAATATGCGGTCTCTATGTGATGGTGGCTCTAGCACTGATAGGATATGCAAAAATGACAGCTAGAATATGAAAGCATTTTTGTTCCTACTTTCCTCCGGAAAATAGCTCGATTGGCAAGTGGGGGTCTACAAACAACCGATAATGTTTGTAGACCACGGTTTTGTGGGTGTGAAAAGGGAATTAGAGGAGTCTTGTCGTTGCCTTTGGCGGTGGCGGTAGTTGAAAGGTACAAGTCTACCGTATTTAGCGGGCTACTGACAAGGGCCGTACAGTACCCATAGATTTGTGGCGGCAACAATATTGACAGTTAGGATACTCAACAAAAGTAGCTATCTGGGTCCATACTAACCTCAATATATCATTTCATGTATCATGCTAATATATTAACCAGTTTTCATGCCCATTCTTATCAAGTGGTCCCTGGTCCAATATTGTTTGTCCCTTTTTTCTTATTCATTTCAACATGATTTATGTGAATCTCAATTGGCTCAGTCTTTTTTTTTTCCTACTCCATTTTCTACGACAATTGTTTGGCTCAGTCAAACTCTTTCTTTTGCCTTCGTTTCTTGCGCAAAAGAAAGATGAGTATTTTGAAAAGTGTTCGGATTTGGAAATCCGACTTGAAAACCTACCCCAGTTTTTAAACATTTTCTAAAGTATCCTTACTGGTAGTTCTTTCGTTTGCGTTAGGCAACAATAATTTATTCTTCATTTGTGTTAGTCAACACTGGTTTATGTTTCTAAAAATTGCCTTTTACATGTAGGCATGTTAACTTTCTATATCATTTTTCAGATTCGCCGAACGCGTTTAAGGATTGTTATAGTTTCCAGGTTCGTTACATATTTTCTAAAAGTGTTCATCATTTCTAACAATCAAACAATGCTATTTTTTCCAGGATTGAGTAAGACTTTTGTTAGAGGGAAAGCAATTAAGGATTCGAGGAGTGCAAAAATCGTAGTTGACTCGTTAACTAGGTCCTGGTCGATATATTTTTCTAACTCGGACCAGATTATCCCTGCTGAATACACGATCGAATAGAAGACACATCCACTACCCAAAAAAAAAAAAACAATTCCACCACCACCATTTACCCTGTTAACAATATGAATGCCGACTCCCTTAACCCCTAATGAGATCTCATGCCATCGTATAGATACTTAAAGTTTGAAACACCTGTTTGTGAACGAACATTTCATTCAAGCAAAATTCCAAGACGACCTAAATAAAAAGATTAATCTATCTTTTCTTTGTGCATATTAAAATGAAAATAATTCCTCAAAAGCAATACGCGCATATGAGATTAATGTACAAGACAGTTAAATTTTATCATAATCCCTGAATATAAGATAAACAAAACCATCCTCTTTTTCTCCACATTTAGGGACAAAATTATATAAAAGAAAAGATAAAATCTTCAGTTATATTATTATTACTCAATTAGAATCTTCATGACCAACAGAGTATATCAGTATTTAATCTCATCATAGAATTTCCAAATGAATCTGTGCATCAACATCATTACCATCAAAATTAACTTAATCTAATTAATGGCTTCCCTTTAATCCCAACTGCTCAAGTACATGAACCCATATTGATTTACGTACATATCAACAAACGTAGGACCCTATTTTCAAAAAGATTAATTCAAGGATCATATGAACTAGAATACTAATGCAGATTTAATCGATTGGTCAGAGGTGTTGCGACTTCTGTGGGATTAGTAGGACAATTTGGTTAGAATTAGAAAAATATATCGGCTAGGACCTAGCAGTAAGTACTATATAACCTCATTATTTGTACTGAAATAATAAAAGTCTCAAAAAAAAAAATTCCAATCAAGACATGGACTAGAAAGCATTGATAAGGTGCATCACATTAAAAGGCTAAACACATGAACTAGATGGCACATCAATAGAAGATAACGGAATTTTGGCTAATGCGATTTGGGTCGTTAAGGTATAACCTGGTTGAGATTTAAGTGACTCAAAACAAAGTTATAATGCAGAGCTGATGATAGAAGTCATTGATTCTCTTTGACTCAAGCTACTAAATACCAAGAACCCTTACAAACCATTGCGAGAAAGAACAACCAATTTAAAAAAATTAACTCATTGATTTTTGAAGTGCTAGATTATCAGTGTTATAGTCCTAGATTTCAATATTAGTGCATTCTGGAAATTCAAACCTCATCAAGCTAACCAATCTTAATTTTAAATGTTCGTTTAGATAAGTTTGTCCTCTTATATTCTTACCAAATTTAGTGTGTTATGAGATTCTAAACTTCACCACTAACCAATATTATTTTAACTGTTAATTTTTGATAAATTGATTTTTAAAATGCTAGATGGTAGTGTTATAGTCTCAAATTGTTGTCAAATATATAGGAACATAACCACCTTACCAAACATATTAATTATGGTCCCCGTAATTAAATAAAAAAAAAGAAAAAATATTTAATTTTATAAGAATAACCATGTTAACGAATCTTCCCTTCTTACATGATGAGTATAGATAAGAATTTCAACTTTTGAGATACTAAACAAAATTTTCATTTTTATAAAATAAGTCATGTGAAATAAAAGAATGTAGTAACCACATGCAACTTTTCCGGATAACCAAAAACTGGGTATTGTTTTTAGAGTCTAAATTACATTGGTTAAAGTAATTTAGAAGTCTTCCTTTCCTTTTGATCTACCAGGTTTTAACTTGTATAGGTTAAATTATGATCGTGTACTTAATAATTAACTCTAACCCGGCGAATAATTTGATAAATGATTAAATATTTTTAGCACTAGAATTTTGATAAGCTTTGTAGATACAACCTAACCTCGATAAACGAATATTTCATAAATGAATAACCTCGTCAAATAAATAATATTCTCCGATGTAAAAGGGCTAAATGAATAATCTCGCTTCTTGTATTAATGAATAAAAAAATTGACTTCCTACTGGCCTATGAAAACATAAATAAATAATCACTAAATTCTATACAAAAATTATACTACGTAATAGACTAAAATATTTCATGTATTCAACAATGTTCGTACAAGAAGTTATTTCTTCTCGAAAAATGCATGTAAAGTTGTTGTTTTTTTCTTCCACCTAAACCAAAATGCACCATGCCGTTAATTTTATGTAGTGCACACACATTTTCTGCAATTTTTTTGCTTTGTGTTGTAAAAAGTAAATTTTTTATGATGAGTACTGCTTAAAAGTCCTCGTTTGATATGACACATTTGATGTGACGCTACTACATAATATTTGGTTCAAGATCATTATCATATTTGTTAAAGACTCGATACTTTCTTCATAGGTAGGTGTTTCCATAACTGCATCGTTGTCGTTAGGATTCATAGTTCAAGATATGTCATATGCCTATCACATTTCTATAACATAAATTAGAGATGACATCAGGTAATAAGATGAAATGAAATTACATGAGTAAATATTTGTTTACTGATAAATAAATAAATAACCTCGTTAAACAAATGTTTTTCTAGTTCAGAGGATTTCCACTCATCCAAGTTAGGACCATATTACTTATTAAATAACCTATGTTTCGAAAATGAGTTTTTGAATCACGAGAATTCTTAAGAGTTTTCACTTTAATATTTCAAACTTGTCATTTTATTTCTCTTTATTTTTTTTACAGCTATGTAAAGGGAGATAAAAAATTTAGCATACGAAATAACTTGATCAGTTAATAACCCGAAGAGTTTGCACGAAACCTACACAACTTAGATAACAATTTGTTTTTTCAAGAAAAACTTGTTTAGAATAATTATAATGATTTTATGCAGCTGATATCGCGGACAAACGCTGAGTTTATTTTTTTCTATGTTCACATTATAAGATGAAAAAGACATGGAAAAGACAAAAAAAAAATAATTCTAGGCAAATTAGAGATGATCCTCAGAATATTCTCTTGTAAAGAATTATGCCCCGACATTTACTCGAGCATAGGATGGTAAAAAATTGAGGTGGGTCTTTTTCCTTCTACTTTTTATTTCTCTTCCCGCATTTTCTTTCAAATGAAAAACACACAGGGTGGAGCCAGCCCATTGCAAAGATGTGCAGTTGCATTCCCTGCCCAGCTGGTTCCAAAACCTATTTTAGGCCCAATAAAAAAAAATCAATATCTAAACCTATTTTTGCATCCCCTAATTTTATTTATTTTTATTTTTTTAGCAAACCATAGCAAATTTTGCACCCCATGACAAATTTTTTGGCTCCACCCCCGAAGATACATTTATCCATTAGCAGCTTCCAATGTGTAGACCGGTAGAATGCCCGTCAATGGCAAGATGGTGAAAAGAGGTACATGTAATGACACAAATATCATGTAGGCAATCTCTTATTAGGAAGCTTCCTCTTTGTTGGAATCTACAAGGAGTATGACATCATACTAAAATAGCATGTGCCTTTACTTTAGGAATTTTGTCGGCGGCACGTTGATATAGTATGACGTGGACGAATTTTAGCCGTTCGAATGCTAATTCGGTGATGTCTTGGCGGCATATTTTTCAGATTGTATTCCGTCCCCTTTTAGATGAAGGGAAAGGTTCTTTTTACCCTAAATCTTCCTGATTTATCCCTATCTTGAAATCATATACAAATACAAAGTATTGGGTAAGTCCAATTTTCCAAAATAAAATTCTTAAACAATTCATTAGATTCTAAATTTACTCTAAAATCTAGGAATTAAAAATTAAAGATTTTAATATTTTTAGAATTATTAATGAGGGCACATTTGAAAAAAAAAAATAATCTCTTTCTTTTATTTTAATATGTGTGAAAACACCTATCCCTTCATAGACGGATGGAGTATATAATTTGAGTACAATTTGCTGGTCTCTCATCCAAAGTTAGGCCAAAAACTTGAATTCTAGAGCTCCAGTCCCCTACCGATAGAAATCAAGAGTTTCCGATTTATTTGGCCATTTTTCCTGCTCATCACGGCTAAAACTTTACCAAACCCTAATTCTCTTCTCATCCCTTCCCTATCCTCTCTTGCCTCCTAATACTGAAAATTGTCGAAAACCCTACTGAAACTATCGAGAAAATGGTCAAAAAACGGCGAGATTATGTATACTCCCAGGGCATCTATTAGTCAAGGTAATCTATCAATCGAAACTTTAGTTTAATTTTGTATTTGAGAACGGTAGATTCAAATGGGTTTCTATCTTTTTTATTTTTGTTTTGGAAGTGGTAGATTCAAATGGGATTCTTATCTCACTTTACTTTGGTCTTCATATTCACTTTCGTATCTTTTTGAACGTCCCGTATGATCACGTCTTCTTTTTATCAGGTGGTTACTTGATCACGTATTGTGTTTTCTGTATGTAAAACGGAATGGCAGATTCTGAAGCATAACAAAAATAATGTATCAAAATAGGTAGTCTTTTGCTTTTATCCTAATTTTGTTTCTGTAGATTGTGTTATCAGAATCAAATTATCAGTCATAGTTAATATTGAGTCAAAGTATTATCATTTCCTGTGCGGGTTTGCTATTCGTTTATTTTTAAATTATCCCTTTCTGATCAGTGTATGATTATTAATAGACTCAATGTTATATTAGGTTCAAACAAAGGGACAAGTTTTCATGTACCAATATGTTAATTTAGATCGATTTATTGGTACCATTTTTGTAGAAACTAATGTTCATTTACAGTTGAATACAAATTCTATTGTGTTGTGGCAAGTATAACTGATTTGCAAGTTATTGCAATTCGTTTTCATGATGGATGGGATAATTTATATCCAGAAAATTCTGAATTCCATTTGGATTAATGAAATTTTCACTTTTTGTTTACTGGGATTTGTTGTATTCATCTTTTCTTAATTCTATTTTGCAACTTCTTTGTGCAGGCAAGATATCTTGCCAGTGCTGCTGCTAATGGTGGACTATAGTGGAAAACATGCCAGAAGTACAAGAATGTATTGATCCGGATTAAATGGGGTCGAATGCCCTCAATTCTCACTATGGTTACAATGAGTTACTGATTCTTGGTCCATAAATAAGGTAAGTGTCCTCTTCTATATTTTCCTGTGGTTGAATGTGAAAGATTTCTAATTTACACTACATCCTAATTTTCAATTTCTGGAAAGATAATCTTCAAACTTGATCTCATTCCAGTTTAACTTAAGTTGTTTTTTTACCATTTGCTTTATTTTTACTATATATATTTTACTTTTCGTTCTTGAATCATATGATAATTTACTGGAATTTACCCTTTTTTGTTTAGGTTGTTCTCTAATTTGTTGAATTTGTGGTCGTTGTTGCGTTTTTTTTATGTGCATAAAATGGATATCAATCTACGGTTTAGGAAGAACAGAGAGACTCACCTAAGGTAAAGTTGGATTGCATAGTATTGCATGAGGCATTTCTACATCCTTTCTCTGTTGAGTCTTGCATAAACAGATTCTTCTTGCTTTCTGACATCTTCATAGTTCATAGTACACAAATTATTAGTATGTATATGGTTTTGAGATTTTCTGAGATGATTTTAATCTTCTCATGATATTCTTTGCTGTCTTTTCAGTACTTCGCATCTACGGGAAGAAGATGTCACCAACATTAGATGAACATTGATAATTCACCTAAGGATCTGTTTTAGTAAAACTTGACGAGGTCAGACTTCTTCAAACTGTAGCCTTGAACATGAATAGGTTAGACGAATTACTCCTTTATGTGGCAAGAAGTGTTTTACTATTTTTTTGAAAAGAGACATCATGCGTGGTTAGTTTCTATGAAGTATTGAAAATACTAACTGGGGTCTAACGTTTGAGCATTGATTCCTTTTTATAGGTTCACTGGGTTTGTGTAGCATGGCGAGACAGATGCAGGAAAATATTGGGATTATCCTTTAAAAGGATTTTAGTAGAGCGTTAGGTATATTCTTTGTTGTTCCTTTGCCTTTGTCTTATGCACTTTTGAACCGCCTACATATGAGCATTTGTAAGACCAATATGAGATGGTATATGTCCTATTTTTGGTTGAGATATGAAAAATGTTGGCACTGTTGTGTTGAAAAGTGTATACCTATTTCCTCTCCCTCAGTCTATTTGCTAGGTCGAGACCTCTTATTGCATGACGGTTCCATTTTAGAAGCTTCTGCAATATCTGTTAATAATTTATAGATTTTTTGAGCTATTATCTTAATATATTACACTGATTTAAATATGGACTAATTGGGGTTCTGTACGGTGAGTTCAGCGGATAGTAAATTTAATTCCTGTTGTTTAATTATTTCAACTGTGCAAACCTAATTCATTAAATTTCTTTTGTTTATGGACTAATCGAAATCATCAATTTTTTCATGTACATGCAGTAAACTCTTGAGTTAGTAAAGTTGCAGTTTCAGAATCAACAAAATAGGTTCTTTCATCTCATATTTTATCTCAAGGTAACATGGCCAGCTGGAATCTACACATTAGAAGATGGAGTGATGAACCCTCTCTGCTTAAGGTTCCTTCTACACTAATTTATTATATTCAGCCTTAACTTCGCACAAGGGGAATCTGGAACAATAAGGTACCTAATAAGATCAGTTTCTTATTAGGTAGTGATGAAAGGCCGTTGTTGGTTCAAGTCTTGAAGATAGTGATGACGGAATGTCGCTGTTGGTTGAGGATAGTGATGAAGATGAATAAAGATCAAAAAGACATATATTGGACACCATAGCTGTGCTTCTAAACTTCCAAAAACTGATACAGGTTATTCAGAAAATCACTAACAATTGCGTCAAGCAACATATTCAGTTAAGAGGAACACAAGTTGGTATTGTAAAATAATCATATCACGTTAGTCGCAATGCCAAGCACCAAAATGTTATATCTCAGATGTTTTAGTCCTTCTCTACCAACTCCTGCACATTAGTAATTGACCCAGCTTCATTTGGTTAAGTGGACTTATACTGAAGATCGGGTACCCAATGATCCACTTTCACCGATGATCTAAGTTATCTGATACCAACTATGAACCGATCCATAAATAAATTTTATTACAAAAACATAAATATGACAACTATGAATCCATATCTTCAACTAGAGTCCTAATTGTAAACGTAACCACTACCTTGATAAATACCTAATTGCAGTCATAACATAAACCTCTCATACTGGACATATTTGGCTTAAAGATAAAAGTTATATAGTATCCTTTTCTTCTCAACTTCATTTATCGATAACAGTAACACCTAGACTTTGAAGAGCCCATTGCAAAACGCGAGTACATAAGCATAGGTGCGGGGAGTCAAGGTTTCTTTGATTATACTAAAGGATTTTTAAACAGTTTGGAGTAGGAGAATGTACTAGGACATGTTTTTAGGCAAGAAGTAGGCACGATAACTGTAGTTACTAGAAAGATAACTTTCAGTGTGCCTAACAGAATCCCACTTTTGATAAAAACATTATCTAATAAGGTAATTAAAGCTGAAATACCAAGCGGAGAAGAAGCTGGAAATAAATAAAAAAAAAGCTGGAAATGTTGCCAGGAATTTTATTCAAGATTTGCTATTATGGAATGGGTGTACTAAGCATATTCATAGAAACCGATTTCCGATAAGTCTAAAATAAAAATGTGGAGTAAACTTGCCGAAGATTATTCATCCCAAAAAATGCAGCCCGATAATTTAATACTTTGCGTTTGCTAATACTACATTTTCCCACAATATGAGGAGCCCGTCTCTACATTCTGAGCACAAATAATAATACAAAAAACTTAGCCCCGTGCAACGCACGGGCAAGACACTAGCAACTTTAATTTCTAAAATTTTGGCGGTACTGAAAATAAAAATAAGTCACAAAAATTTTAAAATTCTTTTTTGTTGTAATTAAGTTACTAATTATACTGCAAAGAGCTGATGGCTTACTAATTAACCTCAAGTAATTAATAACAGAGAGTATATGAGTATATGAGAGAGTAAGAGAGATTTCTTATAAACTTTAAGAAAATGGAATACATTTTGGTTACAACCCTCAAGTGTATTTATAGTGTTCGCAAAGGATTCATCTCATCACGCGCACTTGTTGGTGGTGTCGGGTAATTAAACATTTACTACATGCATACAGCACGCAACAAGTATACCGATAGAAATGAAAGTGAAATCATTAACACCTCATGTATAAATGACATGCAGGTTGTTTTTGGATAGTCACTTTTACTAACACCTCATGCATAAATGACATGCAGGTTGTTTAGGATAGCCACTAACTTATTTAATACTCCCCTCGGATATCTACCATTTTCTATCATTGCCTCGTTAAAATCTTGCCAGGGAAAAATCCAGTGGGAAAACATGAACGAAGGAAAAAGAGTACAATGCCAAGAAATGGTTATGAACAAATTGCCTCGTTAAAAATCTTGACAAGGAAAAATCTCAAAGGCACAAAACCATGATGAAGGAAAAGAGTACAACGTGTCTAAATCCAAGATTAACTCCTCCTGATCAAAACTGCACAGAGTTTACTGCTTATACAGATGCCGCATTACGATTCCATAGACTAGCTTCCTGAAGACTGTTGTCGGTAAAGACTTGGTGAATAAATCTGCATAGTTTTCACACGACTGTATCTTCTGGATACATATCTCTTTATTCTTGTTCTAGATAATGTGAGTAAAACATTTTTGGTGAAATATGCTTTATCCGATCACCCTTGATGTAACCTTCTTTGATCTGTGAGATACATGTTGTATTATCTTCGTACACATTCTCCGCTAGCTTCATGGAGGGCGATAATTTCGGAGTGGTTGGAGGAGGTAGCTAAAAACCTCTGCTTACACGATTTCCAAGAAATTGCAGTACCACCACTTGTAAACACATATCCAGTTTGAGAAATGGCTTTGTGAGGATCGGAAAGATAACTTGCATATGTATACCCCTTTAACTGCGAAGAATGGGATACATTATTTGAGTAAAACAATCCCATGTCTGCAGTACCCTGAAGATATCGAAAGATATGTTTTACACCGGCCCAATATCTTTTCATTGGAACAGAGCTGAATCTTGCTAACAAATTAACTGCAAAAAAAATGTGAGGTCTAGTATATTGTGCAAGATACAATAGTGCACAATTGTACTCAAATATGGTACTTCTGGACCAAGAAGAATTTTATTTTCTTCCTTCGGGCGAAAAGGGTCATTTTTAGTGTCAAGAGATCTTAATACCATGGGAGTGCTAAGCGGATAAGATTTATCCATATTGAAACGTTTTGAAAGTTTCTCAGTGTACATCTTCTGGTGAAAAAGTATGCCACTCGGATAGTGCTCGACCTGCAAGACGAGACAAAACTTTTTTTTTCCAAGATCTTGAATCTCAAATTCTCCTTTTAAGCATTCAATTTCCTTTAGGAGTTCTTCGGGAGTTCCAACTAAGTTAATATCATCAACGTATACAACTATATAACAAATCCTATTGTGGTCTTCTTTATAAAGACACATGGGAAAATAGGATCACTCACATATCCCTTAGTTATCAAATATTCACTTAGACGATTATACCACATTCTTCCACATTGCTTTAATCCATATAAATCTCTGTTAAGTTTAAGTGAATACATATGGCGTGGTTTGTTTACAGACAATGTAAATCCTTCCGGGATTTTCATATGTATATCTGTATCCAGTTTTCCATACAGATATGTTGTAACCACATCCATCAAATGCATATCAAGTCCTTCAGAGTCTGCCGTACCAATCAAGTATCGGAACGTAATAGCATCCATAACATGAGAATATGTTTCTTTGTAGTCAATCCTAGGTCTATGCAAGAAACCTTGTGCCACAAGTCTCGCTTTATAGCGAACAACTTCATTTCTCTCATTACGTTTTCTTACGAACATCCATTTGCAACCAACTGGGTTCACATTTTTAGGTGTTAGGACTGCAAATCCTAAAACATTGCGGTTAGTGAGAGAGGCTAATTCTGCTTTAATGGCGCCCTTCCATTTTGGAAAATCATGTCTTTAACGACATTCTTCTATGGATTGTGGCTCACAGTCATCTTTATCCATAGCAATCTCAGTAGCTACTGTAAACGAAAATTTATCATCGACAAGAACCTTGTTAAGATCCCACATTTCTTTCTTGCATGCAAAATTTATGGAAATTTCTTCATTTCCTGGTACCAGTTCCCTTTCAGGGGCATTTTCTTGGACTGGAGGTAGTAAGTTTGGACATGAGGATCGTTCATTTATAGTCTCCTTTTGAGCACTATCTTTTGTCGATTCTGGTTGGCTTTTCCTTTTTCTAGGAACAAAATCTTTTGAACCAATGGGGCGTCCACGATTCAGGCGTACCTTAGACGACTCATTTGCTGGAACAACCACAAATTGTCAAACTGGGACATTAGTATGTGCTAGGACATTTTTAGCGGATATGTATGATTTAGTTACTCTTTCCGTATTAACAAATGCATATAGCATTTGATCGGAAATGTTTAGAAGATGGATAATCTTTTGCACTTCAATTTCTGATTGATTTGTGCGAGGGTCAAGATGAGACAGAGTAGGTACATACCAAGAAAGCTTACTCCGTTCTTCTGGCGGCTTAAATTCCCCCCCTAATGGTGGGAAAATTGTCTTATCAAAATGACAATCAGCAAAACGGGCTGTGAATATATCACCAGTCAAAGGCACAAGATATCTAATAATAGATGGTGGGTCAAAACCAACATATATACCTTTTCTACGTTGCGGGCCAAATTTGGTGCGTTGTGGAGGTGCAACGGGCATATATACACAACAACCAAATACACGCAGATGTGAAACATATGGTTGATGGCCCAAAACAAGTTGTAAGGGAAAGTATTGATAATTTGCAGTGGGCCGAAGCCGAACTAAGGACGCGGCATGTAGAATAGCGTGCCCCCATGCAGAAACGGGCAATTTCGTTCTCATTAACATGGGTCGAGCTATTAACTGCAAATGTTTAATAAATGATTCAGCTAAACCATTTTGTGTATGAACATGAGCTACATGATGTTCAACATCAATACCAGCAGACAAGCAATATGCATCAAATGTTTGTGATGTAAATTCACCAGCTCCATCTAGCCGAATAGACTTTGTAGGAAAATCTGGGAAATGTGCACGCGACCTAATTACTTGGGCGAGAAGCTGAGCAAATGCAACATTTCTTTTGGATAAGAGACAAACATGTGACCATCTAGCAGATGCGTCAATTAAGACCATAAAATACTGAAAAGGTTCACACTGAGGGTGGATAGGTCCACATATGTCTCCATGGATCCTCTTAAGAAAAGTTGGCGATTCAAGAATTTTTTTTGTTAATGACGGTTTGAGGATCAATTTTCCCATAGACTAAGCAATACAATTTATATCCGTATTTAACATAAGCTTCTGGTTCTGCAAAGGATGTCCTTGAGAGTTTTGTACTATTCTACCCATCATGGCAGATCCTGGGTGTCCTAGTCGGTCTTGCCAAAGCTTGAATATTTTTGGATCATTAAACTTCGGGTTTATGACACTGTAAGATTCAATGGCTTTGATTGTTGTAAGATACAACCCAGAAGAGATAGCTGCAAGCTTCTCTATAACACGTTTCTGTCGTGTATCAGATAATGTGATAGATAAGTACTCAGTATTATATTCACTTATTATTTCTAAATGGTATCCATTTCGACGAATATCTTTGAAACTTAACAGATTTCTCAAAGATCTCGCGGAATACAAGGCATCACTGGTTTTTAGTTTTGTACCTCCTGGTAAGATAATATTGGCTCTTCCAGAACCATCTATTAAATTTTTTGAACCAGAGATAGTGTTTACTTTTGCCTTATATCCCTTTAAATCAGTAAAATATTTATTACTGCATAATATTTTATTAGTCGTTCCGCTATCTACCAAACATATATTTTCACCGTCAAGATTTATTTTTGATAGATTACTTTTGGAATCCATATCCTTCACAATAATTATAATACATGTAAAATAGAGAGTTAATAAAACATACGTCTTATATTAAACATGTAATTATACATACAAAAGATGGTATACAAACCAAAATACAACTTAGAGTACACACAACTATATTACAAAATACACAAGTTCACAACTAGTTTACAGAACTAGTTAAGTTCTTGATCATCTGACTTATTAAGAAAATCAGATATATCCCACTTTCCTTCTTCTGACTTTGTAAGAAAATCAAAATCTAAGTGGGGAGAACTAGTAAAAGCCTCATTAGTCTCTATAAGATTTGTCTCAATATCAACTGCGGGTCGCTTCATGTATGCTTGATATAGATTAACAAGATGCTTGGCAGTACGACAGGTACGTGACCAATAACCAGTCATACCACAATGGTAACAAACATCTTTCTTGTTCTTTATAGGCTTGTCAGACGAATCTTTTCCTTTATCTGGCTTCTGCTCTTTCTTTGAGGTGCCATCTTTCCACTCCTGGTGGTTTGGCTTGAACCGTGAATTCTTGTCTTGGTTATTTTTATTACCACGACCACGTTTCCCTTTACCCTTATTATTACCCCGTCCATTACCATTTGTAGAATTCGTTGTCGCATGTGCTTCAGGCACATAAACAGAGCCCACGGGACGAGATTCATGATTTCTTAATAATAATTCATTATTTTGTTCTGCAACAAGCAGACATGAAATCAACTCTGAGTATTTCTTAAAACGACGCTCTTGATATTGTTGCTGCAAGACAACACTCGAGGTGTGGAAAGTGGTAAAAGTTTTCTCAAGTAATTGTTCATCGGTTATATTTTCACCACAAAATTTTAGTTGTGAAGTGATTCTAAACAATGCAGAGTTATACTCGGAAACAGATTTAAAATCTTGCAAACGTAAATTCAACCAGTCATTTTTGACCTTAAGCAGAATAACCATCTTCAGGTGGTCATACCTATCTTTCAAGCAACTCCACATAACCTCAGGGTCCTTAACAGTTAGATATTCTGATATCAACCCGTCTTGGATATGATGACGAAGAAAAATTAAAGCCAATGCTCTATCCTGCTGGGATGCAGCATTTCCCGCTTTAATCGTGTGGACAAGATTCTTGGCCTGAAGATGTAACTCCGCTTCCAGAACCCATGAAATATAGTTGTTACCAGAAATATCTAAAGGTGCAAAGTCTGTCTTAGTTAAATTCGACGACATAACGATAATATAGTGATTAAAGTTACCTTTCGCTTCGGAAAATTTTGGAAGCGTCTATCTACCAGAACCAATAATAACCCAAAGCTCGAAGGAAATAGAGCTAACTCGTCATTGATAACGTGTTGTAATTAAGTTACTAATTATACTACAAAGAGCTAATGGCTTACTAATTAACCTCAAGTAATTAATAACATAGAGTATTGAGAGAGTAAGAGAGATTTCTTATAAACTTTAAGAAAATGGAATACATTTTGGTAGAAAACCTTTAAAGTGTATTTATAGTGTTTGCAAAGGATTCATCTCATCACACGCACTTGTTAGTGGTGTTGGGTAATTAAACATTTACTACATGCATATATCACGGAGCAAGTTTACCGAGAGAAATGAAAGTGAAAACATTAACACCTCATGTATAAATGACATGCAGGTTGTTTTTGGATAGTCACTTTTATTAACACCTCGTGCATAAATGACATGCAGATTGTTTAGGATAGCCACTAACTTATCTAATACTTTTTTCTTCTTTTTTTCATTTTGTTTTTGCAATTGGGTTTCATTAAAGAAACTAACTTAATGCATTGGCAGGCATAATTACAATAGTATGATAGCATTTACTAGTTGCAAAATTGGTATATACCTAAATTAGTTGTGGTATACGTAATAGGATAAAATAGAGTCATTAGAAAGTACAACACAAAACCCCTTAACCGCATATTTACAAAAATGTCTAATTTATTCTTGCTTAATTAACACTAATAAATATGATTAGGTTAACTAATTTAGTTAGTTAATTTGTTTATTAAAATTTTGAAATTAGATTTTATTTGGATTGCACTCATGGATTAAGTGGGTAAATTTTTTAGATTTTTTTTCTTCCGAGAATTCTGTTTGTAATGGGAATGAAACCATACTACCCAAACACTTATAAATATGGGATTGTAGAGGTGCTGGGTGATTTTGTAATCAAAATTGTTGAAGGAATCAACACTTTCAGTTCTGAAAGTATGAAAAGTCGGCAAGGTCAACAAATTTGGAAGATAATGACCACAAAACCGCAGGCGGGCTAGTAAAAAATCATTATGCCGACTATACATTTTTGACCTAGAGGAAAGTTGTTGTAAATGCTTGACTAGTCGACATGATATTTATTTCTGAACCTTCCGACTTGACAGTAGTCGGTCTTGTTGTCATTACGAAAAATGACGACTCTGGATTAGTCGGAAGGCTGTGTAATTTAAAACCATGTCGTCTTTTGATATACCAACAAAAAACTGAATATGAAAAGATGTTATCCACTTTGTTCATGCAATTTTGGTTACTACATTTATTGAAGTATAAAATCTAACTCAATTTCGTAGAAATCACAGAAGCACTTAGCACGTGCATCAAGCCTTTGAACCCCTAGGCGACCCTAGTGGACGAGTTATAGTCTCGTGAAAATTTACATAGAGATCTACCCACAAAATCTACACAACAACTTGTAAAACTATCAATCTTCGTCGGAGGAATCAGAGGAATAGTCGTGGTACCCATACTTCAAAATTTTGGATACCATGAAATAATAACTTTCATCAAATTTTAATGCCTCCCCCTTTTCCTCTAAGTAGCGCGCTTTTACGACTTCGTGCTACAAAACCACAACACAAATTTACTTAGTGTTATTTAATTAAAAGATCAAACAACTTAGCTTATTTGAAGAAAAAAACTACGAATATACTTACAATTTAGTCAAGAGGAAAGCTAAGGTGGATAACGTTCAAAATCCGTTTTTGGATAGATATAAAGTCACATTGCTTTTTTGGATAACGTGGTACCTATCATGAATTCACTGAAGACTTCTTGTCTTTGGATTCTCATAATCTCGACGGTATATTGGTTATATATCTTCACCCAAAAGGTTTCGGGATTTACCCTTACAGGAGATTGACCGACAACTCAACTTTCGGTGTACCATGTTTTGATGATGACCAAATCTTCGGCGGAGTTAAATGATGCCATGGTTGTATGTAGAGGTATGAAGAGAGTTATAAAGAATATATGATGGATTGCGCTTTGTAGAGTATTTAAAAATAGGTGTCTGTAGTTTTGTAGAGAGAACTAATATATTTATAGGATAGTGCCCAAATCTAGTCCTTGGGGTTGTCAATCAGTGCAGCTTTACTTGCAAAATTTTGAATTTTGAACTCGCCGTAAAGGTTTTAGTTTTCCCCATATGTCGACCATCCTTAGTCGTAAGGGTCGTAATTTTGTTACCTGATGGCTAATAAAATTTTCACACACATGAGAAAGTCATATTCTTCTACCTATAATCGGAAAGACATTTGTTTATTACAGTGACGACTAACATATAGTCCGTCAGGTCGTAACACTGTTAAGATGATGACTATTGACAATTTAGCACACCGAAAAAAGCCATGTTCATTAAACATTAGTCGCGCGATAGTGATTTAAGAATATGGCGACCAATATTTGGTCCTCTAATTTTCTTAACCTGACGACTACTAATTTTTTTACACACAGGAGAAGGTCAGTTCCATCTATCATTAGTCAGCATGGTAGTGGTTTAATATAATGACGACTAATATATATTCGGTTAGGTCGCAATATTTTTAACCTGACGACCTTGGTAACTACATCATTTCTGTTGTCTGGGTCGGCAGTCTTCCATTTTACAACCTTGCCGACTCTGCATTAGTCGTCACTGTAACTAAACAAATCATTCATTCAACACCTTGCCGACTAAATTATTTAAACTTAACATAACTAAACAAACCATCATTCAACAACTAGGAACCAACATTTGTCTAAAATAAAAAAAAAACATATGTCCAAACAACCTTAAAGAAACATTTGTTCAACCATTAACCTTAACATATTGTCTAACACGTAAAGAAACAAACTAGAAATTCATTAGTTCATGACCACAATCACTACCACCACCACCACGGCCCCGTTTAGCACTTTCGCGGCGACTACTACCACATATACGGTTACGAGGCCTCTTTAGTTCAACATTAGCTCATTGGAACATTTCGGTGGCATCTTCATTGTCAACATTCTTAGCGTATTCAATGTGCTTAATTTGCTCTTCAACCGACAAAGACTCTCATATATCTCTCTCGCAACACATCATATTCACAAGGGTATTTAAAGGCGCCATCTATTTTCAATTAAACAACAAAAAATTAATAAAATGATTCGATAAAACAATAAGAGAAATTCTAAAATACTTACAAAATTCTTAAGACTTGTTGTTGGGTATTTCGCGGTGTTCTTCCTATTACGAGCCGGTTATTCAAAAATTTATTCCCTAATCACAGTAGGACAAGCAAAATTCATGTACTACGTCATGTAATTCTCATGAGATTCATGACCTTTGGTCACTTTTTCCAAAAGACTCAAATCAATTTTATTGTCACGTCTATCGTCCGAATAAGAAATTTCTGGTGGTGGAGCGTAAACAACGTCAATAGTATTTTGGGACGTGATGCACTCATTCATTACCACTTTATAGAATGGGCCATCACCGGGATGGAGTACTTCTTGGACATAACCCACTTGTCGCATTACCCGATGTGGATCGTACATTGAAAATCCTTGAGGGTAAAATAAGGGACCGTAGTAAAATGCAACATCATTTGTCATTACGATCATTATATCTTTTCTATCATCTCGATACGAATCATATATTACCTCATCCGTAGTCATTTTATCTGCAACTCACATGTTGATAAGTTGTTGAGGCACATCCTTCTCCTGGGTATCAGTAAAAGTGTATCGGCGTCCTCTTGGCTTGTGCTTTGCAAGACTACTTTGATGTTGGGGTTGGCTTTCACCAAAGAAGGGAAGTTCTCATATATCCAAATCTATGCAAACACAAGGTTTAGTAAGAATCTTTATCTTACAAGAATTTTGCGAATATAAATGATTTAGACAATTGAATTACCCGGAAGAGACTTTGATTCCCGTTAACTTTCTTCACTAGAGCCCTTGAAGCCTTATCCAACTCTGCATTCAAGAATCCAACCAAGTATCCCAAGAATACATATGTATCTGATCAAGGAGATGCAATAGTTGAAGATACTTGTCGTCGACCAAGTTTCTGGAACTGTCGGGGAAGATACAGTTGGCCAGGACATATAACAAATAAGAGGACGCAATATCATTGACTAGAACCAAGTCCACACTTCCTCCCCTATCAAAGATTTTTTGGGTCCCAGAGTATGTGTCCGCCAACTTCTTCAGACTTAACTTCTTCCTTGTATAACCATCCTTCTTCACAAACATAGTCTCCGACTGCTTCTCATCCAAACCGAACAAGATCTTGGTCAATTTGAAGATATTCTCCCAATAAATTTGTTCATCATATCCATCTTGGATGCCTTTTCCCTCAACTTCGAGACATAGAGTTTGGATTTTCTGTGAGTCTCAATCCTATTTTAGCTATCATGGCAAGATTAATTTTGTAATTTTTTTTTCAGGATGGCCGAGTTTAGTAGATATTTGATTTTATATTATTATATATATGTATATATATATATGATAATTTATCTTAAGGATAATACGAATGTTGTTTCCGAAATGTAATTTGATTATTTTTGAAAAAAGTTTCACTTACAACTATATTTGACAACCAACTAGTTGTTTGTGGTTTGACATGGATGACAACTTCGTCGTCCAATTCCTGAAGTTTTAAAATGAATTATTTATTATAGTGATTATTTATATTTGATATTTTATCAGTTTAGGATTTATCGTGTCAAAAGAAAGCGCAATCTAGTTTCTTTCTTTTTTCTTTTTTTTTTAGAAAAAAAGAAAAAGAAATTAAGGTTATATTAAAGAAAAAAAATCTTGTGTGATTTTATCAAGATGTTAAAAAATATGCAGGCATCTAGCTAAAAACCGTTTGGTATAAGTGTAGAGTCCATTATATATTATATTTAACGCTAGTTATGGGGATATAAGCGACGTGTGACTGTTATCCTTTACGTTCCCCCTCACATACAGGTAGGCCTAACATTTCTTACCCAACCTTCCAACCCGACCCAACCCACCATCATTTTGGGGTGGACATCCTATCGTTTATGGGAGGATACACGAGTGCATGCTTAAAATATCGAATAAATATTAAATTGGTTGTGGACACTAGTTTAAAAATTCATTGTACACTTGCACCCTCGAGGTTTATGGTAAATGAAAAATACAATTAGAAAAATTAAAGGGTATTTTTGTTTTTCGTAGGTTAGATAATTTTAATATATTTTCCTAGCCTAGGTTGTGTCGATATATTGCAAGCAACAGATGACAGTGAAGCATTACAACATTATTACGTTTGTATGAAATCATCGGATGACTTTCCTATGGTTGGAGATTTTACTCTTGGTTGATGGAAAGACACTGCATTAATCTTATTATTATAATAAAACTAATAGCCTGTTCGGTTCAAGTTTTTCAAATCTCAGGAATTGGATTACAGGGTAATCCAATTCCTAGAATTGGATCCCAAGAAATGGATTCCATGGTAAAACAAAATCTGTTTGGTTGGGATAATTGGATTCCATTGTAATTCAAATCTATTATTTACTTAAATATCCTTGAAACTTCTAATAAAGCTAAAACTCAAAAATTTAAGAATTCAAAATTTCAAAACAAATTTGAACCATGGATGACTATTGTTCCACTTGTGTATGAAGCGCCTTTTTCCACATGGTTCTTAAGAACTTCTCAAGTGAAACTATATCTTTTTCATTGACTACAGATTTACTGATTACTTACATAAAACTGAGCGAACAAATTTATAGAGTAGAATCACAACCTTATTTCGAAAGGCAAAAACAAAATATAAGATTCTATTGTTGTATTTCGAATGTAGAGTTCGAACATATATAATTTTCCAAAAAAATACAACGCCATCACAGAAAAGTAGCAGGTGACAATAATGCAGAATTACTAATCTTTCACAGCAGACTATACAGCTGTTGCAGATGGAGAGTTGTTGTAATTCATAAACTTGTATCAAATTAATTAAGAAGTTAAGCCAACTAAGAGTGCTTTTTCTTGCTTCCTAACCTAGATTTGTAATCAAGAGTTCTTGTCAGCTTATCTCATATGCCAAAACTAGCTTCAGGTTTCATAAAGTCTTAAACAACTCTTCAAAACTACACAAACAAGAACTTAAATTGAAATTGGAGAAAGTACAGTTGTTGCTAACCAAATACCCGTAAGAAAACAAAAGAGGAATTCAGTGGACCTTCTAACGCTTCCTTTTCCACCAATGCGGTTCACACCAGCCATCTTCTGAAGCTTCTTTTTTTCACTACTACTTGAGTATTCTATTCTTCACATAGTGAGACCTCTTCCCTTCTTCCATCCCGAAAAACATTTTGGTCTTCGTAGATGAATCAAGTATAATCGAAGCAGCATCTATCACATCATCATCAGTAAGACCATCAATCTTCTGTAGCTCCTCAAACAACTGTTTGTTGGTGTCTGATTCTTGGGCCAATGTACTACGAATTGCTTCAAAATGTGAAAGAGTGTCTGATACAAACTTGCTGAAAGAATTAGCCATCAGATTAAGACCATTCGAATCACCACTTGATTCACCAGATCCAACATCCAAAGAAGATGATCTAACCCTCTTCCTCCTCCTACCTTTATCATTACTATTATTGGCTTCGTCCACTGATCCAGATTGGTTACTTTGTTCGCGTTCTGTTTCTTGTTCAGTTTCCTGTTTTGTTTCGTTCTCCCTTTCTTGCTCATCTTCTTTATCTATCTCTTCCAACTCTTCAGCTAAAGAAGAAGCTCCTTTACCATTTGCTCTATCTTCAGCAAATATTTCAACCAATGCGTCCAAATGAGGAAAAACTTTCCCATACACTCCCTTTATACTTGGATGAGACTGCAAAATCCACAAATTGAGACTTCAAAAAATAAGAACAACAAACTGGACAAAATTAAACTAGAAACTCACAGTTCATAAATGAAACGAAACAAATGCAAAATGAAATCGCGGACTTGCCAGAGGCAGTGTTATTAACGCAAATGCAGAAGCTACACCCATGATATTAGTTAGTGAAGACACAGGTGAACGGTGAGTATCAGTGCAGTAACAGTGCAGTTAAAATAAACAGTGCACTGAGTATCAGTTGAGTAACAATTGAGTAACAGTGCAGTAACACAAAGATGTAGAATAGTAGACTTACTACTGCGTATTCAAGCCTTGACTTCCTCAAAGTCCATACACAGAGACCTTATCCCACCACAAGGTCTAATTATCACCATCAATTGATTCCTATAATGGTCATCGTTACCAAATTCACTAAATATACTTACACTGTTCACACTACATGGTTCATAAGGTAGCTCAATCTCAAACTTCGAATAGTGATTAGAGGAGAAATTAGAGACACAGCTAATTAAATAGAAAGGAATAACCTTAGCCCATTCATCAAATAAATTCTTCTCACACACAAGCTTATTTTTGACATAATCCCATTCAAAACCACTTCCAGAACTTATCATTTCGTTGATTGCCATTGAATGCTTCTTCAAAGTCTTTATTCTCGAATCAATGTTGGTAGTACTTAACCCGGAATTGGGTAGTTTCTCAGCTAATTTTTGCTCAATAACTTTCAAATATCCAGATTTAAATCCTGTATCACTCTTCCACTTGCCATCAAGTGCAAGTTCCGTCAAAACATCAACCAATATGTCATCTTCAGCTTGTACCCAACTCCGATGAGGTGCCATTACTTGCCTGTTTACAACCAAATTATTTCAAGATAATTTCATAAGTAGTTTAACTTCAAATGGAACAAGGAAATGAACCATAGTAACTCACAGATTAACAGTGAGATTTCATCATCTGTGATTGTTGTAAAGGCGGAAAACATAGTAGTCATTGCTGCTATCAAACTCACACAGATACTATAAGATAGAGACAAAAATCAACCATTTGCAAAAATAAATCTGAAATGAACCATCCCCCTTACTATACCATTAGAAGATAAGTAATAAACCTTGTTCTTGTAACAGTTCAGTACAAATGAAAGTGATAAAAAATGTAAGCTAATACAGGAAAATGATGAAATCATTTTAACTAAATATGCGCCTACATCTACGTGCAGTCCATCTTTCCCACATTTGATCAGCTAACTCCTTTCTCTGAACATCCCAATAATTCGAGGAATCGACATGTTCGATCATTCGAATTTCTTGAGGAGAAACCAAATTAATTGGTCCATCTTCATATTCATATTCCGGTAAAAATTCATCCATAGGCATTTCTCTCCTAATAAGGTTATGTATCAAACAACATGCCATGATAAAACGGCAATGTATGTTCACAGGATACCATGAGGGACCCCTAAGTATTGGCCATCTCATTTTCAACAATCCAAAAACTCTTTCAATCACATTCCTAGCCCTACAATGTTTCATATTGAACAATTCTTCAGCTGTCCTGGGTTCTAAACGATCTCGCCCCCATTCCTTCAAATGATAACGTTGACCTCTAAAGGGAGCAAGAAATCCTCCACTATTTGGATGACCGGCATCAACAAGGTAATAGTAACCTAAACAAGTAAGCATGTAAACAACCATCACTATCTTAATAAAAAACATGAAAAACACTCGCTAATCCGCAGATTCAAGTTATAATACTCTAACAAACTTACCATGTGTAACTTTTAAGCCATTTTTTTTTTGTAAATGGCTTCCCTAAGAACACGAGAATCAGCAGCTGATCCTTCCCATCCAGGATATACATATATAACCTCCAAGTCTTGAGAACATACACCTAAGACATTGGTAGCAATTGCG
This sequence comes from Papaver somniferum, assembly GCF_003573695.1. Lineage (NCBI taxonomy): Eukaryota > Viridiplantae > Streptophyta > Magnoliopsida > Ranunculales > Papaveraceae > Papaver > Papaver somniferum. Next base: position 19,946,994 of record NC_039362.1, read on the forward strand.
CTTTTCCTTGTACGATACCTAGGCTTGTCTGCTGTTGCAACGTGGACACTAATATGTGTTCCATCTAATGCCCCTAGGCAGTTCTAAAGGTAAACAAGGTGATGTTAATAGTTCATTAGTGATACGAAAAACCAAGTGTTAATATTCATGACATATAAGGTTAAAAAGGTTATAATATTTCATTTGAGACAATCTCATACCTTAAAGCAGTTCCATCTCTGGTCAACAGAACTTGTAGAGACTGCTACCGGTTCTTTTAACAACTCTCCTTGAAGCCTAATAACTCCTTTCAACGCCGTGTTCACATGTCTACTAATTGTATCTCCTGATCGCTTGAATTGAAAACCCACAACTCTATTCTTATGGTGATGCACAATTACATATAAAAATATCGCCACCATTTCTTCGACATCACAATTCCTATTATCTTCTAGTCCACTAACAGTGCGCAACTTATGACAAAGAATTCTAAAAGTGCGTCTATCGAGACGAAGTTGGGATTTACATTTGGTGTCACTTTTGTATACCAAATCTTCCATCACCCACAATCATACCATAGTTAATTCAAAACGATCATTAGCTCTTAACACACTGCTTTGATGACGCAAGACATATGAATAGAAATAAATGTAAAATAAAGTTACAGCATCCATCGTTGTTCGGATATTGTCTGTCATCATTTCAAGTTTCCTTTTTTTTGTCAAGACTAGAGGTGCCATACTGGAAGTGGGTCTGAATTTGAAAAGGATAAGAACAAAATGGTCAACCATACATGACTATACATACACGGATGATAAAACAGTAAACAATCATACAACCACTGGGTGACTCAATATAGGTCTCAAGTCAAATATCAAAAGTTTTTCAGGAAAAAAAAAGCATAATCTAAGTTAGTTTTTCATTGTCAAAAAAACACAACACAATCAAGGGATAGTTAAAAGATGATTTCATGGATTATATCATAAACCCAACATACACATGCATAAGCTAATTTTATCATAAAACTAAAAAATTACCGAAATTAATTTAAATGAAATTGGTGAACGAATTATACCTTGAAAGTTCTTATTAGTTGAATCAAAGGGAAACGCTGATAATACTGTAGTTGATTGAGTCGGGAAAAGAAGAAATAGGTACTGTTGAAAATGAAAGTTAGAGTTCTTGTGGAAGAAATTATTGTTCCTGAGTTGATGACCGATTATCACAAAGCCGCAAATCCAATTGAGATGATAATTGGTCTTTTAATCAATCATTCCTGCAACAAACTGAAAAGAAATCAAAACCCTAACAAAACGAGCAGTTAAAAAAAATGAAATTACATACAGATAGAGAAGAAAGAAAATACGAGAAGTTAAAACCCTAACCTAATCATCATATTTCTCCATCTCTCATTCTTCAGTGGTTTCTATCTTCTTCTCTCTCGATCTCAAACGAAATGGTTAGAAATGAAAAATGAAAACCAGATTCAGATTTTGTTTTCAGAGGGACAGATTCGTAATTTTCGCTCAATTCCCTTTGTTTTTTACGGAATCAAATTCCTTTCCACCCACCCACCAATGCAATAGAATAGAACCCATAGGAGGGAATTGGATTCCTTGGAAATCCAATTCCAAATTTTTTTTGGGTTGTTCGGTTCAGGGGAATTGGGCCTATTCCCTTGGAATCCAATTACTGGGCTCCCAATTACCCGAAACGAACACGCTATAATACTATTTATATTATTTTTTTGTATACTCATTTTCCTTTATTAAAAAGTTACATAAAAAAAATTCTCGGATCCTCCCTTAGTCAGCCAAACTCGTTCATAACTACATGTTGTTTTCTCTTCTGGTCTATGTGGATAGCCAGACTTGAGATCATATTCAGAAAAAAATACTACCTCCGTTTTAGAAAAAGTGATACTTTCACTTTTTCATTTTTGGCTAAAAATAAGCCAAATCGAAAAAGTGAAAGTATCACTTTTCCTAAAACGGAGGGAGTATCACAACCCATGAAGACATCTTAATGAAATCCTTCATGTGGAAAAAATAGATCACATGACCGCTGCTTCCTGCATAACCACCTACTAGTAACCTAGAATGCAACATCAGAATAATAACAACGATCTCAGCAGCCAATCCAGATAGAGATTGGATAAAAATCAACACCAATGGAGCTGCTATGGGGAACTCATGAATTACAGGGACAGGTTTCATTTGCAGGGATTCAAAATCGAGAATTGTAATGGATCTTGCGGAATCATTGGAAATAACCACCGCATTAACAGCCGAGACTTGGGCCACGTTTATGGCATGCATAAACGCGACGGAAAGACAACGTACAAAAGTTCTGTTTTAGACGGACTTTGAAAATGTCATTCGCTTCATAAAATCATCTGATGAATCTCCATGGTATATTTGAGGAATGATTGCAATATTCATCACAACTATAGAAAATGAAACCAAGCAGCGGATGGACTAGAAATTACGCAGTGGATGGAGACTAATCGTGAAACCTCCCAACAACAATATGGGACCATGCAATCCCACTTTTTCTTAACCAGATTTTACCTCATGACTCTATGGGTGGAACTTCAGTTTTAATCGAGTTCTTCTAGACGAGAGTATTGATTTATTCGGGATCCAACGCAACTTATGAAATACTCCTTCCCTTTTAAAATTTTATTAGTGTCACCCTTCATGTCTATTTGTTTAATTAATTTTCATGTTTCAAAGAAAAAAGTCAGTATGTCCACCCATCCTTTCAAATCCACGGATGATGTCTAGACACCGATAAAATCTAGCATATGGCACTTAGATAAACATGAAAGGTGACACTAATAAAATTTTAAAATGGTAGGAGTATTTCATAAGTTGTGTTGGATCCCGAATAAATCAACACTCTCGTCTAGAAGAACTTGACTAAAACTGAAGTTCCACCAAAAAATGGAGAATTCACATTAATATCCTTCTTCGAGCTGAATTTGAAGAGCCCCGAGTATTAATCGAATTTTTTTTTTTCGGCTTGTAAAATCGTTGTCATGTTAAATAATAATCCCTCCATTCCACCAAAGGTGACCTTTTCATTTTAAACTTTTGTCCCTCCAAAATTGACCCTTGCCAGTAAACACGGTCATGTTTTTAAAATTACCTTTTAATTGATTATTGTTATCAAATCTTGGTCTAAAAAATAAGTACAATTTGATGGTCATGACTCATGATTATATTTAGAAGACAATGCAGGGGTATGTGGGCTCCATAATATTTTAAAATAATTTAGACACTTGTGTATTTTTTGATATTTTAGTGTTAAAAATATTTTAAATTGGAACCAGCATAATTTTGAAAATTAGAAGATGTCCACATATTATCTTTGTATTTAATTTGTAGTTTTCAAATTTACTATGATGTATTTTCAATATGCCATATCCAACATAAGGAGATATACACATAATCCTTGTTTTAACTATCTTATTCAGTTGTAAGTGTATTGTTTCTATTTTCTGTCTTAATAAACATGTATTGTGACTTACTTTTATTTTAGTGTGTGGGATATTTTCTATCACGTTTTTAATTATGATTTTCAAGAGCAAGGTATGCCCCTATTGAAACGTTGGTCTTAATTTATCACTGATTATATTCGTTAAGTAGGTATGGTTTTCAATGATATCAAATTTATGAATATTCGTGGCATAGTTTGAGAGACATATCATTTCTAAATTTTATCATGTTATTCATAAAAACATAACCGGAAAAAAATCTGAAAAAATGTTTTTTTTTTCTCATTGCTTGACGGAGTGTACAAACTTGAATATGTCAATTTTGATGGGACAGTGAGAGTATTTTTCTAACCAAAATCAAATAATGTATGCTTTAAGTTTAGTTTGGAGGTGTTTTTTTATTTTAGAAAATGGAAACCTAATTCAGATGTAGTTTTGGAACAAAGAGATTAATAGCTATCCCCACTTCAACCCATAGAATTACACACTTAACTTTCAGATCTGATGTTGATTTTATGGCTAATTTTGGAGCTCGCTTTCTTTAGCCGTGAGACAAACTTTGAATCTGTTTCTACTGATTTTGATTATTTTATTTATTTTACATTTCTCTTGAGGGATACAGTAGAACTTGCACATGCAGATAAATTATTAAGTTTGAGCAGAATGCCTAAATAGGTTATTAAAACTACGAATTTTAAATTTTTGGTTAACCAATTTTTTTTTTAAATTAATATGAATAGGTTATTAATTTTTTTTAGACTCCGAAATTCAAATTCAAAAGTTAATTAAAATTCTCGATCAAGAACAATGATTTTGTTTTTGGTCTTAGTAAATAAATAGAGAAATTAGGTTCATTGCCCAAATATTTTTAAAACATGGTTCTAATGGACGAGTAAAAATTAGTATGAGCGAAATATACAGATTCATTCCGGCTTAAATTTAAAAAATAGCGAGGATGGAACTGAATGCATCCTGATGGAAATTAAAAATACAATTTTTTTTTTTTTTGAAAATGGATAGGTTGAAACTGTTTACATCCTGACTATTTTTACATTCTCGTTCATTAAAACATTATCAAATTTTACATATCTTTTTCATATATAAATTATTGTTATCGGGTTAATTGACTAATTTTGTGAAAACAAGTTTCGTCTAAGGTTTAGACATGTCGGATATGTGAAACATAGAAAGAAAAAGAGTCGCATATAACGTTGCAATACTTTTACTGGTCCAAATCTCGACGTAATTAGACTTTTTAATCCTAAAGTTAGGTTCTTAACTGAACTTCGAGAAGAACAGAAGAAAAAAAATTACTGCTTGCTTAAAAGTCCATCCGCTATCCTGCAAAAATGTCGCGTTGACTATTGGCTCTTCTTTCTTAGTAGGAGTAGTTTTACCGCTCATGATCTCCATTTTGACTTAATGGCCTCAACTATTACCAATTAGTCAACTATGTGAAAAGTTCAAACCCTAGTTAGCAATTCGGGATTCGGCAAACGTACGGAACGGCAAACGTACGAGTATTATACGGTTTTGTAAAATCCAGATTCGGTCCAAAATTCGGTCAATGGGACGTGATTCGTCAGTAATTCGGAACGGCATACGTACGTGTATAATTCGATTTATAAATGTGAGTTCGGCTCTGAAAATTCGGTATCTATATATAACAAATAATTTGTATTTATAAGGTCATAGACCAATTTTTATGCATATGTGTGAGTTATTTAAAGAAAAAATAAACTTAATATGATGATATTAATAATATATACAACATTAGTTATCCAAGAGGACGTCGTATGCTGGTTTAGATGCTTGGTTATTGAGTTTGAGATCTCTCTCACCTTCACCTTCAAATCTCTTCAGTCGTTTTTGTTTCATAAGAATTACAACACGTCTAATATTCGGTCGTGTATGCTCGGAAGGCAATAAAGCCCAAAAAGTGGAGTCTTTGAAAAGTAAAAGCTAAAGAATTTATGGCGAATTAAGCGGACGTATCATTCGGAATACGTTAGATTCGTGAACGGTTCGCGAATAATCCGGGAATGCCACATAATACGCGACTTGGGTTCGGAGTTGCAAACGTACGCGAATAAGACGGTAAAATTCGTGATACGGAAAAATTCGCGAATGATTCGCGAATCATTCGCGAACTTACTAACTAGGGTTCAAACACTAAAACCGAAACTGATGAGTTGATAATTGAAAATAAGAAAAAAAGTACAAAATAGAAAAGAGAACCTGAATTGAGTGACAATATTGGTGGAATAGATCACAAGTAATTGTATAGCACATGGTCGCACGCATAAAAGTTGTTACTTTTCATTCATGGAGCCAAGATTAGATTCTTTTTCCATGTAAAAATTAGAAGGCTATTATTGGGTGTCACAATCCATTAGAGGGGGTCACGTAATAGGACAAAAACGGGTCACCCATAAGTAATATCAAAAACCCTTTATCTCAAATAATTTTGTAATGACTAAACAACCTTTATTTAGTTAATTTAATTAGATAAAAATTAAATTAACAAATTTTATTGTATACTTGGTGAATTCTAGGACAAAGTTTTTGTGTGAAGAAAAACTGACCGTAAAATAAACTTCTACAGTTGGAAATAATCCAAACCTGGACGTAAAATCATTTCTACGGTTGGAAATAATCCAAACCTAGACGTAAAATCAGATTCTACGGTTGGAATTAAAAGGAACCTGGACGTAAAATGAGCTTATACGGTTGGAACTAATTCAAACCTGGACGTAAAACTACATGCAAATAAAATTCTACGGTTGGAATTAATCCAAACCTGGACGTAAAATCTCCAAACCTGGACGTAAAATCACATCTACCGTTGGAACTTAAAGAAAACTGGACGTAAAATCGGATTCTACGGTTGGAATTAAAAGAAACCTGAACGTAAAATTATATGCAAATAAAATTATACGGTTAAAATTAAAAGAAACCTGGACGTAAAATCACTTCTAGTTAAAGGGTAATCTAGACATTTTGTATGTGTTAGGATATCCCGTAACCACTTTTTTGGACATTAAGAATCCAAGTGAAGCCCCTCTATTGGAGTGTGACGCCCCAATAATAGCCTTCAAAAATTAAGAGATAAATGGAAGTATTATTAGTTCGGAAAATGGGTCATTTGTCCAAATATTTTTAAATCACGGTTCAAATGGACGAGTAAAAAATAATTTGAGTGAAATGGCCAAAAAAAATAGTAAGGATGAAACCGGTTTCATCCTAGCTTAAAATTAAAAAATAGCAAGGATGAAACTGGATACATCTTGTGTAAATTAAAAATAAGAAAAAATATTTGAAAACGGACACGATGAAACTGGTTACATCCTGCCTATTTTTACATTTTTTTCCATTTAAACAATATCAAAATCTAACTGTCCATTTCATCCAGAAATTGTTGATTTTGGTCTTTTTAACCAATTTTGTGTTATTAGTTTGAGAAAATGTAGAATTATTTTGAGTGTTTCACACTAAACTCAAGACATATGTTATTAGAAGTATAAATTGTAAATATCAGTGTTGAATTTGTATGGTTCTTACATAATATTCCCTCTGATTCTCAGAAAGAGATATTATATCTTATTTCGTTTTGCACTAAAAACATGCAAAATTAAAAAATTGATAATATCTATTTTCTAAATACGGAGGGAGTATAACATAACATCATTTCTCTCTTAGTATTAAATTAAATAGAAGATGAGAATTTTAGCTTCTCCTGGTCAATCGTGCCACACCAAAATATAGTCATAGAGAAGACCACCACTAATGATAAGGTCTTGTTATTTTATTACTGTACAAATCAAATATCTTACCAAAAAAAAAAATGAGATGTTTTGACCAATGTAGTTAATATCGGATATCAGTTCATCTCGGCCGGGACCGATATACTGGTACGATTTTATATCGGGGATATTATCGTTGAAATATCGGTCATAGATTTAGAGACTATAATTTTATATTAAACATTTCTCCACACATTTTCGGATAAGATATAATAGATAACATCAATTTTATCAAAAAAACAAAAGAGTAACTTTAGTAGACTTGCTTCGAGAGCTACATGCACCTCTACTACCACCCGGAAGAATTTCTTCGCCAAAATTACCCTTAAACTTTATAGAAAACGAACAATACCGTCTCATATCAGGAAATGTAGGAAAATTTCGTATCGACCGATACGGCCGATATTTGACCGAAACGACCGATATTCGACCGATACGGCCGATATTATCGGTCGAATATCGTATCCCCGATATCCTTCTTATCGTATCGTTTTGGGCCGATATCCGAAATATCCCCGATATATCGGCCGATACGGCCGATATTGACTACATTGGTTTTGACTATCTCAAAAGCTAAAAATATCTTCTGAATTGAAATTAAACCTATCTCAAACCAAATAAACCATTCAAACTAGCATAGAGGGTGATTTCGGTTTTACGACTTGTTTAAATGAATGTTGGAATTTTGAATAAAAAATTGTCATTTAGATAGAAGTTTAAATGGGAAACCTAGAAATATGCCCCAAAATTCAGTTTCATAATATACCCCGAAATTCTAGTTTTTGGTAATATGACCCAACCATCAAGTTTCCATCGAAAGACGTTAAGTAGTCATTATGTGCACACATAAGAGATGACGTGTGCGACAAAAACACATACACATTCTTCTATCACATGTGTAAACCACACTGATAAAATCAAGCCATCCTCTTCCTTGTCTTCTAAATTGTTACAACAAGTTCACAACATTAGTTGCCGATAAAAAAAGAAAATTAAAAATCCGATCCATTTTTTTTAAATGAACATTACCAAAATTAGGTTTAGTTGATGAAAGAAGACTGAATATCTCTGTAAATCAATTCAAAATCACCTAAAGAAAATTCAACAAGATTATTATCTCATCTTCCTCTTCCATTAGCAATAAACCGGGATCAGTGCCCATGATATTTGCTGTAAAATCATTAGTTAGATCATTGTCTATGGATATGAAACAAAATAAGTATGAAAAACATCGTCTATTTACATTAATTTGACATTGAACGATAGGTATAAAAAATCCCAAATTTCATATAAGAACTCTAAAGGTTCATTTGAGAAATTAAACTAATAGACTACAAATCGACATTATTAACAAGTACCGATTCATCATTTTAAGAAAGAATCATTATCAATTCCAACAAAATCTCACTCAATCATGGTAGTAACAACACTTACAGTTGAAATATTGTGAGAGACTCGCTCATTGTTCTGATCAAATAACTATTCTCTGGAAGAAAAGTGACCAATCATGAAATGAACCGTAGTGCAGGGTCATATTTCTCCTTTAGAAGCTTCAATATATTGATCTTGTACCGTCCAACTTTGTCACTACAACTGTATGTTTCCTACTTGAAATTTTCAGACTTTTTTCTTTCTTTTTTTTTGTTCTAATCGAGAAGAAGCTAAGGTCCCAACTGCTAATTCGTAGTGAGAATAATCAGCTTTTGTTTGATTTAAATGCATAAGGTTAAATTTATCATTTTCAACATCTCGCCAGATTTCATATTGCGAGATTTTGACTGGTCAATGTTCGATAAATTGACTATATACTTTACTTAGACAGAAACTGTTATATTTGGGCATATTACCGAAAACTGGAATCCTGAGGCATATCCCCAAGATGACACAGAATTTTGGGGCATACTCCCAATTTTTCCAATTCAAAATTTGAATTACATGTAAATTAATGGTCCATTCACATGAAACCTTTCATTTGAATTTTATCTCTCCATCTAAAACGATATGATCTACATAAAAGGATTTCTCCAATAGTCTCATTTGAATCTGCATAATTCCCACTCACGAGGCAAGGGTTTTAGATCCATATGTTATTAGAAGTATAAAATGTAAACATCAGTGCTAGACTTGATACAATTAATAATGTAGTATATCATAATTTCTCTCCTAATATCAAGTACCAACTAGGATAAGATAATTTTTATTTTTCCCTAGCAATCCTACAATACCAAAATATAGTAATAGAGACACACATTGAACACGACCACTAATGATAGGGATTCTTCTTTCACTACTACATAAATTAAATACCTCGAAAAGAAACAAACTAGCAGAGATGTTTTTGACCATCTCAAAAGCTAAAAACATCTTATATAAAGATAAATTAAACCTATCCCAGACCAAATAAATTAATTTCAGCATAAACTATTCTGAAGAGTAATTTCAACTTGCTCGGACAAATGTTGGAATTTTGAATAGAAAAATATTAGTGTGTTAGAAATTCAAAGTAAAGTTACATGTGAATGAATGATCCAACCTTTCATTTGAATTTGAATCTCTTCATCCAAAGCATTTTTTTCTTCATGAAAGGATTTCTCCAAGAGTCTCATATGAACCTGCATAAACCCCACTCACTAGTCAAGGGTTTTAGAACCATAAACTAATATTATTATTTTTTATCTTGTTTATCGTGGTCAAGAGAAAAGAAAAAAAGTTTGTAACACAACAAATTGCGTTCGTTGTTTTCGTTGACAATTATATCTTGAGAGTCACACCGCTATCAAACCATTACAACCTATATATGAGGAAATAATATCTCAAGCAAAGAGCCTAACTTAAGTTTTAGAGAAGTTGTAATACATAAAAGAATACCATTGTCGCAAGCTTGTAACGAAATATTGGAGATAATACCAGAGTTGTATTATTGTCCCATCGGTAAAGAAGATTTTACAACATCTGATACTTATAGCCTCTTATTCATTTTAATTTCCCTTATCTTTGTTACTGATTCAAATCAAATATTTTTTGATTTTATTTTTCTGATAAAAAAATCATTTTTATGATCTTGATTTGTTGCTTTCATGGTGACGCTTAAAGGAACCGTTTGTGTGTTCATTCTTGAAGATTGACTACTTTGATGAACCTAGTACAATTTGAGATTTTTCTTTAAATTCGAAAACTTTAACAAAGGCAATTTGAGGATTTTATTTTTGGCCATTGATGCAACGTGCATCTATTCAGATAAGTCACAATACCTTTCTATGAATTGTTTATCTGCTCATTCATCGGTAGTATTAAATCTTTATGATTTTATTCAAGACGTAATTACATAACCAAGATTATAGTTTTTCCTCTGCAAAGAACATTGTAATTTTCTCGTATTTAAGGCTTTCTCAACACTGGTGGATACTTCAAAAACGTCTAATATTAGAGTTGTACTGGGAGATATCTAGCTTATAATTTTGATAAAAAATTTTTACGAACAGAAAAATTCTAACTGATACAATTATACTTCAATCGGTATTCATATGTATCTCAAGTATGAGTTAATAAAGTGAAAATATATAGTCTTGGTTATACTGATTTATGAGGCTTGGAAATTGTTAATGCACTACCATACTATTGTTATATTTTTCATATGACAACTAACAAGGCTCCAGAACTGTTGTTGACAGAATTCAGACCAAGAGCTTCATCGTCATACATAACTTCAGAAACCAATCATATGCAAAATCTTGCTTCTATTGATTAGATATCTTTGTCTTGTTCTTAACCTTCAATGTCCTTTTCCTAAAGAAACTTAATATTTTTTTCAACCCAATCACTGCCTGTTCGACAATGTGATCATCCATTTGTATGGGATTTACAACAGACACCCATTGCTACCATCCAACAATAGCTTTCTGAGAGTTGACACATCCATTAATTTATCTCAACCCAAGCTCGTCAACTGCAGAGTTTTGTTTCCTTCCAATCTGAAGCCTACTGTGATGAAAAGGCCTCAAATTAAATTTAGTGTATATAGTTACATGTATTTTATCCAGCCAACTACCTTCAAATAAGGGGTGTTACAATATCCCCACCTTAGAACGAAGTTATCCCCTGCTCTGGAATATATATACCCATATTTTTGTCGTTCCCTAGTCCTTATAAGAAACATATATGGATTAACCCGACCTACATACCCTCATATACTCGAAAAATGATTTTTTATGGACTCCGAATATTCAATGCCAATTGCAGCGGGTCCGGCTTTCACCGATAGTGTTTCCATACAACCACTGCAACCAGTTAAAAACGTGAAATCTTCAACGGGCACAACTGTAATCATTTAACAGTAGTTTCTCAAGAGGTCTCATATAGATTGCTTCTAGTCTCCTTATCTGCAAAAATCTTTTGAAATCAGAAGCCAACTCAATTCAATCGACTACTACTTTAAAAAAAATAATATTTCAAAAATCTCAACTATATGACAGACGAGCTTTAGTTTGTGCTTCTTAGGGATTATTAAAACTCATATGAAACCTCAACTGTCTACCTGGGTTCTTAAAAAAAGTGCTACAAAAGATACTATAATACTGATCCATAATTGCTTTTTCCTACTACTACTCCAGTACTACTTCAATGCGACACTCTATCTCATAGATCTTGCTCTAAAAAGTTGTCCTTAAACACTTGATACTTCTTGATAACAAAACACTTAACACTTAATTTTTCTTGATAACAAAGTATCAGATTTGTAAGCACTTGGCTATTTAGCAATAATGTTGTCTTCGCTGGTCCGCACTATAATAAAAAAGTGGTACATTATCAACTTACCTCAACACGTGATCCTACAATGAAATCAAAGTATTTTGGCAAACCAAATCTTTGTTGGAAGGTACATAATTTTTTTTCTTGTCTCAACTATACGAACAAAACCATTAAGTTTAAATACATAAAATGAAGGCGCAAACCAAACAACCACTGTACTTGCACACACAACCAACACAAATTCAACCAATGTTCTCCAATCCAAACCATGTTTCTTTATCTTCAAATGCGACTTAGATAGGTGATGCCATTCGAGAAATTTCTACTCCAAAAACACGAATAAATATGAGAAATTTGATAACAAGTTTACTTGCAAGACTTTAGTAACTTTACTTCAATTGAAACATGGTAGAAGAATATCAAACTTTACATTTATTCATATGGGGACGGACCGAGAAAAACAACTCTCTTCTCCCTACACAGAAAAAAAACTCCCCACCGGAAACATCACCTGCTCAGATCTGGTCCGTTTTGGGACGGATCTGAGCGGGATTTTTACTTCCTTTCCTTGATTTTTCACTAGATCTTTGTTATCGCTAGGTTATTTATGTTTCTTTCTTATCATTTGATAAGTTTTTTGCACATTTGTGGTGGTTTTATCTCCTATATTAGAGAGGCTTATCTTGGCTTTAATGGTCGTTTTTGGTTACTATGGGTTTTAAGATCGCTTGAGATGCATTCCAACGACGAGATCTTCATCATTTTTGTCTCCGGAGACGGAATTTTCATCCTTGAATTATCCGGCGACGGAATCTTCAACAATGATATTCTTGAGGACATAATTTTCATCACAAGTTTTAAGAGATTTGAGCAAATCACTCCAGTTTTTGGAGCATTTCTTTATGAAGAAGAAAAACAAACAAAATTGTTGGATTTCAATTCCGAGAAAAACCATTATTCCACCGATTCAATCGGTTCTTATTCATGCTTATATTCGTCATGTTCCGTTGATCCTTCTCTTTCTCTTGTCGGATTTTTCGGTGTTGTACTTATATGGCATGTTCTTGTTACTTTGTATTCTCTAATTTTCCATTTTAAACCCAATGTAACCTCGAATTTCCATTAATGAAAGGTTCCCTTTATTACTAAAAAGAAAAAAACTTTACATTTCTTCTATGCCCTTAGAACCTATAACCAAGGTGCCCATTTCTAACTGCTTGGGCTAGAAAAAACTCTTTTACCTGTTATATTTATCTAGCCTTTTCGAAGGAACTTCATCACGAGGATCCAGTTCGCCTTTATAAAATAAAATAAAATAAAATAAAATAAAAAGCTTGTTGCTAGGCTACCAATTAATTTTTTTGTATAATTTATATCTAATTCTTAATTTGAGTAGGATTTTGATAAAAACATAATAAAAAAATCATTTGTTGGCTTAAAAAATAATATAATAAAATAAAATAAAATAAAATAGGACAAGATGTAATCTTAAAAGGATAGGGCGAGAAACTTGTATGCCAAAAAACACGATTTGGCGACCTAACTTGGACTATATTCCAAACTCAAATTTGTTATAATGAGAAAACGTCAACAAGTTTTGATAGCTTAACACATGTGGTACACTAATTCAACCTAGCATTTTCAGGGGAGACCCTGCTAGAATTAGGGGCGACACAAAAGAACAAAATAAGTCATAATCGGGAGGTTAATCTATAATCGGTAGGTAACTTAAAATCGTTTTTTTTAATGGCCAAACTACCCTTTGCAATCGGAAGTTTTATTTACAATCGGAAGTTTTATTATAATCGGTAGTCAAGATAGTTTATATAATTACTGAATATAGAGTAGCCCCAAAATGAGATTTTGCAAAAAATCCTCTTTGTTTTTGAATTTTGGTTGAGCCTATAATCGGTAGTAAATGAAGTTATCATGACTTCCGATTATACAATATTTCTCTTTGCTGAAATCTTATCATAATCGGTAGTCAAGATAGTTCATATAACTACCGAATATAGAGAGCCCCAAAATGTGATTTTGCAAAAATTCTCAATTTTTTGAATTTTGGTTAAGCTTATAATCGGTAAGAAAGGAAGTTATCCTGACTTCCGATTATACAATGACTCTTTGCTGAAATCTTATCATAATCGGTAGTCAAGATAGTTCATATAACTACCGAATACAGAGGTGCCCCAAAATGTGATTTTGCAAAAATTCTCAATTTTTTTGAATTTTGGTTAAGCTTATAATCGGTAGGAAAGGAAGAGTTATCATGGCTTCTGATTATACAGTGACTCTTTGCCGAAATCTTACCATAATCGGTAGTCAATAAAGTTATCTTCACTACCGAATATAGAGTTTCCCCAAAATGAGATTTTGCAAATACTCATTATCTTTCGAATTTCGATTATCTTATCCGGAAAATGGGTCATTTGTCCAAATATTTTTAAATCACGGTTCAAATGGACGAGTAAAAAATAGTTTGGGTGAAATGGCCAAAAAAAAAGTAAGGATGAAATAGCCAAATATTTTTACCATAAACTGGTTTCATCCTAGCTTAAATTTAAAAAATAGCAAGGATGAAACTGGATACATCCTGTGTAAATTAAAAATAAGAAAAAATATTTGAAAATTGGCACGATGAAACTGGTTACATCATGCCTATTTTTACATTTTTGTCCATTTAAACAATATCAAAATCTAACTGTCCATTTCACCCAGGAATTGTTGATTTTGGTCTTTTTAACCAATTTTGTGTATCTTATAATCGGCATTAAATAAAGTTATCTTGACTCCCGATTCAATTATTCTCGAGAATTAAATGATTGTGCCGGCAGTGGACTGAAAACCAGAAAAAAATTTCAAAACGGACTGAAATTCAATTTTCTCATAGAATTTTTTTTCTACGAGACGTTGTCTCGCACTCTGCTAGGGGGCCGGGAGGGGCTACACCCCCCGGACCCCCCCAGACCCTCTATATAGCGTACCGACATTGTATTTATCCCACGTCCATGCCGCCACCGAGCTGTTTCAACTGCATTGATTGAGCTTATAATCGGTAGTAAATGAAAGTATCCTAGCATAATCGGCAGTCAGGATAGTTCATATAACTACCGAATATAAAGTTACCCCAAAATGAAATTTTGCAAAAATCCTCTATTTTTCTAATTTGGTTAAGCTTATAATCGGTAGTCAAAATAGTTCATATAACTACCGAATATATAATTGACCAAAAAATGAGATTTTGCAAAAATCCTATCGATTATGAAGGGATATAAAAGTATTTTCAATTTATTTTGTCTTTTGTATCGTCCCTAATTCTAACAGAATCGTCCCTAAAAATGCTAGGTTATTCAACAACAACCAAAACTATATGTCCACCAATATAAATTTTTATTTTCTCACTTCCATGTTGTGTTTTTTATCTCATCTTATCTTATCTCTTTCGCATTAAATGACACCATCGTTGATCAAAACACATTTCTCATCTACACAACCCAAAACATTTCTAAAAGACATTTGTCAGCACCCCAACAAGCCGATACTTTTGCGGGGCAATTCACTGACCGGAGTTTAAACATTTGCTCCATTGTAAAGAATTCTAAAACACACTACTCGACGCCCCCAACAACTCTAAATACCTTCACCGGAATCTGACATTTGACTAGCCGGGATTACAAATAAAAAAATCTATTGGGCATGTTAACAAAGGAAAGACATTGAATAAGGAGTTGAGGGGAAAGCGTGTGTCTAGATTTTTTGATATAAAAAGGGACAAAGCAAAATACAACATGAACTAGAAGAAGACTGAGCCGGCTCCAATCAAAGTTGATATCTTTAACTTGGATTTCACTGTAAAGTTGATTCCTTTTTTTTCTTCTAGTTTTTTTCGATCTATTATTGTCCTCAGAACAAAACCAGATTTTTTTAAGTCCATATTAGTCAAGACTGGAGAGAAAATGAGTGGTTTTTAGATTAGAAGAACTTTAATTTATTTTTGATTGAGGGAGAAGAAGAGTTTTGATTGAGAAATGGGTTGTTTTCCATGTTTTGATTCAAAAGAAGAAGAGAAGTTAAATCCTGGTAATAAAGAGGAGAGTAGTGATAATGTTAGAAAAGAAGTTCATCATAATCATAATAATCAACCTGTAGTCAATCCAAATGTTGCTAAATTATCTTCAGGTGATTAAATTTCAATTCTTTTTTGTTTTCTTAATTTGATCTACTTGTTATGATTGGTTATACTGATAGTAGAGCTCAATTGAATTAATGGGGGTATGGGTTATCTCTTGAATTTTGCATTTATTAATGTAAACTTATCATTTCATAGTTTCATGATTACCAAGTGTTTGAAAATATGAATCTGAGAACAATTTCTTAGGATCTTATTAGAATTATAGAATTTGGGGTCCGTCGAATTGAGATAAGTATTGAACGGTGATGACAATTAGGTGTTTAAGTTGATATAAGTTGATGAATTGTTATTGATTTGGATCTGGTTTGGTTGCTTGCATGGTTAATGAAATGTAGGAGCTGATAGATTGAGATCAAGAAGTACTCTGGGGGGATCAAGAAGGGAATCGTCCGGTCCAAAAGAAGGACCTTATGATCATATTGCTGCTCAGACGTTTACGTTCCGAGAGCTTGCAGCTGCAACCAAGAATTTTAGACCAGAATCTCTTTTGGGAGAAGGTGGATTCGGGCGTGTTTACAGGGGATTTCTCGAAAGCACTGGTCAGGTAGATAAAAATATTCCCGTACTTCATTTTAAGGTTGGATATGTTTTGTTAACAATTTGAGTCGCCTTCTACCATTGCAACACTCGCAAGTCACCGTGTCTGTCAATCTAGTATAAGTTGATAAATGTGTTAGCAAGTTGGTACGTTTTTGTATTGCCTGGTTTCAGATCTCATCTTACTTTTGTGCTAATTGAGCAGGCTGTAGCTGTAAAACAGCTGGATAAAGATGGTCTTCAGGGAAATAGAGAATTTCTAGTGGAAGTTCTCATGCTCAGCCTTCTACATCACCAGAATCTTGTCAGTCTAATAGGTTATTGTGCTGATGGTGACCAGCGTCTTCTCGTATATGAATTCATGTGTTTGGGATCGTTGGAAGATCATCTCCATGGTAAGTTTGAAGATTCTGTTAAACCCAGCTCCATGTTGGCAGTTTATACTTTTTCGAATTGCATTTTAGAATCTTTTTATCCTTCCAATCGGATTTTAGAATGTTTATAAAAATATGGACAAGGATACAGGAGCTACAGGTCATTTGTTTAGAGCCCTTGATTGTCCAGTATCTCCAAAGATGCTTACCTTTGCTAGTGGAAAATAAGTACGAATGTTGATGCCTAATGTCCTAACTGGCTTTTCTATTGGAATAAAGTACATCATCTATAAAATACTAGATTGAGCAATAAATTGCATCACTGCTTAACTTTTGAAAGGCATCATCTATAGTTACAATAGAGGAAGTAGTTGACTATGGGAATCAATCTGCACTTCAAAAAGGAATATTAAATACCGAAGACCAACTCATTTTGCTTGTAGGCTTATTTAACTGAGTCTTGCCCCTTTTGTGACTGATCGTGCATCCAAGATTGCTTTATGGGGTGCGATTGTGTACCCTGATCCTGCCGCTTTTTGCAAGTATGCGAGTTTTCGTCAAAGAAATTTGTACCCTGTCAACAGTGATGTGACGGGGGTCTAGTACCTTTAAATCTAGGTCATCACAAACATCATGGGGTCATATGGGAACATTATTATATGAATGCCACTGCGATTTTCCATCAAAACATTAGTACGGAGAGAGAAGTTGATGTCAACCGTACTTATTTGTGGTTCTAGTTGCCTTTCTATACCTGGGGTCAACTTCTATAAAACTCTTATAAGAATATATGTCTATGTGATATCTGATCTACTAATTTATTTCTATTTCACCCGCTCATTTACAAACCTTTCTTCCTATATTAAAAATTGCACTGCAAATAGTTCGCCAGCTTCTATTATCCATAGTCTTCTTAAGAGAAATCACGAATTGATTTGTGTGTAGATTTGCCACCTGATAAGGAAGCACTAGACTGGAACACCAGGATGAAGATTGCAGCTGGTGCAGCCAAAGGTTTGGAATACCTACATGATAAAGCAAACCCTCCAGTGATATACAGGGACTTCAAATCATCCAACATATTGTTAGGTGAAGGATTCCACCCAAAACTGTCTGACTTCGGGCTGGCAAAGCTTGGTCCAACTGGAGATAAGTCGCATGTCTCCACAAGGGTCATGGGAACATATGGTTACTGTGCACCTGAGTATGCCATGACTGGGCAATTGACAGTGAAGTCTGATGTTTATAGTTTTGGGGTAGTCTTCTTAGAGCTGATCACTGGACGCAAGGCCATCGATAGCACTCAAGGTCATGGAGAACAGAACCTTGTTCAGTGGGTATGTTTATGAATTTCATAGTAGAGTTGTACGATCCTTTTTTTTTTCCTCCTAATAATTAATGCTTTCTAACTAAGAAAGGCTAGAAAGTCGGGACTCGGGAGTCATAGTGGATAGAAAATTTAATATCAACTGACTTTTAGTTGTATGGAAAATAATAGACCTTTTTCCCTTCCAAATCTGGGCACACTTTTCTCTTCCACTATATCACGAGTAGAAGTCTCTGAAGAAAATTTATAGGTTAATCACCCTTTTGGGAACCATTTGGTTAGGACATTCTTTACTGACGGGTTTCTTATATTTTGAAGGCAAGACCCATGTTCAATGACCGTCGCAAGTTTCCCAAACTGGTGGATCCACGGCTGGAAGGACGTTTCCCCATGCGGGGGTTGTACCAGGCTCTGGCTGTGGCATCCATGTGTATCCAAGAATCAGCTGCTACCCGTCCTCTCATTGGGGATGTGGTGACTGCCTTGTCGTACTTGGCAACTCAGTCTTATGACCCTAATGCACCTCCAAGTAATAAAGCCAATGGAGATAAGGAAGATAGAAGGACTAGTAATGAAAGAGGTGGAAGGATTGGCAAGAACGAAGAAGGAGGTGGTTCAGGACGGAAGTGGGATTTGGAGGGTTCAGAGAAGGACGACTCTCCAAGGGAAACACAGAGGATGCTGAACCGGGATCTGGACAGAGAGAGAGCTGTGGCCGAGGCCAAAATGTGGGGGGAGAATTGGCGGGAAAAGAAACGGCAAAGCGCACAAGGTAGTTTTGATGGAGTGAATGGATGAATTAAAGATAGTTTAGGGACTTAGGAGGTAACCCTTGCTATATTTTTCATTCAAGGGAGAAGAAAAAGCTTAGTTCACAAGAGTGTATATTTATCCGTCAGAATTGCAAAGAAAAGGAAGGAAAAAAAAAAGGAGTAGAAAGTGAAAGACTGAAAATGTTGTAATCTTTTCTCCGGGTTGTGGCACCCTAATAGCAGCATGTCTTAATGACCAACTTTGTTTCAAAATGTTCTTAAGAAAATTTTGAGAGTGAACACCCATTTCTGTTTTATCTGTGACCAGTAGTTTTGTCGTAGAAAAACAGAAGTGGAACCAGATTTCCCGGTTTGGTTTCCATTCTCACTCTGTTAAAAAGAGAATGAAATATGAGATACAACATAAAGAAAACGTACAAAGAGTTGAACATCTTGACAGGAACGGCTACAACAGAAGAATGATATATTTACAACATTTTTCCTCGATTTACGGGAAGAATGGAGATGATCAACATCTTAACAATAATGGCTACAGAAGAATGAAACTTACAACATTTTCCCTCCATTTACAGAAAGAATGGAGATATGTCTCAGTAGCTTGTCCAAGGTTTCCGGATGCGTTCAAGTATCAGCTGTGGTATCTCAAATTCTCGGTACTGTTTTGTCAATTTTTCTTAAAGTGATTGTCATGTCTTTAGGACATCTTGAACACTGAATCTAAAAACTTATAGAAGCTTAATCTTGAACTCCTTTTAAGAGGTTGTCAATTGTCATGCTTTTGGGAGATCAATAACTCTTTATATGGCATTGTGGCTCTCCATATTGATTTCCACTGGTAATATGCAGCCATTTGAGGCTCAACAGGGTAGTCAATGAAAGTCTAAAAACAATCAGCCAACAATAAACATAATTCTAGGGATTTTTTAGAAGTTAGGAGGATTCAAGTAGACTTCATAACAGACTGGCTAAGTGGCAATTCAGACAAGGATTGGGCCAATGCTTCCAGAACAAAATGATTAATTAGGTAACTCTATTTTTCATCATCTACTTGCTTATTATACGTAAGCAAAACAAAATATTACCATTTGTTAAAAGAATATTACCCTGGAATTGTGGATTGGATTAGTAATCAGTGAAATCATACAATTTGATCCTGGAATCCTGGATTAATCAGTAGAACCATAAAATTTTTTGATACGTAGCAAAAATTATTAAAACCGCTGATAAGCTAAACATTCGTAATTCTTGGTTATATTTGGTTTGGCTTCCTTCCCAGAAATAAAGGTTTGTCGTGTCTTTGGCTCTAAAAGTATGAAACTCGTGACTGCGTGTTCAATTCTTTTTGAGAGGACATTGATTCTGTAGCTAAGGAAAATTCATGCTCCACATTGATTCCTAATTAGACTTGCCAAACATGTTACTCACATTAGGACTGAGGGTGGAGGAGGGAAAAGGTTCTTTTAAAAAGATAGTATTTCATTAGTTCGGTTTCCAAGTGGACTTCACATAAGGCTTACAAAATGGTTTTCCTTGATTGGGCCAATGGCCACACTGAGGTACCTGAAGTAAGATGTTCATGGTGCTACAATCACGGTGAAGAAGGGCAAACTGCCTACTGCAAATCATTTGTGTTGTTCCATAAATTACAAATTAGAGAGTAGAAAACCTCTCAATACGTGATGCATGACCTTTTGTTGATTACCCTTGGGTTTAGTGACTTTAGTCTTTGCAATTCCCATTGCGACAGACTTGGAATTTAACAAGTAACAACCAAAATGGTGCATCCATTCTTTGCATATTTGAAATTGAGTATTAGCTTTTCAAAGGTCCGAGAAACAACCATGATAGATATGCAGATTATCTAATGCTGCATGGTTTAATGTAGCGGACCCGTAAAAAATTGGATCAATGATCCAATAAGCTGCCAATAGCTTGTACGAGATCAATAGATTCATAAAAGCAACACTAAACTAGCAAATATGGAGTACTAGTGTAAGATGTTCTTTCCTTTACAATAATCAGATACTTGATTTACTTCTCTGGGCAAATGAATAAATGTCACGTTTTTCAGACCAAAGTGTTCAACAATCAGTTCTCTAATCTCTTTCATGATTTGAAATCTTCGGCCATCTTGTTGTGATAGATTACTTAGAGATATTTTTTCAGCAGCTGAGCCTGGTAACATCATTCTCTTCATCCTCTCAACCATTGCCTCGCAGTCAGAAGCCACCTCCAAATGTTTAATATTTAAGACATCTTTCAGTTCCGCAGCAAATCCAATTCCTGTTTTTGCTGCAAGATATTCATGCACCTCACTATCGGGTTCCTTCTTTGATGGCCCATACGTGGTCGCTACGATTTTTGCCTTAGTCCTGATGTTTACACCAAACCCAGCCTTAAGCACTTCACCACCAACAGACCAGTACCTCTTTCACCACTCCGTATACTGACCATCAGTCGTTACTTGGTAGTGCCCTTCTATATCCAGAGGTGGCATCCATGCAACCGGTTCAGCATGCGGGTGATCTTCGTAATACTTTGTAACACAAAGTGAAGCTTCCAAGACCCTCCTCTTGCCTTTC